>NC_141187.1:52975000-53575000 GCF_055505025.1 Bos grunniens
TCCCCACCTCTCTCCCTCCCTTCACTGCATCTGTGTGTTTGGGGCAACATTCCTGGCTCTGTGCTAGCTGTTGAAGATTGAAGAAACCCAAGTCTCACAAAATGTGGCCGTTCTTTCGTGTGTACTTTTGCTGTGGTGTTTCTCGGCGTCTTTTCTAAAAACTTTGCCTGTCTTCAGTCGCCACAGTTTGGATTTCACTGACTGCTTATTTCCAGTATTTTCAGTCTTTTTCACTCTGTTATTGTTTCATTTTGCCTGTTTTCAAAATTTTTTTCCTCTTTTTAGCTGATGTTATTAATTTTTTGGTCTCTTTGGGATATATATGAAGTCAACATTAAAGAGATATTAAGGGGAAATATTTAAGGTCATTTTCAGAATGTGCTATTATTTTCATTTCCTCTTGTGTAAATTCTCTCTTGAATTGTAGATCTTGTTGGTTCTCTGTTTAGCATGAGTAAATAATTGTTTTTGAATTATTTAAACTTTGGTCTCTTTGGGATATATATGAAGTCAACATTAAAGAGATATTAAGGGGAAATATTTAAGGTCATTTTCAGAATGTGCTATTATTTTCATTTCCTCTTGTGTAAATTCTCTCTTGAATTGTAGATCTTGTTGGTTCTCTGTTTAGCATGAGTAAATAATTGTTTTTGAATTATTTAAACTAAGGTGTTTGAACTTCATCTGAACGCTGTGAGGAGCCATTCTACTTCAAGAAGAATGTGGCCTGATTAGATTTTACATTTTGGGAAGATCATTCTGGTAGCGTGGAAGATGGAGTGTAGAAAGGCCAGGACCAGAGGCTGGGAGATGTGTTTGGAACATTGAGTCCGTGCAAAGGTCATGATGAGAGACCCGGGTGTTCGGGGGTAGACTCAGCGTGGACATAGGGGTCACGAGGAGCAGCTGCGTTGTGCAGGGTGGGGTGCCCAGGCTGCCTGGACGCCCTTCTCCTTCAAGGCCAGCCCTCTTTCCTGCTGCACCTCTGGCCACGTTACTCACTGGCTGCTTGGAATAGAACGTGGAGCCTTTGTTTCCCTTGCTTCCACTGACCATCATGTCAGTCAAGAGGATGGTTGCTGGACACGTGTGTGGTGTCCTCAGATATACAGAGGAATAAGCCTGGAAAGGACTGTATGTGGGAGAAAGGGACTGAGGCTTAGGTTGTTGACAAAATGAGGAGGAAAGCCGAGAGTTTTGACCAGTCGTCGTCAGCACCTCCTGCGGCACCTTCTCCTCACTTGTCACCACCTGTCACACACCCAGAGGCATCTCTGCCTCACCCAAGGAAGCTGCTGTCACAGCAAGCTGCGTTTCCTTCTGAGAACTCACACACTCATTCTAGTGCTTTCTTTCCCTGCTCAGCTCTGACTTGGATGCTGTTATTTCCCCGTTTGCTCTGAACTCAGTTTCCTCTTGGTCTCGTGTCTGTTGGCCTGACGTGCAGTCTGTGTGGCCATCTGTCCCCCCACCCGGCCTCCTGTCTCTGCTCAGTCACATCAGCTCACAGACCCCAGGGAGACACATGTGGGCAAGCATCCCACTGGATGGTGTTCAAAAGAGAGTAAGACATATATCCTGTCCAGCGTGACCTCCGTTTTCCTGTAAAATCTAAATTTTGTACCACACAGCAGTTTCAATGTGGAAAAAACCCCATGAAAACACAGAATTTTTTTTCACATTTTGAAAGCGTATGGCTAATACCTGCTTCTGCACTTTTTTGTTATAGAAAATACCACTTTTAAAACGCCATTTAATAGCACTAAACACATACTCAAAGCGTTAATAGCAGCAACGCTGTTGGTAATGATGCTTTCCCCTAGAGCCTGCAGTCGCTGAGCTGCCTCAGCCTTAGGGCTGCCCCAGGTTTTCACATCATTTTGCTCCTGTGGGAGTGACTCCAGTCTAGAACAGACACTGGGGTTTAGAGAAAGGCGTTCTGAGAGGAAGGAGCGATTTCAATGTCCCTCTCCTTTCTGAGGAGATCTGCCGTGTTTGGAGGTATTGGAATACTTGGCTCCTTTTTATTCGTGTCCTCACGGAATATCACCCTGCACTGGGCATGACGGAGAGCAGATGGAGGCGTGTGCCTACCCCTAAGACCGTGGTTTCTTTTATGCACAACCTGCTTCTCAAGAGCGTGGGTTGCTCCAGAGGGAGCATATTAAGCAGATTGTTTTTCAAAACACCGCTCAGCTGAAGACGGACTTCTGTTTTGTTAATTTAGTGCCTAATCAGACTTCAGTGAAGGGTGTGCCCCGTTCAGGTCTTCTCGAGCCTAATGAGCAGGTTTATCATCTTTCTATTCATATCCTCTATTATTTAGCAGCGCCTGAGTCACTGCACCCACTTCCTGTCTCAGAGCTCACAATGGAAAGAAATCTCACCTCTCGAGCCCTCTGCCCGCGTAACGGCTGCTCTGAGTCCTCTGGACTCTCGGACTCTGTGCCTGCAGAAGGCGCTCCTGGAGGGTGGTGACCGGAGGCCTCCCCACGCACAGGCGGGGGCACTGCCTTCTGTTCTGCGTGTCTGCTCTTCACAGTGAGACTGCTCCTTTCTGATTCTGAGTCTGAGCTCCGTGGGGGACACGGGGTCTGAGGGTGTGGCTGCCGTCACCTCTCTCTCTTTCTCTCATCTAAATGCACGGCCTCCTCGGTCCAGTTTTCAGTGTCCTGACGTGTTTTGTTCATTTCCCCCAATGGCTTAGTATATTATTTCTTCTAAAATTGGTACATTATATGCTTAGGTGCTATTTTTGGAAGAAAAAGCACCTCAAGAGAAATGGAGGCAAAAAGGACAGAAAACCATTTGTGCCCACACGCCGCGCTGCTGCTGTGGTCTGTCTTGAGCCGGGACACTCGGACACACCACTTGCCTTGAGGCTAAATCCCCCTGAGCTGTTAGCTTCCTGCCAGGAGCTCTGGCTCCTTTTCGTCTTAATGAAACTCTCTTCCCTCACAAACGGCACCCGCGTCCCTGCAGCTGTGCACTTTGTGGCTTCTCGGGGCCACCTGGCGTTCCCAGCAGTTCTCGTTTTCTGGTTGCTGTCCTGATGGTCTGTGGGCTAAAGAACAGTTAGCTGTTTAGATGCAAAGGGAAATGCCGAATTCCTACTCCAGTGTGTAGTAGTGGCCACTCCAGCTGCCATGACAGTGGTTGGAAGAGAAAGGGATGCTTTATGCTAAGATTGGACACCGTTTTGGTCATCCTGTGCATTACCGAGCCACTGCTCAGACTCGGTCTGTCCCGAGGGCTCCCCGAGTCCCCACTGCCTGCGCGGTGACGGGTGACAAGAGTCAAATCCTGTGGTCACCTCTGGACTGTCTTCAACAGACAGTTTAATCCCTTGCTTAAGTGTTTAAGGCTCTTGGCTGAGTCCCCCTGATGCAGATAATCCCTCCAGTCACTCCCAGGCCTCCTGGCCCCAGGCTTCAGGGCAGTTAGAGCCTCCGTGTGTGTGTGGTCAGAGCCACGCGGAAGACTGAAGTTGTGAACTTTATCAGCTAGGGCTCAGAGCTAGATTGGTCATTCACTTTTTTATTATCTGTCCAAAAACAGTGTCACATTAATGCCTTCATACACCTATGTGGTTTTGGGACTAGTTACCGAGGTCAGGAGTCTGCCGTGATTCAGACCGTAGAATAATCGAAGATGCAGCGATGTGCCGTGTGGTTGTGTGCGTCAGGCCCCGACGTGGGTGGGGGGAGCTTGTTCATGGAGCGGGTGTGGGTTCTGAGAGACTGGGCCGAGGTTCTGATTAGTCAGCGTTTCTGTTCGTCTTTATGGATGAAAAGTGGAATCGGAGAGAAATCGAAACTTGTCCTTTGTCTGTTCCACAAACGGTTTCGTGTCCTGCTGCATGCTGATCAGATGGGTGGGAGGCGGCGGCCCCTACGCGGGCAGTGGACAGACGGCTCTCGTGAGGTTGGAGTTGTCAGGAGCACGGTGCCTGGGGCGGTTATCTTGTCCAGACACCATGAATGTTCTGATTCCCTCTGGGAATCTTTAGTCCACTTGGAGTATTTTTTAAAAAACCTAAAGGGAAAGGCTCCCCACTCCAGTGTTCTCGCCTGGAGAATTCCAGGGATGTGTAGTCCATAGGGTCGCAAAGAGACAGACACGACTGAGCGATTTGCACTTCCAATGGAAACTGCGTTGGGTGTGTAGAGTTGCACAGAGATGGCACCCCACTCCAGTACTCTTACCTGGAAAATCCCGTGGACGGAGGAGCCTGGTGGGCTGCAGTCCATGGGGTCACACAGAGTCAGACATGACTGAGCGACTTCACTTTCACTTTTCACTTTTCACTTTCACTCATTGAAGGAGGAAATGGCAACCCCGTGTTCTTGCCTGGAGAATCCCAGGGACGGGGAGCCTGGTGAGCCTGGTGAGCTGCCGTCTATGGGGTTGCACCGAGTCGAACACAACTGAAGCGACTTAGCAGCAGCAGCAGCAGTCCCCTTTGTTTAGTCTGGGTAGAATTCGACACGCTGACGGACTAATAACCTTATGATTGTTAGATGTTTCAAGTTATCATTGTAAATGTTTTTGAATATAAATATAATTATAGTGAAGTAAGGAAAAGATCATATAAAACTGGGCTTGTGAGTGTCAGGAGGTTCTGGTGCAGGGGCACAGAGAGTCAAGGCCGGGAGTGAGTCCACAGTGCAAAGGCCCGGTTGAAACAACGCCCCTCCTCTATTCTGGCACCATCACTGGCTCCCCAGTGCCCACTGAGCAAGACTGCACCCCCGCCTCCCCCAGTGTGGCCCGCCTCTGTCCTTGGCTTTTCCCGTCTGAGCTGGAGCCTTCTGGTTCCCAGCACAGCCAGGGTGACCCCCCATCAGGGGGCCTCCCACCCTGTCTCCACTCTCTGCGTGGGTGTCTCCTCCCCGAGCCTTCTCTCCTCTGTCCATGCCCTCTCCCCTCCTCTGAGTTTCTGGGCCCCTACCCGCCGTGGTCCCCAGACCCTGCAGCCGTCTCAACCCCACCCCCTCAGTTCCAGTAACCTCAGCCTTGAGGGCCCCTCCACTTTCCTCGCTGTTCTGTACCCGGAGGCAGGCGGGGGGACTCCTTCACCTTTGCATGTCCTGCACTTAGGATGGGTGCCCTGCTGCTCAGGGTGGACGCCCCATAAACAGTGCTGCCCCTCACCCCAGATCGGCCAGGAAGCCCCTCTGCCAGGCTGCAGCCCCCTGGGCCAGCCCCCTGCCGGCCCCCCCGCCCTCTCTGATCTCCTCTCGTCCCAGATGCGGGAGGTGGCTGCCCACTGAGCGCTGCCCGCCAAGCGCCGTGTCCGTGGAGACGGGTGTTTTATTGTTGCTCTCCTTGGTTAATAATCTCACTTGCAGATTCCAGCTCTGAGGAGGCGCGGCAGCGGGCGGCTGCCTGTGTGGTCCCACGTCTCCCGGAGGCAGAGGCGGCGCCCGGGGCCCGGCTGCCTCTTCCCACACGGAGTTCTCCTGCAGCAGCAGCCTCTGAGGGTCTGAGGCAACATCTGTACTCAGGAAACACTGGCTCCTTCCTTGAGATTTCAGAAATCAAGTTTGCTTCCCGCGTAAAGTCCACTCCCTTATTAACTGTATGCTCAGGTCACTTAGAAGTTACCTGCCTGCACTTCAGACTCCATGCCATCCTCTGTGTTCAGGTTCCCACTGGTGCAAAAACAGGAAAAACAAGCACGCACGCACACACACATGGCTCCTGGCCTGGGGGCTCTGGGCCACTATACAGTGGGTGACTAGGGCTCTGAGGTCAGAGGTGATGCCAGGAGGAGATGCTGCCCGGGAGGGGTGTGAGGGTGCCGTGACTGCCGACCTGACTGGGCCTGTGTGGCGTGAGCCCCGTGCCGAGAGCCGGGCTGGTCCAGTAAGCACGCTTCCAGAATCCGCGCTCACGTGTTGCTTGGTCATGCGGGGTGCAGGGCAGGCCTCCAGCTCCTTCATCTGGGTCCCCACAGCGCTCTGGGTGGGAGGCTCAGATTTCCACTCCTCTCTGAATGAGGATAACTCTGGGATACATGTTTATATCTTTGAATGTTGATCAGAGCAATCTGCTCTATATTTGAACTTACGTTTCCTATTTTCCTTTGACTTTAAGCTAAAGCCCTGGGTCCTGGTGGCCTTGCCACTGTCCTGATGGGCCTGGCGGTGAGCGTGTCGGGGGCGGCACCTGCTCCTCCTGCTCCTGCTCTCCAGCTGCAGCCTCAGACGGCCCTCTGCTCTGAGCTCCGCATCTTTGTGCAGCGGGACTGTGCGGCCCTTGTTGTAACTGTTACGCCGAAGCTTTGAAATTGACAGAGTTTCTTGTTAATTGTACCTATTTCAGTAAGATTGGGTTATCAACCTTCTTCCGTCTTCTGGTAGCCTGTGTTTTCTCTTAGTCTTTGTAGTTTTGATATTTCTGTGTTCCACATTTAAATCTCAGTGGTTCACATGCTGTCTTCATTCATCCCCCAAACACTAGCAAAAGCCATGTTTCAGGCCCAGGGCTCCCGCTCAACACAAGGAAACTCTGCCCTCAGGAGCCTCGTTTTAATGGAGAAGCTGGACAGTGAGTGAAGGCTGGGTGGACGGAGGTGCGGGCCTCTGGGTTTTGTGGGCAGAGAGGAGGGCAGGGCAGGCCCCCAGGACGGGGCACACTGTGTGCAGCGCGAGGCTGACTGCGTGCGCACCTGCCTGGGTGTGTGTGCCTGTGAGTACGCCAGGACAGCGATTTTCAGACAATGGTTTTTATTGGTTTAGGAGATTTTAATATTAGGTTAATTTATTATATTTACAGTTAATTGAAGTAAAAAGCACATTGGTCACATTTATTTTTAAATAAAACATGTGAGAGCTGCAGAGTACTGAGTGATTCCTTAACACCCTCTTCTTCAAAGCCCATCAACTCAACATGCATTAGCATCTTTCTGTATTCAGTGTGTCTTATAATTAAAAGATATGTGTGATTTTAGTCGTTAAATCATGACCGACTTTGCAACCCCATGGACTGTAGCCCACCAGGCTCCTCTGTCCATGGGGTCCTCCAGGCAAGAAGACTGGAGGATTTCATTCTCCAGGGGATCTTCCCAACCCAGGATTGAACCCACATCTCCTGCATTGGCAAGAAGGTTCTTTACCACTAAGCCACCTGGGAAGCCTATATGATTATGGATCAGATCAGATCAGTCGCTCAGTCGTGTCCGACTCTTCGCGACCCCATGAATCGCAGCACGCTAGGCCTCCCTGTCCATCACCAACTCCCGGAGTTCACTGAGACTCACGTCCATCGAGTCAGCGATGCCATCCAGCCATCTCATCCTCTGTTGTCCTCTTCTCCTCCTGCCCCCAATCCCTCCCAGCATCAGAGTCTTTTCTAATGAGTCAACTCTTCGCATGAGGTGGCCAAAGTACTGGAGTTTCAGCTTCAGCATCATTATGTATATAATATAAGGTACTAAAAAGTCATGCTTGTAGCTTAATTAAAAATAGAAGATAAAACAGTTCTTTTAACAATCAACTGTGTTCTAATCACACGTTCCTGAACTTAACCTGTGCATAAAAATTAAACGGGGCTCACTGAAAATGTGGATTCCTAGCCACCCCCCACCCAGAGATTGGTTCCAGCTGAATTTTTCGGGGACACCCAGGCACCCCGATGATTCTGTGGAGCAGAGGCTTGCGTTTTGAGAAGCCCAGCTCCAGGGCCTCCAGCCTGGAGTTAGCAGGCGATGTATGTGGTTCAGGCATTCCCTGTGTTACCACAGGGAATTGATACCACTTTCTTAAGGTATTTTTTCATCCACCTGATGTTAGAAACAGATGACATCCACACTCTTACTCTGCTGCTGGAAAATAATATTTTCCCACAAACAGAGCCCTTCCGAGTAGCAGTTGCGGCCGTTACCTCTGAGGGTCTTTGCTGCTGGCCTGCACTAACGTGGCCTCATCGGCACCTGCTGTCTCCAGATCTCGTTCGACCTGGCGGAGTACACGGCCGACGTGGATGGCGTGGGCACCTTGCGGCTCCTGGACGCGGTGAAGACCTGCGGCCTTATCAGCTCGGTGCGGTTCTACCAAGCCTCGACAAGCGAGCTCTACGGGAAGGTGCAGGAGATACCTCAGAAGGAGACCACGCCTTTCTACCCGCGCTCCCCTTACGGTGAGAACGTGTGGCCCCGTCCTGCTCGGGGGCTGGCGACACGTGGTGGGCGGTGGCTACGCAGACGGACCAAGGTGCGTGACTTGCCGGCCAGACGCCTGTGCGCAGGCAGGGGGTCCTGCTGCTCTTGCCCCTGGGGTGAAATTGCTGACTCACCGCACCCTCCAGACAGAGCGCTGCGAGAGGGAAGTTGCTTCCTCCAAGATTCCTTGTACTGGACTGTTGTGGGTCGAGCTGAAGTGATATGTCTGGTATTTATTCCATTTCCCAGTTTAAATTCTCCCTGAGCTCAAACCCTTAAGTGAAAGTGTTAGTCACTCAGTCGTGCCTGACTCTTTGTGACCCCATGGACTGTAGCCTGCCAGGCTCCTCTGTCCATGGGATTCTCCAGGCAAGAATACTGGCGTGGGTTACCATTCCCTTCTCCAGGGGGGTCTTCCCAACCCAGGGATCGAATCGATCTCCTGCATTGCAGGCAAATTCTTTGCCATCTGAGCCAGCAGGGAAACCCTAAAACAGATAGACAAATCTATTGCATCTAATATATTTATAAAAAGAATATTCACAGAAGACTTTAGTGATAAAATTTAAAGCAGCTAGAATATCAAGATTCAGGTTTTTCACTTACTACTCCCTTAAAGAAACAGGGGACGAGGCCTAGGAAAGGTCGGTTTGCTGTGCCCCGCACACTACAGCTGAGTTAGGCTGTGAAGGCATGGGCTGTGGCCGTTACAGAGGGAAGAGACTTAAGTATTTCCTTGTTTCATGACTAACTGGCAAAGGAACCTTTATTTTGTCCTTGGCTTTTGATTCATTTTTTCCCTATCTTGATACATCGTGAGCTGTAAATTCTGCAAGTTGTTACTTGTTTGAGTGAAAATCTGTTTACAGTAAGACGCTGTCTTTGATTTGCTTTTAAACATTTATCCCAACAGGGGCAGCGAAGCTCTACGCGTACTGGATCGTGGTGAACTTCCGGGAGGCATACAACCTGTTCGCAGTGAACGGCATCCTCTTCAACCACGAGAGCCCCCGGAGAGGTCAGTACAGGTGCCGATGGGAGGAGAGCGCCTGGCTCCAGGCAGGGACACGTGTGTGTGTGTGCGTGCGCGTGTGTGTGTGCATGGGTTCTACACATGTGCTGTGCAGACTGGGGCCGCTTCACATCTGTTTTTAATGATGCGAGTGTCAGAAGCAGTCGATGAAGACATGGGAATCCAGCCTTGGTTGCCTACTAGCTTTGATAGCGGTTTTATTCAGCATGGAGCTGAGCGTGTCCCAGGTTTACCATTCCCATCGGAAGCGCTCGCCGCGCGTGCTTGAGCCTGGGAGTCAGGAGGTGTCCTTGGAGTACGAGGGGCCGGGCGGGAGCCGGGGCCTCTTCCCCATGTCGCTGTTGCTCCGGAGCCTCCACTGTGGAGTCTCCCCTTCCTCACTTTGAATCAGCTGTGTACTCAATATTCCGTCTTTACGTTCCATTCAACAAATACCCAGACGTTTCTGTGCTTCTAGAGTGTGTCTTAAGGTACATTTGAAATCACTGCTTATACTTAGAATCTTCATGTATTTTCTTTTTCAGAGAATCACATTTGTTTGCGTTGGCTTGTTGCCTTTGAGACTGTGAGCAACGTGCCAACTCTCCTCTTCCAAATATTAGGCTTTAAATAAGAAAGTGTGTACTCCTTTCATTATTTCTGGTTTACTAAAGCATGAGAAATCTTTAACAAAACATGTACACCTACAAAGTGAAAGTCATCTGTTTAGCTCTGAGAAGTTTTATTAAATCTCACTGTCATTCAGGCTTTCAGCTTGAAAACGAATGAGAAGCCAGCGCTGTAGGTGTTCCGTGCCCAGCAGTTAGTGATGCTTGTAACTCGGTCAGTGGGTCTTTATGTGACTGTGTAGCCACGTAATTAAACCAGCAAGTCAGAGGAAAGGCTGGAGTGGCGTTTGCACTGGTATGTTTAGTGGCAGTGCATTTAATTTTATAATTGCTTCAGTTAAAACTTCCCACGATGGACTGCTGGAGCATCAGAGCCCGGCAGCCGTCTCTGACTCTGAAGGGAGAGCCAGTGAGCAGGCTCAGCGCCGCGCTGCGGGGCGCCCCGAGCAGCCGGGAGAGGGGGCGCCCGGCCGTCCCCGCCTATGCCCGGGTTGGGGTGCTGAGGACTGACCGTCCGGCCTCCCAGGCGCAAACCCATCAGTGCGTCTTGTCTGCTGTGCTTCTCCCCTCAACTTTTCCACTGGCCAAAAAGCAAACTCAATTGTTTGGGGTTAGGTTAGGGTAGGGAAAAACATTCTTAGTTGTGGAATAAGGAGATTTACAGTTTTAAATGTAAACCCCCCTCAGGCCTCCGTGTGCGCCTCCCAGTGAGAACCGTTTGTCTGCACTGATGTCAGCGACTGTTTAAAACTGTTTATTTTTAAAAGGAATCTTTATTTTTTATTAAGGTATGGTTGGTTCGTAATGGTGTGTTAGTTTCCGGTGTATAATTAAGTGATTTGTATATAATAGAACTGAATATATATATGTATGTATACACACACACACACACACACACAGACGTTTTTCCCATATAAGTTACTACAGAACGAGCGGAGCTCCCCATGCAGTGCAGCAGGGCCTTCCTGTTTACCCGCTCTTCGTGCAGTAGGGCGCACGTGACACTCCTAAACTCATAAGTTACTCCTCCCCCAGCCTTTCTCCACGGGTGACCATAGTTTGTTTTCTGTGTCTGTGAGTCTCTTTCTGTTCCGTAAATACGTTCATTTGTAACATTAAAGCCTCTGCAATAAGTGGTGTCACGTGGCACTTGTCTCTGGCTTCACTGGGTAGGACAGTCTCTAGGCCCATCCATGTTGCTGCAAGTGGCATTGTTTTGTTCTTTCTTACAGCTGAGTAAATATTCCGTTGTGTGTCTACCACATCGTCTGTATCCATTCTTCCGTTGATGAACATTTATGTTCCTCCCGTGCCTTGGCTGTTTCATATAGTACTGCAGTGAACACTGGGGTGCATGTGTCTTCTCCAGTTTTGTTTTTCCTCCAGGTGTATGTCTAAGAGTAGGATTGCTAAGTAATATGCTGGTTCTGTTAGTTTTTTAATGCAGGGGTCTCTAGCCTCAGGGATCTAATAATGCCTGATGATCTGAGGTGGAGCTGATGTAATAATAGAAATAAAGTCACAATAAGTGTCAGGCACTTGAGTCGTCCTGAAACCATCTCTCCCACCCCCAGTCCATGGAAAACCTGTATTCCATGAAACAGGTCCCTGGTGACAAAACGGCCGGGGCTGCTGTTTTACGGAACCTCCACGCTGCTCTCCACAATGACTGCACCAGCTCACACTCCCACCACCAGTGTGGGAGGGTCCCTTTCCATCATACCCCTTGCAGCATTTATTGTTTGTAGACTTTTTGGTGATGGCCATTCTGACTGGTGTGGTGATACCAAATAAAACCTAATTAAACTTAAAACCTTTTGCGCAGCAAAGGAAGCCATAAACAAAATGAAAAGACAATGTGCAGAATGGGAGGAAATATTTAGAAATGATGCAATAGACAAGGGATTAATCTCCAAAATATACAAGTAACTCATACAGCTCAGTATCAAAACAAACAAACAAACAAACAAATACCACAAAACACCCAATCAGAACTCCAGTCAAAAAATGGGCAGATGATCTAAATAGACATTTCTCCAGAGAAGACACAGATAGTTAATAGGCTCATGAAAAGATGTTCACCATCACTAATTATTAGAGAAATGCCAATCAAAATGGAAACTAATACTTCTTTTTTAGTTTAAAGAAAAGTAAACTGTAGAGGGAGGTTATGGGGAGAGAAGCCCCCTTTCTCACCAGGCGCCAGCCCCACCCTCGGGCCTCGGCTGACTCTCCTGCAGAAACAGCCCAGAGGCCCCACCTCAGCACAGACGTGGCGCTGCGTGCGCACAGTGCTCCTCGCCGTCACGCACGGAGGTGGACCTGCAACACACACCACCTGGTCTTGTTCTGAAAGCCTCTGACATCATAGTTCTTATTTCATCCATGTAATTAAATAATGGAAAATGATTAAAATAGTGGTATGTGTGAAAATGATGTGATACTTGCTTGATAAGATATCTAATAGTGAATACCCACAGCATTTCTTGAAACTTGGAAATTAATCTTCATATTAAATTAAGCTGATAATACTGTTGTTGTTTTGTCACAGTTAATTGTTAATTTTTTGAGATTCTTTAGCAGACTGAGAATTCCTTCCTGGTAGGGAGTGTGTTATAGTCTTTCATCTTTAGCATCTAAAACAGTGCCTCAGTTCAGTTCAGTTCAGTCGTTCAGTTGTGTCCAACTCTTTGCGACCCCATGAATCGCAGCACGCCAGGCCTCCCTGTCCATCACCAACTCCCGGAGTTCACTCAGACTCACGTCCATCGAGTCAGTGATGCCATCCAGCCATCTCATCCTCTGTCGTCCCCTTCTCCTCCTGCCCCCAATCCCTCCCAGCATCAGAGTCTTTTCCAATGAGTCAACTCTTCACATGAGTTTCAGCTTCAGCATCATTCCTTCCAAAGAAATCCCAGGGCTGATCTCCTTCAGAATGGACTGGTTGGATCTCCTTGCAGTGCAAGGGACTCTCAAGAGTCTTCTCCAACACCACAGTTCAAAAGCATCAATTCTTGGGCGCTCAGCCTTCTTCACAGTCCAACTCTTACATCCATACATGACCACAGGAAAAACCATAGCCTTGACTAGATGAACCTTTGTTGGCAAGGCAATGTCTCTGCTTTTGAATATGCTATCTAGGTTGGTCATAACTTTCCTTCCAAGGAGTAAGCGTCTTTTAATTTCATGGCTGCAGTCACCATCTGCAGTGATTTTCATGTGATTTTCATATTAAACATGAAAAAATTTTTCTAGCCTATCTGCTGTTAAACAGTGCCTACCTGCTGTTAAACATTTACTAAATGTTATATTAGTTTCAGGTGTACAGCATAGTGACTGATATTTTGTAAAGACTGTTCTCCATTTGTAGTTACTGTCAAGCCTTGGTTCTGTTCCCTGTGCTGGACAATGCATCCTTCTAGCTTATTTGCTGTGTGCATAGTTGTTGGTAGGAAACGATGTAGAAGACTCTCTCTGATACACCTTAGTAAACACACAGAGCTCCTCTTTAAAACTGCCTGTCGTTTGCTCGCCGGCGATACTCTGGTGCTTCGAGTCTGTCTTCTTAAGCAGCTTGAGCACGTGTGTCCGTCCGTCCTGCCCCGTCATCTCTGGGCCACTTTTGCTTCGTTGCTGCAGTGGGGAAGCTCAGTGTCAGTGAAGGTGCAGTGTCACGAAGGCCTGTTAGGTGCAGCTGAAATGGGGGCTACTTTCTGCTTTTTCTCTAACAGAAGCTAATTGACAAGGCCCTTTTTGACTGCTTGCATAACAGTCCATGAGAATCTCTGACTTTATGGAAGAGGTATTTTTCGTATAGAGATATTCTGGACCAGAGATTGGCCAGCTCTGGCTGGTGCGCCCGGTCCTGCCCACCTGCTGGTGTTCGTGAGTGAAGGGTCACGGGAGCCTGGCCATGCCCAGGACTCGCACATCATCAGCGGCTGTGTCCACGGTGGAGGCCTGGGGCCTGCAAAGCCCCAAGAGTTGACTCTCTGACCCTTTAAGAAAACATCTGCTGTTCCCCCACTTTCCACCCCCTGGGAACAGCTGAAGCCTCAACAGTAAGAAACATTCAACTGTGTATAGTATGGGCTTCTCCCAAGGCAGCAAGGTAGTTTTATAGAAAGGCTTCCAATAAACATGAATCGCGTTGAGTTTGTGGTTAACCCACCTGCAGCAGGATTCCTGCAGCATGTTGTCAGCTGGGCACTGAGAGGCCCCCAGGCGACCTGGCGGCTGGGCTGGTCCTGCCGGGCACACGGCCGCTGGCTTCCCCTGCAACATGTGTCTTTGCTTCCTCGCAGTCCTGGTGGTTCTCTGGAAGGACGCTTTTTTACTTGGTCACGTGGTGAGCTCACAGTAGCTCTGAAGGTGGGTGGGGTTGTTCTCATTGGCGCAGAAGTGACTGCTTAGCGTCCCTGATCTGCTGGAGACACCTGTGATCAGAGGCGGGCCTCCCCCTGCTCGCTTTTCAGAGGTGCCACATGGCTCATGCTTCAGGTTTGCTTGTAAGAAAGCGGAGGCCCTTGAGTTTCATTCACAGCACATTAACAGCGAGTGATAGTTCACTGTCTATCAGTGTGTGCCATAAAAGGGTGGCAGCGTATCACCGCGTGCTCGCATCGTGCAGTGGTGTTCAGACACCAGCACAAGCTGTCACTCGTACGCACTCAGCCCTTTGAAGTAAAAATGGACTATTTTTTTTAAATTAAAAGAAGAGTTGGTTTACTTGGTGGAGAAATGCCACAAAACTGGACATGCACCTGAAAACCTTCTACTTCTCCTTTTGTTTTTCTAGACTTGAGCTTCGGCGTCTGTTTTACTTACGTATTTCTACGTGTTCTGACTGCCACACATGTGGCAGTGGTACCACCTTACTCCTGAAGACACAGGTTTATATGTTCCCTCTTTAGGAAGTAAAGGCTGTGCTTATTGTCTAGAACTATTACATTTCTGTGAGGAAAGTATCACATGCAAAGAATCTTTTTGTTTTTGTTGCTCTTTCTTTGGAAAGCTAATCAGAGACTGATGTCACAGAGCTGTTAACTGTAGAAATTAGACTATGTAAAAAATGCTGAGAAGTTTTAAAATTACTTTAAAGTAGCTTGTGAAGAGAAAGTAGCTTCTTTTCAAATATATCGGTTATCATGATAAAATATGAGACTATTCTATAGATTAGAACATTGAAAGCAAGCCCACTGGGAAGGTCATTGTACTCATGAGCTGTTTTTGCTGCAGCTGACATGTTCATTCAATACTCTAAAGATACTTGTAGACATATTTTGACAGACTTGTTAAACTTACACATTTCTCTCTGTGTATGTGGTAATGCATACACACTTCTGTTTTTTAAGATTTCTTAATGTAAAAGTACATAGTGGCCCATGAGGTGACACTGTTTCTCTGAAAGAGCTTTCAGGGGGCAAACAGCGGCCGCCCACCTGCGTGTGCTCCCCCCAGAGGCGCTCAGGATCCTTGAGGAGGAGGAGTGTAGTCTTCTCATCCCATTTGTCTCATTACTGAAGAAGCTGAAGCGGCATGAGGGTGAGGTGTTCAAGGTTCTCGGCACTGACTGATGTCAATGCAGGGCTGGCACAGCCCTGGGGATGGAGGGTCGACCTCCACATTGCTTGTATCTGTAGAAATCGCCCATGGTGACGCTTTGGAGTAGGCATTGGAGCAGGTCACCCCCAGAAGCAGAGCTGGGCTTCAAAATGGAATGAAGCAATGGCTCATATCTTTGGTGAAAGATGTGAATTCTTTTGGTTAAATGCAGTGTGCCTTTCAGATGTTTAGTGGAAATGATCATAATGAAACATTAGATTTATGACAGTAAAATACAAATGTGACTTAAAGTAAAAAACTGACCTTGAGCTGGCCTGGAGGAAAAGCAGAGCTCGTGCAAAATGCGTTACAACCCCGTGCGACAGTGCGCAGTGGTAAAGCGCCTTAAGTACGCCCACGGTTAGCAGCTCGACTCCGCACATGCGTGGTGTCCAGCGACTGCTTAGGAGCGGAGACCTTTTAGATGCTACAGCACATTCCTCTAAACACAGGCTGCATAAGAAATCATATATATATCTAAACACAGTATTCACCTGACTGGGAGACTCTGGAAGGTTCGTGAACTTGTAGTTTTAAGGTTTAGACTTGAGCTTTTTTTTTTTTTTTTTGCCAAGTATTTTGCTTTTTAAAATGTCTTAACTATATTAACATGTTAATCTTCAGATTTTTAAAAACTATAATTGCGAGAATTAACTACTCAAACCATAGTAAAATTTTAGACAGTTTTCCCCTTTAGTTTTCTAAAGATTGTTCTTTATTCATTGCTGTAAATATAAGATTAACCCTCCAGACTAGAGGTTCTCCACTGGGATGGGAGCGAGGTGGGGAGAATGTGACCTGCCCCCAGAGGACATGTGATTCACCTGAAGACGCTTTTGGTTTTCACCCCTGGCGGGAGGGGTGCTGGGTGCTTGCTGCCAGCACTTGGCTGGGGGCAGGGATGCTCCTAAACAGCCCACAAGCACAGGTACCCCACGGGCAAGAGTCCCCGGGCGCGTGTCGGGGTGACGGCCCCAGAGGTTGTCACCAAATCTAGACGAGTGTCCTCTCAAGAGCAGCAGCTTCTTTTTCTTAATGTAGCACTTTTACTTTGTGGTCAGTCCTTCCTGCTGCTGCTGTTGCTGCTGTGTCGCTTCAGTCGTATCCGACTCTGCAACCCCAGAGACGGCAGCCCACCAGGCCCTGCGGTTCCTGGGATTCTCCAGGCAAGAACACTGGAGTGGGTTGCCATTTCCTTCTCCAATGCATGAAAGTGAAAAGTGAAAGTGAAGTTCCTTCCTAGAGTTTAGCAAATGTTCACCTAAACACAGGAGAAAAGAAATCTGATTTAAATAGTTCCCTGTAAAACTGTTTAGGCCTTAGGTCTTGGAGGTCAGGCCTGAGTCAGGGAAGCCTGAGACCAGAGGAGTTTCTTCACGGCTCTTCTGATCAGCTGGGGATGAGCTCTCACTTCATAGGGGCCCATTTCCACAGCCCACGTCCAGGGTGGGTCCATTGCACTCCCTCCACCTCCGAAGTACATGAGCATTTTTATCTTTCGTTGTAAATCAGAGCACAGCTTTCCTTTGGGAATAAACTGTGGATCCATGTCCTAGGCCATCCCTCAGTGCGTAGGGCCATAGTAACGTTTCTGTAGAGGCTCCCTGAGTATGAGAGTTTTCCTTTGAAATGATTCAAACTCACAGCTGTTTAATGCCCTAGGGGATAAGAGGATGCATGGTATACATTAAATAGTTGGAACTGGCTTGTATTTAATCCTGATGGGCAGAAAGCACTCCCCTTTCTGTATGTGGATGTCTATTTGTAAATAAGGTAATCTTTTTAAAAAATGACTTAAGTTAGTATTTGTCAACCTGGCTGGTAAATTTAAATTGCAGTGCTATAGACATACTAAGAAACATGGAAACCAATGTCACATCAGCCAACTATGTATCTGTATAGTTGTATATTAAGAGTGCTCTGCAGTTTTGGGTGAGCATCACAGCCTGAATTACCGAAAACAGCGCAGCCACGTGTTGTGAAATCCAGGCATGAGTAGCCACACGGGGGCCCAGCCCAGGCCTGCAGGCGCAACGCCGACCCATTCTACCTGCGTTCACGATGAGGTCACTGCCTGAAGCCCACACGAGGGCCCAGCCCAGGCCTGCAGGCGCAATGCCGACCCATTCCACCTGCGTTCATGATGAGGTTGCTGGCTGCTCACTGTGGCCCTACCAGGCTCCTGGTGGCCTCTGACTAGTCCTCTGGGCCCCTGTCACCCCTGTGGACTGTGACACTTGAACGTCACAGAGCTGTCTGCCTGTTCTTTTCTGCAGAAGATGCGGTGTAACTGATCGGACACGCTGGACTGTTTTTTCTTTTTAAGACTTTAGAATGTTACCGTCCCTTTACTTCCGGCTGTGCCGGCTCTGGGGCCCCGGGGGCTTTTCTTTAGTTGCAGTGCGTGCGCCTCTCCCTGTGGGGCTGCTCTGGCTGTGGTGCACGGCCTCCAGGGTGTGCGGGTCTCAGCGGCTGCAGCCTGCAGGCTCCGGAGCACAAGCCCAGAAGCTGTGGTGCACGGGCCCAGCTGCCCCGCAGCTCGTGGGGCCTTCAGGACCGGGGACTGCACCTGTGTTCAGCACTGGCGAGCGCCACCGAGCCACCAGCAGAGCGCACGAAGGACGCGTGAGGTGAGGCTTGGTCTCAGCGAGTGGTTATCACCACTCAAGAAAGTCAAGTCCCTTCTCACCCGCTGAGAGGACATTTCCAGGATTGTTAACACTGATTTTTTTTTTAAATTTTTTGCGATTTCTGTGGCATTTACATTTGAAACCAAACTGATGACTGTTGGGTCTCACGTAGCACGCCCCCCACCTGTAAGCTGGCAGTGTCCGCGGGGCCGCAGGCCACGCAGAGCCAGGCACGGGCCTGGGCCACGTGGCAGGGACTCGGGCAGCCCTCGGTCCTCTTCCGTGTCGGGACCACGTCCAGCTCAGGCTGTCTTGTGAGGACCGCTGAGCTGACCGTGCTGCGTACCCGTGGGGGCCGTGCAGGGGAGAAGCGGGGCGCAGGTGTGACACAGAGGAGCTCGGTTCCAGTGCACTGAGAGCCTTTGTGTGCCTCCCTGCCCCTCCCTTCTCTTCCCTCCTCCCGTGCTTCCCTTGCTGAGTCCTGGAGGCTGGACTCTGGACACCGACCACCCCCAGACCCTGTCTGAGGGAGTGGCCCTCGGAGCGGGGCCCTGGCAGCCGCGGCCTGAAGAGCGTACATCCCGCGGGGCTGCCAGCCAGAAGTATGTTTGAGCCAAACACTGAGAACCGATCGTGATGTTTACAGATGGCTTAGAGTGGCCGCCGAGGCGTCCGTGCGTTGCAGAAAGAAGAGATGGAGGAGGTCCTGGAGAATCACTGGAACCACAGGAAAAGCTATTTGCAAGTGAGATTCTGGAAGTTAAGCCAGTGAACGTTTGAATTAGGGAAGCCAAAAACAGATGATGATGAATATGGAAGAATTATGGATAAACACCAAAGGCCTGTGTGAGACCCTTGGGAAAATTAATGAAACCTTTAAGTATTTTTAAAAACGGTTCACATATTTTCATTAATGGTCCTGTGAAGTGCAAAATGTTTTGTCAAAGAAATGCAAACCAGAAAAAAAAAAAAAAAAAACCTGCTGTACATTTTGGTGATACTAAGAAAAAAAAATACAATTATTGTTTAAATTTTATTATAAGATACATTGCAAATTTTTTGTCAAATGGCATTTTCCCCCAAATTTAGTTTGAGCCAAAGCTTTCTTTTTCCTGTTTTGTTTTGAGCAAAAAAGGCTTTGCTCCCCTTTTTCATTGGCTTGGATTCAGGGGAGGACCCAGGAGTCATCAACCGCTTAGATCCAAGCCAGCCTCCTCCACTTATGACAGGGGCAACTTCGGCAAGTCCTGTCATCTGTCTGAGCCTCAGTTTTCTCACCTGTGAAATGGGAGGATGACTGTCTTCACTTAAGGGACTGTGATCTTGGGAGGAAGTTCTATAAGTAGGGTTATTAGCGCACTGTTACATCACCCCTGCTGAAGGTGCTCTGGAGAAGGGACGCCCATCTGTGGCCACCTCACATTCAAATGCAATAATCATGAAGGAATGGGGGAGACTCATGAAGGGAGAGGTGACTTGTCTTTCCTGAATAAGTTGGAGAAGTTCAGCTCTCAGACCTTGTTAAGGGGTGATTAAGGTAGGCGAGATGTGGTGAAGTGTCAGTAATTTCCAGAATACCGGACACCACGTTGCGGTGGGAAGTGTCCCGTACGCGTTTATTTTCAATTCCCAGAGTTCAGTTAGAGACCAAACTCTGAGCAGAAATGATTCTTCTAAAGCCATGTTACTCTCCTAAGCTCATCCTTCGCAGAGGAAAACTCTTTCTGTAGAAAATACTGGTGGTAAAGAAAAGGAGGGTGGGGAAGGAGCTGCAGTAAGCAGCCGGAGGAAGCGGAGCATTGCGTGCAGCCAGCCGAGGACGACTCGGGGCTCGATGGCGGCCTCTGGCCTGGGCGTCCGCGGTCCCGAAGCATCGTGGCAGCCGGCCGCCCGCCTGCCTGTGAGGGGCGCGGCGGAGAGCCCACGGCACAGCGCGGCTCCTGAGGCTGTGGCCCGGGCGTGAGGGCGAGGCGCGCTGGGGGCTTTGCCTGAGCCGCTGACGTCCTTTCCGCTTGGTCAGACGCTTGCCCACGCGCGCGGCACGCGGTGCGGGCTTAGCCCACGCGCAGATGCGGAGCCGGCTGGCGGCGCCCTCGCTGAGAGCCGAGACGCACAGCCGGTCTGACCCAGGAGGGCTGAGGGCGGCACCAGCTTCGGGCTGTTAAAACAGGAGGGGCCTGTGAGTCTGGGCCGAGGGTCTGAGAGCGCGCCCACGGGGCTCCACTCTGATGCCGGGAGCTGGGGCGGGGCCCCTCCCCACGCGCGTGGGGAGCGCTGTCCTCGGGGAGGGTGTGCTGCTCCTGCAGCTTTGGGGCCAGCTGAGCTCTGGGGCAGGGTGTGGTGCCTGTGGTTCCTCCCTCAAGCTGTTAATGCCAGGACGGTGAGAACTTCAGACAGGAGGCTTTGAGAATATCCAGCATTTCCCACTGGGTCAGTGGAAGTCGGCCCAGCTGCTTCTCTGATCTTGGTAGTTACCGGCTGATGGACCCCTAGGCTTCCGGTCCTGGGTCCGTTCAGGAAGTTAGAGCTTAGGCTCAACCTCTCAGCAGACCCTTCCCGTCTTCCTACAGCCCTGGCTGAACGGACACTCCCAGGTGTTGTTACACAGACATTCGTGGTCTGCATGGACCTGATTGATGGGTCACATCAAAACTCCCAGAGTGGGCCAAAGTTGATGTTGAAGAAGGCTTATTTCTGCCAGAACAGGCTGCTGCTAAGTCACTTCAGTCGTGTCTGACTCTGTGTGACCCCATAGATGGCAGCCCACCAGGCTCCCCCATCCCTGGGATTCTCCAGGCAAGAACACTGGAGTGGGTTGCCATTTCCTTCTCTGAAGCATGAAGGTGAAAAGTGAAAGTGAAGTTGCTCAGTCGTGTCCCACTCTTCGCGACCCCATGGACTGCAGCCTACCAGGCTCCTCCGCCCATGGGATTTTCCAGGCAAGAGTACTGGAGTGGGGTGCCATTGCCTTCTCCGGCCAGAATAGGCGTATCATTGCAATAACACTTGCTGAACGTCTAGTAAGTTCGGGGTGTCTGAAAAGGCACCAGAGACGATGTGCAGAAGGATAAGTAGCCCATAACGGCCGCAGGTGAGGAAGTGCGACCACAGTCCGACCGCAGAGAGCACTTCCTGGCCGTGAGGAAGGTGGGTGCTCAGCAGCATCTTACCAGTGGAGAAGGGGAAGCCCCTGTGCCCACAAGACGTTGAGGAGGCTGCGGTGAAGTCCACAGGAAACGTCTCAGCCCGGCCCCAGGTCCCTCTTAAAACCCTAACAATGGATTTGTGCAGAAGGAGCAAACCTCGTAAAGAAGACGGAGGTGATCCTCAGAGGAGCTGTGAGGTTTCTGTTGGAGGAAGCCGGGCTGAACGTGGTTGCTGCGAACCTCAGCGTGGATGTGAGGCCGCGTGCACGGCCCTGGGATGGTGCTCACAGGAGGGCCCGGTGGACGATGCAGCTGAAGTGTTTCCTAAGCCTGCAGACACGGCATCTTCTTATAAGAAAGAAAATCAGGCAGTAACTGAAAATATCCTTAATAACAAGTATCATCTGCTCTGCTGGGCCCACCGACTCAATGGACTTGAATCTGAGCAAACTTTGGGAGATAGTTAAGGACAGGGGAGCCTGGCGGGCTGCTGTCCACGGGGTCACAGAATCGGACGTGACTTAGTGACTGAACAACAAACTTCTGGGCCCAGCACAGTCGTGAGCTAATAATACACCATTGTGAAAAAATGACACATAAATGCCCCTCTAACTGAACAACGCAGGCAAATACTGCTAGTTAATGAAGTTCAGTGGTCATGAACGTGAGCTTGCTTCCTGGAATGGGCGGTGAGCAGTGGAGTGGCCACGTCCGTGGGAGTGGACGGCACCTGCCCCGGGGCTTGTGCCAGCCTGCCGTGCAGAGATGTCGCTTGCTCTCCGCTGTTTGCTGGGGCCCACGTTTGCTCACTGTTCTGTATAGGAACTGGACCCCAAGCACAGAGGGAGATGACCCTACAAAGGGGCGCGTGGCCTCCACGTGTGAACCTTTGTCTTGTTCCTGTTGCCCATCAATGAAGGGCTTGAAGCAAAGCCTTTGGGAGGTTTTCTCACTTTGCAGTCTCTGCACTGGAATGCCTATAAGCAGATGCTGGCCTTTTAAAGTTACCTTGAACGTGACATTTCCGTGAAGTGGCTGTGCTCCGCATCTCAGTGGTCAGGATGGTTCTGAGCCGAGATGGAATCTCCGTGGTCACGAGCGACCCTGGCCGGGGAGAGGCACTGCCTTCCTGATGCACCACGTGCCCCTTCCTGGGCGCAGCCCGGACGCGACCCAGGTCCACAGGAGAGGAGTCGTCTTTTAACGTTAACAGATCATTTCAGTACAAAGGATTTTGTACAGGGTTTCAAAGGATGGTGTGCAAGTCCCTGTGTGGCTCCAAGGCGTGTTTCCTCCTGGGAACACTGCGTTCCGGGGCGGTCGCCCCGAGGGTTGAGTGCCCAGGGCAGCCCAGGACAGGAGGGTGAGCATGCAGGCACGTGAGGAGCCGGCTCCCCGGGAAGGGCAGCGAGCACTGGAACAAACAGCAGAGCAGCCCGCGCCTCTCTCTTCAGCCCACATTTATGACGAGCTGCCTGGAGCTGGTAGCTCACGCCGTGAATGGGCCTCTTGTCCACCGGGTCCCCGCAGTCAGACGCTGTTGCTCTTGGCCGGGCTCGCAGCACAGGAGGTACGGGCCCTCTGATCTCCGCGGTCTGCGCCGCTGGCCGTGACCTTCCCGCGTCTCCTCTTTCTCCACCCCGTCTGCACCGCGCCTGGCCCGGGCCCTGCCCGGCGGGGCAGCCCGGATCCCTGCGGGGTGGGACGTGGGCTCCGCGGAGGTTGCCAGGGGTTCAAGGAACATTGGAACGATTTCTGTTTGCCGAAGAACGTCATCCAAGCTGTCTCTATGCTTTATCTAATTCCAAAAGCCTCTCAATCAAGAGCGTCTGGATACAGTGCCGGGCAGCGGGGTAGAATTTTACTGGAGGTACCGTGGTCGCTTTTACCCTGGAGGTACCGATGGGGACGGCTCACACGCGTGTGTGTGTGTGCTCACACAGCCCCGGGCACGGGCAGGCGGCCTGCTCCAGTTCCCCACACTCAGAGCTGCAGGGCTTGCGACAAGTGCTCGGCCAGAGAAGAGGTGACTTTGTCTTGTGGACGATGGAAGAGCTGTCCCGGGGACCTGGGGGCTCCCGGCGCGTCGTCCCTCGGAGCCGCTCGGTCTCCCTGCGCTGTCCGCTGTGGCATTGTTCAAAAGGCTTGTGGAGTGGTGCTCTGTGGGAGAGAATGCGCTTCACCAGATAATCTAGTTCTGTGATTCTCACTAAGTGTGCGGTCTTCACGTCTTCCGGTTTACTGCTGGCAGTTAAAGGTGTGTGCTTTGTGAATTTTGTCCCGTCTTCTTTTCCTTCAAGTTTTGTCTTGAAGGTATTTGACTTGGGGGGTGTTATGTGGGTGCTTTGTGAGATGAGATTAGAAAGTTTAATAGAACAAGGGCTTGGATGTCCGCACACACATAC
The DNA here is from genome assembly GCF_055505025.1 of Bos grunniens. NCBI lineage: Eukaryota > Metazoa > Chordata > Mammalia > Artiodactyla > Bovidae > Bos > Bos grunniens. The sequence continues at coordinate 52,998,591 of NC_141187.1, forward strand.
TCAAGGATCAAACACGGGAACAGAGCCAGGGATTTGGGGTCTGGCTTGGGCTCCCCCCTGAGCCTGAGTGTCCTGCTCCCCAGCTTCTCAGTGGGTCCTGGTCATCAGGCCTCACAGGAGGTGAGGCCTGGCAGGAGGGAAAGGCCCAGAAAAACAGAGTCCTCTTGAATTTCATGAGTTTGCCTGTGCGTGAAAAAATCATTACAGATAAGTGTATTTGAGCCAGAAAAATAGCGTGAGCAAGATAGACCGATTTCAGGTTTTTACGTATTTTTTAAGTACAGGTAGTCAATGTACAGACATACTCCATACGAAATAAAACAGTAAAATCAGTTTTCTGAATGTGTAAAGTGGAACTAAGTGTGTCCAGCGTGGCTGGTTGCTCGCGTTGTGCCCAGGTGTGCGGAGCAGCAGGTTCTCCCTTCAGGTCTGGCTGGTCTTCCCGGCAGCCCTTCCCACTGGCAGGCGGGGGGCGTGAGGGACAGCAAAGCGCCCGCTGGTTCCGCCCACCCACGAGTGGTGACCCAGGAGGCCTTTCACCACCCAGCCTCTGGGGGGGCTCAGTCTGGACCTTCCCGTGGAAGTGGGGACAGAACCCTGTGCCCCTGGGGCTGGAGAAGGTGAGGGGAGACGGCAGGGCGGTATCTCTGTGCACCCTCGACCGGAAGCAAGCAGACCTTCCCCGGAGACGACCGTCCTTGTCAGACGTGCCCCCGGCTTCCAGCAGATTATTGCTCACCAAGAACTGGGAGTGCCACCAAGTGTGCCAGGAAGCAAGTGAGTCCGAATCCACAGAGGAGACGAGATCAGTCACCAGTGAACTCAGAACTGTTAAATCAGAATATAGAACTCCAGGGTGTGTTTAAATGAAAAATCGTAAAATGAAAAATCATAAAAAAACAAACAAGATCAGAATATGAAAAATACCTAGTAGATCTGCAAAGAAGCAGAGAGGACTTTAGATGTAAAAGACTATTTAAACAAAGAGTTAAATGTTTGACTTAAATACTAGACACCGAGGAGAATGACATGGCTCTAAGGAAGTTACCCTGCATGTTGCAGAGACAGGCAGAAGGAGGAAAATTATTTTAAAAAGAAGTGAAGAGATTGTAAGGTAACATGGGAGGGTCTAGTGTTCTTTCCCAGAAGGAAACAGAAAGAAGAAAATAGAGTGAAGAGGAGGCAGTGCACGAGGAGGCCCAAGTGTCGCACAAACACGGGAAGGCTCCGCGGGCACCGAGCAGAAGCCGCATCTGGACGCCTGGACTCCAAGGGCTGAAGAGGGAGAGGGCGTCGTTAGTCTCCCCGGACGAGAAAGGGGAAGGGCGCTCGCGCTGGCCGCACTCTCATCCAGGACAGACCAGCGCCAGAAGGCGTGTGTTAGTGCCCGCACTGCTGGGAGGAGCAGCCTTCAACTTGGGGTTGTGAGGACTCTCAGAATCAAGCCAGACAGTTCTCCACTTTGAAGGAAATTTTAAAGTATACATTTTAAGAAGAAAGGAAAGGATGCCAGAAGAGAGATTCAAGAAGGTAGGATGAGAAGGAAAATTGGTACAGATGGGAATATGCGCAGCCTTTCCAGTTCAAAATTATAAACAGACCTGTCTTCTCTGAAAAGAGACCCTGGGAGCTATGCAGAGCAGTCAAGAAACCTGCAGAGTTAAAGCTGAGAGGAACCTGACTTTATCACCTCCAACCTAGTACAGCTGGAGACTGTTAGGCACTTTTGCTCAGGAAAGGTACGTGATCACCCTTACCAGTGGCTCAGCAGTGAAGGATGTGCCGCAGTGCAGGAGACAGGCTCAGTCCCTGGGTCGGAAGATCCCCTGGAGGAGGAATGGTAACCCACGCCAGTGTCCTTGGCTGGAGAATCCCACGGACAGAGGAGCCTGGCCAGCTATGGTCCATAGGGTTGCACGGAGTCTGATGTGACTGAAGTGACTTACCAGGCACTGATAAAAGTGACAGAATTAAGAGTGACTCCCAGGGCGTGTGGACCTCTCTGGAAGCCTCACCCTTTGCCTCCAGTTGGAGCTGAGAGCTGAAGCTCTTTCCGGGGCCTCAGGTGATGTCCCACCCACTCCCAGCCTGACCCCTCGGGGCCCACCTGTGACCCGGGCGGTGTGTGCAGACTCAGCTTTGAAATTCAGTGAATCGTCGTCATATTTTATCCAGCATAGTTTGGTGTTTTTTAATGGGGCGAAATGGGGTTTTAATGGAGTTTTTTGTCTGCTATTTGCCACAATAAAAGTTCTGAACTTTTCATTCCGTCAATGCTAGAAAAGCTCCTGATCTCAATCTCAGCTAATATTTGGACTAAAACTCATTTTGATTGGTTTCCTTCTTATTAGTATACACTTTTGTGTGTATTCTGTTTTTCCTTGGCTAATGAATTTATCTTGAAAAAGTAACCTACAACATACAATATAAGAGATGTTTATCGGTGCTTTGGGTGTGTAAGTCCACCCGCCTGCCTCTGGCTGTTTACTTAGATCTATTCTCATTCTCAGACTTCCAAAATCAGAGAGTTAAGGGACTTAGTCATGAACAAACTAAGAAATCTGGACCTCTCGTTGAGGTTGAATTACAGGTACCGTCGACTTTGTAATGTAGTAATTGTGGTAGTAGGCGACACATTGAGACTGCGTTAGTCACATTCACCCGGAATTTCCGAAGCATCGACCTGCACGGGCAGCACTGTTGCTGTCCCCGTTTTACAGACCGGACGCGACGGGCCTGACGCGCCTGCATCTGTGATGGCTCACGGTCTGCAGCGCCATGTGCCCGGGTGGGCGCCCAAGGCGTGGCCTGGCAGGTGTGCCTGTCCAGAGTGCCACGTGGTCTGGGTGGCAGGGCCAGCGGCCAGCGGCCTTCGGTTGTCAGTTCACTGGGCCGACTTTCCGTTTCTTGGTCTTCATCCTGGCTGAGGTCTTGTAGTGAAGGCTATTGGAAATCAAGCATGTATGTGCACACTTACAGGAGTTCCATTCTCTGTGTGTGTACCAGCACAGCCACACCAGCGACCCCGTCCAGGCAGGGCGCCTCCTGCCTCGTGGCAGGCTGGTGCCAGCAGCAGTGGCAGGAGCCAGGGGGCGGCTCAGGCCGGGCCGTGGGCCTCTCCTCCTCCATCTGCATGGTGGGCCTGGCTGGACATTGTGCCCTCCAGGCCTCAGCCCTCAGGTGAGTGGTTTCATATAGTTCTCTCCAGAAAACAAGAAGCTTGTGTAATGAGTGAAAATGAAGTGCATGCGTGCGTGCTCGGCCGCTCAGACGTGTCCCACTCTCTGTGACCACATGGACTGTAGCCCACCAGGCTCCTCTGTCCATGGGATTTCCCAGGCAAGGATACTAGAGTGGGTTGCCATCTCCTCCTCCAGGGGATCTTCCCGACCCAGGGATCGAACCTGTGTCTCCTGGCATTGCAGGCAGATTCCTTACCACTGAGATCCAGGCACTCAGCTCTATGGAAAGAACAAATTGAAAAAAAAAAAACAATCACTTTAAGCCTCTCCCAAGAATTAACTAGTGAAACATGGTGGCAATAAAAATGTTGAAAATGAACCTGAAAATGAAATCATGAGAAGTTACACTTATAACAACATCACAGGGAGTAAACTACTTAGGAACAAATTTAACAAAAAGTGGAAAATGTATTCTCTGGAAACTACTCAGCATTGCTGAAAGCAACTGGATAAGCCCCAGATCAGCAGAAGCCCCCTCCCCCCCGTCGGATGAGCAGAAAGATGAGGTGCTTTCAGAATGGACAGTGCCCCCCTCCCACCCCGATCTGCACATTCAACACCATTCCTGCAAAAGTTCAGCCCCTTTTGTGCAGAATTAACAGGCTGGTCCTAAAATTCACACGGAAATTCAAGGGACTGAGAAAAGGTAAAATAGTCAGAAAGAGCAGTCGGAAGACTCACACTTCCGGGCTGTGACGGTCCCCGCAGACCTGTGCTGATCACGTGTGTGGTTCTCGCATGCCAGCAGGTGTTAGATCCACGGAGCAGGACTGAAGGTCAGTGATAAGCCCGTGTGTCCATGGGTAACTGATTTTCAGCAGAAGGTGAAAGGCCATTCAGGTGGGAGAAAGCATAGCTTTTCCAGCACACACGCCGTACCAGAGCAGCCCTATAGCCACATGCAGGGGCCTAAAGCTGGGCCCTTTTCTCCTCACCATACACAGATGAACTGGAACCAGGTCAGATACCTACATTTAAGAACCAAATCAACCCAAGGCGTTAAACATACAGGAGAAAATCTTCAAGACTGTCCTTTTGGATGTGACACCAAAAGCTCATACAGTCAAAAAAAAAAAAAAAAGACAAATTGAACTTCGTAAAAAACTAAAAAAATTGTGTGTGAAAGGACACCATGAAGAAAATTAAAATATAACTTATACAATGAGAGAAAATGTTTGTAAATCATGTCTGATAAAGGACTCGGTCCCATAATATATAAAGAATTCTTACAATTCAAGATTAAAAAGACCAGTGACATTGTCCTTTAAAAATTGGACAAAAAACCTGATTAGACATATCATCAAAGAAGATACACAGTGGCTGATACGTACATGAAAATGGAGGTGCTTAATGTCATTAGTTGTCAGAGAAATGCAAGTCAAAACCCCAAGGAGATAACACTTAAGTACCCACAAGGATGACTGCCATTAAAAAGATAAAACCGTACAGTTGTTGGGGAGGATGTGGAGGAATGAGAATCCAGTCGCTGCTGGTGAGCACACAGCTGGCGGCTGATCAGTGGGTTAGCTGTGGAGCTGCCCTGCGCGCGAGCGCTACGTCGTGTCTGACTCTTTACAGCCCCGTGGAGTGTAGCCCAACAGGCTCCTCTGTCCATGGGCTTTCCCAGGCAAGAGTACTGGAGTGGGCTGCCGTTTCCTTCTCCAGGGGGTCTTCCCAACCCAGGGAGTGAACCTGTGTCTCATGCATTGCAGGCAGATTGTTTAGTGCTGAGCCACCAGGGAAGCTCCACGGAGCTGCCGTCAGTTCAGTCGCTCAGTCGTGTCCGACTCTTTGCGACCCCATGGATCACAGCACGCCAGGCCTCCCTGTCCGTCACCAACTCCCAGAGTTCACTCAAACTCATGTCCATAGAGTCGGTGATGCCATCCAGCCATCTCATCCTCTGTCGTCCCCTTCTCCTCCTGCCCCCAATCCCTCCCAGCATCAGAGTCTTTTCCAGTGAGTCAACTCTTCGCATGAGGTGGCCAAAGTACTGGAGTTTCAGCTTTAGCATCAGTCCTTCCAAAGAACACCCAGGACTGATCTCCTTCAGAATGGACTGGTTGGATCTCCTTGCAGTCCAAGGGACTCTCAAGAGTCTTCTCCAACACCAGAGTTCAAAAGCATCAATTCTTTGGCACTCAGCTTTCTTCACAGTCCAACTCTCACATCCATACATGACCACTGGAATAACCATAGCCTTGACTAGACCGACCTTTGTTGGCAAAGTAATGTCTCTGCTTTTGAATATGCTGTCTAGGTTGGTCATAACTTTCCTTCCAAGGAGTAAGCGTCTTTTAATTTCATGGCTGCAGTCACCATCTGCAGTGATTCCAGGGGAGATGAACACTTGATCCCCACATGGAAAGGGGTGCACCCGCGTTCACTACAGCACCGTTCACAACAGCCGAGAGGTGGGAACAGCCCAGTGTCCGTGTCCACTGGGCCACAGAGAAGAAGTACTAACTCATGTAACATAGGTGAGTTGACATCACAGATTTATCCACGGAACTTCAGGATGAAGCAGAGTCCTGACACTAAAATACAAAGATAGACATCAAGCCTGAATTTAATTGTCACTTTAAATCAATAGTAAATTAAAAGCTGCTAATTGATAGTAGATTGAAAAGGGTTGTGCCTGATAAATACTTCATATTCAAAGGCTCTTTTTTGAAGGAGCTCTTGTGTGTATTATACAGTGCCCTGCAGAGTTGAAGCTGGATTTCTGAAAGTGCTCTGTTAACGGCCAAGAGAGGCTGAAGATTCAGATTCTCGCTGTCACTCGTGGTGGGGCGTTGGTATAAGTGTGCCTGCAACGTTTGTGCAGTGAGTCTGCTGTGTTTTTGAACTTGTGCTGGGCTTTTCCAGCCAAAGTTGAGAAAACCTGTTTATAAGAACCCCCCTTATCTCTGTGTCGGTTTGTCTAGAAGCCCACGCTTTTGTCATAACACTCACCTCCCTGTTTCTTCTGCAGAAGAACAAAGCTGAAGCTACTGAAATGTGATAAGTTGTGATGGCAATCTGTCTACACTGTGAGACGCCACCACTGACCAGCTCACGTGCCTGTTAATTACCTTGAGATTTTGGTAGCTTTGTGATAACCTTGCTTAGATGCGAGGGCATAGATAAAGCTGCCTCAGAAGTGCCTTTTAATTTTCTCCTTCTTTGTGATCTTTTAATAGTGGATAGAGGCTTTCATTAAAGACCAGAGAACATTAAAACAGTTTTACTCCTTTCAGGTATGATACGTTTCATCCGATCATTTCAAAATATTTATAGAGAATTCAGAAATGCTGTCCTGCAGATAACGCTTGGGTGAATTTAGAAGGTGACGTTGTAGTAAGTACAGAGTCTTCAGACCTCACGCTTAGCCCTGGAGAGCCCATCGCTGTTGTTCAGTCGCTAAGTTGTGTCTGACTCTGCGACCCCATGGACTGCAGCACACCAGGCTTCCCCGTCCTTCACTATCTCCTGGAGTTTCCCCAAATTCATGTCCATTGAGTCAGTGATGCCATCCAACCATCTCATCCTCTGTCATCCCCTTCTCCTGCCCTAAGTCTTTCCCACCATCAGGGACTTTTCCAGTGAGCTGGCTCTTCATATCAGGCGGCCAAAGTATCAGAGCTTCAGCTTCATCATCAGTCCTTCCAATGAATATTCAGGGTTGATTTCCTTTAGGATGGACTAGTTTGATCTCCTTGCTGTCCAAGGGACTCTCAAGGATCTTCTCCAGCACCACAGTTCAAAAGCATCAATTCTTCGGCGCTCCACCTTCTTTAGATAAAGAAGGATGGACCACCCCCCTTCCAGCAGCCACATGCACTTCTGGTTTGTTTCCTTTGGTCACACCTGGGAGGCAGATTAGTCTCCTTTCTCTCCTCATGAACCCCGAAATAGTCTTATTCATAGGAATACACGATGTTTATGTTCTTAAAAGTCAGGATGGTCTTATTACAGATTCTGGCATTTCCCTTTGTCCAACCCTGTTGACTCTTCTGTGTAAAGACTGGCCTTCCAAGAGCTGCTCTCTGGCCTGGGGCCTGCTCGTGTGTCGCTGCAGCACACGGGACATGGCAAGACAGCCCCACAGTGTTCGCCGCGGCCGCAGAGCTGGCGTGACGCTCGAGTGGGGCTCCTGATCTTGCCTAAGTGACGGCCAGTGGCCTCTGTTGTTTACTTTTGTTATTATTTTAGAGGGGCAGGGGGTGGAAGAAATGCCCAGAGGCTCAGATTGTGTTTGGTTCACCAAACTGTTAAATGTCAAAATCACTCAACTGATAATACATCTTTTGTCTCTTTTAGGAGCTAATTTTGTTACTCGAAAAATTAGCCGCTCAGTAGCTAAGATTCACCTCGGACAACTGGAATGTTTCAGTTTGGGGAATCTGGATGCCAAACGAGATTGGGGCCACGCCAAGGACTATGTGGAGGTAGGAACCGATGCGTTCTGGTTTCTAAGTATCTGCGTCTGCATGTCCAAGTGCCAGGCCTCCTGGGAGGGCTGCCTGGAGGGGGCGGTGGGTCAGCCGTGCTCATGCAGCTGTCTCTCAGCTCACACTGTGTCCCCTGCTGGCCCACGCTCAGCGGTGTGTGAGGCTGTTCTGCACAGTCTGGAAGGGGGAGTACCTCACAGGTGTTGTTTTAATTATTGAAAACAAGGATGCCGGCCAGTGGGCTGGACGGTTCTTTCCTTTCTGGAGTGTCTTCTGCATGCCTCCTCCCTCACTCCATCCAGGATACGAGTGATGACCTGCAAAGGGATCTGTTGGTGAACAGAACTAGTGTTCAGACCTCCCAGAAACACGACTGGCGCTGATGCTGCCACCAGTCCGTGAGCGCGCCCTTCAGCTGGCGTGGCCACGCCCGCTCGCTCCCGAGTGCTGTCCTCAGAGAGCCTGGTGTCTGCTGCTTCAGACTGTGCTCACCCCCTGCCCTGGGCAGCTGTGACTCCCACCCGTGAACCTGTCCACTAAAGAGACAACACGAGAGAGGTGCTAGCAAGGATGCTGCTGGGGAGCAGCGGGTGGCGTTAGAGGGGATTCTGGCTTCCGTGTGGGGATTTACGTGCACGTTAAGTTCCGGTTTGGGTCACATACATTACTTAATGTACATGTAAGTAGCATGGTTTTTCTGTGAACAAATTGTTAGCTTTTGCCTCGCCGGGATGAGCGTGCTTGCTGATGTCTGGAGTTTCCGTGGCGAGACGTGAAGGAGCGTGTTGATGACGGGGTGTTTGCCCCGGAGCCCGTGGTGCCTGTTTAGGTACTCACTGATTTCCTGCACTCAGGACTATTTCTGTCCCCAGTGATGCCTCTGGGAAACCGGATCTGGCTTCCTTGTTCATTGATGCGGTTCAGAAAGAAACTTGACCGTTTACAAAAGAAAGCAAACACGGGTTCACTTGCCAACACAGAGGTCAGCCCCACTGTGGTAACGCTTTTGTGTGTAACAGTTAAGAATGTTGCGTACTTGAACACCTAAATTTTGATTTATATTATGGCCAAAAAATTTCTGATTTAATATTTTGCATAGCAGTGAGACATTTAGATCATTTACATGTGTTCTTCTAAGCTATAAACACAAGAAGCTTTTTGTGATGGTAGCCCTTGGATATATTTTAAGAACACTGCATTAAAAAAGTACGGAAGTCCACACTTTTAAAAACCATGAGACAGTGGGCAAAGGTGATGTAAAAGAACCTGAGACTTTCTTTCGTCTAACCTATATGGCCTCACCTTCTTAAGAATATGAGGCAAGTTTTGTAAAAATAATTGTTTTTTCAATACTGTCATTTTGGTGTATAACCTTCTAGCTCTCTGCAAATACCTGCAGCTACTTAGAAGGCTGTGAAAGTATCCATCTTTATCCAAAGTCTTGTTCTGCAGTTTTGGAACCAGATAGATCAAATTTCATTCTATTTTATGTTTTTGCACTGGGATGCAAAAGAAGTTTGTGTTGGAACTCAGAAACAGATCTGATAATGCAACAAACAGTATATCAAAATGTTAGTAATATTTATTTTTGGTTATGTTTATTTTCTTCTGTAGACTTCTGTATTTTCCATGTATTGAAACAAGTACATATAAACTTTTTCAATCCGGGAAAAAAATAAATGACATTTGGAAAACACGCCAGAAAAACCCAACAAAAATGCATGAGACCATTCGGTAAATACAGAAGTCATGAAAACCCCTCTGGGAGCTCAGTGGGTCTGCATGGGGACCATGGGGTCGTGTCATCCCCAAATGCCAAGCACACCTCGGCTCTGGGGCTTACGCGGATCTTGGTGTAAAGGACCCCTGTCTGTGTTCGTGTAGCAGGGAAGCATTTAAGAAACATGTTGGCTCAAAGACTTCAAAAGGTCTTCCCGAATGATGTCATTTTTAGGATGCCTTGACGAGACGTGTCAGTCCAGCAACCCCAGGTGCTAAAGTGCCCGGGACAGTAAGGCATGAGAGCAGGAGGCCTGGCTCCTCAGGACAGTGTCATGTTTTTGGATTCCAGAGATGCACGCTCAGAGCCAGGCATCCCTGGGTGTCCATGGCCTAGCCTGTGCCCCGACACGGGTGGGCTTTGCGTGCTGAGGGTCCTGGGGCTCTGACAGTAACACAGAGTACTGCTCCTAAACCATTTTCTCATTCACGGGTTCTGAAAGAGATTGACATTTCAAGATTTCCAAAAAAGTGTCATCATTAAATAAAATTCGTAACTTTTATCCCCATTTTAAGAAATAGGACCATCCTTTGCAGTTCTATTTTAAAATGAGGCTACTGCACAGACTTACGAATCAAGGTGGGTGTGGCCAAAATTAGAATCAACAAGCCTAAGAATGAAAAAACAGAAGCTTTGTTTAATTAACCCATATCTAGATCCTGGCACTCTAATCAGTCTTAGAGTGGAGAAGCCTCAGCCAGCACAGATCAAACGAGTCACAATAGCATCTGGTTTACACACGCTTCAATTATAGAATCCCTCTCATTCGTACATAAATATATCAATAAGTCTTTAGGTTAAGCAATTTATACTTTTTATTGTGGATGGATTTCAGAGAAGAGGAGTAGAGAGCGTTTGCCGGACTGGGTGTAGTTGATCCCACCTGGGCTAATGATTTTTGCCTCAGTCTCAACAAGGTTTACGTATCAATTATTGATCTTTGAAAAGGACGTAATAGCAGTCCTGTTAAGAATTAGCCTTCACCTTCACGTGCTGTACATCCATGATGGGAATCTCTTTGTCTTGTAAATGTTTTCCCGACAGTTAATACAAAGCCATTTCCTGTTGCTGATTCAGATCCGTTAACTTCTGTTTCATAGTCTTGTTTCTGAGATCAAGATGATTAAAACATCATTTGAGTGGGTAAGAGGTATTTCAAATTGAAATGAAGAATATAAATTCTATATTAAACTATATTGTACTTTAGAGTAAATAAGTCGTGTGCAGTTACACCTTTTTTCATTATTTTATTGGAAACATTGTTAAAGGTGCAGAATTGTTGAATGGATTTTACCATGAACAGCCGCATACATCCATCACCCAGGCTCTGTGAACGCGCGTTTCTGTCGGGATAAGGTCAGCTGACAATTCAAACCGTAAAATGCTCTCGTCTTCTTAGCTGTGTAGATGCCCTCAGCACAGCCTGTTCTCAGGCCTGGCTCCCCACGTGTGCGTCGGAGCCGCACCTCGAGTTCACGAGAGCACGAGGGCTGTGCTCGCAGGTGACGGGGACCCAGCAGAGCGGAGGCCTCCGGCAGGACGGGAGCCCGGCGGCCAACCTGGGGGAGCTGTCCGCTCTCCGCAGGCCCCTCGCCCCGCGTGCAGGCTGCTGCAGGCATTTCTGCCCTGTGCTCATTCATACAGATCTGGGAGAGGATGCTGTGTGAGTGCCCTGAGACTGTTAAAGGCAAGCTGGCTCATTGCAGCATCTCTTCTTCGTGTTCAGGAGAGGAGTTGATTTCTTGCCAGGGTTGAGTCTCTGAGAGTCGGTGGTCTCTGAACCGGGTCGCTAGCCAGGCCATACCCGGCAGAGATGCTGAAGGTCACCATAGCCAGATTTCCTTGGCCAGGTCTTGATTGGTTGGGGGTGACACCCCAGGAGTGGCCATGGTCCCCACACCCCATAAACTGTAGGTCCTGTCTATGTCATCATGTTGACAAATGAAGCTTCTAGGATGGGTTGGATTACTCCTTAAGTTTTTATCCACAGGTAAGTCCCAGCATGGAGATTAGAGACGTTGCAAGATCAGATTTTCAGTTGTATTGTACAAAAGTAGAATGGAACATCTGACCTTGCATTGGAAGAGCAGTTCTTGGCCAAGGGGTACGTGTGTGTGCGCGCCCGCGTGTGCACATGTGCATGGAGAGGAGGAAAGCGCGTCTAGGTGGGGTTGCCGGCTCAGCAGATGCCACACCGAGCACACGCCCTGCATCTGCTCAGGGGCAGAATTACCCGCCTTCAGCAGCGGCCTGGGACCTGCCCACTGCCCCACCCCCGCACAGCATTGGCACACCTTGGGTCACCAGGTGACCCCGCGTCCCCAAGAGAGTCATGGGTGTGTTCCTGAAGATGACCGTGTGAAAGGTGAGGCTCACTCACTCTTATTTCAAGGGTCTGATGAGGGTCCCTGGGTGGCTCCCCCGCCGCTGGGCTGTGGCCCTCAGCTGCCCCGCCTCTGTTGCCCCCTCGCCGGCGGACTCTGTCCCGTGTCTACTCCTTCCCTTCCCGTCTGTCCCTGCTGGCACCCGCTTCCTGTCTGCTTCCGCCCACGATGAGAACTGGCTCTTTAATTGCAATGACAAGACTCTTCCTGCTATGTGGATGTAATTGCCTCTCACAAGGCTGACATCACCTGCCCTTGGTGATGGTGTTAAGGAGGTGGCAGTGCTGGGCACTCTGGTTGTGCAGAGAGAGAGTGGTTGACACTCTGACTTGCTAGTTAAATAGTTTCAGGATAACATATTGACTTTATTCCGAGTTCTTGAACCCTTATTGTGGTTCACGTGTCTGCAGGAGCCATCATCCTCTTGAAACCAAACTTCCAGCAGGTTTTACGTGTGGCCTTTCACGCGGCTCCAGAGGCCGTAGTTGTGCCCTGCTCACACGTTCACGGTGCCCCGGGGATGAGCCGGGGGACTAAGGCAAGACCCCTTATCACTTCAGCAAAGAAAATCATGGATGTTCCACAAAGCCCGAATGCTCACAAGCGAAGTTTTACAGAAGCAGAATTACCTGAAGGCAAAATCCAGAAACCGTTTGTGGAACGGTTGGTGTTGCTGACGAAGCCTCATGCAGATGTTACTCTGCATGAAAGACCCTAAGGAAGACCCTAAAGAAAGACACAAAACTGCTGTGTGCTATCGCTTCCCCCACTACCTCTGAGTTATGCAAAATATTTGAGGTTGCTTTTGCTGCACTTTCTCATTCCATAAAGAAAATGGTTGAGCCTCCCTCGTTGTCCATCACTTCATGCAGAATCTGAGACCTGAAATCTCGGAGAATGAAGTCCCTGCTCCACAAACACAGGAAGGATGAGGTTGGCCACCTGGGCCACCCCCCACGGACTGGGGTCTGCCCCTCTCACTCGCCATCGTGCCTTGCAGACGCCGGGTGCAGAGCAGGTGCCCGGTAAGTGCGTGGAAGGAACGGGCCCTCCCTGTCAGGTTTCTTCATCACGCGTATAAAAATGGACTTATAAAAAAACGGGATGTGCTGGATTTCTCTCACTTGTACAGCGTTTCGAGCGTCGTTTCCTATACTTAGCGTAAGGCGTTTCCACAGAGCACACCCTTAGCACATGTAGGTTTTAGTTGTGGTGGGTTTTCTTGACCCCAGCCAAACGCACTTAGGCCGGCTTCTCTCTTACTGCACGCTGTCCACGAAGGATCGCGGAGCAGTGCTCATGCGTTCTCGTTTGGGGTCAGTCTCCCGAGGACTGCTAGTTTCTATCAGTACTGTCACTAGACGTGATTCCTAGTTTTAAAAGAAGGGTATCTGAGCAGATGGAAAACATAGAATGGTACATTGGCCCTGATTTACAAGACAGAATTTGAAAGTCACAGAGTTAGTTATAGACCAGCTGCCCGCGGCATGACTGGTAACATGGCACCCGGCCCTTAGAGGCCTCCGGGTCTGTGGGATCCACGGTGTGTGTCCTCTCGGGTTCCAAGCGCATCACCGATGCAGGATTCTTCGATAGAGCAAGATTTCCATCACAGATTCTATGATGGAAACTTTCTCTCCATTCCAGCCCCCCCACCTCCTGCCACACACACAGACGAGGGGCTCACTTTCTAACGATTTGTCTTTGTTTCTCAAGATGTGTAAAGGTTGACTTCATGACTCTCAGGCAGCTCTTTGGCAGAAGCGGAGATAGGAACCTCTGAACTGTGGTGAGAAGGAGGCCGTCCTGCAGGACCTTGTGTTCTCCGAGAGTCCCTTCCTCTCCTCCTGTGATCAGAGATCCGGCGCTGGAGCTAGGGCCTGTACTGCTGCTGTCTCCCCTGTGGGCGGGCTGGGGGCCGCCAGGCAGAGCCTGGGAGGCGGGGCACATTCCTGGCCTTGACCGTGACCTGACCAGCCTGGGGCCGTGTCCGCGGTCCCGAGGCCCTTCTCGGGGTGGCAGAGGCACTGCCGTGCTGCCCGTGGTGGCACAAAGATCAGGGGCCTGGGCGTCACCGTGGTTTCACGTGCTTTTTTCTTATGGTGTCTCCTATGGCTTAAGAATTACTTGCTGACTTTCACTGAATCTTAAATTTCAAGTTTGGAAACAAAAAGTGCTTTCAGGCAGATTGAAAACAAAATAAAAAGTGCTTTCAGCGGACCTTTTTGTTTTTGAAGCCCCGAAGGTTGTCCTCTTGTGTTTGCATGGTGCTTTATCAGTTCCATCTTTGATTCTCCTGACAAATGTCAGACCGTGGTTAGGAGAGCAGGAATTACTGTGTGCATTTTTCACAGGGCAAGGCTGGCTTTGAATGGAGACGCCCTGGCCCGCAGGCCTGGCCTGACTGTGATGCCGCGTGGCCTTTAGGGTGGGTTCTTGGCGCCTTTAGACCTTCTTATGAGGTGTGGAAGCCGTGTTTTGCACTGACCCCCAGCATCGACCCTCCCCGGGAATCACAGATGAGACAGCGTTTGTGCTGCTGGCTTGGGCCATCCCCCGCCACGGCCCCACCCCGAGAGACCGAGCCCAGGCCCGAGGACCCGGGTCAGAAAGAAGCCGCAGCAGCTGCGCAGCGGGGGAGGCGGCCTGCGGCTCCGAGCTGCGGCTTCCACTGCAGCATGTTAGCTCAGTGCTTGCACCATTGTGTCATCTGGGGAAGGTATCAGCTCCGTACAGGAAATACAGGTTTAACAGAAATCACTTCATTTGATCCTTATCTTCAGAAACTCTGAAGTGAGAAGTTGGAAGCAAGGGCCGAGGTGGCTTGAATTCCACTGCTTGTTGTCAGCGGCTGCTGAAGGCCTCACTGTAGTGAACCGTCCGCAGGCGGCTCCGGAACCGGCGTCAGCGGGCGGCGGGGCCGTGAGTCACCAGTAACCTGAGCCCCGCGAGCCCGGTCCAGCTCAGCTGCCCACGGCTTACAACCTCTGCAGGCTCCAAGTGGCTGTGCGGCTCAGGGGGTGTTTCGGGGGTCTCTTCTCCCCAGCACACTGACCCCCTCCTCCCCGCTCCCTCCCCTCTCTCCCTTCCCTCTCTCTCTCTCCAGTGAAGCGGCAGCTCCTGAACCCTCACCTGAGTGCATCTATGATGGGGTCTCAATGTCTGAGGGCGAGGCCCTGGCCTTGGGCCCCGAAGGCCTCTGCAGCCGCAAGAGCCCCTGGGGCCCCAGCCCTGGACCCACTGGGCACCTGTGACCCGCAGTCTCCCACCTTCCATGGAAACCATGACAGCCATGCGCTCTTGTGTTAAACATGAAGGGAGGGGTTTTGCAGCTCCTGTCCCCTCTCAGTCCAGTCACTCCTCTTGGCCGGAAGTCCACACTTCTCAGATCCTTGCCCCTCCAGTGACCCCAGGTTGGCGGTGGCCCCACCCGCCCCCGAGTTACCCCCACCCCTGGCCCGTGCCCTGTGCCCTTGCCCAGAAGACAAGGCCGCAGACCTTCAGGTGAGCTCTGACCTGTGGCCGCCCTGCCCTGCTCTGCTCTGCTGGGGCTCGTGGGGGCAGGTCTTCCCCTCCCAAGACTCTCCCCGGAGGGCCTGCCTGGGCCGCGTGCCTGCTCGCGGGAGGCCTGGCTCTGACCAGCCTGGGCGGCTCCAAGCTCTCGGCCCAGCACCCTGCCATCCCCGCCGTGCCCCCTGCCCCCAGACCCGTGTCCAGTGCCTTCCCAGGAGGGCTTCTTGGGGTCCTGACAGTGGGGTGAGATGGACAGGCCAGCAACCCATGCGCAGACTTGGGACGTGGGTCCGTTTCTGCTGTTTTTGTGATCCTTCGTAAGTGCCCAGTCTAACACCCTCACGTGTGATTGGTTTCCAGGCCTTGGTGGCCCCACTGAACCACTCCAGTCTCTGGTCTGGACCGACGGGGTTGCTTTTCCTTCCTTTGTCTCCCTGCCTCCACTGACTGCTGTCGATGGGAACACCGCAGAGAGCTGTGCTTGTCTTATTGACATCAGTCTCCACACTAGCTTTCGGTTTTACCGTATCTGCATTTTTGTGTTTGACCTATCACTGCCTTTTTGGTTTTATAAAGAGAAGTGCCTCCCTCAGCAGAACCATCTGGCTGCGTTTCCGGTCCCCGGCGGCCGTGTGTGTGCTCCAGCCAGGCCGGCCGTGCGGTTTCCGAGCGCTGCTGTTACTCTGGTGGTCTCGGGACTCAACTGGAACGCTGGAAGGGTTACACTACGGGCGGCTTTCAAGTCTAAAGTTTCCAAGGTGGAAAAAAGTGCATATTGTTGTCATTTTTGACATAGTATTATTATTTTTTCCTGTAACTAAAATATAGTCTTTTAAAAAGAATTACAGCATTCTATTCTTTGAGGAAGAAACCTTGCTTCTAAAATTTCTTTTAGATACGGAGCTACCAAGTTTGCATGTCAGCCGCCTGAGGTGACTGTGGATGGACTGGACACGTTTACAGCAGTACAAGTTTTCTTAAAGTTAGGGTCAGGTAGAAATAGTTTTTTGTTATTGTTGCTTTTTAAAAAAAATTGCAAGCTAGTTGGCATATAGCTGCTAAGTCGCTTCAGTCGTGTCCGACTCTGTGCAACCCCATAGACGGCAGCCCACCAGGCTCCCCCGTCCCTGGGATTCTCCAGGTAAGAACACTGGAGTGGGTTGCCATTTCCTTCTCCAATGCATGAAAGTGAAAAGTGAAAGTGAAGTCGCTCAGTCGTGTCCAACTCTTAGCGACCCCATGGACTGCAGCCCACCAGGCTCCTCCATCCATGGGATTTTCCAGGCAAGAGTACTGGAGTGGGGTACCATCGCCTTCTCCGGCATATATGTGCAGCATCATGATTTGATGTTTGTACATGTTGCAGAATGATCACCATGATAAGCCTAGGTACAGTGTTTTTTATCTTATGATGAGAACGTCTGAGATCTGCTCTGAGCATCTTTCAAGGCTGCAGCAGCGGTGTGTTGATCGTCCTCACCCGCCGTCCGCCGCACCCCCCCGCCTCCCCTGTCTTCCTGCTGGGTGGCTCTTGACCACCCTCACCTGTTGCTGTCGCCTTTATCCTCACTCCTCCCCCCACCTGGCAACCAGCAGCCTGCGCTCTGTACCTGTCGGTCCCTTTTTCTGCTTGCTGTGTCTATTCCCATTGCGTGAGGGCAGACACCATCTGTCTTTCTCTGACTCGCTCACTCAGCGTCACGCCCTCCACATCCATCCGTGTTGCTGCAAACAGCAAGATTTCATTCCTTGTTGTGGCTAGAAAATGTTCTGGGTTTTGTTTGCATGTACATGTATATACGCACAAGAGCTCCTGTGCGGCTGGGTGGTAAAGAATCTGCCTGCAACGCAGGAGACACGGGTTCAACCCCTGGGTTGGGAAGATCCCTTGGAGAAAGGAATGGAACCCACACCAGTATTCTTGCCTGCAGAATCCCATGGACAGGAGCCTGGCAGGCTACATTCCACAGGGTCACAGAGAGTTGGGCACGACTTAGCAGCCAAACAAGAATAAATATGTACATGAACTATAATATATATATTAGCCAGTTTTCTAAGAGGATCATATAGCAACAATAAAGACTCAAATTAACAATAAATAATAACAGTAAGGGTTAGACTGGAGGAGACTTCCCACTCGGTTCCTGTTTCCTGCGATAGTGGAGAAGGTGAATCTGCTTTTAAAGGCTGGTCTCTTCAGTGCAGGCAGAGGTCACTGGGCAGTGAATGTGTTTCCACAGATGCCTGCACAGCGGAGGTGAAATACTGTATCTGTATGCTGTAACAGTCCTGTTTCTAAAATGCTTTGAGCAAATGTGCACTTAGTTTTCATTTTCTAAAATGCTACTTTTTCATATGAAATCACTGTTTTTAGAAACAAACTTTTTTTTTTTTTTTACAAAATAATAGTTTCGTGCATCTCCCCTGCCCCCATATCACCTGGCAGCTCAGATCCACAAGCTATGGCGAGAAGACAGCCTGGGCGTCTTTTTGTCTCTTTTTGTAGTTTTTGTCCCAGACTTCAGTGCATAAGAGCAATGTGTGAAGTAATGCCCAGCATGTGGGCAGGACCGGGATTTAGAGTCTTCTGCAGGATTCTTTAAGTGACTTCTTTTTAGTGCCTAGGAACGGCCAGCACTGGAGGAACAGGGCTGTGACGCCCTGATCCTCGCCCCCAGTCTAGGATTTCTTAGATTGTGAAGGACAGGGAGGCCTGGCGTGCTGCAGTCCATGGGATCACCAAGAGCTGGACACGCCTGAGCGACTCAGAAAGCCTGCACCGAGCATTGCTGTTCGTGGTGTTTTCCCGACCTCGCTGAGCCTGACTGCCACGGCTCGAAGGTACACAGACGTGAAGGGATGCTCATTTTTTATTTCAAGAGAAGGATAAAAGCTAAAAATGGAGACCAAGGCAGGTTAACGAGGAGCAGTGACACCCTTTAGTGGATGGGCTATGCTGTTAACGGCGTGTGTGGCACCTTCCCTCGTCAGGTGCAACTCTGGCCCCTGGAAAAGGAGCCAGTGAGACACGAGGCTGTGTCGCCCCCCTGCCTGTGGCTCACTTTCTGGCCAGCTCCACCGTCATTTTCAATGGCGAAAAGAACAGGCCCACAGAAATGACAATATAAAGGTTGGGTTTTTTT
Organism: Bos grunniens; assembly: GCF_055505025.1. Lineage (NCBI taxonomy): Eukaryota > Metazoa > Chordata > Mammalia > Artiodactyla > Bovidae > Bos > Bos grunniens. The sequence continues at coordinate 53,017,086 of NC_141187.1, forward strand.
TTTCCCCCCTGCCATTTTCCCTAATTTGACAGATGGTGGTAAAACAGTTATCAGCAGAGTGACCATTCCTGTCTCTGTGCTTAGAAGCTTATTTTGGGATGGGAAATGTTCTCCAAACCCAGCAGGCACAGTTAATACTCCAGTTTTCATTTGAGAAAAAGTTAGCTTTCCGTGGTAGGGATGTGGGGCATTACCTGACTGCACATCTAGTGTTAACGGCCCAGAGACAGTGCAGCTGGGCTTTCTGACAGGCTGCGCAGGGGACACCAGCGAGTCCCTGGAGACGGCGTCCAGCTTTGGTTATGCGAATCTGCACGCAGGGAAAGGAACGACGTGGGACAGTTCTAGGTGATGGCTAATGTTGTGAGCTTTCTTGTGGTAAAATTAATCACTTGCCCTTTCTCCAGAGTTATTAGTGATTTTTCTTAAAAGCAGGATACCATTTTTCCCATAACAAGTTTTTTAAAGCTAATAATTATTCAGAGAAATACTTGTATCATATTTCCTAGAGGGCCTTCACCTCATGAGCTGTTTTTATTAAAATAAAATATGTGCTCCTGGAATTTATCTCCGGATGGAGCGTGAAATCCTGAGTGTTTGTACCTGCCATCTCTTGGCCCGTGTGGCTCGGCCCGTGTGGCCTGACATGCAGGGCCGTGTGCCCCTCAGCCCCGAGCTGCTGACTCTGACCCAGGGGCTGCAGACACTCCGAGTCTTGGTTTTCTCATCTTCAGTGTGAGGGGCTGGAGTCACGTGTACTGTAAGGTTCAGAATCTGAGGCTATGATTCCAGACTGATAAACACTTTTCCCTGAAAGCCTAGAGACCATCTAGTATACAATGTATATTGGTTTTAATGATGCAGACTATGCCTTCCTGTTCTGACACTGTGAAATCCCTAAATGAAACAATTTACACAGCCCAATGTCATTTTCTTCAACTTTCATGAGTTAATTTAGACACATTTAAGCTAACATTTATTTCTCTTAATAATAATTTCTCTTATTGTTTCTGGAAAGAGATGTTATAGAACATGGCTATCCAATAGAAATAATTGGATAATAATAGTAATTCAAGCCACACATGTGAGCCATTTCATTTTAAGTAATTTAAAATTTTCTAGTAGCCGCATTTGAGAAAATAAAAAAAAGAAGAGATTAATTTTAATATTTTATCTAACCCATCGCATCCAAAATACCACTTAGATGTGTTTAAAACACACAGTCATCGAGACACTTCACCTCTTCACTGCTCGGTGCCCACACAGTCATCGAGACACTTTACCCCTTCGCTGCTCGGTGCCAAGGCTTCCAGCCCAGTGCGCACTGTGCACAGGTGATCCACTTTCTGGGTTGCCCACGTTTGTGAGCCCTCGAGCCCACAGCAGTCACTGCACGGGGGCTCTGCAGGTGTGTAGAGTCATGGTCTGCCCTCTTGCTCAGAGCTGCATATTTTAAAACCAGCTCTTACATACACACAGTCCTGAAGAAGGGCATCTCTGGAAGAGAAAGCCTGGGTGCTTGTATGCTGAACACGTGGCTCTTCTTCTCTGTAGTGACTGGGTGACTCGGCTGTTGGTGGCTTGTCCTGTCCCCCTGGGAAGCTGATGGGGCCCCCGCCCAGCGACCTGTGCTGCTGAGACCCTGTCCTCAGTCTTCCCCCAGAGTGGCTGCAGCCAGCACCGGCAAGGTTACAGCACACACCGCCGGCCTTCCTGGGGACAGAAGCCACACCAGGCCACCCGTGAAAAGCCTCAGAGCAGATCCTTTTGCAATCCAGAGAATCCCAGAATTTTTTAAGTAAAGGACCTTAGAAAGAAAGTAGTTGTTGACACAGGATTAACCGTAAGAACAGAGTATATATCTTTGGGGCTTTGATTCAGACCAGACAGATTCATTGTGACTCTGTTCTTTCAGACAGGCAGTTCAGCAGTGGGTGGAGTCCCAGTTGTCAAGTGGAATTCGGGGCTGACTTAATTTACTCTGCTTAAGTGCTTTAACTTCAAACTAAGCATCCATTTAACTCTGGAGAGCGTTTCAGCTGCACCTTTCTGTATGGTTTTGAAGACTGCCAAACTTCCCTGGTTACAAACTCAAAACGTCTGTTTAGAGGGAACATCACAAGCTCCTGGGGTGCTCTTTTTTCATAGGGGCAGCGATACAAATAATGTAAGCACTTGTAACTTTCCTCGTGTGACTAATCTCCTAGGTTTTCAGTGAATCCGTGTCATTCTTTCCATCCACACCACATCTTTTTTAGTAAGCCTCTCAAGCCATGTTTGGGTAGAAGTTGGTATAGTTTTCTAATTACAGAGATGTGGATATTTTACCCCTGCCCCCCGGGGTCAAAATGGCTTGCTTTTAGGGGCAGCCAGGAGTCTGGGGGCAAACCTGGGATTTAACCCAGGACTCCTGATTCTTGAATTTCTGCTCAAAGTTTTAGTTCTTTAAAAATATGAAGAGACAGGACACTGCTGCTCATTACAACACATGTCCAGCCGTGTGTGAGCCCACAGCCCCTGCCCAGCCCACCCGCTCCATCCATCTCCTGCAGCCTCAGAGCCCAGGGGCACACGCAGCTTTACCGGGCACTTGTTGGAGGGTCAGAGTGATGAGCAGGAAGAGGAGGTCAGGAAGGGGAGGCGCGACTGAGCAGATGCTGGGCGCACCTCCAGGACCCCAGCTGCTGGCCGGTGGTCGCCATCCGCGGGACGGCGTGACACAGCCTTGGTTGAGGTCTGTATCTTAGCTCACATCACATGTGTCTCACAGAGAGCTTTTCATTCCAATACATGTTTTTACCAAAGGAAATTCCAAACAAAACTGGTCAACTTATCAACTACTTGGCAAAGAGAACCCTTAGATGAAACATGTAAGTGAAAATATAAGTAATGTATTTTGGTGTTGTTCAGTCACTAAGTCGTGTCTGTCTCTTTGCAGCCCCATGGACTGCAGCATGCCAGGCTTCCCTGTCCTTCACCGTCTCCCAGAGTTTTCTCAAACTCATGTCCATTGAGTCGGTGATGCCATCCAACCATCTCATCCTCTGTCGCCCCCTTCCCCTCCCGAGCCTTCAATCTTTCCCAGCATTGGGGTCTTCTCCAGTGAGTCAGCTTTTCACACAGGTGCCTAAAGTATTGGAGCTTCAGCTTCAGCATCAGTCCTTCCAATGTATATTCGGGGTTGATTAACTTTAGGATGGACTGGTTTGATCTCCATGCAGTCCAAGGGACTCTTAAGAGTCTTCTCCAGCACAGTTTGAAAGCATCAGTTCTTTGGCACTCAGCCTTTTTTATGGTCCAGCTCACATCCCTACATGACCACTGGAAAACCACAGCTTTGACTATACAGACCTTTGTCAGCAGAGTGATGACTTTGCTTTTTTAATATACTGTCTAGAAATACATACAAGAAATGTATACAAAATTGTGCTGTCTTCTTATTGGTGGGGAGGGCACTAACATGTAGGCACGTGACATATCATTTGTGATGTGTATCAATTTTAGCTTGCTTGTGTTTTTGTGTGTGTAGCCCCCTGAGGTCACAGTGGCCCCAGGGAGGGACTTTGACACCCGTCCTGGGCCAGCCTGCTTTGTACGCTGGAGCAGGTCACGGGCATGTGCTCCGCAAGCTCTCTGGCCTGTTCACTGGGGAAAGTTCCATAAGGAAAGTGTTCTCCTGGTTTAGTCAGAAGCCCCTTTAAGGCAGACCGTTCCCCAGAGAGTTTGTTTGACTTCCTTGTTTCATTGCCATATGGCCCAAAGTGGGTATTCAGCCTTTGGTTTCTCTCTCTTTCAGATTTGTCTTAGTGAAGTAGTGTCGATTCCAACGTTGTCTTCGTTCCTGCTGTCCAGCAGGTGACTCAGTTATGCGCATGTGTGCTCTTTTCCATGTTCTCTTCCGTCGTGGTTTATCACAGGGTATTGACTATAATTCCTTGTGATAAACAGACCTTTTTTATCCACAGTTGTTGGTTTTTTACCCTGGAGGAGGAAATGGCAACCCACTCCAGTATTTTTGCCTAGAGAATCCCATGGACAGAGGAGCCTTGCCGGGCTGCAGTCCTAACATCGCAAAAAGTTGGACACGACTGAGCGACTAACACTTTACTACTTTTTTATTGGTTTCTTAAACTCAAGCTATTTTAGAAAGCTCTCTCTGTTGATAGGTCACAATATATTGCCTTGTGCCACCTTCGTTTGTTAAATCCAGCTTTGGAAACTGGGCTGTGGGACTCTGTGGCCCTAGACTTGCCATCCATCCCCAAACATATGGAGCTTTAAGCCACCTGGGGCCGGGGGAGCAGAGTTAAGTTAGTGCAGAGGTAAGGGGCATCTCCCCCTAGAAGCCTGGGATCCTGGGGTAGAGAAACCACGTGCGCAGAAGGAAGCGCTCCTGCACGGGCGCGGCCCTGGCATGTGGACCTAGCACCGTGGCTGCGTCTTCCTGCTCTCCAGTGCCAGTGCCAAGAACCGCTCTGCACCGTCCAGGGTCAGGGGTCGGGCCGAGGGTCGCACTCCCCTGCCAGTCCACTCCCCCACCAGCTGCAGGCTTGCCCCGCTTGGCCCCCCTTCCCGGGTGCAGCTGGACACATGGCTGCTGAGTAACAGGGGCCCTGTGGCCATGCTTCAGGGAGCCCCAGACCTGAAGGCTGGACCTGCCGGCCTGCTGTGACCAAGAGGGGCTCCTGCAGGACAGAGCCCCCTGTTCCCCAGAACAGCGGGGGGGTGGAGCAGGGAAGGGGAGGAGGGAGGAGGGGAATCCCGGGATACGCACTTTCGGGTCATACACACCCCGACGCGTGCACCTGTGGGGGCCAGAGCTCGCAGGTCTGGAGGATCGGCAGCATCGCCTGGCCCAGCTCTGCAACCCCCAACCTCCTCAGACCAGCATGTCCTTGAGATGCGAAGACTCCCAGCATTGGTGAACAGACATGTTCAGGTAAAACTTTCACTGTAGATTTTTTAAGGAGTCGTAAAAATTAGAATAGGCTTCAATGACAAAATGCATGTCTGGCTGTTTGACTTACAGCACTTAGGGTTCTGGTTTGGCCTAAATTGTCCCTGAGAAGCTGGGGGTTCTTCGGTTATCCCAGCCCAGTGGAACCCCTAGCAGAAGGGGGACCCGCACCCACACGGCCCCCTCCCAGCGAGCCTCTGGGAAGCCACTCTGGCCGGAAGTTCCCGGTGTTCTGCTCACGGCACGGCACCGTCCATCGGTGTCACCCGCCTGCAGGCCCAGCGCTGTCCCCCGGCAGCCCCGGGTGAGGAGCACTGTCTCCAGGTGCTCCTGGGAGCTGGCGGCGGGCGCACTCGCAGCCCCCTTCCTCCCTGCACACGGTCCCCATCGGCTCTGGCGGGTCCGCCCACCCCCCGCACCAGAGCAGAGCGCAGCGCTGACGGCAGGCGCACTGGCAGCCCTCGGGCTCTGGTATCCTGTCTCTGGCAGCCCCACACCTGTTGTCAGCATCAGGAGTGCCCCACGTCCAGCATGGGGGAGTTGGACAAAGCCCAGCCCCACAGAGCAAGTGTTTTTATCCCTGTTTTGGTGATGAAGAGGAGGTGCAGTGTGGCCAGGTGACTTCCCCAGAGCGCGTGGCAGCACCAGCCCGGACTCCGCAGGCAGGTGTCTCTCGCAGGCGTGCGCGCACTCAGGTCCCGCCCCCACACCTCTGGGGCCTTCCCTCTGCTCCCAGCCCAGCTTCCTACGTTGTGGCCCCTCGAGCGGCACGGTAACTGCCTCTGATGGGTCTCTGACGCCCTTGCTTTGTCAACCGTGCGTTCCCTGTGACACTTGGCCTGGACCCCGCGTGCTCCAGGCTGTCTCCCGCCAGCTGGGGAGCAGGGGTCTCGGGGCAGAGCCCCTGTGGTGAGGCTCCCACCGTGGACTGGGTGCTGTGCCAGGCCAGGCGGGCATCTCACTGGCACTTGGGTCACCGTGGCTGAGCTCAAGCAGGTGGTGGCACCACAGCACAGGGCCCAGACCTCAGCCAGGGGCGCGGTCTTCCCACAAGAGATGCAAAGTCATTTGTTAAATCTGGTGACTCCTTTGTTTCGTCACACAGATACGCCTTTTCTTGACTTACTGTGTCTGCCTGAGACAGTCAGCGCGGGAGACCTTCCCCACCTCCATCCACGAGGAGGCTTTTCTGCAGAGGGGTTGGGGGAGGGCCGAGTGGTCCAGCAGAGGCCTCTGGCCGCGTCCCCCTACTCCCCGAGATGAGGCCGCAGCCCCACCCGGCTAGGTCAGCCAACTCTTCCAGGAGCCCGTCTCTCTCATCCACGATGGTGTTTGTTTTGTTTCATGCAACTGCGCATTACTTGAATCTTAGCTTTTTTGGAAATGGCTTTCCCCGAGGCCATTCCTGTCTGCTCCTTTGTCCCGAAGCCTGGAGGGCCTGTCCCCGCGTCACGTGTTCCGCGCTCAACAGCACGGCTCTGTTCCGAGCTCACCCTCGCCCCAGAGCTGGAATAAATCACAGTCGGTGGAGACTCCGTCGCCATAAATCAAGGCCTGTCCAGAGCTGGAGCCTGCCCAGTCGAAATGTCATAGCTCGGCTCTCACTGAGGATTAATTAAAGGCCTGATAGAAAGCCCAGATGTGCTGCCTGGTGGCTGCGTCTCCCGGGTCTCTGCCCACCCAGGAGCGCGGGGGGAGCGCGGGCGTGCGCGAGTCCGAGCGGACTCCACCTGGTTTGCAGGATGCGCGCGCGCGCTCCGGGCGTCGGGCTCTGCGTGCCCAGCCTCTGCCTGCAGGGCCTGCTGTCAGGCAGAGGCTGCGCTTTAACCGAGGAAGACGGAAGAAAAGGGACAGTCAAGACGCTCTCAATGCAGAAAAAGCTGTCCTGAAACCAGTGTCCATGTGAGGCCAAGGAACCCAGGATGCCCGAGTCTGCGGCGCCTGTGCTCAGGAGAGCTGGGCTCCTCGGGAGCCGCTCTCGCCTCAGCAGTTGCTCAGTCCTTCCTTCAGTGATGAATGAGAGCGTGGAACCATCCAGAAAAGGGTGCTTGGTTGAATGTACACGAAAGGGAATGTGCAGCGTGAACCAGTTCTCGACGTATCCTAGCAAAATACTGCATTAGAAACAGAAAACAAGAAAGAGCTTGTAATAGAAAACCATGTACCACAACCATGTTTTGTACAACTTTAGCCTTAATATTAACCAGTGTAGAAATTTGATTATGAAGTTGGGGGAAAAAAGACACCATGAAAGACTAATAATAACCAAACATCTTTTTCCTGTGGTAATATGTTTACTTCCCTTACTGAGGATCTGAAAATCGGCTATTTAGAAACTTCATAAACAAAGCGGAGACTCCCGATTGCTACACGATCCATGCAAATAGATAATCAGAGATGACAGTTGGAAAGCTCTGATAGTGTAAAGCAAGGCTCTTTGTGCCAAACAGAGCTTGCTATTTTGTATAGCACATCTTTCTGTTTACCTGAGGCTTTTATCAACAGAAAGTTTGGCTTTCCCCAGCACATGGGATTTTCTCACAGTGCTATATTGATGCTTACTTTCTGGATGTGAACACTTGTTTTTTATGAACTTAAATAATGAAATAGCATAAACCTTAAACAAATTCCAGGGAAAAGCACGGTGATGTCAGTGGGAGTGATCTGAAGGTTTCTATACCTGTTATGTGACCCAGGTATTTAAATATACAAACATATCCAATTTTAAGGATTTTTTAAAATCTAATAAACTTTTAATAGCCACATTATATGTGGTCGTATATGACTTACTGTTTTCATCCTATAATCTGATGATTGTGACTGAAGTAATAATCTGAATAGACTTTTTAGCATACCTGTGCAATTTCTCAGAAACAACAATTTCAGCTATCTTCCAAATGATCAAATTCTGTGCTTCTGTTGAGATTACTGAGGACTGGTCAGTCTTTAGGAGTTATCATGGGTCTCACAGCATGTTCGTTGGCTTTCCAAGGCTTTCCTCAAGGACCCTTCCTTGGCTTACAGTAGTCACTTATCTGGGGGGAAAATAGTTTACTGCAAAGTTCCATTTCTGTTAGGCCAGATATTTGATGTTTTTAGGAGGATTGCCACTGCATGCTTTCTTGGCTTAGTCCATGAATGACTTCACATTTATCATTGCTTCTGGTCCTGCATTTAAATTTCAGTAGCTCTGCACAGGCTGAAAGGCCCAAGTCAGTGGCTCCAGAGCAGAAACTGATCTGAAGAAGTCATTGCATTTCCCCAAACCAGGCAGCCTAGCTCCTGGAATAATCTTCATAAATACTCCTTGTGTATTTTCCCTTCTGTGTTTCTAATCGCATTGAGGCGAACAGCTAATGTAACAGACCTGGTGTGATTGTGCTAAGTGAGCGTGTGCACACCACCAGCACCAGCGAGGAGGTCTCATTCCCAAGCCCGAGGATTAACACCATCAGAAAAGACTAAAGCACTTGCTGTAGTCAGAAATCAGATTCACATCCCGCAGTTGAGAGGGGAAATGTCCTTGTTTAATGCAGGCTGTCTGCTGCCTGGGGTGCTGGGCAGTGGGTGGGCGCCAGGCCCACCTGCCCTTGGGGCTGGGCCGGGCGCAGAGGGTGCAGACCCATCAGCTCAGCCGGGAATCTCCCTGCTGGGAAGTGGCCTGGGAGGGAGGCGAGCCCACGCCTGGCCTGTCCTCCCTCACATAGTATCTGAGTGCAGCAGACTGGCTGAGGGAGTTTCCGGAACACTCCCGGATGATGGCGTCCAGATGCACTGCTCTGAAGTTAGGCAGCCTCCATTTCAGCGTATAACATTTTAGACGAGAAGGTTCACTCGGAAGTTGTCCGCTTTGATTAGACGTAGACATGAAGGCCAGCAGAAGTCAGGGGTGCGTCCAGGGCTGTCCAGCCAGAGCTGTTAGCTGCGTGGCCAGTGTTTCTTCTTCCCAATGCTGTCTCATATTTTCTCATTATTTTAAAGATTGGTAGATGCTGACCATCAACTGTTATGATTAGTTTGTGAAAACACGTTTATCCATTCGGTTATATGTGTTTTTTCTTTTAACCTGTATATTATGTACTTCATGAAATTAAAAGACACTTGCTCCTTGGAAGAAAAGCTATGACCAACCGAGACAGAGTATTAAAAAGCAGAGACATCACTTTGCTGACAAAAGTCCGTTTAGTCAAAGCTACGTTTTTTCTGTAGTTGTGTACAGATGTGAAAGTTGGACCGTAAAGAAAGCTGAGTGCCAAAGAATTGATGCTTTCACATTGTGGCACTGGAGAAGACTCTTGAGAGTCCCTTGGACTGCAAGGAAATCAAACCAGTACATTCTAAAGGAGTTCAGCCCTGGGGGTTCTTTGGAAGGAATGATGCTGAAGCTGAAGCTACAATACTCTGGCTACCTGATGTGGAGAGCGGACTCATTGGAAAAGACCCTGATGCTGGGAAAGACTGAGGGCAGGAGGAAAAGAGGGCAACAGAGAATGAGATGGTTGGATGGCATCACAGACTCGATGGACATGAGTCTGAGCAAACTCTAGAAGATAGCGAGGGACAGGGAGGCCTGGCATGCTGCAGTCCATGGGGTTGCAAAGAGTCTGACATGGCTGAACAACAACGTTATATTTCAACATAAATTATCTTTAAAACATCATGATTTATGAAATTTTACACCATACTTACCAGCATGGGTTCTTTCTGAGGGTATTTTTGATGAGAGTAAATACTTAGCTCTTCAAATCAAGGGGTAAGTATATGAAGGTGGGGCGGTGGCTGCTCTGCACTTGTTAAGGTACCAGGTGGCTCCTTCCTGTGTCGCTGGCACTGTCCTTGTGGGCTGCACGTGATTGAGGCCTTGGATAGTTCAAGGTGAGCAGATGCCACTGTATCTGCTTGGGAACCGCCTCCTCTAGGGTGGGCGTCCCCCCACATCAGCCCCTAAGGGTGTCGCCCTCTCCCAGTGACCCCTCCTGTGGTGTTTTCTGCTGCTCACTGGCCCCCTTCCCGGGGAAGGGTCGGTTTGTTTGGAAAACCCGTGGCTCGCACCTTACGTGCTGGCTCACAGTGTGCGTGGCTGTGGGCACGCCCCACCCCAGGTGACTGTGCCCCTGGGCTCACAGTGTGCGTGGCTGTGGGCACGCCCCACCCCAGGTGACTGTGCCCCTGGGCTCACAGTGTGGGTGGCTGTGGGCACGCCCCACCCCAGGTGACTGTCCTCCTGGGCCAGCATCCACGCTGCCAGACCCCAGCCGATGCCCCTTCACTTAACATTCAGCCATGTTTACCAAACAGCCTGAGCTACGGTCCTGCTAAAGCCTTAGGAGATTGTTCTTTGGCTTTGATATTTAACATCTTTTATAGTAAACTTACTAAAATGTCTGCTTTTTTCCTTCATTTCCTGGAATGGTCCGAAGGGGTCTTCTCTCCTGGTTCCTTGCAGCTTCTACCCTGGGCTTCCTTAGTGAGGTCTTGTCTCTCTCCTGAAGTGGCTCCTGACTCCTCGCAGGTCTCTTCAGTTGCATGTGCCCGCTTTGCTACACGGAGAATCGCTCACTGTGCAGGGAAACCCTGCTCTCAAATTTCCTCCTAGAAATGAAGGTAGATATTGTTCAGTATGCCGGTTCCTAAGTTTTAGATCCAAGCCCTCAGAAACACGGTGGCACTGGTGACGTTTAAGCCTGACACTGCTGTCCTAAGTAGATGTCTCCACAGGCAGGGTGGGTGGGCAGAGAGAGGCGGGCAAGTGGAGAGGAAGCCTCCTTCCTGCCGCTACTCGGGCCTTCCCCGCGAGACGAGCGTGGATGACGGATGTGACGGCTGATGAGGCATCTCGGTGGCCTCGCTTCCGTTCTCTTCTCTGGTGGCGGCTGCCACAGCTGGGACCCCCTCGCTGTGACCTGGGCTCACCTTCCTCCTGCCCTCCGCTGCGCGTCCCACTTGCCCCTGACCCCTGCCCACCCGCCGGGGGTGTGGATGTTTGTTCAGAGGGCGGGTGATGAGGCCGGGTGCTCCCGCTGCTCCGTGCGCAGGGGCCCCCCGGGAAGCACCATCCGCAGGTTTCCCGACGCTGCCTCGGGCCCGTCGGAAGCCCTGTCCGCGGGCCCCTCGTCCTGCCCTTCACTCACCCTCAAAGGCAGTGTGGTCCTTTTTGCCGGCAGGGCGTCGCTGTTGCCGCGCCCTCGGGCCTAGCTGGCACCAGCCACGCTGACATGGCCCGTGTTTACTAAAGGGACAGTGGAGCAAACGCCGAGCGGAGCCGGGTGCTGCCGTCCTGCCGGACCAAGCCGGGGGGCCGGGCCAGCGTGGACGGCACGCGGCACTCAGCGGGGGCGGCCTCTTGGCCTGTGTGCCTCCCTCCAGCCCGGCCCTGCCGTGCTCCGGACGGATGTGTGGCGAGAAGAGAGAATGGAGCTCACAGGTGACTTGGACCTGCTGGGGTGCCCGCGCCCATTGCTCACGTGCGTGTCTGTAGACTCCCCGGCCTCCCGGCCTGCACACGGGGTCAGGCAGGCTCAGGCGTGAGGAGCTACTGCTCTTTGGAGAAAGACTGGGAGCCCCTGAGTGTTAGACGGAGAGCATCCGCCCGAGGACAGGAGTCTTACTGGACGGTTTTGTAGAAACAGCAATGGAGGTAACATCGTTCCAAGAGAAGAAAGATTTAGGTGACCAGGAGAAGTGTGTGTTCACTTCGAAACTGTAAAGAAGGCACTAACTGGTATTTAAGAAATTTAATCTGTTCTCTTCTATTAATGTTTTAAGATTATTAGATGTTTTGCTATTAAAGTTAAGTTCAGTCGCTCAGTTGTGTCTGACTATTTGTGACCCCATGAATCGCAGCATGCCAGGCCTCCCTGTCCATCATCAACTCCCAGAGTTCACTCAAACTCATGTCCATCGAGTCAGTGATGCCATCCAGCCGTCTCATCCTCTGTCGTCCCCTTCTCCTCCTGCCCCCAATCCCTCCCAGCATCAGAGTCTTTTCCAATGAGTCAACTCTTCGCATGAGGTGGCCAAAATACTGGCGTTTCAGCTTTAGCATCATTCCTTCAAAGAACACCCAGGACTGATCTCCTTTAGGATGGACTGGTTGGATCTCCTTGTCCCAGAGACTCTCAAGAGTCTTCTCCAACACCACAGTTCAAAAACATCAGTTCTTCAGTGCTCAGCTTTCTTCACAGTCCAATTCACACATCCTTACATGACTACTGGAAAAACCATAGCCTTGACTAGACGGACCTTTGTTGGCAAAGTAATGTCTGCTTTTGAATATGCTATCTAGGTTGGTCATAACTTTCCTTCCAAGGAGTAAGCGTCTTTTAATTTCATGGCTGCAGTCACCATCTGCAGTGATTTTGGAGCCCCCCAAAATAAAGTCTGACACTCTTTCCACTGTTTGCCCATCTATTTCCCATGAAGTGAGGGGACCAGATGCCATGATCTTAGTTTTCTGAATGTTGAGCTTTAAGCCAACTTCTTGACTCTTCTCTTTCACTTTCATTGAGAGGCTTTTTAGTTCCTCTTTACTTTCTGCCATAAGGGTGGTGTCATTTGCATATCTGAGGTTATTGATATTTCTCCCGGCAATCTTGATTCCAGCTTGTGTTTCTTCCAGCCCAGCATTTCTCATGATGTACTCTGCATATAAGTTCAATGAGCAGGGTGACAATATACAGCCTTGACATATTCCTTTTCTTATTTGGAACCAGTCTTTTGTTCCATGTCCAGTTTGAACTTTTGCTTCCTGACCCGCATACAGGTTTATCAAGATGATTATTTAAGGAAGGGCCGTTTTCCCACAGCAGGCGTTTCACGGGACAGGAGCACATGTCTTTAAAACCCTTGGCTGGGAACTGAGTTGGTTCTTCCCGGGGAGCTCCTAGGGCAGGAAGGTCAAATTAGAAGTGCGAGTAAAATATTATCATGGTCAACTGAAGCATTAGGCTCGTAAATTGAAGGATACATTTTCACGAACACGATGAGCCCTGGTCCTCTCCTGTCCTGGGAGGGGCCGCGAGCCGAGCAGAAGCCGAGTTTGCTTTCCTGTCAGGTACTTGGTGATGAGTTCATTGAAGATTTTCGTGGCTGTGCTGACCCTGGTCTCCAGCTTTCAGGACCAGCCTCCACCCTCTGCCTGCCCGCAGCCCCTGCCCGGCTTCCTCGCTGGACACCGAGGGCCTCGGGTTTGCACAAGGTTCAGAGCAGGGCATTTGTTCGCCGGTGTTTTGTACAGGCGGCCTGAGCTCCCGCAGTTGCTTATCTTCATTAATTCCTCTCGTCCGCCCCCACCCCCACCGCATGCAAGGCCCTTCACGTGAATCCAATTTAGCCTCAATGCACCTTATTCAGCGGCTTCAGGCTGCCCTTCCCGCCAGCTGTCCTGCTGCCCGGCGGCCTCAGGCTTCCCAATTTAGCTCTGGAAATGATTTCAGCATGGCAAAAACGTTTCTCCGGCCAATTTGGAAAACAGGGTTCAATTTGTGAGGAAGGCCCGAAATGGCAACTGAACTCGGCAGGGAGGTGGGGGAGGCGGGGCGAGGCCGTCAGGGTGGGGGGTGGGGGTGAGGAGGGGCCCCTCACCCCGGGGCGGCCCCCCAGGAGCGCCTCCGGGACGGTGCCCCCTTCTCACCTGGAGGTGCAGGCGGAGTCAGGCTCGGGCTGGGCTGCTGTCTCTGCTAGTCCCCTTCTGGCCTCGGGCCTAAGCGCGGCTCTGCGGTCACTGGGGGCGGCGGGTGGGGAGGCCCAGCAGGGCCACGGTCACCCGTGGTGTGCGGGTGGCCGGGACCCAGGAGGTGCTGCAGCTGAGTGGGGACAGGTCTCAGCACAGCGGCCGAGGCTGGAGTGACGGCACGTGACTCGCGGGGCTGAAAGAGTGACATGCCCCATCGCACACACACACCGTTGCACCTAAGCCACCTGCCAAGCGTGGCTCTGTTAGGTCCAAAATTACATGCAAGTAATCCATATAGGGTGTAAAAGGTGCCTAAAAGTGGATTTATTGTGGGCTTTGGTGAAGGGTGTGCTATTGAGATGCATGCAGGCAGGTTCTAGGTTCCGAAGGCTGGCTGATGTCAGAGGCTGGTGGGCAGGGACTGTGAATGTGTGTGTCATTGCTTTTCTCTTTGTACATAAACCTCAGTCTCTCGCAAGAGAGAAGAAGTGTGTTTGAACGTGTGTGGCTCAGTCGTAGCTGCTGCTTAAGCTCTACCGTGTTCCTTCTGTCCCACGGAATCTGTGATGTCAAAATAAGCGAGGTTATTACTCATAGCTTCTTCTGCAGAGGACGCTGGATTTTGAATAATTTCAAAAGCCTAATACCTTCAGAGGGCTTCCCTGGCAGCTCATCAGTAAAGAATCCATCTGCCAATGCAGGAGATTCCAGTTCAATCCCTGGGTCGGGAAGATCCCCTGGAGGAGGGCATGGCACCCCACTCCAGCATTATTTCCTGGAGAATCTCATGGACAGAGGAGCCTGGCGGGCTAAGGTCCGTGAAGTTGCAAAGAGTCAGACACGACTGAGCAGCTGAACACCACCACCACTTCAGAGTTTACAGCTGCCCCTCACGAGCTGTGTGTGTAGCTGATCGTTTATCCATAACCACTGCCGCTGGTGGTCAGTTGACTCCACGGGGCTCTCTGGTTTCAGAGGCTACTTCAGCATCTGGAATAGATACTGATGACGTCATGTGACCTCTGACACCCGTCCCGTCTCCCAGGGTCAGGCTCCTCCTCTCTGCTAGCCTCGCTCAGAGGTGCTCAGCCTTCTGGCTGCAGGAGGATGCCTTGGAAGTTTGCTTAAAGCACAGACGTGGGTCCCCTGTCCCCCTGGTTTCCCACACAGCAGGTCTGAATGGGCCCCGAGAATGCACATTTCTAAATTTCCCCAGGTGATCCTGCACTGCGCCAGCCGCTCACCCACATTCTGACTCAGCAGCAACGAAGTGGGGACCGAGCTTTAAAAGGCAGCAGCTCTGGATTTCTAATGAAAAGCATGGTGCCCGTGGTTACTGATACACTGAGTACCTGAAATTTGCAGAGAGGGCAGGCCTTCAGTGCCCCCACAGTGAAAAGAAGGAAAGAGAAGGTGGCTGCAGGTGCTGGGGGTCATTGTGCAGTGTTCACGCACGCCAGCTTGTCACGTGGGCACCTCGCATACGTGCAGACCCTGTCAGCTGTGCGGCAGTGAAGCTGTAGAAAGCGAGCCTGTCGAGCCAGATTAGAAGCTCAAATGTTTATCGTAAGTTGACCGTTGCTTTAAAATAGTCATAAGTTTTCTATCATCCAGGACCATCCCGGGATGTTTCCAAATTAGCTTTATCTTTTCTGGAAGTTGAGGGACAGGCCAAGGATGGCAGGACACAGCCACCCTCTCTGCTCTGCCCCGCATGTTAGAGATCTCTCTTTGACCTTCAGAGGGGTAGTGCTTGGACTTGGAGGTCAGACAGCCTGGGTAGAGGTGACTTTCTGCCAGGGTGGAGAGCATTCGTTTTGGGTCTGTGTTGCTGAAGGGAGTGGAGGGAAGGATGGGTGAAAAGGACTTGTAGAACTGCTACAAAAATCTCCCCAAGGATGTGGTCCCTGCTCCAAAATGGAAATAATACTGCCCACTTGCAACATTTCTGATAGGATTATTTTAAATGTATTGTTGAAAATATAGCTGCTGAATAATTGGCAAAGAATAAAGCCCCAGAACAGACCGTCACCCATTCCAGTTCAGGGCAAGTTCCTCACCCTCTCTGTGACTCCGTTTGTTCATCTGTGGCGTGGGTACAACACAGATGTTACTCTCCTGCGACTGTCGTGATGAGTAAAAGACAGCATGCGTGTCTGCGCAGAGCCCGGCACATCGGAAAGGCTCCGTAGTGTGAAGTGGCAGCAGCAGCCACTGCCGACACCGCCTCTTAGAGTATAAGTCTTCAGAACAGACAGAAGAAAGAGTCGTTTTCTGCGATTGTCAGTGAGAGCTCATCAATAAGAAGGACCTCTGCTGGTTTAATCATTTATGCAAATTACAGATCTGATCTCTTACGACCAAACAGTGCTACTCCCTTCAGTTGTCTTCACCCCCAGCCCCTGGTGTAGATGAATGTAATGAGATAAATGTTGGTTTTGTTCTTGGTTTTTGAAAAGTATAATTAATTGAAATGAGGCGGATAAAACACGATGTCGGGTGGGCCCCGTTCGCTGCCCTGCACAGCTCTGGGGTCAGAGGGTCCTCTCCCTCCCAGGTCACACTCATGTGCATCCTCATCCCGGAGACTGATAACCAAGTTGCCGCTGGAGCTGCAGGCGTGGCAGGCGCAGCGTCCTGGTAACGGGGAGCCCACTCGCGCCCACACAGCAGGGCCTGGAATCATGTCTCTCTGTCTGTCTCTGGGATGTGATGGAGTTGTTTGATTTATCACAGAGTAAAGTCTGTGCCATTTCTGGTCGATATCCTTTTCCCATTGATATTTTAGGGCTTGTTACAGTAAAATTCCAGCAGAATTACACAACCGAGAAAGAATGATCCAGTAGGTCCTGAAAGTTTTCTGATGGAGACTGAACTCAATGGCAGTATGTTAAGTTCTTGAAGTCGGAAATTCGTGTTGTATTTTTGGAGACATTCTTGAAATTGCCTTTCCCATTTGGGAGGAGGCAAGGAGAAACATCATGACTTTTCTTCTTTTCTCAGACAAACAACCCAGCAGGAGATTTTTTATATATTACAGACACTCACTTTGCAGAGCTGCTGTGAGTCCCGGCTTAGTCGCTGGGGTTCTGCGTTTGCGCAGTTCTGCGGACAACAGCCCCCAAGGCGGCGGGAGGACCACGTGCCCTGGTTTATCTGTGCGGCCAGGGAGTTCAGAAGGCTCTGTGTTGGGGTGTAGAACAGGAAGAAAGGGCACAGCTGGCCTCTGCCTGAGGCCACACTGTGCTGCACCCCGGGCTGGCCCGAGGACTGGTTTAATTCAGCCTCCAGACCCACGGGCTGTGTCCTGCGAGGATGGCAGGTGGGCGGTAATGCAGGAGGCGGGAGGATGGGAACCCTGGAAGGAAGCAGGTGGCCTGTGGAGACAGACTGTGTCTGCCCCTTGATACCTGGGATGCCTCTGCGGCCAAGGAACAGCCGTGGTGTCTCCTTGTCCCTTTCCGTGATGATCTTTATAAACCAAAGCTCCAGAGTGTTTTCGGCACCGAGAGGTCATTGCCCTGTCCCTGTGCCTTTATGCTCTCCAGCCAGCATCAGCTCAGATGTGTTCCCCCGTGTCTCCTGCTCGTCCTTGCTCTGAGAAAGTAAAGTGAAGCTCAGATTAAACGCTTGCCTTCTGTGCCTGGATGTGCAGACACATTAGTTTGATAAATGACAAAGATAAACAAGCAGAGAGAGGACGAGTGGGAGAATCCACTTATTCTGAGATAGCTTTTCTTTTTCAACTTCGAAATGAGAAATAATTATGTTTATCTCTGCAGCATGGAGATAACGAGGCTGTAAATTAATTTCCATGCAGGCTCTCCTGTAAATTACAGTTTCACTCTTTTCCAGAATCAGAAGTCTAATAAGATGTTTCTGGGTCAAGTGCTCTGAGCCTCCTGCCCCTGTTTCTTTATAACAAGGGTGTTATCCCCTTCAATCCATAAATTATTTGAAACATCCTTTTAACTTCTTGGAAGAGAGGTGCCAGAGTGCTTAAATATTTCCTGTTTTATCCGAGTTCTGTATTCCTTTTTCACTTATTTCAGCATGGTTTCCTCCTATAATTAAATCAGCATTTTAAAATTTAACGTGAAGTAGGGAGCTTACAGATAAATGATGGAACTCTATGGCTCAAAGAGATAAATCTTGGGGCCCTGCCAGTAGGTAAATAACGAACTTGTATTCAAGCCACTTAGGAGCGATCAGCTGCGAGGTCGGCCGCTCAGGGCACTGGGGCTTAATGCACTTTTTAATGAGTAAATCATGGTTAACTGGTGCTCTCATAATTTAACTCCCTTTTTAATATACTGCCCGTGAGTTATGCCCCTAAAAAGCAAGTGTGGTGCCCCGAGGGCCAGAGGGGACTGGGAACATTTACAGGCCAGCGTGACTCCAATGTGAACCGATGGATTATTTGAATTCCACTGCCTCACTTATCGCTTAGTGGCTGCCGGCTCCGGTGGCGAGCGTGAGGACTGCGTTATGTTAGCCTCAGAAATAAATGCTAATATCTGCAGTGTTTTCACATTCCCCACCATATTTGGTGAATTGTGCTCGCCGAGCCCCCTGAGGGCTGCCAAGAGTCTGGCTAGCAAAAACTGCCACTTTGCTGAAGACATGCTGACCACTGGTCCTGTTTGCTGGCTTTCCGCAGTGGGACCTGCATCCTTTCCTCCCTAGGACTCGGGTTTGTGCTTTTTGTTACAGCGATGATTTGAGTTGTATGTAAATCGCCCTCCTGATTGCATTTTCCTTCGTTGGCAGAGTTTCGATCTTTGGATAATAACGGGAGCCCTTGAGTGTATGAGTTAATGAATGGTTGTATTGATCTGTTTTGTGCAAGGATGTTTAGTTGGGCACTTAGGACCTGTAGGTAAAAAAGTAGATACATAGGTCAACAGACAGTGACAAACTCAGGTCCCCACGTGGAGGCCGATTCCTGCCCTTTTCCACTGAGGCTCTTACTCTAATCATAGTTCCGTTATATCAGAGTCTTGGCCAGCTGAAAATTATATGCTAAATATTGCTTAGGTGACTGTGCTCCACACATGAAGTCTAAATGAACCAGAAGTAAAACTATGTAATACATTTTGTAATGATTAAAGAAAATTAGATTTGATTACAAAAATATGGAACAATGTATTTGTATGTATTCTTACAATAAGGAAACATAAAACACATCTTCCTTTCTGATATATTTTGTATTTAATTTGTTGTTGTTCAGTCACTCAGTCTTGTCCGACTCTGTGGCCCCATGGGCTGCAGCACGCCAGGCCTCCCTGTCCATCACCAACTCCCAGAGTTTGCTCAAACTCATGTTCACTGAGTCGGTGATGCTGTCCAACCATCTCAGCCTCTGGCGTCTCCTTCTGCTGCCTCCAGTTTTTCCCAGCATCAGGGTCTTTCCCAGTGAGTCGGCTCTTCAAATCAAGTGGACAAGGTATTGAGCTTCAGCATCAGTCCTTAGAGTGAATATTCAGGACTGATCTCCTTTAGGATTGACTGGTTGGATCTCCTTGCAGTCCAAGGGACTCTCAAGCATCTTCTCCAACACCACAGTTCAAAAGCGTCAATTCTGCGGCGCTCAGCTTTCTTTATAGTTCAACTTTCACATTCATACATGACCACTGGAAAAACCATAGCCTTGACCTTTGATGGCAATGTAATGTCTCTGCTTTTTACTATGCTGTCTAGGTTAGTCATAGCTTTTCTTTGAAAGAGCAAGCATCTTTTAATTTCATGGCTGCAGTCACTATCTGCAGTGATTTTGGAGCCCAAGAAAATAAAGTCTCTCACTGTTTCCATTGTTTCCCCATCTATTTGCCATGAAGTGATGGGACTGTGGTGGTACCATGCATCATGAAGTGATGATGCCCTGATCTTCGTTTTTTGAATGTTGAGTTTTAAGCTGGTTTTTTCACTCTCCTCTTTCACCTTCATCAAGAGGCTCTTTAGTTTCTCTTCACTTGCTGCCATAAGGATAGTATTATCTGCACATCTGAGGTTATTGATATTTAAGTTAACATTGACATTTAAATGTTAATATTTTATCGATGAAGTTTTTAGTCACTTGGCCTGGTGTCCAGGGTAATGAGTAGGTGTTCAGTTGTAGAAGGAGCGGTAGGTGGGCACCAGGGGTGCTGGCTGGCGTTAGACTCGCATCTGCTCTTTAAGCTGCGTCTCTGTGCGAGTCACATACAAAGGTGTTCTCGGTAGGTAATACAGAGTTTTAGGATAGACAGATGGTATATCTGAGGGCTCCTTCAAATTTCGAAATCTGTTTTGTAAACATGTGGAAAGACGCTTCCTAAAATAGTCTTTCACATGTTTACTTCGCATTTCGTTTTCACTGCCAACTGTTAAAATCCATTGATCTGTATATAAAAAGTAGGTCAACGGACAGTTGATTAATTCTGTAAAATTATGTTAAAGGCAGGAGGCCTAACATCTGTGTGTATTTTGAATGCCGCACGTGAGGTCCTTTGCTCCTGGCAGAGGCATGTGCTGTTTCCTGAGCTGCTCTGACCGGGATACAGGACACGCCCGTTTTCCTCCAATCCTCAACCGCTACGCGGACTTGGCTCAGTAACTGTTCCACAGGTGGAAAAACTGGAGCTCAGCCTGCGGTGTGTAACTAGAGAAACGGGGATTCCGAACGGGATAACCAGCGCGCTCTTCTGTTACATCCTGTGGCCACATCCGTGTAAATCCACGCGTGGACATCATCGTGCAGTGAGTTCAAGAGCTGGGGACTCGGAAGGTCCCATCTGTAGCCATGCTAGTGCTCATAATAATCAACAACAGACGTTGTTAGGAGTCTCGTGGTCAGTGACTTTCTATGACTCTGGGTCATGTGCTGGATATTGCTAGTGGTGTCAGGATTAATTTTAGAGTTTTTCCCCTCCTGAGTCTACATGTGGACTTTCTTCATTATTTCTCTCTCTTCTAAGTGGTCCTAAAAGTTGTGATCATTCTAAGTGCAAAATAGGGAATTTGGGGTCAACTTGTCCTCCTACCCTGGGAGCACTTGAAATCGCAGGCTGACTTATCTCCTTCCAGCCGTGTGTGTGTGTGTGTGTGTGTGTGTGCACGTGCGTGCACTTATGCTCACATGCACATACATACTTATATATGCTCAAGTAAATGGTGATTTAACTACAACCATTATTTCTGTTTCTAAGTAATATTTATCTTCAGTAGAAAAGCCGATTAGGGAGTCTCACAGAGAGCCCTGGGCTTCAGTTTTCTCTGCCACTAGTTCTGAGGGACCAAGGGCTGCAGAGAGTTGTCCCCCAAGATGCCTGGTAAAAATGTCTAACTTAGCAGCTAAACTGGCGCCTCAGTTTGGAAATGCTGCCCATGGTTGTGAGCCTGCGCCGTCCTTGGTTGATTTAGAAAGGAAGTTCTAAAAATAAAATAGTGAGCACACATAAACCTACTTACATGTGCGTTTGAAAAGAATCCTTTCGACAGTGTTTGGTGGATGGAGGTTCCTTGACGTCGGGCCTCACCCAGGAGGAGACGTTGAGCCTCTGTGGCCACACGGACTGGACTCCCTGCTCCCGGTGCTTCTCCCAGCCTCCCCGCATTTGGCCCGGCTCCTCTGAGGGCTGCGGGCGCACGGGGCTGGGGGCGTCTCCTCTTCCCCCCGCGGTGCGTCCTGCGGGAAAGCAGAGGCGCTCACTTCCCGTGCACACGGTGGGGTTTCTGGGCTGAGAGCTGGGGCAGTGAGTCCTGCAGCACCCTGAGATGAGAGGTGGGCGGCTTGGGGAAAAGCGGAGCGGACGTTTGGGGCAGACAAGTCTGTCTCCTGTACGTGGCTCTTGTTTTAATCGCGTCTTTGCCGTGTTAGGACTGTGCTCTTTCTTCAGATCTGCTTCTTGTGGCTTGATCGATGCTGCCCTGAGGAGGCTGCCTGGCAGAGCTCGGTGATGGTGCGCTCCAGGGATTTATTCGGACTCACTGTCCTTGAACCTGTACTCAGCCTTCTCTTTTCCTAGAAAGTAAACGATCAGTTTCTAATCTCAGTTATTTTTTCTTCTTTTTAATTGCTTACTGATTTTTTATTTGGTCTGACGCTCACGGTGGGTGTCCGAGCCCGGGGGTGTGGCCGCTGGCGGGCTCCGCCGTCTCACCGCTCCTCCTCCTCTGCTCAGCCTTCTTGTCCGTTCCTTCCGTCCGTGTCCTGGACGTCTGTCCGGGTGGATCCCTTGTGTCACTGCTTCCACTTCTGCAAGAAAACCTTCTTTTCCAGCTTCTTTGGTTTCTCTGTGCCTCCTTTTCATCCTGCCTGTTTTTGTTTTTTAATAGATGGATGTCTTCTTTACAAAAATATTCTTTCCGAAAGTGTCTTATTTTTCCCCTAGAGTTTATACCTCAGCATTATTTCAACTTTGGTTCATCTAAAAGTTACACAGTTAACAAGGTGTTCTTTTATTTCTTTATCCTTGATTTCTTCTCTCATATCTCATCAACACATGTCCTTATTTCCAGTTTGATTATTCTGCTAGTACCTAGTGCTGTAATGGGGGTGTCAATTCTCCTGCTGACCTCACTGTCACCAGAAGACAGGCAGAGCCCTCGTGGTGGGTGGGCGGCAGCTGAGATCTCCAGTGGATGATGGGCATCCTTTCTGCTGCCAGAAGTTGTCTTTGTTTCTGATAATTGTCTCACTAATAACATACTAATGGGATTTGGTTGGAATTGGGAAAATCCTGAGCCAACTGTATTGCTTTGTGCTGAGAGATGCCTTGTAAGTGTGCACTTTCTGATCACCCTGCAGCGATGATGCCTCTAGCAGCCGTTTGCAAGTTAACTGGATGGCTTGGGTCCAAGCAGCACGTTTATAGTTACAAGCATGGGTGCGCAGTCGCTCACTTGTGTCTGACTCTTTGCGACCCCAGAGACTGCAGGCCCCTAGGCTCCTCTGTGCATGGGATTCTCCAGGCGAGAATACTGAAGAGGGTTGCCATTCCTTTCTCCAGGGCCTGAACCTGCGTCTCCGACGTCTCCTGCGTTGGCAGGTGGTTCTTTAACCCGCACCACCTGGGCAGCCGTTTACAGGTATAGTACTGGGCAAAGCCAGGAAGGGAGACGCACGTCAGCCCGCGACGCTCTGAAGGTTTCCATCCAACAGTGGGGTCCTTGTGCGAGTCCCCCTTCCCTTCCTTCTCGTTGTCTTGCTCCGGCTTCTGCCCCCGTAACCAGCTCCACTTAGAACACACAGCGTCCCTCTCTGTTGTTCACACACCAGCAGATCGCACACCGGTTATCTGCGGGAGAGTAAAACCTATCCAGGGTCTCCTCCTGCTCACCACAGAGCTCTGCACGCCCCTGATGTGGAATGAGGTCCTGTGTTCCCGAAGCAAGACAAGCAGCCCCGCACCCCCCAAGCCCATCCATCCAGACCCTCGGAGGGTCTTGTCGCCTGGAGGGCCGTGCTATCCAGGCTGGGGGGCCAGCTGCCCTCGGGGACCCTCTCCGGTCTCCTTGCTGTGCCCAGATCAGAGTTCAGTGCCTGAAGGCAGTTCCTAAGAGATGTCTTAGGGACACAGTGCATTTCCAGAGCGACCCTTGGAGGTCCTGCGTCATGTGTGTGGCCCGGCAGTTAGTGGATCATCTGTCAGGACGTTTACCTTCAAGTCCTAGACTTTCTGCTGCTGAAACACAGAGGAGTAAAGAGGAAAGTCTGTCGTGAAAGAGAACTTGTCTGTTATCATCTCAATGTAAAAACTGGGGTAACGTGCTGAGAAATAAGGATAAATTTCTCTTTTCAAGGAATAGTCTTTTATTTAGCATAAAGGTGCCTCCAGGACCCTAAACCTGTGGTCACCTGGGGTTGGCTCACTGCCGGCCGCCTTCCTGAGCAAGTCAACAGCGCAGCGTCCTGGGCTGCGTCTTGGACTTGCGAGGACTCTGATGGTTCTGCCTCCCGCCTTGGCAGGCTCTGAGATTGTTCCTCTTGCAGCCAAGTTGTCCTTCTCACCTGAACCTAAATATATTTTGTGACCCCATGGACTGTAGCCTGCCAGGCTAAATATATTTTAGAAGTGTATTTTTAAAATGTATTTTGTGCCCACTACCTGTTTAAATAGAAAATCGCCAGTTAATTATTGTCTTTGCCATACTTATAACTAAATTTTAGAAATAATCTTTGAATTCTTTTGTCCCCCTCTTTCTATAATAACTTATTTAGGGAATATTTACTGAATACCCAGCATCTATTGCGCTGTATGTGTTTTGCACTGGGATTGACTGTGTGGTGAATACGACGCAGCCTCTGACCTGAGGGAACCCGGCACCCCATCCAGAGCCACACGGTCCTGGAAATGGGTCCTGGTACCTGGCGGGTGTGGCGGGGGCTCTGGGCCCAGGAAGGAATGTGGAGAGAAGTGAGGGCTGTTCCCAACTCCACTCCCTGCATTCACTCTGGAGTGCCTTTCTATCAGGGAAAAGCCACCCCTTTATTAGAGTCTCCCGAACTTTATTTTTAAGTGCTGTTTTTGCAAATATCTAATCATTGGCCTTGCTCTCCACTGGATTCCCAGAAAGGGCACTGGGTTCATTGGCACTTCAGTTCCCTTTTCTCGGATTAAATAAATAAAACCTGTCCCCAGCAGCCGTGTGTACATCAGTGGGCATTTCTCAGCCCTCACTTGTCACACTTCTGTGAAGGGGGCCCGTGGAGCACCATGGGGCTGGGCACCGCAGTCTAGCGGAGGCGCCGGGCTTGCTGGTGGCACTGCATCACCCCAGGGTTGTAAAGTGGGAGCCTGTCCCTGAGGAGCCAAGTAACGGGACTGGTTTGCATCACTGACTGGAGGGCTTTCTGGGGAGATGGGAGGCTGTGGGCTTCTGTTGCCCGTCACAGCTGAACCAGGTGAGCTGGAGGACGTCGGCAGGTTGGCTGACCTCTGAATCCTGGTGTTTGCCTCAGAGAGCATTTCACTCTTGATCTTGTAGGCTGTGAATTTACTCCGCAGGGGAAGCCTCCCCAGCCCACCTCCTGGGTGCACGCAATGAGGGTGTGCGGGCCGGGGGCCGAGGGAGCAGCAGTGCACCCGCCGGGCTGGCCTTGGCGTCTGTCCCGGGGCTTGTGGCAGCGGCCTCGGCCGTGTCCCGACTGCTTTAGGGGGGCGTCCCAGGTCTGCCGAGGACACAGCCGTTGGTGGGGTCACAGGCCTTCCACGCCCTGCCTTGAAGCCCCTTCCCTTTCCAGTCCATGGTTCTACTGACATCTGGGAATCCTCTGCAAATTGAGACCACTCCCGTGTGGTCTGACTTGAGACTTCAGAAATGTCCTATGACCAAAGGGCTTGGAGGTGACAGTTTCAGCAGCACAGCCTCACCGAGGTGACCCCTTGGGATTGTGTCCGTCATCCCATGAGACCCTCCTCTCCTCCCCGGAAGCACCAGGGCTTGGACACTGAGCTGCAGCCGGCAGTGGGCTTACTCGGGCGGTTTAGCCTTGGCTGGGCCCCAAGGTAGATTTTCCTGCATGGTCACTCCTCCTGGCTTGCCCGCCACCAGAGAGGTAAAGATGACCAGAGAACTCTGTCCATAGGGAATCAACCATCTTATCTTTCCCTGTAAATCAGGACAGAAGGGAAGACTTTTACTTCACGATATATTCCAGGTGAGCTTTCACTGAAGAGACAAACAGGAGCGTCATTGTCCATGCCTGACGTTCACTTCGTGTCAGAGTTTTCAGGAAGCATCACCTTGTTTCATCAGTGTTCCTGATGGCCCTGGGCAGGGTGCTTGTCCCCAGTTAGGTGGGATGGAGTTGCGTCCCAGAAGCTCAGAAATTGTCCAAAAGCCCCTGTGAACCTGGGTCTCTGTTCCCAGCCCCGCCCCTCCTCCAGCCCCGCCCCTTCCCCAGCCCCGCCCACTGCCTCCCCACAGCCTGTGCACAGCTGAGCTTCCTTCAGAAGTTTCACGTTTATTTTCAGTGTGTTCATTATATCATGCGTGTTCTTTAATGAGGATGCGGTCGGAGACGGCGTTACGTCATTTTGCTTGCATGTTTTAGAACATGAGATTAGCAATCTTACTTCTTCTGGGCAATTTTTACTTTGTCAAGTGTACTTTGGCATAGTATTTGGCAAATAGAAGTTGTGAATATATTTGGCAATCAAATCAGATCAGTCGCTCAGTCGTGTCTGACTCTTTGTGACCCCATGAATCACAGCACGCCAGGCCTCCCTGTCCGTCATCAACTCCCGGAGTTCACCCAGACTCACGTCCATCGAGTCAGTGATGCCATCCAGCCATCTCATCCTCTGTCGTCCCCTTCTCCTCCTGCCCCCAATCCCTCCCAGCATCAGAGTCTTTTCCATTGAGTCAACTCTTCACATGAGGTGGCCAAAGTACTGGAGTTTCAGCTTTAGCATCATTCCTTCCAAAGAAATCCCAGGGCTGATCTCCTTCAGAATGGACTGGTTGGATCTCCTTGCAGTCCAAGGCACTCTCAAGAGTCTTCTCCAACACCACAGTTCAAAAGCATCAATTCTCTGGCACTCAGCTTTCTTCACAGTCCAACTCTCACATCCATACATGACCACAGGAAAAACCATAGCCTTGACTAGACGAATCTTTGTTGGCAAAGTAATGTCTCTGCTTTTGAATATGCTATCTGGGTTGGTCATAACTTTCCTTCCAAGGAGTAAGCGTCTTTTAATTTCATGGCTGCAGTCACCATCTGTAGTGATTTTGGAGCCCAGAAAAATAAAGTCTGACACTGTTTCCACTGTTTCCCCATCTATTTCCCATGAAGTGGTGGGACCGGATGCCATGATCTTTGTTTTCTGAATGTTGAGCTTTAAGCCAACTTTTTCACTCTCCACTTTCATCAAGAGGCTTTTGAGTTCCTCTTCACTTTCTGCCATAAGGGTGGTGTCATCTGCATAACTGAGGTTATTGATATTTCTCCCGGCAATCTTGATTCCAGCTTGTGTTTCTTCCAGTCCAGCGTTTCTCATGATGTACTCTGCATAAGTTAAATAAACAGAGTGAAAAGCTCAGTGAGGACTTTAAGATTCTATGGAAAATCTCCTAAGATGTCTAACCTACCTGTGTAATTATGGTGTTTAATGGTTTGGAGACGGTAGCAGAGCGCCATGGTTTTCATTTTGTGTGCACATGTGTGTTAAACAATGGAAATATTGTTACAGTGTGTCTCTCTTGTCGCACTGACATACTTTCAGAAGTCTTTTAAATCTTAATAGAGATTGTGTTGGCACAAACTCTTCCAGTCTCTCTGTGTGTTATGTGTATATGTAGTTATGTAACTTTTAAATAGAAAAAAAAAGATTGAAAATAAATTTGCTTAATAAAAGATATTCAGATATTGTCTTTAAAATTTGAATCATAAACATCAAAAATGATGTTCCTTTACATTTGTTCATAGTCATTCATTTGAAAGAGTGTTCTTTTGGAGTAGAACATTTTTGGATATTTTTACAGTATCTTACAGTTTTGTATTCTTTTTATTTTGAATTATATGTGCCCCAAAATAGGTAACCTCAAATATGAGGCCATCCCATATTGTCCACAGGGAAGAAACAGAGAATGCGCTAAGCCAACCAAATATTTTAACCTTTAGAAATGTGGACAGAACGGTTAAGTGACTATAAATATTTAATTTGCTAAATTAAGTACATATTCATATTTTAAATAACATTAGGATGTTTCAGTGTTTAGGAGTTGGCAGTGGACAGGGAAGCCTGGCATGCTGCGTCCATGGGGTTGCAAAGATTCGGACATGACTGAGCAACTGAACTGAGGATGTTTAGAAATATTGGAGTTTTTTCTTCTTGCACTTTATAAACTATTTTATCCAATCCCCTCAAATGCGTCTTTGGCATCTTTCAGCCAGCCGTTTCCCCAGAGCCCCCCCTCCTCCACTGCTGGCCCCAAGTCGGGGCACCAGTCTGAGGCCTCGGGACTTGGCGGGGACGAGCTGCTTCCTCTGTTGCAAGGACAGGCCGTTGTGCTCCTCGACCCGAACATCCTGCTTTGTAGAGCATTCCAGTGTTTTCGTTGACATCAGACTCTTCGGTGATGAGACCGTGCTCGCGATGATTACAGCTCCTTTGGTGCCTCGTCTCTAAGCAGACTCTTTCACACGGCCCTGGGAATCATGGTCACGCGGCCCGGGAAACGTGGAAACTAGGAGCGACCGATGTCATTTCCAGTGAATGTCCTCCCTCTCGCCCACCGCCCCCGACATGGTGCTTAGTGTCTGAAACGGTGTAATTGAGAGGCCGCCCAGGGCTTCTGGGATGCTCCCAGGACGCGGACAGAGGTGCGCTGGGGGCGACGTCCCACACGGTGGAAGAAACGTCCCTGTCTTTCTGTATCACCCAGGGCCCCTGGGGCCCTCTCAGGACGTGGACAGAGGTGCGCTGGGGGCGACGTCCCCACACCGCAGAAGAAACGTCCCTGTCTTTCTGTATCAAATTTCACACTTCTATGAGATTTTCTGTATAAACCAAGTCTCAAACTTGAAATTGCATCAGGCCCAAGTGGAAATCTGGAGTCAGGAACAGAGGGACCGCTGTTCCCGGGGTCACCCCCCCTTGGATCGCCGCCTCCCACGAGCCGCGCTGCAGCTCAGCTCTGGCGTGGCCCCGGGGCCCAGCACGCAGCGGTGGGGGCTTCCTGCAGGAGGCAGCTGCAGCAGGGCTCCTGGCGCCCGCCTCCCGCTCCCAGCAGTTCAGGGGGCGTGTCTGCTGCTGCCAGCAGCTCCCCCATCCACCCGGCCGGCCTCGCCAAGTCCCTGGAACTGGTGAGGAGCTGACATGGCTACCACTTAAAGCCAGAGCCCTGGGCCCGGGCCCTGCTCCCAGGCCGCCTGTCTGGGGCCTGGTCTCCCCATCCCTCTGCCCAGGGCCAGCGGGTGCCCATCTCCAGGGACACAGGGGCCCTGCTGTCCATGTCCTGTGGGAGGTGGTAGCCCAGACTCCCTCCCCCTGCACAGGGGAGCCCTGGCCTTGTGCTCGACTCGCCCCCGGGGTGGGCGGGGTGGGGATGCTACAGGGCAGCCCAAGACGGGGGTGTGGACCCCCCCGAGCGACTGCCTCCGAAGGGCGAGTGCAGGGAGGAGGGCGAAGTGCAGGCCGCTGACGCTGCTCACTTTCATGTGGCGTTTCTGAGGCCCCCCCAGGCCCCCCAGAACACCACCACCCCCTCCCGGCCTGGAGGAGGGGCTCTCGCTGTCCCTCTGCCTCTGAAGGCCTGGGACAGAGCCACTTCCTGAACCGCCCCAGCTGTGAGCCTTCTGTTCCTCCTCACCTGTGAACGAGGTCGCCGAGCCCCAGAGCAGTGTGGGGTGTCAGCGGGTTCCAGGCCCCTGAGTCTGCAGCCCCAGTGGGGAGACGGTTCATAGCTGGGGGCAGGGTGCAGCAAGGCAGGGGTGACCCAGCCGGCGGCCGGCTCTGGGCTGCCATGTGCGCTGTGTAATGCTTGTCATCTCCAGTGAGTCATTAAAAGGTTCCCCTTAATGGGGCTTTGAAGTGCAGGGCAGCTTGAGCGCATCCATAAATTCCACAAACAGCCCTCTGACTGCGCCAGCTAATTGCTTGCTCTTTGACTTATTAGGATCAACTGAGTTAAATAATTTGTCACATGTGTGGCTCGTAATAAATAATGTGGCCGGCTGGTCTGTGGGCTGCCTGGGTGATATATTGCACCCCTTTTGGGTGTTGTCACACGTAGCCAGCAAATGGGGCTCTTTTATCCCCAGGACCATCTTTTCCTGCAAAAAGAGTAGTTCCTGACGGCGCAACTAGGGGAAGAATTCAGAAGAGTCTAGTTACAAACAAATGCGTTCACTTCTGCTTCAGCCTTTCCACAAGGCATCAATCATTGTTTTTCTCGGTTATTAGGCATCCGTATCACACGCCATGCAGCCATAGGCTGAGCTGTCGTAGGTGTGGGTCCGGCGACTGCAGTCAAACTGGGGAGGAGGCTGTCCTGCTCGCAGCCCCGCGTCCTGTGTCCCCTCTTGCCGCACGCGGGCCCCACTGCCGCTGCAGGCGTGGAGCTCCGTCCGCAGGGAGTGACAGGGGACTGCGAGGGGAGGAGACAGGACGTGGCCAGGGAGGGGGTCGTCTAGGAGGGGAGGAGCAGGCCCAGTGTGGACTTGAGGGTAGTCCCTCACTCAGGGCCAGAGTCCTTTCACCTCCGGAAACGTGACATCCCAGCAGCTCTGGGTTGCCTGGCTCTCAGCTCGGTATCGTGTATTTGTTCACATTCAGGGTAAAAAGGGGGCGGAGGGCAAATTTCTTGCCGTGCCGTTAATCTTAGTCTTGACTGTGCTCTTGCAGAAAGTGTTATGTGACTAATAAGAAAAGAATTGAGCTTATTTGTAACTACTTTTAAAAAATCTTTGGAAGAGCAAGTCCTGATTGACTCTGCCTGTTGTCAGCAATGGCCACCTGACAGCGTGATTTTATCATGTTTAGGGTGGAACAGGTACCTCCCAAGTGAAGGTGGTCATGCTTTTCTCTGGTGGATGAGTCTTTTCACAGTTTCACAAAGTGTTTCTGCAGCAGAACAGGACAGGGACAGCCCAGCTCACCGGGGCTTCCTTTCAGCTTTTTCGGTTCATGGACGACCATTTATAATTTATTTATTTGTCTGTGCTCCCCAAAGCACCCAATTGAAATAATAACTGCCTTTACTAACACTTTTATGGCAATTTCAAAAATTAAAAAGACCTCCTTCTCTGTGCATGCTGCTTCAGAATTGATGTTCTTGAGCCATTTTCTCTAATGATCTATTCTTTCTCCCTCTTTGAATATGTTTACTTAGGGTTCTAATATATCTCTATGCTTGCACATTATCACTGAGACAACAGGCAATAAAAACGCCAGAACGTCTCAAACAGTGAGGCCGAGGGGTCGGAGCGGCTGCAGCTGGAGGAGGCCCCGCCCCCGTCAGCCTCGGGCACGCAGGCCTCTGGGCTGGGCATTCAGAGCACAGTTAGATAACAGGGGGAGTGTGGGGTAGGGACACGAGCAGGAGTCCCCGCGTCTGCTGTGTCGTCCTCGGGGCAGTGGGCCCCCTCTTCCGGGCACCGGCCGGTCATCCCCTTGTGCGGCAGGTGGCTCTTGGCTCTGGCCCATCGAGTTTGTTTGCAGAAATCAGTGGCTTGGTCCAGTTCATCTTGTCTGCTTCTGTGCGAGGTGATATCAAGTGAAATAAAGCTATTCACCTGGCTTCACTGAGCTCATGCCCGTTCTGGTTCTGAGTACTCTTCCCCAGCAACTCTTTAAACTTCGTGGGTGTGTCTAGGGTGTGGCAAGGATAATGGTTCTATTAAGAAGAGTATGTGAATGGAAGAGGGCGTTTAAGATGTTTATCTCCTGGTGACCGGCAGTGGTGTACACTCCTCCCCTTAGAAGGCAGAACATGCTGGGATGGGGCTTCTAGCTCGGGGGCGGGCGCCATGGTTTGGCCTGGGTCTCCTGGGCAGGCTCAGGACATGCTGTGCAGGGGGCACAGGGGAGATGGGGGGGCAGAGGAGAGATAGGGGTTGGTCGGCACGTGCTCTGCAGAGTCTCCACACGTGTGCATGTTGCTTCCTGGTGTCCGGGTTGGTGGACGCACCCTTTTTTCTGCCCTCTGGTTGGGGGCAGGGGCGGTGGGCACAGGCACACGGCAGTGACCGCAGAGCATGCTTCTCCCACACACCCTGGCTCAGGATGGCTGCCTCAGGTGGGGTCCGGGCAGCGTGGGGAGCAGCCCCTCCAGGCCTCCCCAGAGGGACAGGGGGCAAGCCCAGACCAATGCCCCAGGATGCAATCCCCCCTTTCCTGGTGCAGGAAAGTGCATGTAAATTATGAGGAATTGATTTAAAACCAATGTTTTAAACTTAAAATACGTACAAGGAATCTGCCTTTGCTTTCTGCCTTGCCCAGTTTCACTGAGGTGGTCTGACACGGCCGTGTGTAAGCGTGCAGGGTGCAGACCTGCCACACCTGCCACGAGGCGCTCACCACTGAGGTGATGAGGCCGCGGGCCTGCCCCCAGCCGCGTGCAGATGCAGGGCCCAGCCTGTGCCCTGTGGGTCCTGAGGCTGACGCTCTGTGCCCTCGACTGGCAGGAGCACTCGTGCGCTTGCTGCTTCCTGGGTCCTGTTGGGAGCTCGGCATCCGGAAGCACACCTGTGTGTCATGTATTCCTATTCTTTCCACCCTTGTAACTCTCGTGGCAGAGAGTTCGGAAACCCTCCACTGAAGCCAGGGGGTCAAGACTGACCCCCAGCCCTGCTGCGCCATGCCTCTGAGATAAATTCCATCGCCTGTAAACGTCTTGAACTCAGAGAGCCTTTCGAACTGTTAAACGAAGGAAGGAGTGTGAGGACGCTCACGTCGGTGCCCTGTGGAGCTGCACTGTCTGTCCCCTTCCTGGGGCCGAGGCCACCCCGCGGTGAGCCCCGCTCAGGGCCATCGGCCCGAGTCCCCACCACCCCTGTGGCCCTCGGTCGGCACAGGGCAGTGCCTCCCAGGTGGCCTGGTTAGCGGCCAGGATGGATGGCCCTGTATGTTTGCGGGTGGACACTGCTGGCTGCAGGGCCGCTATCAGGAGCTGAGGCGAGCACTCGGTGCCCCGTGTCTCTGGAGCGGCCGCGCCAGGCAGAGGCCCTGCCGAGCGGGCTCCTTTCCTCCCGCCTCCTGCCCACTGTGTTCGAGGCTCCTGGATGGGGTGTTCTTGGAGTCCCAACTCTCAGCCAATTTTAACTTTTGTTCTGACTTGTTTTCTCAGTTTCCTTTTGATTTACTGACTTACTTTTCTTGCGCATTTTTGTGTCATCGTTATTAATAATTCAGTTACTCAAGCAACAGAGGGCGGTCTCCTGTTGTGTCTTTATCTGTGTCTGAGACCTGCGTCCACTTGTGTCTGGAGATCGCTGCTGTGGAGACCTTCTCGTGTGATATTTAGGCTGAGTGGGCCTTGGGCTGTAACATGCTCTGGGGGTCAGAGTGCATAGTGGTGTCAAGTCCAGATGGATGGAGTCTAGATTTGTCAGAATTATTTCAGTATTTGCGCACAAACGCTGTCAAATCTGCCAGATGTAACCTTGCTGTTACCTTTTAGGACTCCTGCCTAATTGCTTGTCTTACCCTATAATAGTATAAATAAAATACGTCTTCATTAACATTTCAGAGAGAAAAAACCTTTTCTTAAAAAACGCATAAGGATAATTCTATGATCCTGAAGTAACCCCTGTTATAGCTTCCCTTACTTTGACTCTATTAGCATGCCCTTTAAAATGCAGTGTCTCAACTTTAAACATTGTCATAATTTACACTTTTGAGTTGTAAGTAATTTTTCCACGTATTAAAGAAGTTGCTAGAACTACTCATCAGAAGGAAACACAGAATCTCTGTCAAATTATTGTACATAAACTGATAAGCATGGCTAAATATATCTATGCAGTTTGTCCAAAGAATATTTTTGCATAAAGTGAAGGACAACATTGGAGTCTCTGTTAAACTTTGTTTTTTGAGGGGGGTGCTATTTCAAAAGTTACCAAAACTATTAATGCATTATAAATCAAAAAAATGCGCTTCTCTTGTCATCCTGTGAGTTTGCCACGCTGAGTGGTTTTCCTTCCCGGAGAGGACCTGAGCTGGCCATCCTGCCCGGGCGTCCAGCGGAGGGGGTGGTTGTGTGTGTGGCCCCAGCACCTGACCGGACACCTCGAAACTCTGCTTCTTCTGAAGCTGGGAGGACTGTGCGGGGCAGGGAACGGTGGGGGGCACCATGCAGGGCAGGGAACAGTGGAGGGCACTCGGGCGGGGCAGGGAACGGTGGGGAGCACCGTGTGGGGCAGGGAACACTGGGGAGCACTCGGGTGGGGCAGGGAACGGAGGGGAGCACTCAGGTGGGGCAGGGAATGGAGGGGGCACTCGGGTGGGGCAGGGAATGGTGGGGGGCACCGTGCAGGGCAGGGAATGGTGGGGAGCACCATATGGGGCGGGGAACGGTGGGGAGCACCATGCGGGGCGGGGAACAGTGGGGAGCACCATGCGGGGCGGGGAACGGTGTGGGGCACTCGGGTGGGGCAGGGAACGGTGGAGAACACCATGCGGGGCAGGGAACGGTGGGGAGCACCTTGCTGGGCAGGGAACGGTGGGGGGCACTTGGATGGGGCAGGGAACGATGGGGGGCACTCGGGTGGGACAGGGAACAGTGGGGAGCACGTGGGTGTGCCCCTTGCTGCGCTACGGCAGGTCCTACTGCTGAACTTCAGGGCGCTTGTCAAGGTGCCTGAGGCCTGCCGGTCCTCGAGGACTGGGCCCCATGTGGCTGCGGTAGCTCCAAGCACTTGACGTTTCTAAGCCCTTTTCCCGTCTGTAATGTAAACTCTGTGAAGCTCCGGCTTCTTTAAAGCATGTCCCCTGCACCGAGGCAGCTCCCACAATGAAACCTTTGTTCCTGGCCGCGTTGCACATTCATATATGCGTGTCCACACTCCCGCTGTCTAATGTTTGTCTGGTCTGGAATGAGCGTTCATCTTTAATTACTGGATAAACATTTTAAACAGGTGTGGAAGGACTGCACCCAGCCCAGCCCAGTGCGGTGTTTATCTCCTGGCTGCCGGGCAGACCGACCCCTCGGCCAGGGCTGGGGGTGCAGGCGGAGGGGCAGAGGGCAGAGAAATGCCCAGGTCCCACATGAATTGGGACTTTGCAGTTATAAATTATGCGCCACCAGAACACCCCTTACCGCAGTCTGCGCGCCAGGAGCGGCCTGGGGTCGGCGTCTCCTGAGCAGTGTGCTTCTCTTTGTGGGAGCAGTGCGGCGAGGGGCTGTGTGCACTGCGTCTTCCTCCTTCCTGGGGATTGCGCGGCCCCGGCTGCCTTCCGCAGGGCCGTGGTGTGAGCAGATATAAAGCAGCCTTTTTCTCGCTGCCTCTGGGACAATGAGGCCTCTGTTCACAGGAGCCCGGCCGCACAGACGGCCTCGCGGGCCACGGGGCTGCTGGAGCCCAGGTTCAAAGCCGTCGGCCTCCGAGTGCTCTTAATTCAGCGTTATTTTTGCTGCTCTAACCTTTTTTTTTCTTTCTGCATAAACCTTCTGAGGCCTCCTTGTTTGGTTGGGAACCCAGCAGTGACTTTTTCTAATTAGATTAAAGTTAATCAAATGAAGACGTGGATATTTTTAACTGTCATTTACTCTCCTTCTCCTCCTCTTCCCTGTGGATTTTATCACCTTAGCTCAGTTTGTTGTAAAGTCTCACCTCACTTCTGCCGAGCTTCAGGTTTTCGAGTTTGGGAAAGCAGAGGCCAGCAGGCATTTCCAGGCATCTCGTTTGTGCTGGAAGGACACATGCAGCCAGTGGTGCCTGAGCCGCTTCTGACCAGACGGCCCTCTGCTGCCCCTCCGTCCACTGCTGCAGAGCTTCCCAGCTGGGGACCAGGGAGAGGAGGCGTGCAGTAAAGGGCTTCTGTAGTTAAGGACGGAACAGAGAAGGACTGCCCTGAAGAAACCTGGAGAACGTTGATGTCTGGGGAGGGGACTGATGAGATTAGGGTGCTCTGGTCGATTTAAGACAGTAAGGCCAAAGAGGGAACCTGTGAGCATGCTTGATGAGGCTTCTCTACTCCAGCAATGAGAGTGTGAGCGTCCCTTCTTGTTGAGTCCAGATTTATGCCCTGGATGATGTGCTTTGGGAGGAGGCAGAGGGGGAGGGGCTGCAGGGGGAGGGGCGCCGGTGGTGGGGGAAGGCAGCAGAGTGGGGGGCAGCAATGTTGCCCTTGCCGCTTGGCTGGACTTTGACAAGCATCCTTTCTACTCGATGGACGAGGGGTCAGGTTTCGAGTTTCGAGCTGAAGGCCGTGGGGTGGTGGGCCGAGGGCCTGGTTCTGATTTTTAAGTGGTGCTAAGAAGGTCAGGGTTCACATTCCGGTTTTATCCTGAGTTCATCTCCAGCGGGTCTGCCTTTGCACACGCAGTAAACACTCCCGAACGGAGGAGACCGGGACGGGGTTCCCATCTCCGGCCCCGCGCCGACACCCCCAGTGTGAGGAGAAGGGTCCATGTCGCTGGAGGTGAAGCCACTGCTTCATGGTTTTCACGGGCTCTCTGATATCACGTGTTCTTATTTACAGTAAAAATTAATGACTTATTTCCCATCTGAGTGAAGGGCTATTTTATTCACTGGTTTTTTCCTTTGTCATGGTCACTTAAACTTATGCTTCTGTTTTTTAAAACACTGTTAGGACCTACATTACATAAAGATACATGCTCTTGAAATCCTCTGTCTGTTTTCCTAATCCAGAAGTTAGTTACGTTTCCTAAGGCCTTGCTCTGAAAGGTTCGTCAAAGTGCTATTCCTGTGTTAAAACCCGTAAGTAATAAAAGTTCTCTAAATAACTCTTTAATATCTATATATTTTATCTTCTTAGAATTGTTTTTGAACCAATAATAAAAGTAGGGAACATATTTCTTATTTTTGTAAAAAGTGACTTAAATTTCTTTTTTATAAATAAAATGTTCTGACCTCCCTCTCTTCTTAGACAGTTTAATCTTATCCATCAAAAATGACCACTTTCTTCCTGTTGATTTGTTGGCTGATTTGCTTGAAATTGGTCAATGTCTTTTTAAGGCTATACACTAGAAAAAATTTTTTTTCTATTTGTCATAACTGTAAAGGTTGATTCGTGATGCTGGTACAAGGCGCAGATGTGGAGGGAGGGACGTGTATGTGATGCGTTTGCGTTGTATTGATGAGCGTACATTGTACAATGACACCAGAGGTGGAGGGGCTCGCGGACCGGCAGACTTCCGCACTGTTAAGACACACATTCAGCAGCTGAAGCAAACATGAGCATGTCTAAATCTCTAAGAGTGATTTTAATTTATAATATTTTTTTAAAAACCTTTTAGGAGGTGTCAGAATCTTTAAATCACCAATAATAAAATAGCCCATTCTCGTGCTACGTAAAAGTTAAAAAAAAAAAAAAAGCTACCCAGATACTTCATGTGAATTTAGAGGTGTTGAGTAAAATCACCAGGAGGCTTCCCCGCCCTCCCCTGTTTACCCTGGAAAACACTCACACACACACACACACACACACACACACACACACACACACACCTTGCTGTGAGGGACTGCTGTGTGCACACACATTACATAACACTTCAGGGTTTACAGCCAAGCGCTTGTGGGCACTGTTTCCAGTCCACTTGCCCTGCTCACAAAAACGTACTAAAGCAAACAGGAAAAATATATCCTCTAAGGTAAAGCCCGAAAACATTTTCTCTTCGACTTGGTAGAGGCTTTCCTATGGCGAGATTTCCTCTGCGTGTTCAGAAAACCCAGCGCTTGTGCATGTGAGCCCCAGTCAGAGTTCATGGATAAGTCCTCCGGCCCCAGCCCCCATCGACGGCTCTGCCACCACATCGCACATTAGGTGACAGAGCCCACTGAGGCAGCAGAGGACAGGCAGACGCTCTAGAGTTTAATGTCTAAAATCACATTCCCTAAGAAATTTCTTTTCCTGTTCCGCAGAGTGAAAATAGAAGCATCGTTCCTTACATGTTCACAAGTAGAAAACGCACGTAGTCTAGCTTCTGAGCAGTCACTACATCTAATAAATGATCTGTAACTTCACTATTTAAGTTCTTTAGGGATGTTCACTCGGGGTTTGGTGTAAATCGACGCGGGTTTTATATTTGGAAGAGAGACTCCTGCTTGGAAAGACTGGTCTTAACAACATCACCGTTGTTGCGCGCATGGAAATTATTCCTCCTCCTCATTAGCTTTTCACATATGCCATCATTTTAGCATAAAGAAGAATATCTCAATAGTACCAAATAATAAATCCACAGCTTTTTTTTTTTTAAACCAAGGAAAATGTTACATGAATAAAGCGTTAGATGTTTTCCATGAGGCTTACTGGGCACAGCTGGGCAAGAGTCCTCGGCTGAGACAGACTGGCATGAGCTTTGCCAAGTTGTGGGAATGCATAAATCGTAGACTTCTCTTATGAGCAGTTTTAATGCTGTTGACCTTGTTCTGGCTAAGGCAGAGAACTTTTCCGAGGTGCACGCTCGGAACGCTCGGCCGGGTCTCCTCCCCGCTGGCTGCGCCGTGGGCTGCACCTGACGCAGCCTGGGCGTGGGGACCGGCTCGCCGGCACCGCCCCCAGCTGCCCTACGCCGTGCCAGCAGGAGCCCTTGTCTTCTTGTCCTTGCCGTTGTCTCCTGTCCAAGGCCTGTTTATGTAAAGGAAGAACCACTATTTCTGTTTGAAATATTAAACAAAATAATTTTATTCCTCTTTCAATACCACTGGATCACCCACAGCCTCTAAAATGAATAAATGAGCTTAGCTCATCAAACAAAACATTATTTTTATTGGTCTGATTTGTGAAGAATGAGGAATTCTAGTGCAGAAAGTATCTGTTCTTTTATCATTGTCTCCCTTCCTGTTCGAGTTATTTTCTGTAAATCCTACTCAAATAGTCCAGGGTTTAAAGTAACTCAGGCGTAGAAGCTGGGAGACTGGTTGATGTACATGTCCTCCCTGAGCCTCTTTCATTGTTTTAAGGTTTGTGCAATGTCTCTGTGCCTAAACACAGTCCATAATAGCTGCTTTTCAGTTGGAATTTTAGCAAAATTAAATGTCAGTCTAGTGATAGGATGTATTTTGACTTTGTCATCTGGATGAACCTTTTCAGAAGAAAAGCTGGGTAGGACCAGGCGTGTTTATGAGCACCTGGACCCTCTGCGGTGGGAAGGGAGTGCGTTTGCTAGGAAAGGGCTGCAACAGCTTCCCCGTGGCCTTGGGTGCCTCCCAGTCTTTTCACTTTTCGAGCAGAGAGATTACAGAGATGACCTTCAGCCACGGACGTTTCTGCTCTGTGCCCTGAAATCAGAGGCTGTGAATCAGCCGGGCAGCGCTGGCATCCAGCCCCGGGGGCTGCCCTTCTCACGGGGCAGACTGCACTGGTCCCCTGGGGGACGACGCCAAGCTGCTTACTCCACTGGCTCTGGGGAAACTGGACCCCTGATGGCCACCCCCATACCATTGCCCGGGCAGCGATCAGAGCCTGCTGACATCTGTCTTTTGAGATTATCCACCCTTTCAGCTCCCAGGGCTTCTGGTGACCCAAGGCTAACTCGTTGGCCACCAGAGAGGGACAGACAGAGCAATGCTCTTGGTGACTGAGGTCAAGGAGTTAACATCATTTAGTCGGCAGTTTTAAACATTTCGTAGAAACTGCTTCAGTAGTTTGGTCTATGCTTTGGTATGCTTTTCAGTATGCTTTGGTCTAATATAGAAACTTGAAAGCTACAGTTTCACATTTGAAAGGCTGTTGTTCAGTAGAGGAAATAGAAATCAGCTATATTCTTCCAAAGATCAAAACAGCATTTTATAAGAAAGAGTCTGACTTCACTGTTTACCTGAGTTGGGAACAGTGGCAACAGCTAGCTCAGGTGTGGGGCGGACAGCAGCCCCGGGTTCACCTCCAGCTCTGGGAGCCCTGGACTCCCCGTGCTCCTGTTCATCACGCAGACTCTGTTGTCTTAAATACATCCGGCCCCTTCCCGGACACTGGGCTCACACACGCTCCTCCTGGAATGCATGTTGTCAGCCCAGAGCTTGGGAGCTGTCGGCCCAGCCCTGTCCTTCACGGCCTGAGAGTCCCTCCATCCTGTGGGCATCGTGCCTGCCGAGGTGACTCGCCAAGCTTTTCTCTAGGGACCTGGCCCAAAGCAGCCCCCAGACCCTTACACAGCTCCGCAGGGCGCTCACTGGAAGGCAGAGCTTGTTTCTGTAAATTACACTCCTGAGCGGGCAGGCCTGATGTTTCCTGCCCCTGCGGTGGGCTCTGGCTGAGATGCTGCCCGCTGGCCAGCAGCTGGTGGAGCGGAGGCACCAGACGAGAAGCGCGGGGAGCCCAGGCCGAGGCTGCAGTGCAGCAGGGCTGCTCGGGTCCTCGCCTCCTTCCCAGCAGCGTCTGCTCGTGTGTGAGTCAGCAAGCTGGGGAACTTGACATGCTGAAGCCTCTAAACAACGTAGGCTTTTACCTTCTAAACTAAGTTCCTAAAATCCCAAACCTGTGGGCCACACTCCACTCCATGTGTGACAACTTGTGACCTTAAACTCTTTTCTTCTGTTTTGGGGGTGCTGTCCGTATATTAGGGAGAAACGTCAGCCCCTTGGTTTCGAGCCAGGCTCACTGTGTCGCGCGCACACGGTGAGGCTCACGCTTTGCGGTGTGTGCATCTGGGGCATCCATAACTGCATGCAGCCCTGTGGCCGCCGCCACAATCAGGGTTAGAGTAACCTGCATCCCAGGTGGCTCAGATGGTAAAGAACCTGCCTGCAATGCTGGAGACCCAGGTTTGATCCCTAGGTGGGGAAGATCCCCTGGAGGAGGGCATGGCAACCTGCTCCAGTGTTCTTGCCTGGAGAATCCCATGGACAGAGGAGCCTGGCGGGCTGCAGTCCATGGGGTCGCACAGAGTCAGACACGACTGAGCAACTAACACTTTCACACCCCGTAAGGCCCCCCCGTTCCTCTGTAGTCAGTTGCCCACCTCTCCTCTCCTTTCTTACCCCTCGGAATCAGTGAGTTTTCTGCCCCAAAGTTTCCCCTTTTACAGAAAAGCGTGTGAATGTGATTCCGTAGCCTTTGGAGTCTGGCTGCTCTCACTTCTCATTTGCATTTGAGAGTCAGCCCTGCCGTTGCCATATTTTCTTTGGTGTTGAGTAGTAGCCCATTATATGGATCGACTTTTTTTAACTGAAAAAAAGGTACAGAATTTCATTGTAATTTTTTTGTTTTGCGGTGATATTGTTTGATTGCAATCATCTTTTTAATTGGAGGATCATTGCTTTACAGTGTTGTGTTGGTTTCTGCCGTGCAGCAATGCAAATCATTTATTTATATAAATACATATGCATAGGAACTGTATACATGTAGGAATATACACGAATCCCTGCCCCACCCCACGCCTCTAGGCGACCACGGAGCGCCAGGCTGAGCTCCCCGCCCTGTGCGGCAGCCCCGTGAGCATCTCACGTGTTGTCATGTGTGCGTGGCGGTGCTTCTTTCTCACATATTTTAACTCAATGTCTATCATACGTGTTCCCAGTATTTTAAAATACATATAACTAAAGTCAGGTCAGTGATATATTTTGAATTTCTCTCTTCCCTCTGCCCCCCCCACCCCCCCATTGATTATCCTTATTTATTGAAGAATAGTGAGCTTACAGCGTCGTGCTTCAGGTTTGTAGCGAACCGATTCGGTTATACATGTATACACAAACATATATCTAATATATCCTTTTCTGGATTCTTTTCCATCGTAGGTCATTACAGTGTATTCTCTCCTCCTTTTTAAGCACATTATCACGCAGGTGTCTTGTGGCACTTTTACCTGTTACTTGTTTGGCTGGTCTCTCGTCCTCACTAGATGTGAGGTCTGGGAGACCAGGGCCGAGCGGGAGTCCGTGCACGTCCACTTGCTGTGTAGGACTCTAGTCCAATCATTACCCAGCGCTTCTAGTTTGTAAAATTTGGACTTAGTACTATTTTCTTAAAATGAGGATGAGTGTATTTGAAGGCATTTACTAAGCACGTCGCGACGCTGCCCCGTGGGTGCGGTCAGGTGTCGTGACGCACGGTTCGCACGTGACTGTCACGAGGGCTGAGACGTCATCTCCGCAGCCCCGACTGTGAGCAGAGAAGCTCGGGTCCGGGCGGGCCTGCGAGGCCCCGGACACTCCAGCCCGTGGTCTCTGGGCGCGTCGATCAGAAGGGAGGGCTTGGGCGCCGTTTTTCCGACTTACAAACTGAAACCAAAAGTGAGACGGGACATGCCGCCCCGGGACGAGGTAGACAGAGGTTGGAGTCCCGTCTCCAGCTGGAGGAGGGGGCTTATTACGTCAGTTACACTCATTTCACTCTTAGCGGATGTTAGCCCTAGAATGTTTATGCCAAACGGAGTTTTTTTTCCTAATTGAAATTTTTCCTCCAGTGTACTGCAGCTTAGCCTAGTTTGACCTGCTGCCTGAAGAAGTGTTTGTTCGAGTCTCTCGCATGAGACATCTCAGAGGCCGCTTTGTCAACGGCCTTCCCGTGAGCAGGGCCGTTTGGGGAGCGTGCTCCCGGGGACAGGGCAGGGGCAGCACAGGCTCGCGGGGGCTTCCGCGCCAGGGGAGGCCTCACTGCCTGCCGCTCGCCTCCTGTCTGGGCAGTGCTGGGGTTGGTTGGTTGTCAGAGAAAAATCACAGACAATATGCTAGTCGGGTCACAGCTGAATCTCCAGTTTGTGTGGGTCTGAGGACCAACAGGAAACAGTAAGACAGGGCGTGTCCCCCGGAACCCAGACGCCAACCTCAGGGCCTCTCTCAGGGCCTCTGCTTCCGTCTGCGTCCTGTCGGGGGCGGGGCGGGGGGCCCTGAGATGCGACTGACGTTTCTGCTTTAATGGAGCCTGCTAACACTTGTGAATGACCTAAAACCATTAAAATTCTCTTTTAAAAGCTAGATCTATTTCAACCTCCCATGTAGACAGGGAGGGAAAAGAATAAAAACTATCATCTTTGTTGAATTCTCCTAAGATCAACCAACAATCCTTAATATTACTGATGCCAGGGAGGTCCACAAAAATGTTAAAGACGCCTCTGTAAACTGGCCAGTGAGAATTCTCCTGTGAGAGTTAAGAAAGCATTCACTCTGGCCGTCGGAAATAAATGTCTGAATTCATTCTCTCTTTGTGACGTTTCTTTGCCTGTTTTTATCCCTTTTCGAATAATATACGTCGCACTCCTCAGCGAAAAGTAATTGGAATAAGTAAAATCTGAACCAAATTGTAGTGTGAAGTCGTAGAAAAAAAGAAAGAAAGAAATGGAAACCTAGTGACAAGCAAAGCATTGTTATTGAAAGTTTCTGGAAAAAAGCCGCTTTCGCGTTGCTGGCCGCGTCAGGAGGCTTGGCCGCGGGTACAAAAGCCACACAGCTGCGCACGGTATAAACGAAGGTTAGCAGCGCATTTGGAGCGTTT
The DNA here is from genome assembly GCF_055505025.1 of Bos grunniens. NCBI lineage: Eukaryota > Metazoa > Chordata > Mammalia > Artiodactyla > Bovidae > Bos > Bos grunniens. The sequence goes on from NC_141187.1 coordinate 53,059,759, forward strand.
ATAACTTCCCTGGGGCGTTTTAACAGTGAAGTAGTGATTGTTAACCCAGTCCATCTGAACTCAAATATGAGCTTACTTTGCAAGAAATGAGGGGTAACGTGTAAGCAGTTTTCTCCAGGTTTCACTCGTTTGAAGATTTCACGTTATGGATCCTTTTTGTCTGACTTCATGTTAATATGTTTTATCCGACACGCTGACTTATTTGGACTCTCAGCCTGGTGGCTCTTCTCCTACGTAGGGAGACACGTATCATACCTGTGACACAGGCCGGGGCTGCACACGCAGAAGTCATACATGTGACACAGGCTGGGGCTGCACACGCAGGACTCATACCTGTGACACAGGCTGGGGCTGCACATGCAGAAGTCATCCTTCAGTCGTCCCGGCGGATTTCCTAGGGTGCGCACCATGGCGTCCTTTGCTTATAATCACAGGAATGCAGTTTCCAGCAGCCGTGACCTCTAGACTGTCAGAATATTTCTAACTTAATTCACAAACAAAGCCAACTCTGCGCATGGATCATGGTCAGTCCTGCTGTGCAATGCAAAAAATACTACAGATGCATTTCATTATATTCCCGGTGAGGCCGAGACGAGCAACCTCAGCATCTGCACTCCGCTGCTGACTCCCAGCAGACGGGGCGCCACCGTGCTCCGTCTTGAGAAGCCGCTCCCGGTATAAGGATGTGGAGGAGCACTTGCCAAAAGAGCCCTGCGTGTCCGACTCAGTCGCTCAGGCGTGTCCGACTCTTTGTGATCCTATGGGCCGTAGCCCACCAGGCTCCTCCATCCATGGGATTCTCCAGGCAAGAATACTGGACTGGGTTGCCATGCCCTCCTCCAGGGGATCTTCCCGACCCAGGGATGGAACCCACGTCTCTTCCTGTGACCCTAAATCAAGCATCAGCTGGAGCCAGATGGCAGTTTCCGAAGTGTGAGGCACTGAGGTTGTGGCTGGACACCCCCCGCCCAGGCCCAGCGTGAGCTCCCCCATGCCTGCGGACTCCCCGTGTCCACACAGGGTCCCCGCGTGTCCACAGGCCTCATCTGACTCCAGGAAGCGGCGCTGCTGACTGCTTCAGCATCTCTTGAGAGCGGAGGACGGCGTGGCCCAACCGGCTCCCAGGTGGCGAGTCCCGGTATGGTTCCCTGCTTCCGCCTGAGGCCTGGTCCTTCTCCTGCTCCGTAGCTCAGCAGCAGAGTCTGATTTCTCAGCAGATGCCACGCTGTGTCTGCAGAGGACGATCTGCCGAAGGGCACAGGTGCTGCATGTGGCCGCACATGGTCGCTCCCTCGGGAGGTGCAGCGTCTGCGTCCCAGGCGGCTTTCAGCTCTTCCTTTCCTTAGACTCTGAGAGGAATTAGAATCTCGTGAATGGTTTGTAATGGTTTTGCTCTCTCTCTCCATTGCTTTGAGGAATCACTGTCCTTCAGCTCAAGATAGATTCGGGGCGTGAGCGGCCCCTTCCCTGCGCCCTGCCGTGGGGAAGCGCCGGGCCCCGGGCAGAGGCGTTGCCCTTCCCCGTTCTGAGTCTGCTCCTCGAGGCTGCCCGGGACGGAGACCCGTTGGGAGTGACAGTCTCTCTGCCCCGCCAGAGCTGTCCGACGGGCTGCGGGTGTCTCCCTTGGGCGGCTGCCAGCGTGGCCCGTCCTGAGCGGAGCCCAGGTGGGGGCGGGGGGTGGTCCTTGCAGCTGCAGACCCTGAAAGGCGGACACTGCCGACTGCGGCTCGGGGGGCCCGGGAGGCGCTCTGGTCCGGCCTGGCCTGGGGTGGAGTCTGGCACGTGTGGCGGCCAGAGGGACGGCCCTGGCACGGCAGTGCAGGCAGCAGCGCAGATGCCGCATGGACACGGGCACTAGTAGGCCCTGTGGGCGTGGGCTCCGGCCACGGGTGGGCGTGGCGCAGCTGTCTCTGATGGGCGCCCAGCCGGGGATTAGGCATAAGGCTCTCACGTTCAGCCCCTGTGCGCACTGGCGTCAGGAGATGCTGGGCTCTCCCTGTGGCCCCCGACAGCTGACACATGTCCCCAGTGGCCGCATTCTGAGTCGCGGGCTTGCCCCAAGGTGGCTGGGTGCCCGAGGGTGCCCACAGCCGCAGTGCGTGTTCCTTGCGCGGCCCTTCAGATCCCCAGCAGCCTGGGGCTCTCGTGGGAGGTTTTGGAGTCGAGAGGTGGACACAGGGACACACACTGTAGACAGATGTCTGTGCCGCAGCAAGAGGAGGTGCCACCACGAGGAGCCCACGAACCGCAGCCCCTGCTTGCCGCAGCTAGGGGAAGCCGGGGCAGCAGCGAAGACCCCGCACCACACAAGAGAGACATCCGGCCTCATGGGGTCACCCTGACCACCCTGACGACCCCAATGACAGACGCGCGCGGCCGCGCCCTCCCCAGGCAGGGGTGCTTTGGGGGTGCTGCCCCACACGTGGGGCGCCCACACCTCCAGGGCTCAGGCCCTCCTCTGGACGGGACCCCTGCCACCTATGCCCACCCCCAGTCTCTTCCTTGTCCTCTTTCTCCGTACGTAGGTCTTCCTCTCAGCGGGAAGGTGAGGAACTTGAGGACTTGATGTTTGTCCCCAGAACGCGGCTGATGGTTTTGGCCAGGGGCGGCCCTGGGGCGGACACTGACACCGCGGTTGTGGCTGGACCTTCTCCGTCTTGGAGCCTCAGCGGTGCTTCCTTGCCCGTTTCCCATCGTGGGTTCTCAGGGCACATGGTGTCCCCACGTCTTCCCTGCCACAGGGCACGGAGCTCTCTGATCAATCATTAGGTGAACAGTAGGGTGTTGTCTCTGTCCCTCAGCGATGAGCAAAGCAAGTGGAAGGTTTTCACACCTGTGGGCTCGGGCCCCGCAGAGCAGCAGCCTCCCTCCAAAGAAAACAAAGGAGGTGTCAGGCCAGCACAGGCCGCTTCTTTCTCACCCCCCTTTCTTCCTTTCGCTGATTGTCTCTGTGGTTTTAAAAAGCCACCCTTAGCAAGAAAGTTATGATCAGGGAAGAGTCTGAGTAATTGATCCGGGATGGCGAAGAGTCTCCTCTCTAGTCAGTGCAGACAGAAAACACAGGTGTCACTTCAGGACCCAGGAAGAGAGGTTTGTGCAGATGCCCTGGGTCCAGGACACAGAACTGTGGCCCCAGCGAGGACAGCCCCCGGGGCTCGGGGGCAACTGCCCAGCAGGGCCTACCTTGCTCCCCGCCCCACAGTCCCGGGCCCTGGGTCCAGTCCATCCCATCCAGTGCCACCCCAGCTTCAGCCCCAGGGCATCATCCATCCAGGGCATCAACCACAGCTGTCCTCAGACGTTGCTCCAGCCCCCTGGGAGAGAAGCCCCTCGGCCTCGTCTCAGGAACCATTGTTGTTCAAGGACGGATGGTGCTGGAGGAGAGAATGACATGAGGCAGTGTCTTCTGGTTTTTCTAACAACAAAAGCTGAATTTCAAAAACTGAAATCCCGATTTGGTGTGTGGTCTCTTTGTCCTTGGACAGCAAGGAGACCAAACCAGTCCATCCTAAAGGAAATAAACCCTGAATATTCATTGGAAGGACTGATGTTGAAGCTGAAGCTCCAGTACTTTGGCCACTTGATGAGAAGAACCGACTCATTGGAAAAGACCTTGATGCTTGGAAAGATTGAAGGTGGGATGAGAAGGGGACGACAGAGGATGAGATGGTTGGATGGCATCACCAACTCGATGGGCATGAGTTTGAGCCAGCTCCAGGACACGGTGAAGGACAGGGAGTCTATGGGGCCGCAGAGTCAGACGCAGGGGGCCTTGGCCCTGTGCACAGATGAGGGTCCCTTTCCCACCTGCCCACGTCCTGTAGAAATTAGTGCACTCAAAGTATGACTTTTTGGTACATTTTCCTGTTTTATAGAATGGTTTCTGCTACCAAAGTTTACCGGGGTGTAAATTTTTACAACTGGGATATTAATCCTTAAAAAAGGGATTTTTTAGTGGAAATGCTGACACAGCCTCAGCGCCCCGCCTCCCGTGGCATCACACCGTTACTCCACTCTGGACCGTGTCTGTGCCTTGCGAACAGTGGTGGCATTGTCTGCCTTGGCACGGGGCTGGGGCCAGGGCGGGGGGCGGGCTTTGGCACTGATATCAGAGCGGGGGAAATGAAATACAAAACACACCTTCCGTGCCTGGGTCACCCGTTCAGCTCAGGGTGCTTTCTAAAATGGATACCCTGGTGTGATCCACGCAGGATTTGCGTGTTTTGCCGCCCATGGTAAATCAAACCGACGGCGCTGCCTCTGGTTGCCTCTCCCAGCCTCCTCCCTGGGTGTGAACTGCTGGAATGGAGGCCCAGGGAGGGGTGTTCTCTTTAGTAAACGAGTCGCCTCCCTTCCCCCAGCTCTGACAAAGCCACTGTGGACAGCTTTCCCAGCCCCTCCACAGGGTTGGCTGCCCTTGCACACACGCAGTTGTCTCCTGCATGACCTTGAAGCGACCTTCTACAGCACGAGCAGCTCTTCAGGCCCGGCCTGGTGGTGCTGGGCGTCTCGGGCACTCGCTGTTCAGAAGCTGGCCGTGTGCACGGTGGTCAGCTGACACCTGCTCTGGCGGGGACCGCGCACACACGTGGCCGTGGCCTACCACTTTTTTCTAGTCTGAAAGCATTCATTTCTGCAAATAAAAGGCACTTCTGAATAAGAAACAGAAGAGGGGCCTGAGGTTGGGAGAGGCTGGCGTTACAGAGGTGACGGTCTGGCCGCCTTGGGTTGGCCGTCGTGGTCGGTGGGCGGTTCTCCGGTCCAACTTGTCTTGTGTTTCGTGATCGTCTTTTGAGTGTGTTTGGTGGGGACGCCGGGTGGGGGCCCCGGGGTTGGTGTTGGGGAGCCCCCGCACTGGTTTGCTGGCCCCCCTCCTGGCTCCGTGCCTGTGCCCTGGCACTCAGCGTGCGGTCTGTCTTCCCACGGCTGTGTGTTTGCAAATAGTTGCGCTCGCGCAGCCAAGGAGCCAGTTCCCGCCCTGAAGCTCCTAACCTCAGTGAGTCTGTTGTCTCCAGTAAACCCTTCACCACGGCTCAGTGCCACGTTGTTGGTCACCAAACGCACTTAAATATTTAAATGACGTCAGCAAACACCTAAAGCTTATTTCCTTTTGCAATAAAAAAAAATATATATATATATTCTCAGTCTTATAAGTCTCCACATTAATAGTAATTAAAAGCTTAGAAGACAGTCTTAATTACAGCTACTCCCTCAGCCCTCCACTTGTGTCGGGAACACGCACATGATTTCTGAACATCGTAGCTCAGCGTCTTGGATTCCATTCCTCTCTCCTCTTTCAATCTGATGTGTAAGATAGAGCTTCATCTGAAGGGTCATCTCCCCCCACAGCCCCTCCGGGAAATCTCTGAGCCCTCAGCCTCGTACAGCTGCCCCACCGAGCGCCTGCTATTGTTCATAGTCTGTTACCCCTGAGGCTGGCTTCCCGCGTAATAAAGTACTAAAAATCTCGTCGAGTAGGATCAACTTGGGTGTCCTGCGGTTTGCATGGTGGTTGTCCTGCCTGACTTCCACAGCAGAGCTGGGAATTGGAGCGGCGAAAGGAGGAGATGGAGACGTGGGGGGCTGCCAGCTGAGAGAGCCCCTACAGGCTGGGCTGGGGGCGGTGCTCCTGAAGGGCGGGCGGGGACCAGTGAGAGCTGGTCTTAGGAAGCAGCCGCAGGTCTGGATCCAATAATCCCTCGCCGGCTGCGTCTGGAATAGATCTCGGGGTGAATGGAGTGAACTCTTACCCCGCTCTGTGCTCTGCACTTATTAGCCTCCGAGCCCCTGCTTTGACCCTGTTCCCTTTCTAAATTAATGCATCTCCAATTCCCTAATCTAGACATTTTTTTAAATCTCATGTTTCTTTGTTTCCACCCAATTTGAGGAAATAGCTGAGGAGTTTTCAACTGTTTACCCAGAGGCAAAATTAACAGGTGCATTCGGGTGACTGGGGGCCTCACCCACCGCGCCAGGCCGGCCCGGGTGCAGTTTCGAGAAACAGCCCAGTGTCGTCAGTTAATTGAAAACCGACAGGGTGACGGCGTAGCCCAGAGTCTGGGTGAGGCTTCGCCACGTCCCGTGCAGGGGCCTCCACACCTGTGTCCACGGCACGGACTTTCTCAGGAGAGAGCTTGAAGGCAGAAGTCGAGGTGGGACCAGAAAGGGTCGCCTCCCTGAAGCAGTCCAGGGCGCGTTTCCCTCGGGGGCGGCCTGGCGCGGGGAGAGGCCGTCGGGCGCTCTGCTGTGTGCTGCCCGGTGACGCCTCTGTTTGGAGCAGCAGGTCCGGGAGCCCGCGTGTGTGAACAGGGAGCATTAGGAAGACGTGGGGTGTGTCCGGTGTCTTGCGTCGGGGCACAGGGGCCGTTTACAGGGAAGCACGTGGAATTTCACACACACGTCTTCAGGCACAAAAGCTCTGCAAGACCTTATTGTGAAGGATGAGCTTCGTAGCTTGCAGAGAGCACCCACTCTCTCTGAGCTGTTCTGGTTCCATGAAAAGGGTTTTGAAGAGTTCTTTGTTTGAGAGAAGGGATCACAAAACTGTGTCGTCGTGGTCCAGACAGCGTTGCCATCCACGTGCCAAGGGTGAAGAGCGTCGTCTGAAGGCCTCGAGAGGGACCTTTCCCGCCCAGGGACCTCCGAGGCTAGCCAAGGACAGCCTCCCAAATGAATCCACCGTCTCTCCTCCAGGCCTTTGCTGACACCGTTCTGCTGGGCACATGCTGGCAGAAAAAACGCGCTGAGCGACCCAAGGCAGAAAGTGGCCATTGTCAGGACAAGTGGTGCCAGGAGCTCCGAGCGCCCATGAGGAACTTCTGCGCCGAGGGCAGGGGACCCGGACTGGGGTCGGGCTCCGGGCTCTGGGGTTCATTAGAAGGGGACAGAGGTGCCGGGCACCGAGAGCTTCGCCACATCTGGACCCCAGGCTTCTGGGTGGAGGGAGGTGGTCACTGGCCCAGAGGCTGGGAGCAGGTGGTGGGGTGTCTGCTTGGGAGAGGGGCTGGTGCTGGATCCGGGAAGAATCCGAGGCAAAGCTGAGGAGTGTGCTCTGTAGGCGTGGGGCGCTGGCGAGTGGGAGGTGGGACTGGGGTGGATCCAGGAAGCAGTGCGGGTTTTCCTGGTGGCTCAGTGGTAGAGAACCTGCCTGCCGATGCAGGAGATGCAGGAGATGGGGGTTCCATCCCTAGGTCGGGAAGATCCCCTGGAGAAGGAAATGGCAGCCCACTCCAGTGCTCTTGCCTGGACAATCCCATAGATAGAGGAGCCTAGCGGGCTACAGTCTATGGGGTCGCAGAGACGTGATGTGGCGACTAAACAACAACAAAACCAGTGTCAGTCCCAGGACCCCCTGCCCCCCTGCACCTTGAGTCCTTCGAGTGTGCGCCTCCCCAGGTCCCCCCGGTGCCCGGCGCCCGGCCTCGAGCAGCACGTGCGGTAGACCTGAAGCTGACGTAATGTTACGTGTCCCTTCACCGGCCTCGTGCCCTGGCCTGGACGCCCTTGGCGTCCTGACCCCTCGCTCCCGTCGGTCTCGTGCACGCCCTTGGCGTCCTGACCCTTCGCTCCCGTCGGTCTCGTGCACGCCCCTGCTCCTCCAGAGCCGGCCTCCCCTTCAGCTGTGGTCTGTCAAGTCAGGGCCACGCCTGTCTCGGCCTCCGTGAAGGTCAGACCGGCACAGGTCCGAGCTCAGCCCCGGGGACAGGGATGCTGCCGGGCAGATGTGCGATGTGCGCGGTTTACCAGCTGGCTCGGCTCGGGGCGAGGGGAGGGCGAGCCACACTGCCTTCTGCCGTGACCCGTATGCCTTCCCCAGAAGAGCGGTGCTTCTGTGTGTGCAGGCACCACAGGCGTGCGACTGTGTGTCTGTGCTCGTCACTGAGAAAGGTTTCCGCGGATCCCAGCGAGGCATACAGGCAGTCTTGCGTGAGGGGTGGTAAACTGCATGCGAAGCGTCAGGCTCCCTCCCGTTCAGTCTGTGCCCTTCTCTAAGCCACTTATTGTATTTGCCATAGAGGCCCACCTCAGAGATACTGCAGGCTTGATTCCAGGCCTCTGCAATTAAGCGAGCATCGCAATAAAACGAATCGAGACTGTTTGGTTTCCCGGGGCGTGTAGCGCTCACACTGAACTGAGGTCTGTTAAGCTTGCGTTAGCATTACGTCCAAAGAAAGTGCCTTCATTAAAACACACTTTATTGCTCAAACGTGCTAACTGTCATCTGACAGTGCAGAGCTGCCACAGACCTGCTGTTTGTAAAAGACACAGTACGGGCAAGCTTTGGGCAAGAGTGAGGACAAGCAGAGAGGAGCGAGGTCTGCCTGCGAGTCAGAGAGAAGTCGAGGCCGATGGTGGCGTTGATGCGTTACCTCCATCCCAGCCGTGAAATGCCCTGTGACGTGAAAACAGTTTGCCTGACGTTACTTTCAAATGTTTCTACTTTTCATCCGTAACCAGAGCCATGTTTCATAATCAGATGGAACATGAGAAAAATTCTGGGGAGACATAATGTAGACATGTTGAGGTTTAGCAGCATTTACTGAGCAGAACAACGTGGCCCAGAGGTATCTTCTGAGGCACCCTTTCCATTTTGTATAAAGAGGCCACTTAATGTAATCATCATCATCAATTCATATGAAGAAATGTTACTTTAAGATTACAGATGCAATTCTGTTATTAATTTCTTCTACTTACACAAAATTATCCAAGAGAGAAGTTAGCCTACTTATAAAAAGAAGTATGTGTTTGGATTTGTGCCCAAAGTTATTTTGAAATGAACTTCTGTGTAGTAACGCTACCAAAGTCTGCCTCGCAGACCAGCTGGGCCAGCTTGTATGCTCGTTATCTTTCCCAAAATGGCCAACCAAAATTTTCTAAGCAACAGCAACAGCAGCAACAAAACACTGCTGTAATCTTAACTTTTTTTTTCTGCTCCCTCCAGGGGGAGGAGGTGGGAAAAAGGTGTGCTTTGTTGTATTTCTTGGTGCAAAGTTTTGAAAGATTTCTTCTGATAATGAAGATTATCTGTCAGTGATTTGGGGAAATTTCAAACTAAACAAACAGCAACAACAAAAATATGCCAAGCATTTACGAGTTTAAACTTCAAGGTAAACGCAAAAAGTACGGTGTGGTGAGAACTTTACGTTGAATCCTGAAATAGGCGCACCCCGTGAAAGGCCGCCGTCTGTGCCATTACGAGTCTTGAGGCCCACCGTGGAGAGTTCGCGTCCCCACCGGCCCCCTGCCTCCAGGCCGCCCGGCCTCGCCTCCGGTGGTGGAGGAGCTCGTCCTGCGTGGAGCTGGCGCTGGGCCTTAGTCTGGGGGCCTGTTCTGACTTCCTTGTGTGTTGGACGCACATCACACTTGGAGAGACGGCAGGTTTAGAGACGAACTTGCACGCAGACCACGGGGTGCCCGCCCAGCCTGGTGGCCGGTGGGGGTCGTGCCACCTCCGCAGGGAGGGTGAGGTGGTGAGCCAGTCTGGACGGGGAGCTGGCGTCGCCCCCGTGCCCCATCCCGCCCGTGCCCCTGGGGGCCCCGTGGTCCCAGGCTCTCCAGCCTCACAGCTGGTGCTGGTCGCCGTGGTCTGAATGGATGTTGACCTGGACGCTTTCCTTCCAGCCTCGGAGTCGGGAGACCCGGGAGGGTGGTGTCCGTCTCCTCCGCCCACGTGGCCGCGGCCTGCCCGGGGCGTGAAGGGGCCTGCCTGCCCGAGGCCGCACCCCTCCGTCCAAGGGCCGCCCACCTGGGTGTGGGCAGGAGCTGTCACCCTGGCATGTGGCTCATCACCCGCACCTCCCACGCCGCCCCAGGCAGCACCCGGCCATGCGGGATTGGGGCTCTGCTTACAACATGTCCGCAGGCCGCCGGGGGACACAGGCCTGCCCCCACCCCCAAGTCAGGATGTGTCTGCCTTCAAGTCACAGAAAATGTGAGTCAAATTGGCTGCAGTGTAAGGAAGGCTGTGTGCCCAGAGGTGTCCGGGGCCCGGTCGCCCCCTGTGCAGTCCCCACACCACCCCCCAGGCTGGTCCCCGGGGTGTTTCAGGCCGCATCACCTCCACCAAGAGCAAAGCAGTGATGCCCGTCGTGTTCCCAGAGACCAGCCCTGCCGTGGACCCTGGCGGTCTGCTGAGAGCACAGCTCTGACTGCCCAAACTCGGGCACCACAGACTGCGGCTACCACTCAGTCTGTGCCAGACTTCGCTCAGCAAGGGAGAAGGCAGGAAATCACACCTCAGAAGCCTTCCTGGAGGAGGCAGCCTTTGCGCTGGGCTCTGAAGAGTAAGTTATGGACGAGATTTGAAGTAGAGGAACAGTCTGTACAGCAAGTCCTGAAGGGCCTTGTGGTGGGAGCCCGACGTGGTGACAGCAGAGGATGAGGGTGGTGGGATGACCGGGAGGGCGTGGGGTCACGGCCGTCCAGGACCTCAGGGTGTCTCGGCCGGATGTGGGCAGGCCTCTGAGCAGACGCAGGGCGGGACAGGGAGGGCCGGCCTAAGAGGAAGCCCCCCGGGGGCGTAGGGGGAGAAGCAGGTGCGTCCTGGGCCCTCGGGCCGCGGTGACCCTCGAGCTGGGTCATCCTCACACTGTGGCCGCGACACTGTGCCCGGAGCAGGGCCGTGCGCGCAAAGCACGTTTCATCTGTGCTCGTCCCTGTGCCGACGTCCGCAGCTGCCCCTTCCCGATTTTCCTAAACATCTTAAATGAACGGTTTTACTTGTTTGAGGATGCAAAAAAAAAGTGACCCTTAAAGAAAAAAAAACATTCCCTCCATGGAAGCACCCAGACGTGGGTTTTGTAAAGTGGGGAGAGCCCAGCATCCGGCTGTGATTTCGACTCAGCCTGTGGGGTCCCAGGCTTCCCAGGTGGCTCAGTGGTGAGGAATCCGCCTGCCAGTGCTGAAGACCCAAGTTTGATCCCTGGGTCAGGAAGAGCCCCTGGAGGAGGGCATGGCAACCCTCTCCAGCGTTCTTGCCTGGAGAATCCCACGGACAGAGGAGCCTGGTGGGCTACCATGCATGGGGCACAAGAGTGGGCACGACTGAGCTTGCCCACACACGGGGCCCCCGCCGGCGGCACCCTCTCCTCCTGCTCGGGTGGGCGGCTGCCCCTGTGTTTCTGGGTCTGACTCTCTGTACCCAGAATGTTCTGTCCGCACAAACCTGGTTGACATCCGTGGTTAGCGTGTCTGCCTGTGTGGAGCTGCGGCTGTGTGTTCAGTGCCCACTTGGAGCATAGTGGGAACCGACTGTGTGCCGAGCGTGTGTCCGTCCAGGCATCTGCTGCCTGGAAACTTAAGAGGGAGTAAAACAGGCTGCCACATCGTTCCCGATGCCGTTGACTTCAGAGGAACAAACAGAAGTGCTTCCTAGGGATTTCTTTCCTGGTTGTGAGCTCAAGATGAGCGGTTCTCAGCCATCCCTACACAGGTCGGGGCCCAGGGCTCCCCGGCCGCCCAGCCCTGCTGTCTGCTGGTCGCAGGTGTAGGAGACCGGGGCCGGAGCCCCCCGCTCCTCTGGGAAGCTTCTACGCAAGCACAGCTCGAGGTGCAGCAGCCCAGCTCTGCCTCTGGCTTCAGGGAGAGCGTGCAGGATGAGCTGTAATAGCACATATGACGTGGGTCGATGCTGCGGCCAGGATGATGGATATGAGATGTACGTGAAGGGATAATTGTACACAACCAGTTTAAAAGCTGGTAAATATTTAAGGGTCAGGGGTTAAATGTCAGAGCCACGGCGCTTGGGCTCAGCTCCATAAAGCATCCAGAATGAGTGTTAATTAAACCCAGGGTGTATTTCAGCAAAGGGAAGCACATTTGACAGCTAACAACCGATACCGGATTACCACCTCGCAGAGGTTAGGGATCACGCTAGGAGTTGTAGACGGTTTACAGTTGTTAACCCGTAGTCGTCAGAGGGTGAGTGCTCCCCACAACAGATCACTGCGCTGAACAAAGCTCGGTCTTGGGACTCAACCGTGAGCATCACCGAGAGAGGCACCGAGTGTCCGGGTCCCCTGACTCGCCTGGTGCTCAACAACAAATGCCGTGTGGCCACCGCAGAGCAAACCCTTAAAACAAGTGTAGTCAGAAGGCAGCTGACGTTTCTTCCTGAACTGGATTTCTTTTCTGTGATTAACAGTCACCAGCGAGTGTCACAGCCAATCAGGAAGTGAGATGAATTTGATTTCCAAACAGGACAGCAAATTGAAAGCAGAGGACTGTCAGCTCGGGTGTCCTTGTCCCCAGGCGAGGCACGCCCTGGTGGTGCTCCGACGGCCCCGTCCTTTACCAGGTTCAGCATTCTGCTCAGGTGTCCTCGTCCCCAGGCGAGGCACGCCCTGGTGGCTCTCCGATGGTCCCGTCTTTTACCAAGTTCAGCATTCTTCAATGGGCAGGTAATCCGGACGCCGCCCTGCGTGCCCCACCTCGGGAAAAGGCTGCTTACCTTGAGATGAGATATGCCTTATGAGCGCTAAGCAAACAGAGTGATTGTAATATTTTAATAGCTGTGTTTACATGCAGATCTTGAGATTATTTCTGCATTGGGTGATTTATGAGGCTATATTAAGTAAATCACACTTGGATTGCTGCTCCAGAGGATGAGTCACGGAATATGGCCATTTCCCTTTCTCCTCGCCAGAGGAGCTCCGAGGGAAAGAAAGGGAATCGCTCGGCACTCAACCCTGTGCGGATGGAGAACGCGGCCCATTCAAACTGCAGTTTGCGCTGCTTTGGATACTGAGTGACATCTGTTTAAAGTAAAATTGTCTAACCTGAAATTTCACAGAGATAAATTTATGTAGTAAAAAAAAAAATAATAAAAATAACCAAAGCCATTACAGAAAACCTCATCATTCCTACTACTGCAGCTTCTGCAGGCTGAACTAATTACTGCCTAATCTTTACGTGAGGTATTGGTTAAATCAATTAAGTCGTTAGGAGTAATTTCAATAATGCTAGTGTTTGAGAGAACGACCACATCGCAAACAGTATTGGCCTTAATTAGACTTAAACTCAGAGCCCTATCTCAGTCTGGAGCCGAGTTCTCTAATCTTGACTCTCCCTGCCTTCACTTAGTTGTAAGGGGGAATTTTTAATATGTCTGGCTCGAAGTAATTAGTTTGCAAATGTGTAATGTGAGACCTGGTCAGAGGGAGCTGGAAGGAAAGCACAGCCCCTCCCTTTTCACTTTATGGGCTTTTCCTGTATCTGGAGGCTCCCTGCGAGGAGGGAGTGCTCCCAGGGGCGCAGCTCTGGGAGGTTTGCACCAGTCGCGTGGAATGTCTGCACACAGGTACCTGTGGCTGACCTGGGCCCTCTGCCCTTTAACAGAAAGGCCGCGCTCTTCTTTGTCAGGTCTCTGCCCCCTCCCACCTCCCCGCCCCGTCCCGGAGCCCTCCGCACCGGCTTCCTCTGGGCTGGACCTGGGCAGGAGATCCTGTCCAGACCTGTGGGAAAGTGCCCAGGGCCTCCCATTCCCACCGTCCCGCCCACCCGCTGGGGAAGGAACTCGGGCAGGAAGGTCTCATTAGCCTGAAAGAACATCCCGCCTTCCTGCCCCGCTCGCTCCGGCTCCTGCCACAGTAACTGCAGGAGGGCAGCACTCACGTTGCTCAGATGGGGCTCTGTCTTTGGAGAGTCACAGCGCTCTGCTCACACAGAGAACTCCCTGCTAACTTCCTTCCCCAGGGACGACGGTCCCGATGCGTTCCTGCCCTCGGAAAGTTCAGGCTTGAGAAGCCGGGTGGCTGGCACACCAGTCATGAGGCCAGGAAGCCAGAGCTTCACGACTTCAGGGAACCCGAATCCTCGGCATCACGCCGTTTGCTTCAGTTCTAACAGTCTTCAGAGACTCAGGTTCTGCTTTTGTAGAAACTTGCTCTATGTTAGGAAGAAATGGCTTCCCCCCACCCCCCAACACACACCCCGTTTTGTAAGTGCAGAAGGACCAATCAGGACAGCCACAGTGGACAGCCAGAGCGAACATTGATTCACCACTGCGTGCCTTCCCGGCTGCATCGCATCTGAGCCTGCGGCGAGCCCAGCAGGTGAAGTGTCTTCTCCCCAGGGTGCAGTGGCTCTACACTTTTGCATGCAATTTAATTTTTACTTTTAAAGTCCTAGGTGACACAGCTGAACATGCTGGAAATTAAAGCTGGTATGAACACAACTGCAAGTGTTAGCGGAAATTGAACAAATGAAATATAAAGACTTGCACTTCCTGCCCATGAAGTTTTAGCTTTTTCCCAAACTTTCTCTATTGTAAACTTAAAACAAAGTCTTATCAGCAAGCAACACAGAGTAGCAGCTGGATACCATTAAGCCCTCCATCCACACTATTCTTCTTCATTACCTTTCTCCTGACAAGCCTTGCTCTGCACAGAAATGTAACGTGGTGATGAGATTTATGTAATTCAGGTGTCCTCTCCGCTGAATGAGCCCTTGGCCGCAGAAGAAAGGGATTTGCAAGCGTCCAAGGAGTTGTATAAGAGGAGGAGGCAGGACATGACAGAATTCGCAAAGAAACAGGGGCTAACCTGACCACTTTTACCAACCTCCCTTTATAGGTTCTTTTCATATTGAAACATTTTTCTGCAAACTAAAATAGTCAGGTTTTATTTTACTAAAGCAAGACCTTTAGCTGTCTTACCATAAAATACCCAGCAGCGGTCTTCAAATGCCTCCGATTCAGGGGCACCGTGAGCTGACTTTCTCAGCAGCGTCGCAGACGTCGCGCCGTCAGTGCAGGCTGCAGCCGGCCACGCGTGTGCCCCTGAGTTCAGTGAGGCAGCCTTCCGGTTGTTAAGGTGGTGGCCGGTGTGCTCGCTTATTCTCACCCATCTGGGAGGCTTCCGCTTGGCGTCTGCTGGAGTAAGTGTCAATACCTGAGCCCAGGGTCAGGCGTGTTTCTTTCAGTGACACCACAGAACCAACGGGGAGAGAGACTCATCCCTGTTAGAGGTGATGGGGCACCAGGGAATCAAAAGCATATTTAAAAAATAGAGCGAATGAAGAAAATCCCCTAAGGACCCTCTGGGACGTTAAATCAGTAGACTCTTCTTTCCTTGATGGGATAGTTATTTTCTACTGTATTACCAAATTAAGGTCTTTAAGAATTGTTGTAATCAAAAAGCACCTGCTACATGTAATTTTATCAGCAACAGTTCA
This sequence comes from Bos grunniens, assembly GCF_055505025.1. NCBI lineage: Eukaryota > Metazoa > Chordata > Mammalia > Artiodactyla > Bovidae > Bos > Bos grunniens. The sequence goes on from NC_141187.1 coordinate 53,074,930, forward strand.
ATTGCTACTTATGTCCACCCTCCTGCACTTCCTGTTTGAATTATAAATACAGAAAGTCTAAGAACTTGTAAAATAGTCGATTCATCAGAATTAAAACGTCATAGGCGTAATTTGGTGATTTAAAGGTGAAGGTTACTTAGGGGGTGGTGGTTTTGTAAGTTAAGCCTCCTTTGATTTCACATCATTTTCTGTAAAAACAGGATAAGGATTCCCAGCGTTTGACATCAGAGCTCCCCTCAGAGGCACAAGTGTAGCTCCCTCGGGCGTCTCACTCCTCTGCTGCAGGGACGGGGGGCGGGGAGGGGGTGAGAGGCTGCCCTGGACTCCACTCTCGAGTCCCCCGGCTGTCACTGAGGGGCCTCTCAGGCGTCCTGCCCCTAGGAGACCTCCCTGACAGTCTCTGACCCGCACCGGTTCTGGGCCCTTCCCCTCCCACCCCGATCACCCCCTTCTGCTCTATGGAGGGGCCGTCCAGCTCCCAGAGGCCAGGATGGGCTGTGTCCCCTGCCCACACCCGCAGCCTCGTCTCTTGGGGAGGGAACGTGCACAATCTCATTCACTCCTCTTAGTGGCCCCGTGAAGCAGGAGGAAGAGAAACAGGCCCAGAGAAGCTGCAGAGAAGTTGCCCAAGACTGAGTGGACAGTAAGTGACAGAGTCTGCACGAGAACGTAAATAATTCTGGCCAAGACAGCAGCAATCTTAGTTGAAAAAATTTTTCTTTACTGACTTACCTAGAAACATCTAAACTCATGCAGCTGCTCTTTGGACATCTGGTCAGCTCTGTCCTGTTCCCTTTTTCTGTTGTCTTGTTAATGACAGTCTAAGCCCTGAGGCGCTCTGGTGATGCTTTAAAAATCCCACCCCACCCCCCGCCCCCGCCCCCGCCACCTCCACCTGATACCTAGTGAGTGCCAAGAGAAAGACATATAATAGATGCTTAGTAAACACTTGCTGAAAATATAGAAATTAAAAATAGAGCATAGTATTGTTTACAATTGATAGATGACAGGCTTTGATTTTGGATCAAATTCAAGGACCAAATAATTATGCTCAAATGATCAGCTGTGCCTAGTTAGAGCCATGGAACAGAATCAAGATAAGATTTAAAAATCCAAAATTACTTTTCTTTTTTTTGGAAGTGGGGGTGGAGGCAAGCCTATTCCCATCTAATAGCGAACCGATTTGTATCTAACATAAAGCATAGTTAAATGGGTTATGATAAGGCTATCAGGCGGCTGGCTTGCAGCTGTGGCGAAGAGCAGGCATGTTCTCCAGGAAGTGGAAGCACCTCTGAGAGATGTCTTAACAGAAAGCTGGGTCAAGCAGCATATTCTGTGGCGCTGACCGGGTGGCGAGCGCAAGAGAAGGACCCCCTGGCTGCCCGCCGGGGGGTCTGGACTGGTGGGAGGCAGCTCGGGAATCACCCGGTTAGCTCGAGATCTTCAGCGCGGGAACGCAGGATCTGCAGAGAGAGGGGAGTCACCTGGGGTTCCTGGGGTGGTGCAGCTCCACAGGCCCCGCCTTTCAGTCCATCCTCCCTGGGGCGGTGGGATCTCAGATTCACATTAGAAGTGTGTCAGAAGCCGAATGCAGTCAAAGGGTCAGTCGCTCAGTCGTGTCCGACTCTGCAACCCCGTGGACTGTAGCCCGCCAGGCTCCTCTGTCCGGGGAATTCTCCAGGTACAAATACTGGAGTGGGTAGCCATTCCCTTCTCCAGGGGATCTTCCCGACCCAGGGATCAAACCTGGGTCTCCTGCATTGGCAGGTGGAATCTTTACCACCTGAGCCACCAGGGAAGCCGTAATCTTGTATTCAAATTGGAAGTGTATCAGAAACCAAGTGCAGGCTGATGTTTAACCCTCATCTTACAACAGCCTTGTGAATAAATGGTTTGTTGCGTGTTCCTGGTTGGTGAAAGAGGGAGTTGCTGAGTGTCCACACGGATGTCACACTCCAGGAAAAGATGGGTCCCCGCTGGGCGGTGGCAGAAGGTGGCGGTGCCCCTCACCCCGCCCCTGTCCAGCCCAGGCCGTGTGGTGTCCTGGGCCCAGCCCTTCCCCTGATGGAAATTAGCATCTTGAAATCACCCAACTTTTTTCCATGACCATAAATGTTTTACACAGAATCTGTTTTAAGTTTTTAAACCTTTTAAACCATAGGTTTGAATGTTTTCAGCCTTTGATGGACCCGTAACGAACCTTGTACAGCACCCTTCATTTTCCTGCTACTGGATGAAATTGAGTATCAGCTGGCTTCATTTCAAAGCATGCCAAACATTTTAACCTGCAAATCAGTAACTTTCTTCTTTTCAACTTTAACTACTAGATTTTAAAATATTAACCCTTAGTAATGTCTTTAAATTTGCAGGAACTTTCAGCTGGAGTCCCGGCCCTGCCTTGATGAGCCCATCGTGTGTGTGCCCAGGACTTGCTTTTCGACGGGCAGGACGGGGCTTCTATAGGGATGCATGCCACGCGGTTTAAGGGGGTCGTGTTTCCCAAGTAGACGTTGACTAGAAATGCAGAAAAGCTAACCAACTACCTCTTAATTCACCTTGTTTATTTAATGAGCACCTTGGCTTTGTGTTAATTTCCGCCTCCGTAAATTACCTTACTCCTGAATAATGAACAGTCTTCAGCCCACTGCCCTTCCATCTGAACACTGTTTTGAGCAAGCTGGGTTGTAGTTTTCTCCTGCTGCTGCTGGAACGAGGTCATCAGAACACGCATGGGGCACGAAGTTTGTCTTTGGCACAGATTTGTCATGAGCCTCAGCATCTGTCTCTCTCAAGTAATTTACCATGTAATTACCTTGTGTTAATTTCCCTCAGGAAGGGGAGGAGAGGAGAGGAGAGGAGGAAAACTCAGAGAAACAAGTGGTCCCGCCTCGTAGTGTCTTTCTGGTCATGGAGTGAGGTCCAGGGTGTGCCTCATGTTTCACCTTGAGACCCCGAAATGAGCTTCCCTCCAAAGGGAAAGGAGACCTTCTAGGCCCCAGGCCGGCCCCCCCACCCAGGGCTGCTGACTGTGCGGTTTGGGCAGGAAGCCCCGAGGGAGGGCTGGCTCCCCCGCTGACGCCCGTGCCGAGGGTCCAGGCGTCCGGAGGTCCAGGCCTCCCTGCCCTGGGGGCCCCGCCGCAGAGCAGGCTGTCCGTGGCTGTGCGCAGCCTGCTGGGCAGAGGGCCCCGGGCGCCAGCTGCTTCCCGTCCTCTGGGTGGGTGATTCACAGCCCAGGGCAGCAGAGCTCTCTGGAGCCCAGGACCTCCAGCACCCAAACACCCTGCGGGCTGACCGTGGTGCTTGGAATTGGCCCCCGATGCCCAGCCCGGTGAAGGTCACCACGGTTTCACACGGCCTCTCCGCACGTCTGGCAGGCCCTGCGTGTGAGGAAATCCAGCTTCAAGGGTGAAGTGGAAAGGAGCGCTGCCCCAGCGGGCCTGTGAGCGCCCTTTCACATGAGACGCCCCCGTCAGTCTGCTTCCGGGACGTTCACAGTCAGGCTGCTGTCCCAGTCGCCCGCCGGCTATACGGGCAGAGGGTCTTCATCTCCTCCCACCCTCCGGGAGTCCTGAGTGTGGTTCTGCTAGGTGGTTCTTGGTCTTCTGTGCAGACTGGCCTGGTAGCGTTTACAGGCCCTTCAAGACCAAAATGTCAGCTCAATGCTCGGGGCGCAGTGTTGCAGAAGAAAGCGCCCTCTCAGGGGCCTCTCAGGTCTGCACCCAGTGTTCACTCGGCTCCAGCGAAACCACGCAGCGTGGTAGTTTTCCCTGACCTGTTGTGTTTCTGAACGTGGAATGAGCATGTGGGCGTGTCTGTACCGCTACCTCGAGTGTGTGTGTGAGTCGCTCAGTTGTATCTGACTCTTTGTGACTTCGTGGACTGTAGCCTGCCAGGCTCTGCTGTCCAGGGAATTCTGTAGGCAAGAATAGTGGAGTGGGTTGCCATTCCCTTCTGCAGGGCCCACGACTGTATGCCCCGTTAGAAGGACGGCAACAGGAAAAAAGGTTCGCACGCTCAGAACACCGCAAGGAAAAGCAGTGGCCTTGCCCGGTTCCTGATACAGAGGAGATTGAGCGCCAAGGGGAGGAGAGGGGACTGTGGTCTAAATAGCACCTTCTGGACCCTGCTGTGTGTGTGCATCCTCTGAGAGCTGCACCAGGTCTCATGCGGGGCTGAGACAGGAACCCTGCCAGGGTTCCCTTAAAAATAAGCCAGGCGGAGAGAAGTGGGTCAAAGCGTAGATTAAACAAGATGGAACCCACGTTGATAACAGGGGGGCCCATTGATAGTTACTTACATTGCCTAATGTCATGTGTTTAAAATTATCTCAAATGGAAAATTTAAAAAGTAAATTTTCTTTTAGTCTGGACATATATGAGGTCCTGTGTAGCTTTCTAAATGAACCTCACGAAGGGCACCCCTGTGGGCAAGGTGAGGGAATGCCTCCTTCCGCCTGGACTCAGGGGGCCATATCCAGGTAAGCAGACAGCCCTGAATACACTCAGGTTTTGGGTTTGTGGTTTTTATTGTTCATTTGCTAAGTTGTGACCGACTCTTTGGGACCCCGTGGACTGCAGCATGCCAGGCTTCCCTGTCCTTCACCATCTCCTGGAGCTTGCTCAAACTCATGTCCATTGAGTCAGTGATGCCATCCAACCATCTCATCCTCTGTCGCCCCCTTCTCCTCCAGCCCTAAATCTTTCCCAGCATCAGGATCTTTTCCAGTGAAAAGACTCCAGTGACTCTTTGGGTCACCAAAGTATTGGAGCTTCAGCTTCAGCATCAGTCCCTCCAGTGAATATTCAGGGTTGATCTCCTTGCAGTCCAAGGGACTCTCAAGAGTCTTCTCCAGCACCACAGTTCAAAAGCATCAATTCTTCGGTGTTCAGCCTTCTTTATGGTCCAACTCCCACATTCATACATGACTACTGGAGAAACCACAGCTTTGACTAGACGGACCTTTGTTGGCAAAGGTTTTTTACTCATCTGCAAGCTTTAGCAGTATTGATGGGAACAGGTTTCTTGTGAGTCATCTAAGAACTACCACATCCCACTGGAGGTGTGTAACTCCTTGGTTGAAAGTGGGCCCTCTGAGGAGCACCCCATTATCACGTGGCTGTGCCAGAGGCTGGAACATGGAGGTGAAGGAATACTTTATCTTCTTTTAAGATATATACTCAAATAATGTGTGAAGGTTTCTGAGTGCCTACCATGATGTCCACATAACTAAAAATTAACCTGTCATTATCAACTTAGAACATGAGAATGTCTTCCATTCATGAAATATTAATACTGCTATTTGTAGATGGAGCAGAAAAGGTCAGGCATCCCCATCATCCCTTTTTATATATAAACACACTGAGGGGAATGAGCATGGTATATTACAGACGCCAGAAACGTAAGTTCACACAGAACAGAGTCATTCGCAGAAAGTAAATGTTCGCGTCAGTCACCCGAATTCTCTATGGAGAGTTAGTTTGCTGAGTGTTTTACTCATATGAGATCATTTTTCCTCACTCTGACTCTGAAGTGGTCAGGGCATGTGGTATTGTCCCTGATTATAAATAAAGAAGCTAAGATTCCAAAGGGCTTTCCTGGTGGCTCAGCATTAAAGAATCTGCCTGCCAATGCAGGAGATGTGGGTTTGATCCCTGGGTTGGGAAGATCTTCTGGAGAAGGGAACGGCAACCGACTTGTGTTCCTGCCTGGGAAATCCCATGGGCCGAGGAGCCTGACAGGCTACTGTTGATGGGGCCATAAAGAGCCGAGCACAACTTAGCAACTAAAGAGCAACAGCAAACAACAGAAATTCCCGGAGGCCGAGCGGCCAGCCCGGGGCTGCACGTTCAGGAGGTGGCGGAGCGGAAGCAGACCCCCGCCTTCCCTCTCACCGCCCTGCCGGCACATCTGAAGCGCCGTTGCCGTGTGGATTGCGCTGCTCCGAAAGGTGCAGCGATCTGACCGAGTGTATTCCAGCTTCACTCCAGTGCGGCTCCTGCCGTCACTGCCGTCGCGGATCGCACCTCTGAACCTCGTGTGCCCGGTGACTTAGATCCACAGGTTGTCTTGCGTACACTTGCCTGTTAGATAATGTAGAAAGTGAAAGGCAGAGTGACCAGCCAAACTTGCTGTGTACTGACTTTATAGCGTCTCTGTGACCACTCTACTGGGGATCCTCACATCTCCATACGGCTTTGACTTATGCTCTGGCTTCCTTCAACTTCCTTAGCCTCTGTTGATCTGGGGAGGCTTGCTTTCTTCCTCATGTTTGAAGGACAGTTTTACTGGATATAGAATTCTCATTCAACAGTGATTTCCTTTCTTCACTTTAGATATATCAACCAGAGGCTCTTTGGCTTCTGGACTCTAAGGTTTCTGCTGAGAAATTGGCTAACGGTCTTTTTTGAGGCCCCTCGTGTCTGAAGAGGTTCTTCTCTCTCCTGCTTCAAGATTCTCTCTCTCTTTTTAATGATTTGAAAGTTGAAAGATTTTAATAATCTGCATTTTCATTGTTCTTTTCATCTTTTTTTTTAATGAAAGTAGAGTTAATTTACACTGTTGTATTAGTTTCAAGTGTCCATCAAAGTTATACGTGTGTGCACACACACACACACACACTCACACATACACACGCACACACACGCACGCACACTCACACACACACTCACACGCGCGTGCACACACATACACACACACTCTCTTTTTCAGGGTCTTTTCCATTGCAGGTTATTACGAGGTACTGAGTAAAGTTCTCTGTGCTCTACAGCAGGTCCTGTTATTCCCTTCTTATAGATAGTAGTGTGTATATGTTAATCCTAAACTCCTAATTTATCTCTCGGAGATTCTGTCTTAATTTTTTTTTTAATTTGATTGCGTGTCTTAGCGTAGCTCTCTTTGAGTTGATCCCACCTGTTTGTCCAGCTTCTTTGATTTGTAGGGTCCTCCTTCCATCAGGTAGGGGTGCTGTCGGCCTCCGTTCCTCTGAGTCTTCTTCTGGCCCTACCTCCCTGTCCTCTTTCCAGGGTGTCCGCAGCGGAGACGTCGGCCTGTCTCGTGGGGTCCGAGAGTCACTGAGGCTCTGCTCACTTTTCTTCATGGTTTGTCTTTCCCACTCAGTAACCTCCTATTTCTTGTCTTCAAGCTTGCTGCTTCTTCTGCTTACTCAAATCTGCTTTTGAACCCTTCCATCATGTCTTTTATTATTTATTTATTCATTTTATTATCTATCTTTTATTGTATTTACTTTTCAGCTCCCGGCTTTCTTTGTCATCCCTTTATAGGTCCTGTCTCTCCTCTCGTGGTCTCTGTTCCTCTGTCCTGTCTCTCCTCTCGTGGTCTCTGTCATCCCTTTTTGTAGCTCCTGTCTCTCCTCTCGTGGTCTCCGTTCCTCTGTCCTGTCTCTCCTCTCGTGGTCGCTGTTCCTCTGTCCTGGCTCTCCTCTCGTGGTCTCTGTCCCTCTCTCACTCTCTTTACTCCGCCCCGCAGCCTTTGCATGTCTCTGTTCAGCAAGCCCGAGGTCTGAACCTCCCCAGCTGTTCGTCCTCTGCATTTATTTTGTCCCTTTGAGCAGCTCACACTTTCTTGTTTGTTGTTGAAAACTAGACATTTAAATTGGGTAAAAGTTAACTCTGGAAATCAAATTCTCCTTCCCAGGGTTTGTTTTTATCTTTGCTTTGTCTTTATTATTGTTGGGTGTGTCTGTGCCAGGGATCAGCCTAAGGTGAAAGGATTAAGGTCTTCTAAGGCCTTTCCCTGCTGAGCACTGTGGCTTTCTGAATTCCTGAACGTGTGGGTCTCTGAGTATCTGAAGACACACGGCTGTTCCTTTGGCTTTGTGGAAGCCACTTCAGCCAGTGGGGGTTGAAGCAATAGAATAAATCCTTATCTTTTAATAAAGCTGATTTACAGCATTTTTAAAGTCAGAGATTCTGCCTTAGGGCTCTTTCCCAAACATATAATGTAGTGCCTTGAAGTTAGTATATATTCAGTAGATATTTGTTGAATTATAATAAATAATCACTACATGAATTCTCCATTTTATACAGGCAGTAGACCTTCAAACAACATGGATTTGAACTGTTCAGGTCCACTTGTTATGAGGATTTTTTTTTCCAGTAAACACTTTATTGCTGTGGGCTTTGCGGGTGGCACAGTGGTAAAGAACCCTCCTGCTGATGCAGAAGATGCAGGAGACTCAGGTTCGGCCCCTGGGTCAGGAAGATCCCCTGGAGGAGGGCATGGCAACCCACTCCATTATTCTTGCCTGGGAAATCCCATGGACAGAGGAGCCTGGTGGGCTACAGTCCACGGGGTCCCAAGTGGACATGACTGAGTATGCGCGCGCGCACACACACACACACACACACACGCCCAGTACTACACCGTCCAAGGATGCTTGACTCTGTGGATGAGGAACCCCCTGTTCAAAGTCCTGAGGGCACAGGGCCAACTGTGAAGGTAAGTTGCGCGTGAATCTCCGACCACACGGCGTCAGTGCCCCTGGCTCCAGCACTGCTGGAGGGTCAGCCATATTCAGTTACTGACGTGCATTAATTTCAGATAGCAGTTAGAAGCTTATAAGCAGCCTTAGGTCATCCGTGATGAGGTTTTAGAGTTGCACAGTGACCCAGTATGTATGATTAAAGTCAGGTTATTTTAACTTGCCTCATTAATTTGGATTCATAACTGTACCATTACAATATCTGTAGAACGCATTTGTTTAGCATGCTAACAGATTAAGCAAAGTGAAAATGATGCCTACCTATACCAAACTTTTAAGCATTAACATCATTTTAGGAGCCTCTATTTGTACAGAAGTAGACACAGGCATGTGTAAACATGTCAGGCTTGCTCCTGAGAACTGCTCCAAGTCCTGACTACAGATATTTTAGCTAGTTCTTCAAACTAGATGGGCTTTACTTACTCAACTTCCTCAACTTAAGCCAACTTTTAATTTATTTGTCTGCTGTTTTGCAAATTTTAAGTTTTGCAATAAGTTTGGTCCAGTACATTTTTTAAAGTTAAGAAAATGTATGTTTTGTGATTTTTTTTAGGGTTTTTTTGTGTGTGTGTGTGTGTGTGTGTCTCCTACAGGTATGTTCTCACAAGAGTCAGGTATTTTGAAGGACACTCTAACGTGAAACTTTACTAGGATTATTCTCAGCTTTGATTTATGTAAAACCTCAGGCGCTGTGTTGGAGGGCAGCTTTGAATGGCAACTGACTCCCACAGGGAATTTATTTCTTTGCAAGTAAAGGATTTAGATGTTTAAAAAAATGACCCTGCGTGTTCCCCTCCCTCCTTCTGCCTGCACCTCTGTAGTTTCTGGCCCAAGGAAAAGTGGCTTCAGGAAGACGGTAAAGTGTTTCGTAGGCACCTGCGATGCATAAGGCACTGAGCTGGCTGCTGGGGGTGACGTGACGCCGCCCCCTCCTGCTAAAATCCCATTGGGAGGCGAGAAGGCAGCCCCGGAGCCCGAGGCAGAGGGTGCAGGAGAACAAACACACTTTTTGGTGCGGGGATGTTCACACCATAGCTGTGAAGAGTGAGCATTAAAATGTCTCGGGTGTGCAGTGTGCGTTATTCCATCTAATCCTCACGGCCCGGTTGTGACCCTCACCCCCACCGGAGAGCATGGCTGTCAGGTGGAGCGTTCAGGTGGTGGATGCGAGGCACTGTGGAGCCCCCCGGGCTGGGGCTGGGCCTGACAGGACTCGGGGGGACCTGGGGAGAGGCTGTGGGCGCCGTGGAGGCAGGTATCTGGCTCTCTTGGCTGCGGGCACATCTGGGGCCTCCTGCAAGTTTCTGCCTGAGTCTGAGCGTGGAGGAGGATGGGCCGCAGCCCAGGCTGGTGGGACAGGCCGCCGTGGACGGGCAGCTAATTAGTGCTGCTGGAGAGGGAGGAAGGGGGAGTCGGAGGGGAGTCTGGTGACACCACCCTGAGCACGTGGGAGAAGCGCTTTCAGGGAGGTGGCAGGTGGCGCCACGGGCTGGCGTTGGCCGTGCTGGTGACGCTGCCAGGGTGGAGATGGGGTTGGGTTGGGGTTTGTCTTGTGCGGATTCTCGGTATTCATGCCTCCCACCCTGACTGCGGAGTCTAACATACCCCTGACGTCCGTGCAGGGACCCAGGTTCAAGACCTCCGCACTAGGACAGAGCTGTTTGAAACCATGTTAGTGATGAATTTCCTGAAAAACAGTATGTAAAAGGAAAGGCAGGAAGACCAGGTCATAACTTTAGGAACGTCAGATCCCGGTGTCGGGGGCGGTCATCAGGGTGGGGCAGACAGGGAGTTGGACCGCAAGGTGTCTTAAGGCCCCCAAGGACAGGCGGGTCAGCTGTGTGTAAGATGGTGCAGTTAGGAAGGTCTGTCCACAGACCCCGAGACTCGATGCGTGCCCAGGAATCAAACCCGGGTCTCCTGCAGTGCAGGCAGACTCTTTCCCTTCTGAGCCCCCAGGGGAGCCAGACAGGCAGCTCCTGTTGCTTAGTATTATGGTTCCCGTTTCTAAAAAAAACTGTGAGAAAGAGGATTGATTATAAACTGCAGAGTGGGTGGTGGGGAAATGGAGATAATATGGAATTGTATTGTCTATCAAAATATATCATTTCTGATCCAAAAAAAAAAAATCAAGCGGGAGGTGGTGTTGGACAGGGAGGCCTGGCATGCCACGGTCCATGGGATCGCAAAGTCGGACACGACTGAGCGGCTGCACTGACTGACTGATGCTACAGGTGCCTACCGTTCTGTGTAGAGTCCTAGAGAACACTTACAGATAAAAATTAGATAATTTTTGTATATTTTACAAATAAGTAAATTTTATATATGAGTGAGTTTTGCCAAATATTTTACATACTTCTGATACACAAGCCAGATCTTTTCAATGAGCTCTAAATTTAAAAAGTACAAAAAGTCACTGAAATTGAGAGGATGTTTAGAAAAAAGGAAATCCTGTGGTATAAATGACCCAAATAGACAATATTTTAATGTTGGTTCAAGTATTTTTTTACAGCACTTTGTGTTTAGGGGAACAGCGGTTTCTGCCTTCTCTCAGACGCCACTTTATCAGGGAAATATTTAGCTCCAGTGAAATACATATACCCAAAATACTTGTTATATTATGGATTTTAAAAATCATATTTTATTATATATTTTTTAAAATTAATATTTAAGCAGTTAAAATATTAAAGAGGAATCTTGCTGAAGCAAAAATAGATCATCGTAATCTAATTTTTGGGCTTCCCTGGTGGCTCAGACGGTAAAAAAAATCTACCTGCAATGTGGGAGACTGGGTTCGATCCCCGGGTCGGGAAGATCCCCTGGAGGAGGGCGTGGCAACCCACTCCAGCGTTCTTGCCTGGAGAATCCCATGGACAGAGGAGCTTGGCGGTCTGCAGTCAATGGGGTCGCAGAGTCAGACACGACTGCAATAAAACACTATACCCCAAACTACTTGTTACAGCACAGATCTCTTTAAAATCACATTTTATTATATTACGATCTTTTAAAATTAATAATGTTTAGGCAGTTAAAATAGTAAAGAGTTGTTTTGCTGAAGCAAAGCTAGGTCATTGTGCTCTGGCTTTCCCAGTGTAATCTTTGAGGGTTGAATAAGCCTGCCCTCATCACAAAGCCTTCAACACGACCCAGAATTTTGTCTCTCTTTTCTCCTCTCTCCTGTGTATGTGAACGTCGTTAGGCCTAAAAGCATGTTGATGTTTTTCTTGAATTATCTCTTGACTGCGCACTTTGTCTCCACGGTTCCTTTCTGCTCCTTGAATTTGTCAGATTGCTACTGGCGTGGAGTTCCGATGTGAATGTTCCCCCTCTTTTCTGTCTGAAGGAACTCACTTCCTCTGAAAATAATCAGAGCACTGTCAAGCCTACCAGTAATCTGTGACCTAGAACTCACCCCAATACTTCTCAGAATGATGCGTTTCCTAATGTGTTTGGGCTTTGCCAAACCATCACATACTTTAAAATATAGCTCTGGTTTTGAATTTCCAAATGCATTCACTTTGAATAATTTCATAACGCTAATACTTTCAAACGGGAAGATGTGGATTGGGTCAGAAGGCTCGCGTTTGCAGGCGTCTCCAGCTCAGGGGACCGGTCGCGGGGTTTCACAACACAGAAGGCAGCGAGTCCAGCTCAGGTAGCCGGTCACGGGGTCTCACAACACAGGAGGCAGCAAACAAGAAGTCACTGGTCAGAGCCGTCTGTTTCCTGGCAGCTTACACACCAGAACCTGAAATCCGAGAACGGCCCTTGAAGGAAAACAAAGAGCTTTACAGTATTTTTTTTTTCTTTTCAGGAAAACACACAGAAGCTAATTTTAGCTTCTTGATCAGATTGACCCAGCCTTTAACCCTGGCGAACGCTGCCCCACACACTTCCAGTAGACAGTGCTTTGCGTGCCCGCCCCGCACTGGGAACAGATGTGCACCGGGCAAGCCCCCAGCCCCTCCGGGCCCGCGCGCCGCGGACCCTGAAGCCGACGAGGTCCTTCCCAGCTGGGCTAGAAACGGGGGCTTCTTTCAAGTTTCAGGCTAAAAGCTTTCCTGACTTCTTAAAAATTTATTATGTCACAATTCTGTTTTGACCCGAGATTCAAAATATCATTCACTAGAGAAACATCTCTTGGCTTCAGCATGAATTTTATCCTGGGGGAAAAAAAGAGAAGAAATTGCTAGCAGCTGCTCTGCTCCTGAGTGATGGTCACACAGCTTATATATTAAAGCGTTTGGAATGCGAACAATTACCTCTTTTACTTTCTCACCACGTCTCCTATAGTTTACATAAATTGCATTTTTATTACCAAAGAAACGTCAGTCTCCCCCACCCTGCCCCCCCGCCCACCCCTGCCCACCCTGCCCTTGCCAGGCATGCTCCGGGAGTGTCTGCCCACTCGAGGCTGGCGTGCCCCGGCCCCTGCCCCATGCTTGTTTCCCAGGCCCGCAGGGATGCCTGGCAGCACCCCCAGGAAGGAACCCAGCTCAGCAGTTTTACTGTAGCCTCTTTCCTAAGCCCCAGGGAGACCCACTAACTTCTGACATGCTGGAGAGTTTTCCCATTTCTGCCAGGAGACAAGGAAAGGAACAAATGTCTGTGCTCCCTTGAGTGATGAAAAAGAGTGTCCTGTCTCTCTGCTGTAGTAACTGCCTCTCTTTAGACGCCCTCTCGCCCTGGCATGCTGTAACTGGGCGTGACACGCATGTCCATATACAGAGCCCACGTGTGGACGGCACAGGGGGACTGTCCTGTCAGGACTTCCCACAGCTGTTTTGGTGAATTCCTGTTTGGAACCTGTGGTTCTGGGACTTCACTGAAATCACAGAGCTAGTTGACGACCCTGGGTCTAAGCTAGGACCCCAGGGCCAGGTTCCCAGCGGAGGCCCTAACCCACGTGTGCAGGGCGGCTTAGTGACCAGCCAGGGTGTTCTTAAGGCTTACAGGCGTGAAATCCTCACTGAGAACTTGAGCTATAAAAGATGAATTTAGGGGCATGAATGATATTTTTTAAAAGCTGAGACTTTATATTGTAGACATGTGTGTAAATTACAGTGCTTATCAGAATTTTAGAAATTAAATGAACGTATTCTTCAATGCCTGTGTATTATCTCTGTCTTTAAAACATTCTTCTCTCTTAAAAATAATTATGAGCGCTACTTATTCCTCCTAAAATTTAAATACATAATAATACATCTGAATGGAATTACGTAAAGTAAATAGATGTTGGACTGTTATCATGATAATTGCATATTAAATATATTTAATGCAAAAAAAAATTCTAAAGTTTACAGGGTGCATAAGCAATTGCTGATCAAGTATCCACACGAAAATGTTTTTCGTTATATTTGCATGTTATAGCTACATTTGAACTCTGTGAAGGGAATTTAAACTATTTTCCTGAAATTTTAGTTTGACTGCCAAAGGGGAAAACTTTTTTGGTAGATTTCGATTGTGAAATCCAATATTTTTTATGTGTATGTTTTTATTACCAAGGGATTCTTTATCCACCTTTCATTTTTTTTCATAATAAAGTTCATACGTCTTCTTTCAGTAACAACATAAACAGTAGGTATCACCCTAAGTTCTTCCTCCCACTTAAAATTTATGCTAAATATGTTTCTAAGTGTGCAAGTCTCAGTAGTGCTGAGTCAAAGATAGTTTGTAAATGGTAACAACAGATGAGGAAATACAGTCTCGCTGAACCGCAGTTGTGCTGTCAGAGGCTCTTCTATTGGCTCCAGACGGAAGTTCCGTGTGATGTGTGTGTTCACTGCCGTGCACGTTCCAAAGGAAGCACTCCGGGTGCTGCCGGCGGGGCTGCTCCACTCGGAGACTGTGAGTGTGCACCGTGTGCGTGTGAGCTCGCGTGCCCACAGCTTCTGCCTGTCCTCGTGTCTCTGCGGGGACACCTCGCCCGACGCGCAAGCGTCTTTCAAGGACCAGCCCTCTCCCACGAAGCTCTCCTGGGCTCACAGGTCACAGGCAGCAGTTTCCCCTGCCGCGCGGGCCCCACTGGACTCAGCCCTTTCCGGGGCGTCCTGAGCGATCAGCTGCCCAGGACGAGGTGGGACGCCGGGCCCCCCTGCGCTGCCTGGTCACGTCTCAGAGGCCCTGGGGGGGTGTTGGCGCCACAGCCTGAGGCCAAGGAGGTGAGCCGGCTTGCCCAGGCCCGTGTGGGGGGTCAGCAGCAGATCTGGAGTTTGAAGCAAATCCCAGGTGCAGAATGCAATCACTTCTATAACCTGGTGTGCGTGTGTGTGTCGCTGCACACACCTGTGGAAGTGTGTGTAATACACCTGTGTCGTCTGCGCATATACCGCGCATATGTATGTGTTAGTGTGGATGTGTGTGTATATGTGCCACACACGTGTGTCTATGTGTGTATGTGTATGTTTATTGTGTATGTGCGTGTGTCCTGCATACACCACGTGAACGTATGTGCATATTTGTGTGAGGGGCACATGTATGTACATATGCCTGTGGTGTTTCCTGTGTTCTGTATACCTGTGTGGTGTGTATGTACCATGTGTGTCTATGTGTGTAATGTTCCTGTGTATATTTGGGAGTGCATGTGTGTATATGTCATGTATGTGTGTGTGTCTATGTGTCTATGCATGTGTGTGTGAGAGTTCATATATGTATGTGCACATACATGTCCACGCATGGGTGTCAGTGTGTCTGTGTGCACACGTGTGCTTCTCCTAGTCCCTGTGCCATCACCACCCCGCAGGCAGTATTTAATTTTCTCACTTGGGAGAAAAATTTCATTTAGAGAAACCCCAACTTTGAGTCATTTCAAAGTTGAGTCATTACAATAGCCTGTCCTTGATATTCTAGTTTTTCAATTCATTAGCTCTGCTTTCTCTTAGCTGTTCCGTTTTAATATATCCAGTTAAGTTTCTGGATATGTAACACATCCAGAAGTTTTTTGGTAGCATTGTTACCCCTTGACATATTTATACCATGAATTTGCATCAGTGTGCGTTCAGATGAGGCTCTTACGTTTCCCCGTCTGCTGTAATTTTCCAATGGGCTGGTGACTAGGAGGTATACCTTAAGATCAACTATATATTTCAGGAAACTTGACAGCGCGATTTCACTTTTTTCCCCTTTTTGTTAGCTCTTTGCTGCTGCTGCTGCTGCTGCTAAGTCGCTTCAGTCGTATCTCACTCTGTGCGACCCCATAGACGGCAGTCCACCAGGGTCCCCCGTCCCTGGGATTCTCCAGGCAAGAACACTGGAATGGGTTGCCATTTCCTTCTCCAATGCATGAAAGTGAAAACTGAAAGTGAAGTAACTCAGTCATGTCCGACTCATAGCAACCCCATGGACTGCAGCCCACCAGGCTCCTCCGCCCATGGGATTTTTCAGGCAAGAGTACTGGAGTGGGGTGCCATTGCCTTCTCCGTGTTAGCTCTTTACAGCAGTATAATTTTTCTTTCTTTTTCATTCTCCTTTAAAAAAAGGAAGAAACCCATGATTTCATTTTATTCTAACCTCCTTTAGGGTCCATCAGGCCTCTTCCTCCCCCAGGGTCCGCCCCTCAAATGGCGTGCTGGGTGTGTGCTCCTCAGAAAGTCAAGGGGTGCTCCCAATCCAGCCTCGCAGGGATCTGTTTGCCCTTACAAGGACCGAAGCGATTAATATGTTTGTTCTGCTACAAAGTAAATGGCCTGCTGAGAACGTGTTTGTATTTTTATATGTTTTTATGCTTGATGTTTTCAGTGCCCCTTGTTATGAAGTGAGCCGTAACTGCTTCTGTAAACATGTTACAGTAGTAAAGCACGGCAGTATAGTCCTAGGTATTTACATCACTTCACTCAAAACCTTGAAGTGAAAGTTGAAAAAGAAAAAAAAAGATTTCTTCTCAAACATTTCAGCTAGAAACTCCATTTCAGATCCTTGGCAATGTCCTGTATAGACTTTCTTACATGATTGTTGAATAACATGTTATTATACACGGGGAAGAATGGTTCTTTTGTTGGCTGCGTTACATTTTGTGGTGAAATTGGAGAAAACAAATCATTAAGGAAGTCTATTTTGGTTCAAGACATTACACACTTATGACGAGTCTGTTTTTTAACCTTGCCAAGTTAAAAGAAAATGCAGACCCGTTTGTGCTGGGACAGGGAGGCATGCTGTAGACCCCATGCCGGCAGCAACAGTGTGTGTGTGTGAGAGTGTGTGTGAGTGAGAGTGTGTGTGAGTGTGTGTATGTGAGAGTGTATGTGTGTCTGTGTGAGAGTGTCAGTGTGTGTGTGAAAGTGTGTGTGTGTGTGAAAGTGTGTGTGTGTGTATGTGAGTGAATGAGTGTATGAGAGTATATGTGTGTGAGTGTGTGAGAGAGTGTGTGTGTGAGAGTGTGTATGTGAGAGTATGTGTGTGAGTGTGTGAGTGCGTGTGAGAGTGTGTGTGTGTGAGTGTGTGTGTGTGAGAGTGTGTGTGTGTGTGTGAGAGTATGTGTGTGTGTGTGTCTGTGAGAGTGTGTGTGTGAGGGTGTCTGTGTGTGTGTGAGAGAGTGTGTCCGTGAGGGTGTGTGAGTGTGTGTGTATGTGTGTGAGAGTGAGTGTGTGTGTGTGTGTGAGAATGAGTGCATGTGAGAGTGTGTGTGTGTGTGTGTGTGAGAGAGTGTGAGTATGTGAGAGAGTGTGTGTGTGTGAGAGTGAGTGTGTGTGTGTGTGCAGGGCAGCGGTGGGTGACACAGGTGTGTGGACCCCAGTCCTGCCGCTGTTCTGTGAGGTCACAGCCAGTTCTCCAGTGACTGGCTTTCAGATGCTGCTCAGAAGGAAGGAGGAGGAGGCTTTCTGGGTGGTGCCGGCACTGATAATCCTCCCAGACCTGCTTTCCTCGGGCCGTTTCGCTGGTTGCCCAAAACCGTGTGGCTGCTGCTCCCTTGAAACTCCCATGGAAGCAGCATCCTGTGGCCAAAAGTGAAAAGAAAAGCTTTCACAACTTTAAAAAAAAAAAAAACAAAAAACAAGAGTGTCTGTGTATCTCCTTGTCACAGTTAGCCTGAGCAGGGAAGCAGTGTAGAAAAAAGGCCGGATTTGAACTGGGCCAACAGGTTGAATTCAACTTTGTTTGAAAGAGGTGGAGAAATTCTTTACACACTTCTGTGTTCTTTGATTTATTACAAAGAAAATGGATTACTTTTAAAGGTGTAAAAAGGAGAAGACAAAGCCGCCGGTTTTGCAGAGTACCAGCAGCGGTCTGACATCCGCCCTCTGGACACCTGGACTTCAGGAGAGGGTGGACACACGCAGACAGACGCAAAGGCAGCCTTTTGTGGGCTCCCCGAAATGTTACTGTCAGGAGCTCTTGAGCTGGGAAAGGAGACAGCCTGGGGCAGTCCTGCTTGGGCCTTAGCTGCTGTGATTTAGGTCAGCTCATGAGCTCTTTGGACGCCCCTTCCTCATCCAGAAGGACGTTATAAAAACACCGTGTCCCTTAAGATGGCAAAGATGAGGGGAGATAATTAAAGCTCCTAGCTCGTGGCAGAATTCCCATAAATACCAACCAGAACCCAGCCCTGTGCACAGTAGGTGCTCATAACTACGGGACCAGTGGGCCAATGAATGAATGATTACTTTTCCGCTAGTCCTGGACTTGCCTGGCCACCTCATGGTCAGGGTCGGGGTCAGATGGGAGGCCAGGCCTCCCGCTCAGCTCGTGGGCACCCACACCTGTGGACGGTGGGCTCTCGGCTGGGTGCTTCTTTGCAAATGGAGGAGTTAACTTGCAGACCCCAGTCAGAGACGGGAAATGTACTCACGTCATAGACAAAGTCCGCTTGCAGCTGAAATCTTTCTTTTTCTCTCTACTTTGCAGTATTCTGCTAGTCTGGGCTTTCTTGTGAGTTAAATTTGCCAGGGTTAAAACAACACTGGACATCAAAATAAGGGCCATCCAAACAGCTAAATAATTAAATAGGAAGTTATCTGCAGAGCTTATGTTGGCCTTTTTACTACTCCTGGTCTCTGTCATTAAAAAATAATAATAATGAAGAAAGAGACAGAAGGAAAGAAGAAAAGAAAGTAGTTGAAAGGCTCGTTGCTCACCTTGTATGAATGGGAATGGGTTTGTTGTTTAAATCTCACTTGAACAAGCTTACTCTTGTTTATAAAGGATGGTTCAAAGCATGTGAGTCATCACAAAGGAGAAAAACAAAAATTCCGGCAAACTTTCTCTTCGTTTCCCAAGAAATGGATTATTCCGTGGTCTCATTCACCATGTGGAGTGCATGTCCCCTTTCGAGCCCCCGGGCAGGGCGGCTGCCCCGGTCCAGGAATATTTTCACGGGTGATCAGTAAGTCCAGACCACATGTAGCCTCTTCTTAGAATTTAATAGCAAAAACAAAGACACTGCGATATTCTACCGTAACTTTTATTTCCAGAAATAAAGTAGTCCCCTAAGGTTTATTTTGTTAAAATATCAGTTTTTCTGTGTGTATGTATGCATATGATAACTTGGTGGGTTAAAAATATTATTTTGGGGATTGACTGAGACTCTAAACTTGCCTCAAACTTGAGGTAAAGTGCTGGAGTTTTTAATGAGATGAATTGCTTTTTTTACTGATTGGGGAAAAAAATGTCTTCAGTGATCTAAAACCATTTCAAGATACAGAAAGTCTCAGCATCTTATGTGAAGGAGATGTACCGTGCCCTGAGGGGCAGGGCAGGTTTGCCCAGCAGAGTCACTTCACCTTAAAGAGGGGGTTCGTGGCGCCACCACGCACGTCCCGCCTCAGGGTCTGCGGCGCCGCCTCGCACGCTCCGCCTCAGGGTCTGCGATGTCCTACTGCGTTCCTGGTGCTGTCCCCACATGTGACTTTTTTTTCCATCTGATCTAAAATAAACACTTTTCTTCTTCTTAATACAAGTCAAGTAAGCACAGAGCTATTCATCTTGTCACTTCGAATTGGAAAGTGAAATATCAAGAACTTTTACAAAATCATAAGATAAATACCAGTCGTTGAATTGGTTTTGTATAATAAAATTTGGAGACTGAATTATAAAGCAGAATTGTTTCAGTATGTGAGCTACAAATGCACACACACACACACACACACCCCTTGAAAAAAGTTAAATGCCTTCAAATTAAATCTGCTCATCTCAAACTTGAAATGCTTTAAAACTACAGACGTTAAGTGGCTTTTACATTATTAAGTCTTACACCGTCTAAGTCTCCATAATGCCCCCCACGTTCAGCCTCGTCCCTCCTCCGAGGGTGCTGGACGGGCTTGGAGAGCGCAGCCTGGGTGGTCTTCGACTGTTCCAACTGCAGCCGCACTTTTCTCCCGGATTCCCTTATCTTGAGTATTAATTAATGTTGAAAACATTGCTGTCGTAAAGCTCCGATAGTCTTTCTAGTTCCAAAATGTACCCTGCTCTTAGTAACACAAGGAAGAAAAAGCCTTCCAGCCACGGCCCTTGGGAAGTGGGTGCTTCTCCCCGGTGAAGAAATTCCTGTCTCTGTGAGGAAGGGAATGCAGCCTCCCGACCTAGAGAGCTGGAAGCCCTTGGCAGCCACGATGGGTTCAGTCAGACTCACCCCGGAACTGATACTCCGATCGGGTTTAAAATCCCGTCGCCCACCTTGGTTCTTATCGACACCTGAGGTCTGCTGACATGGAAGTGGAAACACAAGGGGGACAGGCTTCTGGCTGCCCTGGAGCCTGGGGCTGCACCAGTGCCTCATGCCCGTGATGCCACATTTTCAAAACGTGCTTGCGAGAAGCAATTATGATTTATAAACTAGTCCTTATGTTTCTTTATATGAAATCAGAGATTGCTCTTAATTACTATTAAATGGAATTAATTACTACTTCCAGTGCATGGAATTCATTCTGTGATTTTGCCCCAATATTTCAGTTTCCAGTTCTGTGTTCAGATGACTGCTGAGAAACATCGTAAAAGAGTTTTGCTTTATCTCCTATTTGAGGAGAATGAGTTAGAACTCCGTTACTTAAGGAAGACCAGTCCATTGCTTTCCTCTCATACTTGAAGCTCTGAAGAGTCTCACGCTTGTTGCTCCTTGCGAAGATGCTCTTATTGAAAGCGCTGGCGTGCTCTGTTTTCTCAACCATCCAGTGTTAGCTATCTAGGACTCATTACTCCCAAGGGCCCGTCTTTGGGATTTTATGATTCTCTGTGTCTCCTGGGACATCATGCAAAGTTTTCAGATGATAAAGGAAGCCCATAAGAATTCCTTCTTTTTCTTAAGTCAGGTGAATATAAGAATGACTTCGGTGCCAGTGTTCCTAGGATAACTTCACTCTGGCCTTTGAAAGCTGGGTTTTCTGTCTGAACTTTCCTCTAAAGAACTTTTTAAAAATGATTAGTTTATTGATCAGTTTTTATTTTCCAAGATTGTTGAAAAACACTTGACTTTGATCTCTCGTGTCCTGTGAACTTGGCTGTGGCGCTGAAGGGATGGTCTTTCAAAAAGCAGATCTAATCTTGGCCTTGCCCTGCTGGCCCGCCAGGCGTGCCCAGCCCTGCTGGGCAGGGAGATCCCTGAAGTAGCCCCGTTAGCCCCCCCGCCGCCTCCCTGTCTGCTCCTTGGACAGACCAGGCTCTCCCAGCACCTTTATTCGCTCTGGTCCGTCCACCTGAAAACCGTTCCTCATCCGCCCTCCCCGGTTTCCTCCCCGTGTTCCTCCCCAGCACGGCTGCTCCTGAGGGTGCCTTCCAGCCCACACCCCAGGTGAGTCGGGCTGGGAGCCTTCAGCCCGCACCTCCAAGGCTGGGGTCTTCCCCGTGTCTCCTCCTCCAAGACGGCAGGGCTGTGCCTCATCGATCTCCGCGCCCTCAGCCGCGGGGTGGGCAGACAGCACCTGCTGAATCTCCTTTTGTGGAGTAAATGGGAGAACTATTCATCAATCTGAGCCAGTTTGACAATTGATATCAGTTAAAAAGCTAACCTTCCCAGGTGTATCTCCAAGGCACCTGCCAGGCATGTGTCGTCCCCCTAAGGCCGCGGTCCTGTGTCCCAGGTATCGCAGCGTCCTGCTCTCCGGGGCCGTGGTCGGGCGCGGGGCTCCGGGGGCGGTCTGCGCCTCTCTCCCCTCCTCTCCTCTCCTCTCCTCTCGTGGTTCATCCTGATCTAGTCTTGGGTTTCAGGATCCTCTCACTAGCCCTCTTGTGTGTCACTGGCTCTTTAATTTACACGTCGGGCTGTCTGGTTCCTGTTACTCGGCCTACAAATCTGTCCTATGTCATCTCCTCTGAGTAATTTATAGCCTCCATAAAATGCCACGGAGAGGCGCTTTTTTACAGTTTTGAGTAATGGTGAGAAAGAATTGCCCTGGGAATCAAAAATCCAGTGAGTCATAGATTATTTTGTTATTTATGACCAGAGAGTGGTCATTGACAATATTTGGCAATTTTACAGCTATGAACCCAGGCTATTGTGCTTTAGAATGTAATTTATTAAGCAAATAAAACCCTTACTGGTAATGGTTTCTGTTAAATCTGGGGGACCACGTGGGCTCTGGGCCGGTGCAGCTGTGCACGCTCATAGTAGCCACATACATCTTGCACGTCTGGACACTAATATTTTACACTTACTTCATGGTCTTATTTATTCAGTTGCCTTTATATTCTTGATTGAATTCTGACCAACCATTTTAAGAAGTCATCAGCTTTGAGCAGAGAAGGAGGAGCCTGGAGAAAATAAAATGAATTAATGTTGAAAAAGCATAAATTCTTCCTTCATTAGATATGACATTTAGTAAATTCAGGCTTTAAAGAAACACCAGATGTGTTCACAGAAAATAACTGATGTAAAATCATCTTTGAAAAAGAAAAAAGACAAGGACCTTAAATTTGGTTACATGTACCTGAGAGAGAGAGAGATGTGGACACAGAGGCAGGTAGGCCTGTATACACAGTGCACACGCGCACACAGACACACATGCACACACACGCACAGCACACGCACACACGGACACACGTGCACAGTGCACAGAGCACACACAGACACACGTGCACACACACACAGACATGCGCACAGCACACGCACACACAGACACACACACGGATACACGTGCACAGTGCACAGAGCACACAGACACGTGCACACAGACACAGCATATGCTAGTGCAAATGGTGTGAGCAAGCACTTAGGATTTTTTTCAAATTTTCATTATATGTATATATATATATCACTAGTATTTTGTAATGTTGATTTCAGTTTAGTTCCAACCATCTTTAGCTTTTCATATGTTTGAAGAAGAGAATAATCTTGAAATTCTCAACCAAGGAAGTTGATCTTTTTCAAAATTACCACAGCAGGCAATAGAGTCCTTTTTTTGCTGTTGTTTTCTTTTTAAGCTGGAAATGTGCTTCCTCTGGTGCGACGTTACATGTGTGTGTCTGACCAATTCCAGGGTGAGAGAAACTTGGTCACGTACTTACCAGCATGAGACTCTGAAGACCTGGTTTCAAAAGCCAAACTGCAAATACCGATCAACAGGAGAATTCCAGGAACATTCCTTCCATTTGGAAGTTAGTTCTGGATGCTCCATCTGCCTGTCCTTTCCACGGGTAATGATCCACCTGGCCGTGGTCCTTGCCAGGGGTCTCTGTGCAGAAGAGAGACAGACGGGTGAGACCTGCGGGGGGGTGTGGGCGCGGCACCAGGGATGGTAAGGCTGAAAATGAGGAGATGAGGCCAGGCAGGTGGCCTTGAGAGCTGCCCTCGTGTTCAGCCAGGCCCCTGGAGGCACGCGTTGCTACCCAGGGCTCTGTTACTGTTCTGGTTAAACTGGCAGCTTCTGGCCGTGCCCTTTGTCACGCACATCTCCTGTGGGGACGCAGGCCGCCGGTGATCCTGGCGTGAACCTGGGCTGGCTGCCTGCCCGCTGGCCGCTCTGCTTCTCAGGACGAGCGGTGGTGCTCCGGGCGAGAACTGTCGGGCCCCAGCTTCCCTGTGCTCGTTTGTCGGAGCCGTTTTCACGGGGCAGACCCGGGTCCCGCCGGCCACGCGCGGTGTGAGCGTTTCCTGTCCGTCTCTGGTTGCCTGTTCTCTCTGGTCTCCTCTGAGGCGCAGTCTTTGACTGTTGTCCAGTTCGGGTTTATCCTTCTCCCTTCGAGGTTAGCGCCATGGGTCTTTGTTTCTTCCGGAAACTTTGTAGGATTTGGTTTCACCGCAGCGCTGTGACCCGCCTCTGACTGCTCTTGTGTGTGGTGTGAGGTTGGGGTGGAGAGTCGTTCTTCCTGTGTGATAGTGAATCGCTCTGGAACTTTACCGAAAACACCTCCCTTTCCCCTCACTGAAGTGCTTTGATGTCTTTGTTGAAAATTAGAACGATACCAAGGTTTTGAAATTCATTCTTTGATCCACAGTTCTTACAGTGAATTTTAACTGGATTCGTGTTTTAGTCATTGTCAAACAGCGTGAAACAGAGATGTGTCCCTGCTCTCGTGGGGTTTACAGTCCACAGCTTCACCCTTCGGTTTAGACTGAAGCAAGGAACAGACTTTACAGAAGAGTGAAGGTGTACTGTCAGAGGCTGAAGATCCCTGTCTGTAAATTGCATGCTCTCTCATCTGTTCTTTGAATTTTAAAAATAAATATTGTGACTAAACGAAAACAGCTGAAATACTGAACATGCTTTTCCAAAGCAAGCAGATGACCTCTGCCCACCACCCTGACAGTCAGACCCTCAGGTCTGGGTGAGGACCCCCCGCCCCCGACAGTGAGACCCTTGGGTCCGGATGAGGATCCCCCGCCCCGACAGTGAGACCCTTGGGTCTGGAGGACCACCCACCCCCGACAGTGAGACCCTTGGGTCTGGATGAGGACCACCCACCCCCGACAGTGAGACCCTCGGGTCTGGATGAGGATCCCCCGCCCTGACAATGAGGCCCTTGGGTCTGGATGAGGACCCCCCACCCCAACAATGAGGCCCTCGGGTCTGGATGAGGACCACCCACCCCCGACAGTGAGGCCCTTGGGTCTGGATGAGGACTCCCCGCCCCAACAGTGAGGCCCTCGGGTCTGGATGAGGATCCCCTGCCCCGACAGTGAGGCCCTCGGGTCTGGATGAGGACCCCCGCCCCAACAGTGAGGCCCTCGGGTCTGGAGGGCCGCGCGTGTGGGTGGCGTCTGTCATCAGGACCAAGCGTCTCAGCGCTGGAGGCTTGACGGGGGCACAAGGGCAGATGTGCAGACTCCCTGGGAACCGTTAGCTGATTTGTGAATCTGAGTGGCATCTATTATGTTTCTATCTTTGGAAGGTAAATATTGCTTAAATAAAGCCCTCGGCTTCGATGATAGGCATCAGTGTGCAAAAGTATCAGCAGAACCTTTGTCCTGGTTTCAAATATAAGAATCCTAAATTCTAACCTGGGCAAGTTCAAATCCATTCTGTCACCAACACGTACCAATGGCTGTAATAACAGAAGGCTTTCATACCAGCCCCAGGATGGACCAAGCCGAGGTGGTGTCCCCAGCCCCATCCACGTCGCAGGCGGCCACGCAGGTCTGCATGTCTGACGCCTGCGGGGCCCGCATGCTTTCGTCTGGCGCTGATGGGCGCCCGCGCCCAAGGTCAGAGCCTTTAATGAGTTGAATTGGTGTGACAAGCTCTGTTCCAAAGAAATCTGCCTTTTAAATCCAAAACTAAGAGCTCAATTTATAAGGACAGAGTTCTAAACTTAAGAACTTCTGGTGTGGTTTTCAGTATTCTAAGTGGCCCATTCTAACCAAATGCTAGGACCTAGAGGGAATAACTCTCTTCAGAGCTCATAAAGTTGATTTTTGAAAGCCTGAATACTTCTTCAAAAGTTTATGGTTGTTGTTCAGTCACTGAGTCACCCCCATGGACTGCCGCACACCAGGCTTCCCTGTCCTTCATCATCCCTGGGAGTTTGCCTAGACTCATGTCCGTTGAGTCAGTGATGCCATCCAACCATCTCATCCTCCGTGGCCCTCCTCTTTTGCCTCAGATCTTTCCCAGCATCAGGGTCTTTTCCAGTGAGTCGGCTCCTCACCTCAGGTGGCCAAAGTATTGGAGCTTCACCTTCAGCATCAGTCCTTCCAATGAACAGTCAGGGTTGATTGTCTTTAGGATTACTGGTTTGGTCTCTTTACTGTCCAAGGGATGCTAAGAGTCTTCTTCAGCACTATAGTTCAAAAGCAGGAGTTCTTCTTTATGGTCCGACTGTCACATCCGTATATGACTACTGGAAAAACCATAGCTTTGACTGTACAGACCTTTGCTGACAGACTGATGCCTCTGCTTTTTAATATGCTCTCTAGGTTGGTCATAGCTTTTCTTCCAAGGAGCAAATGTCTTTTAATTTCATGGCTGCAGTCACTGTCCACGGCAAGGATGAATTTGGACTCACAACAAAGCTGGTTATCTAGGTACATGCTTGTACAGAGGCGCAGTTACAGAGGCCACATTTTCATGTGAATTGAAACTGTGTGGTAGAACAGCCGCAAACGAAACCAGCTAGGTGCCCTGAGCCAGGGTTCTGCAGCCTGTTCTCACCTCGGAGCCCTACTCCCTCCCCTTTGCACTCTTAAAACTGAGAATCCCAAACTGCTTTTGCTTCTGTGGTCTGAATCTACCAATATTTACCGTATTAGAAAATGTGGTATTTAAGAGATATTTATTACTTCTTCAAAAATAACATGGCAACATAAACATTTTATGAAAAATACTTATCTTTATAAACAAAGAACATTAGTAGGAAGCGTACTCACGTTGAGGACTCTCCCTGCTGTCGGATGTGCTGAAGGCGGCTGGGCGCTCTCGCCCGCTGACAGTCTTGCAGTGCCACAAGTGGGGCGGCCCCTGGGGGACCCCGCACACCCGTGAGAGGAGACTGGCCAAGACCCAATGTCCTCATGTTATTAGAGAAATGATTTTGGCTGGAACCGGGGCTCCAGGGTCTCAGGCTTGGGGGACCTCCAGGGCTGCCCGATCACACTTTGGGAACTGTGCTCTGGAACACCGTGGGCCGCATCAGAGCCGTCCACCTGACCACACTGCCTTGCAGAGCGGCAGGGGTGTGCAGACTGCAGCACACAGGGACGTTTGCTGGGTCATGTGTGCTCCCTGCTTAGAAACAAGCATTATTTCTTAGAATGTCTAAGTGGATATAGAACACAATGGGAGAAAGAGAAAGCATACATTCCAAACCACTTCCAAATCAGTGCTTCATAAAATCAAACAGCGTGACGCGGAACCATCTCAAAGCCTCGACCAATGAGCTCCCTATGGAAACCTAGGAGTATGAAGACGGAGCTTTAAGTTCCATGAGACAGGAAAGAGACGCTTCAGTTCTTAAGATGATAAAAGGAGGGAAGTTGATCCTCTGATATGACAGCAAGATGTCTGTCTTCTCTTTGAAATAGAAAGCCACTCAACTTCTTTAGAAGGTTGGTTACAGGAAACTTGGAGACCATTTTTTTTCTCTCTCAAACAAAAGCTTTAATTTTGTTGAAGCACATGGATCTGTGCCTCTGAGTTTGTGGAGACGACCTTAGCCTAGAAAATATCAGAGCAACGCATCTCTGCTGCTGGTGGAAGTGAGCACGTGACAGTAAAGAAAGCACGAAATAGGACAGACGCACCTCTGTCGTGTAAAAGTGTCTACTGATGAGGACTGGAGTGAATTTCTAGTGCATTTTATTTATGTGTGTCTGTTACTGGGCTGTGCCGTGTCTCCGTTGCAGCACACGGGATCACGTGTGACCAGGGCTGGGACCCTGGCCCCTGGGAGTGTGGAGTCTTAGCCACTGGACCACCAGGGCGTCCTTCTAATAAGTTTATAGGATTGTCTGTGCGTGGGCTTCGTGCCGTATGAGTCTCTGTAATTTCTCGTGCACGTGTACACAGTTCGTGAGAAAGAAGTCAGTCTGTGTGTCCTCCGGTGGCCGGGGAGCTCGAGACTCGGGGTGCTGTGCCCAACCAAAAGGACTCGTGGGTCCTGACGTTCCGACCCACCGGCAGAGTTAGCGGAAAGCTGCTCGTCTGTCCCCAAGTCTCAGAAGTCACGGTAGAAAAGCGGAGTGGCCCCTGAAGTGGCATGGCCGAGGCCCAGCTCCTGGTGGGGCACCAGCCTCCGGGATGGCAGGGGTCTGGGAGCAGCTGCTGGGTGCGCTTTAAGACTGGGGGGAAGCTCACGGGCTTGGAAAGACTTCCATTCGAGCCAAGCTCATGTGCGAAAGCAAACCCTCCAGGTAGCCAGCTTGCTCTGTGAGCTGAGTAAAAGGCTCTCATTGTTCCTGCTTGCTCAGAGAAAATGAGCCGCTTAACCCACTGGCCGTAAAGCAGTTACAGAAAGAAGACAGGGAAGGCAGCTAACCAGGCGCTGCTGGCCCGTCTGGCTCGACCTTGAGTCATGGCTTGATCTGGTCCTCAGCCCCTTCTCCTGGTGGACAGTCAAGTCAGTGTCCCTCCCCTGTCCGGGGAGCTCTGGCATTGCAGACGCCCTTTAGAGAGAGGCCCCCACAGCCAGACACCTGCACGCGAGCTTCAGGCAGCAAAGCTCACCTCCCGACCGCGTGTACGCCTGGCCTTGCCGGGTGGGCCTGGCCGTACTGCCGGCACCTCGGGGTGCAGGGCTCGCTCCCTCCCGTGAACCTGGCCCCCCGTCTCCCCCACGTTTCCCCTCAGTGTAACCCAACACTTCGGCAACTGGAGGCCCAAATAGTCTTGTTAACTTAAAAGTTTTCCTTCAGATTTATTGACCCAGTGGAGTTGAACAGGGTGAGTGTTGATCCACACCTCGCAGGCATTTCTTTAATTATTGCGCTGGCATCTCGAGGGCCTCGTAAAAATGTGCAGCGTGAGTCGTAATAAAGTCACTGTGTGTGTATTTATTTATTTGTGCATGTATGTATGTATTTATTTATTTATTTGGGGGGTGGGAGAATCTGGGGTTTTCTAAGGGGAGCCCCTACCTTCTGCCATAAATTGTAGCCATGGCCTTGATAATACTGTGGTTAAGCAGTCAGGGCTCCAGGACTGCTCCCTGAAAGAGATTA
This sequence comes from Bos grunniens, assembly GCF_055505025.1. Taxonomy (NCBI): domain Eukaryota; kingdom Metazoa; phylum Chordata; class Mammalia; order Artiodactyla; family Bovidae; genus Bos; species Bos grunniens. Next base: position 53,103,447 of record NC_141187.1, read on the forward strand.
AACTGTAATTAAACTCCACTATGAGTAAGGAGGGACAGAAAAAAAGAAGAAAAAAAAATTGTGGTTTCATAAAGCAGAAAAGAAATACATTGACTGGTGTTTACAGCCCAGAGACTTTTTTTTTTTTTGCCTTTTTTTTCCGACTACAAAACAGTCTTATTTTTAGCCAGCCAAGGTTTTGCAAGAAGGCCGTATCAATCCCACAGTGCTGTTCCTTGAAATAATTGCACCAGGCTGGTCCCAAATCAGCAGTAACTAACGGAGAAGCAGGAGGGAGCCATTTCTCAAACATACAGTGCCGATGAAATTTGCCATAACCCTCTGAATTATGTCGGCTGCCTGCGTGAAGTTCCACCTAATGGGAAAAAAGAATTTAACTGGATCTTAATTGAACATACAGCTACATAATATCCTTTTGTTTAGGCTCAAAAATGGATTTTTTTTAAACCTCCTTATCAGTGCAGCTATTAAATATTGTGGCTCTCGGGCTATCAGTCTCCAATCAGCTCAGTTAGTGCATTTTACCTTCCAAGGAAGTGCACTTGAGCCAGCTGGAGCGCGAGAGACGGAGGAGCTGGGGAAAGTCGTAATTGAAACAGGCGACTGCTTCAGAGCAGACAGGAAATAAAAGGAACACTGGCCCTCCAACGGATTAAATTAGATGTTTCAGATGCAGACAGTATCAGGAAAAAGAAGACTTATGGGAGGGGGGAAAAGGTAACAGTAAGTTCATTCAGCCGACTCCCCTCCTCCCTGCTTGCACGTGTTTCTGCTGGGCCCTCTCTGCGTCCCCCCAGGCCGGCCGCCCGCCCCCTGCCTGCAGCAGTGGCAGGTCTCCCCTCTTGTCACACCCTCCCAGCCCCCCTTCCCGCCCGCTCCCTTCCAGAGCCCTTTGGTATTCCATTTCCATAAATTAGGCGTGAAATTACGTTGGACTGAGGATACAGGATTTCAGCTGTTTTATAGTTGGAAAGGAAAATCTTTCAGACCTAAAGCAAAAACATTTTTTTAAATATGCTTCCTGCCTATTAGTTTGAGATATGCCTATTATGGAAAATGCTTGCTTTGTAGAAACCTTCTCTTTTCCATCTCAGAGAATTCTGTCTCATCCTCACGAATTGAGAGCCGATTGTGCACGAGGCCCCTGGGCTGACTGGAGTCTGGTGTGTGTACATCACTGTATCATTCAAATGCTCAGGGCGGACTTGTGCTACTTTGTTAAAGTACTTTAGGAAGCAGGTTTTATTTTACATGATCAACTGATACTGTTGCACACTTTTTCACTTTCCTTACGTGCTACTTACTGTATCTCAGTTTTCCTATTTTGCAAATACAGGCCTTAGTTTAACACAGTTTGCTTAAATATCTAAATTCAAAGTTTGTGACTAGCAATGCCTGCAACATTGCTTTTTAAGGTCAGTGCCTCTTTCAGCCTGATGGCGTCCAGCGTCATTTATTTCCTGGGGCAGGCAGCACTGGGTGAGGCATTTTCTCCGAGATATATATAAACACACTGAAAACGTCAACAAGCTAAAAATATGATGGCTCTCCTCTCTCCCCTCTTGAAAGCTGGTGACGTTCAGCGTTATTGTCGCGAATGAGTGGAATCCCAACTTGAAAGGCTCCTCTGAGGCTCCCTGGGTTCCTGAACCATCGTCTTTGGGGAGCAGGGGGCTCAGGTGGGCTCGCTGCTTGGCTTCCTGAACTGAACCCTGGGAAAATCGCCGTGCAAACATCTGCTTCATTCACTCCACCTCTGCCTGGGAGCGCATCACGGGGTGGGCTCGTATGGAAAATGTGGGTTGCTTCCACTCAGCTAGACAGCTTTATGCAGCTATAAACCTTTACTGCCGTATTAAGGTTCTGTTCAAAGGGTATGGATCCCGGATACTCATGGCCCAGCAGAACTGTTACTAATTGCTTATCTACTGCCTAGCTACCAGGGCTGGCGGCTTGAGCAACAATAATCCAGGAATGTGGCATCCTCCAACACTAGAACGTTCTTGTTCATGTAAGTGGCACGGCTTGTGTTTTTCAAACTTGAAGGAGCAGATTAGCACTGTTTGCTGTGTCCCCGTCACAGTGGGGCTGTGTCCCCAGGCCTAGTGTCCTGACAGAAGGCGTGTTGTTCCTTCTAAGGGGTCATTCCAACACTGGTCTCCAGGAGCGGGGGCGTCTTACAGGGAACGGCCTCTGCGTCTCAGGCAGGCTATGCTAGCACCTGGGTCCCAGGTTCAGGGTCGAGTGTTACAAGAGTGCCCGGAAGCGGACGAGCCTCGGACCAGGGATGAAGCCGCTGCCCGGGGCCAGGACCCGTGGTGTCCACAGCCCTGAATGGGGCGCGCCTTTCAGGAGCTGCATCGCCGTCCTGCCGAGGTTCTCCCGGCAGCGGTGCCTCTTCTGAGGGACGGTCCCCGGAGGCCCGGCCCCAGCTAGGCGATCCAAGGCAGGCACCTCATCTCACTGCAGCCTGCGTCCCGGTGGCGCTGGCCGGGTGGTGCTGTGCGGAGCTGCGGGGTTCACACCCAGGCTGAGGGAGTCAGAAGCCTCCCTGGTCCCCTCCAGCACACCGGCGTGAGCTGGCCCTTCTTTAACTTGGGAAGCCTGCTGTGTGCAGCAGGGGGACGTCTCCAGGAGGCCGCCTCTCTGTGAGCGCCGTCCCACGGCCTGGGCAGCTGGGGGCGGGGGTGGGCAGGCAGCCGCGGGGGTCGTCCAGGCTGGGGCCCCAGGCAGGAGATGCAGCCCGGCCTCCTGCTCTTTCCCCACAGACCAGCCCTGAACTGTCGTGATTTTAATTATTAAAGAAACGTGGACCCCACGGTACGAGTGACCACTAGCTTTAACCCGTGGGGAGGTTGTTAACTCGTCTCTAACGGGTGTGAGCATGTGGGCGGTGTTTGCCGTGGGGGGTGAGTTGTCCTGTGAGCTCGGCGAGGGCGTCCCCAGGGGCTGCCTCTGGTTTAGAGGGACGTGATGCGGCAATCAGCCCTCACAGGTCGGCTGGGCGCGAAGGGCGCGATTGGCAGGAGTGGCCCCGAGTGAAGAGCAGGCACGTGGACCCCAGGCCTGCCTTCTCCAGCCCCACCCCATTTCTCCTGACCCCGCCCCATGCTCCTCCTACTCCGTGTGCAGCTCCTGTGATGTCCGTCTGTCTTGCTCGTGATGGAGGGCGGGAGGACCGTGCTCTGGGTCTCCTGCCTGCTCCCCTCCCTGGACAGTAATGAAGACTTGCGTTCCCAGGGCCGGGGACCGGGGTTCAGCCCCTCGTCGGGGAAGCACCGGAATGAAGAGTTCACGTTCCACAACTGACACCTGGTGTGGCCACATAAGTGTCCTTTAAAAATAAAGAAGTAGAGAGGACCTGTGCTCTGTGACCTGAACACTGAGGGCAAGAAGGAGGGGACTTGGCTGCCAAGGAGACTGGGGCCTGGCCCAGCGTGCCCCCACCCCCACCCCGCTCCCCACTCCGTCTCCCCTCTCCTCGCTGGGTGCTAGGAGTACAGGTTTGGAAAGTTCGTATTTGGAAATAACCACTGGTGACTGAGACGCCTCCTCCCTGGCCCGGGAGACACGCGGAGCCTAGCCCGCCCTCCCCAGGGCAGACGTCAGCTCGGGGCTTTCTGTCTGGGTTGTTCCCATCCTGGCCGCAGCCTCGCTGGATTCCGAGGCTGCTCCCCACCTGTCAGGAGCCCGTCCCCAAGCTCGCAGGCCTATGTCCCAGCCTGGAGCTCCCGCCCTGAATGGGTGTCAGCAGGCCTGACTTCCCTTTCCCAGGCTGTGCGGGGACCGGTGGGTGGATGGGCGTGGGGAAGCCGGGCTTCGGAGCTCAGGCTCCATTTGGCGTCTCGGGGTGGGCACTTGGGAGGCTCGGGGCACGCGCCCGCTGAGAGGACGCCGGGAGAGGACCCTTGGCTGCGAGCAGGGCCTGGAGCCCTCCTGCCCTCCCCCATTTCTCCCCCACGGGCCGCTTCCAGAAAGCTGGGGCTGTTCCAGAACCTCCCACATGGGCTTGCACAAGCCCAGTGGTTTTGTAGGTACTGTCTTACTGGGGAAGAACTGAGCCCAGGAAGTTGACCAGCGTCCTTTAAGTCTGGGTTCTTTCAGAGCCGCCCGTTGCGGTTACTCCCTGGAAAATGATAGCACGGCGGTGCGGGGCTGCGATTCCAGTAATCGCTGCGAAATCCTTGAACACTGTCTCTTAAGGGGGAGTCTGTGCGTGTGTGTCTGATGGCACTCTGTGTATATGTGTCTGTGTGTGTGTGTCTGATGACTGTGTATTTAGAAGTAAACTCAAATCAGAATTGGGGCACAATTGGCCCCATCCTTATGACCCACAATTGAAGTTCCTAGAAGTATAGGATGAGTGTTTTTCTGAGGTTGGTACAAATGTACTGAAACCAAAACTCGGGAAGGTGTGGAAGCTCCTTGTCCTTTGACTGCTGGTAAAAGAAGTGCAGAAGGGCGTTTTCCAGGAGTAGTTCTGAGTGTGTATAAAACCAGGAAATACCTCTGTGACATTCGTAGTATTAATCCCCCCAACTGAGTCAGAGACACGGCTGGAACAGAGCCAGCATGCCCTGGCTGTCTTCAGAGGGCAGGGTTCTGACTGACCATGCCTGTCCTGGTCACGTGGAGGCCTGGTCACACGTGGTGCAGCAGGGTGTCCAAGCGGGAGACAGACCCCTGGGTTCAGACCCTGCCTCTGCTGCTTCCTGGGCCCGTCTCTCCAGCTCTTTGTGTTTCAGTATCTCTGTCTGTAAAGTGAACGCAGCAACAGTTCTCACCTCGTAGGACTCCAGCGAGCATTAGCCAGGCCGTGTCCAGTTCTCTAGACTGTGGATGTGTTTAAACGTGGGAAGCTGTGATGACACTGGTGGAGATGGTGTTAACAGGTGCTTGCCTCTGTGCTTTGCATCGTCACCCACCTCAGAGCACCCCAGAACAACCCCACAGCAGGCCACGTGCACAGAGCGAGTCTGTGACGACGTCCGTCACCTGAACTGAAGGGGGCGGGCGGGATTCTTACCAGGTCCCCCTGTGCTCTTGCCCTGCCGGCACTAAGGTTCAAAATCTCCTCCAGCACAGCAGAACCTCGAGCTAGCGGCCGTTTCAAGTGGGTTTAGTAACATATTCTTTCTGCTTTCTTGAGCCTTTGGAAGAAACATTTCTGGTCGGAAGCGAGATAACGTTTCCCCAGCTTCTTATTAGTAACTGGGAAACGGACCCCGCAAGCCTACCAAGCAAGTCAAGGTCGCCGTGGTTTGAGGAGTGGGGGTCCCAGTGAGTGCCGAGGAAAGGAAGACCTCAGGCTCCGCTTCTCAAGGTTTTTGCTCCTAAAGTAAGCGTTTGGATGGAGAACTCAGCAAGTGAATATTTTATGTTCATTATTTTTAATTGAAGTGAAGAGACACATCAGTGGGTTTTTATGTTGCTAAAAGAGCAAATATATATGGGAGTTCAGGAAACTAAATTTGCATGAAATTGGAAGGCCGTGCTTTGAGAAGTTAGTGCCCCAAGGAAACTTTCCGAAATAGCATCAAATTTGAAATCCTAAACACAACTTGATTGTTAGGAGCTCTGGGGGAGCTTTATAAACTTAGACGTTCCCAGGCCCCTTACCAGCTCACCAAATCATAATCTGCAGAAGTGAGGCTTGAGAATTTGTGTTTTTTAAAGTACTCCAAGTGATTCAAAATACACATGGTTAAAAAAAAAAAAAGTACAGTTTATAACCTGGACTAGCTTCATTTTTATATCCTCTTTTACAGAGCACTATCTTAATGAAAAATAACAAATGTTATACTTGACACAAGATGACCAGGGACCCCAGTTCTCTGTGGGCCTCAGGGGAAGTTTTCAGGTCCCCACGCGGCAGGGGTCCACCGTGCCCAGCTTCTGAGGCCTTCTGGGGAGACGTGTGCATACAGCCTTCCTCGTAACTCGGAGGGGAACACCTCCCAACTGAGCTCTTGGCTCTGGTTATGCTTTCTCTTTGCTGCACAGCTCTCGCTGGCTCAGGGAGGACAGAAGGGCACGAGCCCGGCCCTGCCCTCCTCCTGCCCTGGCTCCACTGCTCACTGTAAATGCAGCTGATGTATTTATCATGAACTATCAGCATTCATATCAGTGTTTCTTCGGGATCACATTGCTGGTGTTTCCTGCATATCTTTAGAGCAAAGAGCTGTTTAAATTGGTTGTAATATTCACAAGATGAAAGTGAAAAAGCTGGCTTGACACTGAACATAAGTTCATGGCATCTGGTCCCATCACTTCGTGGCAGATAGATGGGGAAAGTGGAAAGAGTGACAGATTTTCTTTTCCTGGGCTCCGAAATCGCCATAGATGGTGCCTGCAGCCATGAAATTGAAAGACACTTGCTCCTTGTAAGAAAGCGATGACAAACCTGGACATATTAAAAAGCAGAGACATCACTTTGCTGACAAAAGTCTGTCTGGTCAAAGCTATCGCATCCTCTGTCGTCCCCTTCTCCCCCCGCCTTCAGTCTTTCCCAGTATCAGGGTCTTTTCCAATGAGTCAGTTCTTCACATCAGGTGGCCAAAGTATTGGACAACAGAGGAGGAGATGGTTGGTTGGCATCACCAGCTTGATGGACATGAGTTTGAGGAAGCTCTGGGAGTTGGTGATGAACAGGGAAGTCTGGCATGCTGCGGCCCATGGGGTCACAAAGAGTCAGACACAACTGAGTGACTGAACTGAGTCAAAGCCATGGTTTTTCCAGTGGTCATATATGATGTGCGAGTTGGGCCCATAAAGAAGGCTGAATGATAAAGAATTGATGCTTTTGAATTCTGTTGCTGGAGAAGACTCTTGAGAGTCCCTTGGACTGCAAGAAGATCCAACCAGTCCATCCTAAAGGAAATCAACCCTGACTATTCATTGGAAGGACTAATGCTGAAGGTGAAGCTCCAGTACTTTGGCCACCTGATGTGAAGAGCTGACTCACTGGAAAAGACCCTGATTCTGAGAAAGATTGAGCGCAGGAAGAGAAGGGGGCGACAGAGGGCTAGATGGTTAGATAGTGACACTGACTCACTGGACATGAATTTGAGCAAGCTCTGGGAGATGGTGAAGGACAGGGGAACCTGGATGCTGCAGTCCATGGGGTCACAAAGAGTCAGATTCAACTTAGTAACTGAACAGAAATTCAGAATACAGTTTGAGTGACTGTTAACACAGGTACATATGTATTTACAGTATCTTTATGTAGCCAAGCATTTCACATGGACTTTGTGTCTGCACATAATTATCTTCAACTTTTATTTGAATTCAAAGCTTGGTTCCTACTAATATTCCCATTTGTCACTTCATGGTTATTATCTTTAAGCCTGAAAGTTTTCTGCAGCTTTTAATTGTTCTCCAGTGAGGAAATATAGATCTTTCTAGTAGCTGATTTAAAAGATATAAATACAGAAAAAGAGACTGAGCCATTTGGAAGGTCACATTCCATATGGCCATGTGAGCAGTGAGCCCAGAATTATGTACGTCTGTGTAATTGTGTGCCCCATGGGCTTTTGGTGTAACTGAGAGTTCCCTAAAAAACAAAAGATGTCACAGCCTCAGAGTCTTGGTTAGCATATAAAAATCTTTATATAAAAATGCCTTCATGCAGCAAATTTATGATATTAGTCAATACCTTCAGTCTGGAATAGGACAGTTTTAGCTTCTTTTCAAAGATTTCAGAAGGCTCCAAATGAATTTTATGCCCTTAGGGTAAGCATGACAAATGTGTCCAGTATCTCCGCATGCAGGGGTCCGCTCACTAAATGTTGATACGTGTGGCTTTTAATCCGTCTATAAAACCATCTGGGCACCACTGTCAGCAGCCAGTGTGGGTAGGAGACTGTTGGTCACTGCTCATCCTCAGACAGCCTATCAACCCTCTTGTCTTGTGAAGTCAGACTGAGGCCAGCCTTCCCAAGGCTAGGGGACTTCCGGCAGCTGACCTCTGCTTCTGTCCTTGGCGTCCAGCCACCACAGTTGGCCACACCCATGGCTTCAGCCACCAAATCCCAAGCTCTCCATAAAGTGCCTCCATGAAACACCACAGTTTCCTTTCTGTGATTTTTGCTGATACAGAGGTGTCTGTGTCCACCCTGGTGTGTGCATGACCTCAGCAGTTTACGCAGAGTTGTGGTTTCCCGAGGTTTTATTTTTTCCCTCAATGAACTGATTCTTTAGAAGATATCTTAGACTGAGAAATGCTCAGAGTGCAGTGAAATAAGTATGAAGAAATAAGATCTAAATGTAATTATTCAGCTGTGAGAATCTCCATGGGTTTATTGCAGGAGAAAGAACTCAGTGGGCGTTGGCCATGGTCTGGAGGGAGTGACAGTAGATTCACCTCAAAGGTGTGGATAAGGCTCCCATAAAGAAGGGAATGCCATATTTTGTGGATTTTGTTCTTTTGTTTCATGTTCCTTCCGTTAAAACGTGTCCTCCTGGGATAATCACTCACTTCCTCACCCTTTATTTCGAGGAGTCCAGCTCCATCTCCTGTACATTTAAACCGGTTGCTCCCACACACAGGCAGGCACTTCCCATCACTGCACTTCTCACCGTCCTTGGGGGTCCCTTGTCCCCCTGGACCCCAGCATGCTGTCCCTCATGCTGAGCACAGACGTTTCTTCCTCTGTGGTCCTGCACCGTCACACTTGCTGTGCTTTAAAGTCTGGAGTATCTGGGAGAAGCTCTGAGACCTGAGACAGAGAGTTTGTGTGCATTTAGGATCACGAAGCCGGATGAGAGACCCAGGGTTGCAGGGCAGCGAGGGGAAGGACAGCAGCTGGGCTTTGAACTCCCTCTGGCCCCTCCTCAGTGTGCTCCGCCCCCCACCTGTGCAGGTGGGGCATCCCTGGGCTAGTGCAGAAGCGTCTGGGTCTCGTGGACTTGGCTACATTCACTGAACACGGACAAACTCCATATCCTTGGACATCTCAAGGGCAAACATCAAGTTTTCATCTCATAAGCTTCTGGAAAGAGGTCATTTATACATTTATAATTCCCCATGCTGATTCAGACCTACTTTAAAAGAACATAGGAATTTATGTTTATCTGAATTTATTTTAACTGTTCTGAAGGTAACTGGAACTCTTTGCTCTCCTTAACCCGTATCTACACCCAGAACAGCCCCGTAAGTTCCTGAAACCATTCTAGAGTAGAGAAGTGCGTCGCAGCTGCAGAGTCATGTTCCAAGACAGGTCCCAAGACTACCATGAACCACGGAATGTCTGGGAATGTAAAATGACTGAGGAAAGTGTGTGCCCAGAGGAAGCCTTAGGAAGCTGTTTATTAAGTCTGGAAAAGATCACTGTTGCGGTGAGTGTAGACAGAGAAGGGGATCGAGAACTAGCCCTGGAGCCACAAGGAGATGAAACATACAGGAGCCGAGGAGGCACTGAGAAGTGACAGCCTCCCGCGGGGCTCAGCAGGGGAGTAGAAGGAAATGATCAGATGACAGTGTCCCAGAACTGAAGTATCTGAATGTTGGGATTGCAAAAGCTTTGTGAGTGTCCAGCCCAGTGAATGAACAAAGCCCCACACCAAAGGCCACTACTGTGGAATTTCAACATTGGGTTTAAAGAGAAGTTCCTAAAAGTTCTAAGAGGGAAAACAAGTTTCTTAAAAATGACCCAGAGTAAAAAGCAGGAGTGAAAATGCCGTTGTATGATGTTCCAACAAAAAATGAGAAGCCAAAGAAGAAAAGCCTTCTCAATTTTGGAAATGATCTTCAACATGAGATTCTAAACCTGTATGAAATATTATAGGCATTTTCAAGCATGCATCATTTTAAAAGACATTGTCCTCCATGTACTTTTCTGAGAAAGATACGGGAGAGTAGGCTCCACCAAAACAATGAGGTAAATCAACAAAGACGAAGGCAGAGGGTTCAGGAGGCAGGGATACAGCACAGACACGGGGGGAGGGCGTTCTGGGGGTGATGGCCGAGGAGCCAGGAAGGCAGCTGCGGGTTGAGAGCAAGGTCAGTGACTGAAGGTGGAGGTTTCGGAAGGCATGTCACCCGGAGAGAAATGGAAATGAGCCAGGAAGCACACTGAAAGGCCTGGGGCACGGAGAGCCGGAGGCGTGAGAAAACTTGGAAACACAGCAAAGCTAAGCAAACTCAGAAAGCCTGACGGTTACTGAGGATATTAGACTGGGGGAGGGGCTTTGCAGAAAGCCCGACAGTTACTAAGGATATTAGACTGGGGGAGGGGCTTTGCAGAAGCTGAAATTTGATCCACTAGCTGACTGAGGAGTAGAACATTTCTTTAGAAATTAATACTGGCTACTATGGTAATTGCTGGGAGAAATATCAACAATGCAGATGACATTATCACATATACAGATGACACCACCCTAATGGCAGAAAGTGAAGAGGAGCTAAAGAGCCTCTTGATGAGGGTGAAAGAGGAGAGTGAAAAAGCTGACTTAAAACTCAACATTCAAAAAACTAAGATCATGGCATCCAGTCCCATCACTTCATGACAAATAGATGGGAGAAAGAGGAAACAGTGGCAGACTTTATTCTCCTGGTGAGCTACAGTCCATGGGACCCCAAAGAGCTGGACACGACTTAGCAACTCAGCAGCAACAACAACTATGATATGAATTTAACCAAAAATTGAGGGGTAACGTAGATAAAAAGTAGGATAAAAAGGTGTGTAGTGCTAAAAATCCCCTATTGCTATACTAGACAACATTTTAAGGCCTAAAGTGGATTAATCAGGTGATAAAAGAATAAACACACATAATTTAGCAAATGGTTATAAATATTAAAAGGGGCCCTAGAGGATCTGACAAGTTGGGAGGAGCAGGGAACAAGGGGATTGATTTTTTGTTATGAGTCTCTGAACACTTTATAATCTCTTATATTTTTGACATGTCATATTTTGGTTAGTTTAAAAATTAATTTTGAAATAAATATAACTTGATCATATGTTGTACACAGCACTAAAGTTTAAAAATATATTCAGTTTTCATCTTTACTTAATAAGCCCGAATCCACCCTACATTCTAGGAACTGGAAGGAAGGCTTCTGCTGTTGTTTTTAATTGTGATATAATCCGTCTATAACATTGTGTTTGTTTCAGGGGTACAACATAATGATTTGACGTTTGCATGTCTTGCAGAATGATTGCACTAATTCTAGTTCGCAGCCATCACAAGGCACAGTTACAGTTCGTTTCTTGCGATGAGGACTTTTTAAGATCTATCTTAACAACTTTCAAGTATACAGTGCAGCATTATAAACTAGCGTTAGCATGTGTGCTGTGCTTATTAGCTCAGTCGTGTCTGACTCTCCGTGACCCCTTGGACTGTAACCCACCAGGCTCCTCTGTCCATGGGATTTCCCAGGCAAGAATACCGGAGCTGGTTGCCATTTTCTTCTCTAGGGGATCTTCCCGACCCAGGAGTGAAACCTGCGTCTCCTGCGTCTCCTTCGGGGATTCTTTACCATTATTGCCACCTGGGAAGCTCATAGTATAGTTAGAAGAGTAAGATGTTAGTTCCACTTACGGGGAAAGAAGCATATAGTTTCTTGTTGCTGACACACGTCACCAACTTGGTCATCGATAAGAGCTCCGTGTGGACTGGATCGTGTCCTCCTGCGTGTAGTGAGGTTTGGATGTGGGCCGTTGGGAGGTAACTGGATTTGGAGAAGGTCGTGAGGTGGGGCTCTTTCAATGGGGTCAGGAAAAGAAGTGGGAAGGTGGCCATTTGCAAGCCAGGGGGCGAGCTGCTGACCACACTGTGACCTCAGCCTCTAGAATGAAAATCACGTCTGTTGTTGAACTCTGAGCGGGGGATTTTGTGCAGGCCAGGCAGACGGAGAAAACAGGAGCGCATTTATCATCTGATCATTCAGGTCCGAGTCTGGACGGGTCACACAGGCTGCTGTCATGGAGTCCTCCTCCTGGCGGCTCTGGGGGCTCGGATCCCACAGGCTGCGGTCACGGGGTCTGCCTCCTGGCGGCTCTGAGGGCTCGGGTCCCACAGGCTACAGTCACGGGGTCCACCTCCTGGCAGCTCTGGGGGCTCGGGTCCCACAGGCTACGGTCATGGAGTCCACCTCCTGGCGGCTCTGGGGGCTCGGGTCCCACAGGCTGCGGTCATGGAGTCCACCTCCTGGCGGCTCTGGGGGCTCGGGTCACACAGGCTGCGGTCACGGGGTCCACCTCCTGGCAGCTCTGGGGGCTCGGGTCCCACAGGCTGCAGTCATGGAGTCCACCTCCTGGCGGCTCTGGGGGCTCGGGTCCCACAGGCTGCGGTCATGGAGTCTGCCTCCTGGCGCTCTGGGGGCCTGCACCCGCCTTCCCCAGCTCCTAGGCTCACCTGCACCCCTCGGCCTGCGGCCCCGCGCACACTCACGCCACGCCACGCCCCCTCTGCCTCCTCAGGCCCCACCCCCATGCTCTCGTGCACTCACACTGGTCACTGGGTTCCTCAGTAACCAGGACAGCCTCCCGCTTCAGGGCCCTAACCTTCATCCGCGTCACTTGAGCTGACTCAGGGCATGTGCTCACGGGTTAGAGGACTGGGGCGTGGACCTCTTCGGGGACCAGTGTTCAGCTACCACGAGGGCAAGGGAACCGGCAGGTGTGAGTAGACAGACCTCCTTATACTTCATCCCCAAGTATCGGGGCTGTTGTCAGCAAAATCACATTTGTTTAAAACACGTGTTACTGGTTATATTCGAATATAGAGGAAAACTTAAATTTCAGTTTTAACTATAACTATACAGAACCTTGATCCTTTGGAAAATAAATAAATTTCATACATAAATCTTTCTCATCTCCATTAAAACAGGTAAAGAAGTCAGTGGCAGTTGCCTGTTGGATGCTTGTGTCAAAAAGCTGAGCTTAAAATCTGTCTCTGCCTCTTTTCGCCTGAGTTGGGACCAGTCACTAAATCTCTCTAAATCTCAGCTTCCTCGTCTGTGCAACAGAAAGACCCGGAGTCTCCACCCTACCGGGCTGTTGCCAGGCTGTGCCTGGCGCTCTGAGGACACTCGGAGACCATGCATGGGCTCTTACTGTGATTATTCATAGGAAGTTTAGGGGCTTGTCTCACATCCCCCAAACCCTGAGGGATCATTCCTGAGCCGTTGGGCTGGAGTGACGCCGTTTCTGTCTGGATTTGTCGACAAGTATTAGGATTGGTAAGGCTGCTCATGGAAGGAGTGAGGGAGGAACATTTCATGACACACGATAAGAACTTCAACAGCATTAAATGCAAAGTCATGTATTTGAGGACCAAAAAAAGTATCTTTATGGATACAAGTTGGGGAAAAATAAGAAAACATATCAGAGTGAGTAAAAAATTATTTTGATTATAGGAGCAGAAATATGATGCTACTTGAACAGGAGTGAGGCCGTGCGCCTCTTTTAAATGTGAGCTGAGGGTAGCCGTGTCACCACAGCGAGCTGTGCCGAGGATATCCTGCCGCCCACTTACATGTACACTGTACAACAGAGGATTGACGTTGTTTCTCCCTCATTCCTGGAATGAAGGCTATAAACGCTTGGGACTTCCCAAGTGCAGGAGCATTTGGTCCGTTGCGGTGGGCTACGCCAGCATGAGCACTGGGGCTGGCCATGCTGAAAGACCACCCGTGGGGTTTGGGGGCGGGGGCTCTGAGCCGTAGGAGGAGCCCACCTCCTGGCCTCTGCGGAGGAGGGCGCTGGAGGTCAAGCTCAGCTGTGTAGCCAAGAATTCAGTCCATCAGGTGCGCAGGGACCCCCGGCCCTAACTGTGTGCCCAGGCTCCCCAGCGCCGATGGCACTGACTGTGCGCACGCGTGGGAGGGTCTGTGTCTGGGGATGCGGGGCTCCAAGTGTGGCCCCCGGGGTCCCTTGTGAGTCCCTGCGCTTGCCTAGTCCAGGGGCGTCCCTACAGGCACTTCAGCCTGCCCGCTCCCCTCCCCTGACTGTGGCCCTGGTGGCCACCTGGCCCCTGCCCCTGACTGTGGCTCCTCCCCTCCTGCCTTTGCCGGCTGGCCCACCTCCTCTTGGTGCCTGCTCTGTTGTTGCTCAGTGGCTCAGTCGTGTCCGACTCTTTGCGACCCCATGGACTGCAGCATGCCAGGCTTCCCTGTCCTTCACCATCTCCTAGAGTTTGTTCAAACTCATGTCCATTGAGTTGGTGATGCCATCCAATCACCTCATCTTCTGTCATCTCCTCTCCTCCTGCCTTCAATCTTTCCCAACATCAGGGTCTTCTCCAGTGAGTCAGTTCTTTGCATCAGGTGGCCAAAGTATTGGAGGTTCAGCTTCAGCATCAGTCCTTCCAATGAATATTCAGGATTGATTTCCTCTAGGATTGCCTGTCCTAATCTCTGGGTGTTAATATTCCAGTGTGATATATCGGTGACTGAGTCCGGCAAAGTGTAAGGATCTGCCAAGGTCGCAGGCTAGTGGGCAGGGCGGGGCTCTGGGGGTGCAGGGGGGTGTGTCTCAGTCCTGGGCACGCCCTGCTCTTACACCTGAGCATCAGCACCAAAGCCTCAGTCACCAGGCCTAAAGAAGTGCGAGTCCTACAAGAAATAGTCCCGACTTGTGAAACTGACTTCACATTTTATTTCTACCGTAAGGTCTAGATTCTCTCTTTGGTATCTCAGGAATATATTTGCACCTTCACCACATAAAAACTATTTCAGGCATCTGGGGCTTCTTCTCCTGCCTTTTTTAATATTTGGGTCTAGAGACTTTACATGTTAATTTTGATGCAAAAGATAGAATTAAGCCAATTAATGTTGATTTAAAAAAAAAAAAAAAACACAAATCTACAAGAGCATCTCAGGAACTGTTTCCCCCTCACTGTAAGCGGCGTTCCTTCAGAGGCAGCCAGGCCTGAGCGCGGACTGTGAGCAGGGCCCCTGGTGTGTGGAGATGGACTTATCACATGGTTAGCAGCTGGGTTACGTGGGGCCTCATTAAATAAAGCAGCAGAGGCAGCTGCCTCCCGCCGACACACACCCGGAGGTACAGTACCTGCGTCTTTCCAGTTCTAGCTCGTCTTTCTTACTTTGTTTTATGTCTCTCTCATTTTTCCGACTGTTTTTGACATTTTCTGACCTCACAGTACTTTTATTATTATTTTTATTGCTACTATAACAATGATAACTTAAGGGTCTGATTTATATGATGGCAACTTAGCCAAGGGGGAGATTAAGGCAGACCCGAAAAAGCATGCCGTAAATGTTTGAATCCATCAGCCTTTCATTTTTATTAAGTGGGAAACTTTGGTTTTGACACACTTGAGTTTGGAGGGTGCTGAGTGGCTGCAGGGCGGTGTCTGCTGGACGGGCGGCCCTGGGTCCCTGAGGCCGTCCTACATGACGCTGTTCACTCGCTTCCTCCTTTTCTCTTGGAGCACTCGGTAGGCATTGCTTTGTTTCTCTTTCTTCCTGAAGTAAGTATGATTTTCAGAATGATCAAAAAGCCACAAATTGTGGGCAGAGTTCCTTCACTGTGGTGACTTTGACGTGTAACTGTCTTGTTTGGGAGGGGCCAGGCCTTGTGCACCCCCAGCAGAGCCAGCCCTCCCAGGGGGCGTGGAAAATGGCCTTGGGGGACGCCTAGCCCCTGGTGCACCCATCCCCCCGTGCCCCCACCCCCCTCCGGTGCCCCCACCTCCCCCACCCCAGTGCGCCCATCACCCCCCCATGGCCCCCGTGCCCCCCCTCGTGCACCCATCCCCCCAGTGAGCCCATCCCCCTAGAACAGGGCTGGTCTGACCTGAAATTGTTGTAAATGTAAATTGGACACAAAATTTCCAAGGGCAAAAAGCAGAACATAGCATATCTCAACAACTGTTTATATGAATTGCAAGTCAAGATAATAATGCTTTGGATATATTAGATTAAGTAATGTATCATTGTGTGTGAAAGTCACTCAGTCATGTCCGACTCTTTGCTTCCCCATGGACTGTAGCCTGACAGCCTCCTCTGTATGGATGTGACATTTGGACCATAAAGAAGGCTGAGTGCGAAAGAATTGATGCTTTTGAACTGTGGTGTTGGATAAGACTCTTGAGAGTCCCTTGGACTGCAAGGAGATCCAACCAGTCCATCCTAAAGGAAATCAACCCTGAATACTCATTGGAAGGACTGATGCTGAAGCTGAAGCTCCAATACTTTGGCCACCTGATGGAAAGAAGTGACTCATTGGAAAACACCCTGATGCTGGGAAAGATTGGAGGGGAGGAGAAGGGGACAACAGAGGATGAGATGGTTGGATGGCATCACTGACTGGATGGACATGAGTTTGAGTACACTCCGGAAGATGGTGAAGGACAGGGAAGCCTGACGTGCTGCAGTTCATGGGTCTCAAAGACCCAGACATGACCTAGCTGAACAAACTCCGGAAGATGGTGAAGGACAGGGAAGCCTGACGTGCTGCAGTTCATGGGTCTCAAAGACCCAGACATGACCTAGCTGAACAACACCTGTGATATGTTGTTAGAAACCTTTTCACCTATTTCTCCCTTTTTACTGATGCTGCGGAACATTTAGAGGCCTCGGCGGGGACACTGCGTCTCTGGCACACAGGGCCGTCCTGCGACCTCGTCATCACCTGTGTGTCAGCAGCGCGTGCCCTGGGCCCGGGCCTGGGGGCATCACAGGGCCCTGTGTGCGTGTCCCCTGTGGGCACCGCCGCACAGTGACAGCCAGCTCTTCTCCGAATGAGGTGTTACCACATTGTTCGAACTTGAGACGAAGCGTCTCTGACTGTCCTTTTCCCGTACTGCCCTTCAGCAATGAGACAGTTCCATCAAACATCAGCAGGGCATCCGGTTGCCATGGTCATGGTTAAGTGCCTCTCTTCAAGGAGTGAGGCCTAATGATGCAGCCTGTTACATCCCAGAAAATATCAGGACTTTCATCAGATTAAATTGTTTTTCTTGTTACATGTTAGAATTTCCCTTAACCAAGCATCTCTATAGATCTTTTTTTATTCTTTTATATACTTCATGCTGAAGTTTATTACAAGTACAAATAAAAACATGTTTCTAATCCTGTTTTTCAACGATAAACCATCTGGATTTGTTATGGCTGAAGAACTTCATGAATTGCATTCCTAACCCTGTTTGGCTCATATCAGTCTCTGATGAAAAATAATAAGTCAACTTCTTAGGATTTGCGGATATTCTTGGAGCTTTGCAGCACGTTTTTATTTTGATCCTTGCCATGTTTATGCTTTATTAGAAGAAAAACTTACGCTGCAACACATATTATTTCTGTATCAAAGGTACTCTGGAAAGCTCTTGCTTCCTGCATATTTTCTGAATGGTGATGCTTAAAGTCTTTAAACATCATTTTAAAGATAATCACACCATTTTAATCTGTGAGTTGCCATGATCCGTTATTCAGATCTGAAAGCGTAACTGTGACGGGGCAGAGAAGGACGTCGGTTTGTTTCACGTTGCAATGCAGAGGAAACGAAGCTGCCCTGTGGTCGGTCACATCCTAAAGCAATAGGAGCCCAGCCCTGCAGAGGCGCTGAAGAGCGTTTTTATTCTTTCCTGCAGCGGAGGTGGCAGAGGGTCCCGGTCCCGTGACAGAGCTGGCGCCTGGGTCCAGAGGCGCCTCTCCCCCCACCCGCTGCCCTCTCGGTTCCAGACTGTGCTCTACACGTCACCTCCTCTGAGCACCCCCGCCCGCCTCTCCCTCTTCTGGACCAACGCTGGTCCCTGGGTCAGGCACTCCCGAGGTCACACAGACGCCGGGCATCCTTAGGCCCTGGGTCAGGCACTCCCGAGGTCACACAGACGCCGGGCATCCTTAGGCCCTGGGTCAGGCACTCCCGAGGTCACACAGACGCCGGGCATCCTTAGGCCCTGGGTCAGGCACTCCCGAGGTCACACAGACGCCGGGCATCCCTAGGCCGGGGAGGTCAGGGAGATCCGTGAAAACCTGCAAAGGAGCTTTTCTATTCTCTGCTTCATATCATTATGCCTAGATTTTTTTTAACTGGAAACATAAATAGCCCACCTGTAACATGCAAAACATAGATTCCGTTACAGCAGATTGAACTTCTGAATGTCTCACCGATGTCAAGGCCCTGACTACTGTTGAGAGGGTTTTGTGGTTTCTGTTTTTAGGACCAGCCCATCTGGCCTGACCACCTACCTAATTATCACAAATCCAGGCTGGCCAGAGACCCTGGGGAAGGGGCTTGACCACATGTTACCATCTTGCCTGTCGCTAAGCACCAGGGCCTGGTAGCCTCTTAGTGTGTGCGCAGCGCAGTGACGTGACTGAGCGAGCCGCATGGTGACACCACTTGTACTAACGTTTTCACGTTTCTCTTTTGCGTGTTTTCAGCGGTAATAGAATTGCTGCCTCTTAAGAGGCCAAAACTGCACTTATCCCAGCAGGACTGCCGCCACCTGTGAGACTCCGTGGTGCTTCTTGAGGATGGACACGCTGGCTCCACACGGCGTGTCCTTCGCCTCAGACCTGGTTGCGGACTTTGTATGCCAAAGGGCACGGAGGCTGTGCCTTCCCTTTGGGTCATTTGGACTCGGGGCTCCTGACCTCGGCGTTTAGTTCTCACTGACGTCTGGCAGGTCGGGCGCAGGGGTGCGGTGGGGAGAGGGGCGCCCTGGGGATGCACACATGCCCCCTGAAACGTCAGGGTCCAGTGTGGCTGCCCCGTGTGGCCTCAGTGGCCGGCCTTCCAGCAGGAGGGGCTGCTGGGGAGGCTGGGTGAGCAGCCCCGGTCCCGCCCCAGCCGGGCCAGCGTCCTCACTGCCCCGCCCTCCGCTTTCCGACTGGGGCCATAGCCCCCCTTCTGCAGGGCTGTCCTGGGAATGAGGTGAGCGGGGGCGTGTGCTTGGCGGCTGGCATGGGGTGGGCCTTTAGTAAGGTTGTTTTATAAATATTTCACTCCATTTTGATCCACATTGCAATTTTGCCCGCATTCATGGCCTCCTACCAGTTCCTAATATCTCTCTTTGCCAGACAGAGTTCACATTCGTGAGTCTGGGACTCAGACGTTCAGCCACAAGCCCATCTTCCTGTGGGTGGTACTGCCTGGCTTTTCGTGACAGTCCATTTGCTCTAGATTCAGGTTTTATTGGTCCTGACACAGACCTTGAAGGAGATTATTACAAGATTAAGGCTTGGAGCATTCTTCAGCCTCTGGTGAGGTAAAAACTGCCTCCTTGTCCAGATCAGGATAACAAAGCGTGAACTGATCCTGATTATGCTTGGTTCTGTGCGTCCAGAAACAGTGACCCTTAGAACACGCTTAGGTGTCCTTAGAACACGCTTAGGTGTGGGTGTTTTGTTTTTCCTTCTTGTTCTTTTAATACATGTAACTAGGTCTTTTGCTAGAAATCTCTTCGGGGCTAAGCTGGAGTAAGAAAGTAAATGCAAGAGTTGGACCCAGTTCTGTGAGCCTGGACTCCACCAGGCCAAATTCCCCTTCCTTCCACGCAGTTTCAATAGAGTTCCATTGAATTAATTTTACTCGTAATAAAGTCGGCTGTATTTCAGGCCTGCAGCCCTGGGGCCTTCTGATCCAAGCACAACAGCCTGTGCTGTGCCGCTGTTGACCTTGGCAGCGAGGGGTGGGGATGGGATCGTGTTTGAAGTTGGCCCCTTCCACTCCGCTCATCAATATTTCTGGACAGCTGGGATTCTCTGAAAATCAACTTTTGCCAAAAAAAAAAAGTTGGTTTGAGAGGATTGTGCTACTTCTAAATTATTATTCCTACAATACTATAAAATTGTAAAAGGCTCCATAACCATTAAGAGTATTGGAAGCTGGTGACTCGTCTTTCAGGGCTGAGTGTGGAGGAGAGGCCGCTGTGGCCAGCAGGTCCCTTCCGGGGCCTTCCGCAGCAGGCTGTGTTCCCTGAGCCGTTGGGGTGGCTGCGTCTCACACGGTGGCCCCGGGCCGGGGACAGCAGGGAACGGGGATGGGGCTGCTCGGACACCACAGAGGGACCTGAACACACCCTGCTGCCCCGGGGTGTCCCGCGTCCCCCACAGAGCCGGGCTTCCCACCCGGGGCCAGGCTGCCAAGTCTGGGGGTCTGACCGTGCCGGTAGGCGTGTCTGAAAGGGAAGCCCTCTTCCCGCAGGTGGCTCCTTAGACGCAGGTTGTGGGTAGTGAGATCTGAATGAAGAAAAGCTGGTTTAGTTTTTAAAACCTGAAATGCGGTCTCTTGATTGGATGGTTTTAAATTATACACGAAGCGCATGCTGCTGCGTCATCACACGCGCAGGACATCTGACCGCCACGTGGACGTGGACTGGTGAGCCTCGGGGTCATCCATGGACTGAAATCTCGGGGTGCCAGTCAGCACCCCAGTGAGCAAGGAGCGTGCCCCCAACATGGAATAAGGCAGGACAGCAGGGCGGGTCCTTGCTGGGCCTCCCGTCGCTCAGGTGCTGCAGCTGCTGTTGTGACGTGTGACCTGGGGGCCTGGGAAAGTGACTGCCAGCCGAGCTGGCCCTCGCAGGAGAGGACGAGGCAGAGAGATGGGAGGCTGCCCGCTGCTGCGTCTGGAATCCAGCAGGAGGGTGGAGAGCCGCCTCAGCCCCACAGGCTGCAGACAGGAGGCAGGCTGGGCACTCTAGGGGAGACGGCTCAGCTCCTGGTTCCCTGGGAGGGGGCAGTTTCTGAGTGTTACCCAAGATCGGGGTCAGGGGGCCACGGGCCTTTCTGCCCCACCCCAAGCCAGTGCAGACGCCCCCAGGGAGCTTGGGACTGGAGGCAGGTATGGCCGCTGTGGGTCCCGTCCACGGGTCCCCCAGGCTGAGTGCTGACACTGGACCCTCACGAGACCGCAGGGCCACCCCAGATCTCCTCCTCACCCCAGATCTCCTCCTCATTGTATGGACAGGACCCTGGGCCCCCGAGGGGAAGGGACTCGCCTAGGGTCCCAAATTCCAGGGGGCAGGAGCGATTATTTAGAAACAAAGCTCTTTCTCCTGTCCTCAGAGGCGGGCCCAGAAAGTTCTTTTCCACCCATGTCAGCGCCTGCAGGGACGTGTTCAGCCGTCCTCTCCTTCTCTGGGTCTGTCAGGCTCTGCGGGGGTGGGCGGTGTGCGGCTCGGCCCTTCGGGGAGAAGTTCCTCAGGAGTGGACCTCGGAGCTGGAGTCAGCAGGGCAGAGGCTCCAGTCAGCCTGGCCCCCGTGACCGGGTGAAGCTTCTTCCCTCTGTCGCCTTGCGGGGCGCGGGACCAGCTGCCTGGGCTGGCGTTGACAGCGGCTCTTCCGTGGGGCAGGGGTGTCTCCGGGACACCTGCCACCACATGACACCGTCCCCATGGACTGGACAGCACCCCAAGACCGCCAAGTGCCCTGTCTCTCCTGGAAGTCGTGGCTGGGTCCCAGGTTTCTTCCCAGTCCTGGGCTTCCCAGATAGCTCCTGGCTCGTCAGGCCCCCTCAGAAGGGCTCGGGGAAAGAGGGTCCGGCCCACAGACAGGCGGACGCGCCCGGAGGCAGCTCCAGAACAGGGCTTGGCTGGGGGGAGGGGGCGTGAGGGTCGCAGTGTGGGGAGGGGGTCGGGGGGAAGGGGGTCTGGGTGGAGAGGGGGCCTGGGTGGGGAGGGGGTCTGGGTGGGGAGGCCAGTGTAGGGGCTGCAGTGTGAGGAGGGGGTCTGGGAGGGGTCCTGGGTGGGGAGGGGGCCTGGGTGGGGAGGAGGTCTGGGTGGGAAGGGGGTGGGATCTGGGTGGGGAGGGGGCCGCAGGGTGGGGAGGGGCGCTGAGCAGGGGACACCTCGCCTGAGGTTTCCCGTCACTGGCATCACACATCTGGACTGAAGGGCTCCAGGCCGAGGCTGCCAGGGACGCCGGGCGGAGGAGGGCTGCCTGGCCGTGAGCAGTGCCACCTGGTCAGGGAGCGGCCTGGGCGGCCGTGGCAGCCCCGCCCGGAGGGCCAGGCTGCAGGAGGAAACCTGAACTGGGAGGGCAGGGGGTGCTGGGTTGGAAAAACACTCTCAGGCGTTTTCTGCCTCAGAGGAAGAAAGGAACGAGAGCGTCTGAGAGGCCGGGCCCTGCGGCGGCGAGGGTGCAAGCCTGGCCCACACCGGTCCGGCCGCAGCCGCGCGCGGGGCTGAAGTGCGGACGTCAGCAGGCTTTTTCCTGGCTGGCAGGAAGGGAAAGTTCCCTCCAGTGACAGACAGAAGTAATGGATCTGGGGCACGCCACGGCCTTGGGAGGTTACGGTGAAAATTAATGGAGGCCACGTTTACTAATGTTGCTCTAATCCTGCAGTTCGGGGCATTGAGCTGAGTTTCTGCTTTATGGCCTGTTTTACAAACTAACCTATTTGAGATGCTGGAACAGCCAGGCTGCAGTGAGTTCCAGGTCAGGAAGCGTGCCCCTCCCCTTGGAATCCAGCGCCCTGGCCGCTGGGTGCTGGCCGCCCAGCCCTGCCCGCTGCCCCAGGGCCCGCACGGCGGCCCGTTTATCTTCCAGGTGTTACAGTCGCGGGCCGGGCCACTGCTCCATCACGCTAAACGGGCAATTATCTACCTTGTCACTTCTGCCTCTGCTCTTTTGACCCAGGGGTCACAGGGGCCCGGCTGTAACTGAATCCAGCAGAATACTCCCTTACCTGTCGTATAAATAGTCGTCCTGGCAAAATGGGGCCCGCGGGGCCTTTCGGGAGGTGTTGAGAGGCCGGTCTTGAGCCTTTATTCGCCCTGTAAGGAATGCAGTGCTGTTTTGGCACTCTATCAAAATCAAACAAAGCTCCATTTTTCAGCTTCTTTTTCTAAAGCGTGCGCCCCTGAGCTCACAAATGCTCCTTTGTGGCCCTCGTTACTGAAATTTCCATGCAGCCCTTCCATCTGTTAGCTGTGTTTACCACTATTTCTAGGGAAAGAATTCAGCGTTTCACCTTTATTTGGGGTGTAAGGTCATAAAACGGTCTGGATTATTTCAGCTATATTTATACCAAACCTAATATTGCTTCTTTAACAGGTTTAAAGCTTTTAACTCCCAGGTTCGTTATTCACGGTGAGCTGCCTGAAGAGACCAGCCGTGTTTTAAATGAGGAAGGCGTTCTGCGCCCTCTTGCTGTCTGTGCTCCCCGCTCCCCGAGAGCGTGCTCGCTGTGACCTCCACCCGGGGCACCTCCACCTCCGCCCCAGCGCCCCCTCCACGCAGGGCTGCCGACAGCACGCCGCGTTCCGGGAGCACACACGTGCTCCCTGAGTCCCCTTTTTGTAGAAATAGTCACGTTACTGTGACCTCAGAAAAGGCCTAAGGCTACGGGTGTAGCGCCCACTGGTGAGGTGAGGCCTCTGGGACAGAGCTGATCCCTGCGCGTATCGGCGGGTGTGCATACGTATGTCTGTGCACGTGTGCACGCGTGTGTATGTGTAGATGTGCGTACGTGTGTATGTAAATTTCCCAAAACTTGGCAACTTCAACTTCAGTTTTCAGCAGTAAGTTTGGAGCTGTGTCAAAAAGACATATAACAATAATATAAAATAAAAATGCACGCAGGTGATTTTTCCGCCTAGAATTGCCACATCGGTACTTTTGATGTTGCCCCATTTCCCCGGCAGCCTCAGCTATAGGAATCAGGTGGAGAGGTGGGCAGACAGCAGGCCATCAGGGTCCTACATTGTTAGCCTAGGACATTCTGATCTCACTTCTGCCTTCACGTAGGAGCGGAGCAGGCTGTGCAGATGCGCCATGAGGGACGGGGATGTGGGCAGTGACACGGGCCCTGGTGGGCACTCACAGCGGGGGTGTGGACAGACACGGGCCCTGGCGGGCACTCACAGGGGTCGTGGGCAGACACAGAGCCTGGCGGGCGCTCACGGGGGACGTGGGCAGACAGGGGCCCTGGCGGGCGCTCTCGGTGGGTGTGGGCAGACACGGGCCCTGGCGGGCGCTCACGGGAGTCATGGGCAGACACGGGGCCTGGTGGGCACTCACGGGCCCTGGTGGGTGCTCACAGAGGATGTGGACAGTGACACGGGCCCTGGCGGGCGCTCACGGGGGGCTGTGGGCAGACACGGGGCCTGGCCGGCGCTCACGGGCGGTCTGGGCAGACACGGGGCCTGGTGGGTACTCAACAGTGACGGGCTTCGTTACCATCAGGCCGCCTGGTGAGGGGGGGGCCCGACTTGGTGTCTCAGCACTGCTTCACAGGGTAGTCGTCTGATACCTGCCCGGGGACCACCTGCTCATGTTCTGTGTGGCTGCTTCCCCTAGTCCCCGACCCATGAGTCCTTGCTGAAGAAGAGCATCTGTCTTCACCCTTTCCTGGATCATTTCCTGTGGTAACAGGCTCCCGGATGAGGGGAGGGGAGGTGGAAGTTGAGTCTCCACATAGAGAAGAACCAGAGTGACGCTCAGGGCACTTAGGTCAGCACAGCCTGTGACCCATCCGTCAGAGCTGGAGTCCGAGAGCTAGCTGACTCCGGTGAGAGCACAGCCACAGGCCACTCCCGAGAGCCAGGACCGAGACCGCTCAGCACCCCACAGGCCGAGAGGCCCCATGCGTGCAGCGGCACCTCAGACCTCAGTGGGCATCCTCCTGTTTTAACGAAAGGGGCTTACAGAAGGGCTGCCGCCGCCGTGTGACTCCGAGACTCGGGAAGCAGAGCGGTGGTGCTTCTCCCCGACCTCCCATGACCGTGTGACTCGGGAAGCAGAGCGGTGGTGCTTCTCCCCGGCCTCCCATGACCGTGAGACTCGGGAAGCAGAGCGGTGGTGCTTCTCCCTGGCCTCCCATGACCGTGTGACTCGGGAAGCAGAGCGGTGGTGCTTCTTCCCGGCCTCCCATGACCGGGTCTTGTTGGTCCTGACAAGTCGTCGAGTCCAGGTTGTGCCCAGTGGTCAGTTCACAGTTGGATGGAGCTTCTGGGCCTCTTTGTCCGGCCGTCCGCGTCCCCACCTGTCCCTGCTGTCCCAGGACCGAGTCGGCACAGAGGCCCGTGCGCGTCAGGGGGAGGAGGTGGGGAAGCACAGGCTGCGCCCCACAGCAGAGCTGCCGTGGCCTCCAGCCTCCCGGCATTTCACGATAAAGACAGAAGGGCTTCCCTGGTGGCACAAGTGGCAAACAGCCCGCCTGCCAGTGCAGGAGACATAAAAGTCACAGGTTCAAGCCCTGAGTCGGGAAGACCCCCTGGAGGAAGGAACGGCAGCCCACTCCAGTGTTCTTGCCTGGAGAATCCCATGGACAGAGGAGCCTGGCGGGCTACAGTCCATGGGGTCGCACAGAATCGGACATGACTGAAGTGACTTAGCTGCTGCTGCTGAGTCGCTTCAGTCGTGTCCGACTCTGTGCGACCGCATAGACGGCAGCCTACCAGGCTCCCCGTCCCTGGGATTCTCCAGGCAAGAACACTGGAGTGGGTTGCCATTTCCTTCTCCAATGCATGAGAGTGAAAAGTCAAACTGAAGTCACTCGGTCGTGTCCGACTCTTAGCGACCCCCTGGACTGCAGCCCACCAGGCTCCTCCGTCCATGGGATTTTACAGGCAAGAGTGCTGGAATGGGGTGCCATTGCTTTCTCCAGAAGTGACTTAGCATGTACGCATAAAGACAGAAAAGAGTAAAATTCGCTTTAGAAAGTTGAAGAACTTCGAAGAAAAAAATGCCAACCCTTAGAAACCCTTGAAAACTGTATCAGAGCATCTCTGTCTCCTGGAGACACCTTGACTCGTCAGCAACATGAGTTTCTAGAGGAAGCAATAATGGGCTGTTCCGTCCTCTCATCCCGGGCCACGGGCTGCTGCCTCCCCATCCCTGGTTCCTGCGCCGGCAGGGTGTCTGGCCGGTCCTGGGGACCCCATGTGCGCCGGCGTCACGTGGCGGTCCGGGGGCTCCTGAGCACTGGCGTCTCCCTGGCGGGGTTGCGGGGGTGTGCGTGTGCATGTCAGCAGAATTCACCTCCTCTCTTGACGGCTTGGGTCCCTGAGCTACTTTATTTATTTCCATAATCACAGTACGTGTTACAGACATTAATGTGGTAGTTGTCTCCAGAAGACCTGTCCTTCGGAAGAAGCCAGAGACGGATGGCCTCCGAATGGACATCCCCAGGACAGGCAGCCACCTGTCTGCTTCCTGAAACGCCATGCCCCTGACCCGGGCCCTGCCTTCAGCTCTGACGCCAGGGTCCCCGCCCGCGGTGGGGGACACGAAGGGCCTCCGTCGCATATGTGTGTGATCCTGTCTCAGCGGCTGGTTAAGATGTCTGTGGTGATTACGCAGGAGCACCCGCTTCTTCATAAGCACAACGCAGGCTTTGCAAGAAGCGTTTCCCTTTTCAGCGTGGGTCAAGTGCTTTCTGCCCTGACGGGAGTTGCTGGGCTTCCTGAGCTGACGCTCAGCACACGTGTTTTCAGTGTGAGCCGCTGGCTGAAATACCTTTGCTAGACTTCTGGGGCGGCAGCAGGACAGTGTGCGTGCCTGCACGTTCGCATGCAGTCACCACGGGGACATGCTGATGGGCCCTAATCCGCTTTAACAGCCTGGTGAGAGATGGCATTGCGCCTGGTGGGGCAGCGTCTGAAGGTGCTCTGCAGCCGCGGAGGGACCACCCTCGTAACTCATCCGCGCGCCTGCCCCTCCAGCTCGTGGGATCTAGCCGTTATCTCACGTCGGCTCGTCACCCGGCATCCTCCTTGTTGGCAGAAAGCCCTCGTGCCAGATGCTGAGCACCAGGGACGTGAGGGGGAGGGTGTGCCGTGACACCCGAGCGAAGAGGCAGACGCCGAACGGACAGCCTCTCTCCACCCCAGACGACACACGGGCCTGGATTCCTCAGTTCTGTGAGCGCAGAGCAGACCCCGGGAAGCCGCATGCTCCTATCTGTGACTCATGTATTTATAAGGCCTCACCTCCGATGTATCCAGAGCCTTTTGGAAATTTTGCAGGAAATAGTCACGGCCATGACTTTCTCCTCTCAGGAGTTCCTTTCATTAATCTGTATGTTCTTCTAGTGTTGGTTTTTGAGTGATTGTAGGCATTTCTGTGCTTTAAATTGAAGCCACTATTCAAAACAGTCTCATTTCTATTCTTCGTAAACATATCATGTCCAGTGGGTTGAGCTTTTGACCTGATCATGACTACTTGAACTCTTAGATACAGA
This sequence comes from Bos grunniens, assembly GCF_055505025.1. Taxonomy (NCBI): domain Eukaryota; kingdom Metazoa; phylum Chordata; class Mammalia; order Artiodactyla; family Bovidae; genus Bos; species Bos grunniens. Next base: position 53,130,539 of record NC_141187.1, read on the forward strand.
TAAACTGTTTGTGGATATGATACTTCAGAGGAACCACCTGCACCCTTTTATGTTAAAGTCTAAATCCCGTACTCTTGACGCTCTTGGAATAAGACGTAACACTTGACACTCTTGGAATAAGACGTAACTCTTGACGCTCTTGGAATAAGACGTAACAACCCCATGAAGTTTGTCTCCTGCACTCTCGAGAGGAACTGCCCGCTTGGAATTCGCACATCAGGGACTCTCCTGGTGGCCAGTGACCAAGACTCCACACTCCCAAAGAAAGGGCCCCAGGTTCAGTCCCTGGTCAGGGCAGCAGAGCCTGTGCTCCACAACTGAAAACACAAAACAGCGCAAGTGCTGCAGCTTAGACCTGGAGCAGCCACATAAATAAACACTAAAACACCTCACCAGTCAGACGTCATGAGCTGAGACCTGGGCCAGCCCCCAGCAGCACAAGCTGCTGACCACAGGCTCTCCGTCCACATCCGACCGCCCCGCGTGCAGGTCACTGTCCTGCCATGAAGCTGGGACGTTGTCGCCCAGCCAGCCGAGCGGCAGGCTGGGTCTGCATCTGCGCAGCTGTGCTTGTTGTGGTCTGGAGCCCCCAGAAGCCTTCTGTGAGATGGTTTTAGTGTAAACAGGGAGGAGGGGACACAGAGGATGAGACGGTTGGATGGCGTTACCAACTCGATGGACATAAGTCTGAGTAAACTCCGGGAGATTGTGAAGGACAGGGAAGCCTGGCGTGCTGCAGTTCACGGGGTCGCAAAGAGTCGGACAGGACTGAGCAACTGAACAATGGCGACAGAAAAAAGGGGTGCCAAGTCCGGCTCTGCGGAGCCCTCGACGTTGTGAGCCACAGAGGGCCTTTAACCATCATCTCCTTAAACGCATGGAATTCTAACAGGAATTATTACTTCATTAGATGCTAATACTGTCCAGGGGCCACCATCACTGTTGAGAAAGTCCTTCGCTAACCCAAGTAGCTTCTATTTTCTCTCAAAGGTGCACTTACCTTGGACCTGAAATAGCGGATCCTCAGTGCTTTCTGTGTAAAGTGTGGAGTCCTTGCTCTGTGTTCCTCCCTGAGCTCCCTCTCCCAGAGGGCAGCTGAGCCCCGCCCTTGGGCTTCACGCTCACAGGCAGGGGGCTGTGGTTCTGCCGTTTGCCAAGAAGGCCCAGCTAGTGATGGTCAGAGTGTTCTCCCGGGGTATCTTTACCTTACGTTTTGCTCTGGAACGTGCATCCCAGCTTAAACAGGATGAATATCAAACAGAAACATAGAAGCAATTTTTTCAATAAAACCCCCCTTCTAGAAACCAGTTGCTGACAAGCTGCATCTGCAGAGAAGTCGAGATGAAATAGAGAATATTTGCATCTTTTTATTTTCAGTTTTCTCTCCAGGATCACAATAATCTTTGGCTGGTTCTCCCCTCATCAGTCTTCCCCACAGTCACCAGCCTGTTTTCTAAGTTCTTACAAATGAACCCGGTGCCGGACAGCCCTTCAGGATGTGGGCCTGGGCGACCTCACCCATAGGGGCGCCTCCTGGGACCCCCCGTGAGGCCGCTGTCCTGGGTCTCTTCTAGAGCTGCTGCATTTTGAGAGCTAAACGTAGTCTAAAAAGCATTTATTAACCACCTCTGAGGACACAGTCCCAGTGCTCACACCCTGAGACCCTTCCTAGACCTCTTCAGTATCGGAAAGGCGTCTTCTCTTACTGCCCCGAAGACGCGAAAGCTTCTTTTCTCTCTGGTGGTGAGATGAAAGACCTGGGGGCAGTTACCGCCAGGCCTGCTCTGCATGCCCTCAGATGCCCCCCGTGTATGAGGACAGGATGCCACTCTTTCCTCCGCTTATCCCTTCCCACCCTACCCTCAGGGATTAAAGAGAGAGAGAGAATGTCGGCTTTGGCCGTGATCTTCAGGTTGGTGTCCTTGTCCGCTTTATTTGCTTTGGAGCAGTGACTGACAGCCGCTGAGATGCCGGAGCAGAGCTCGCCAAGGGCCACGCCCACCCTCTTCTGTCCGGTGGCCTGCCCTCGGAGGACCACAGGCTGTGCTGGGGGTCAGGGGACCGCTCTTTGCTGATCGCCTGCTTCTTTCCAATGCTCCCCATTTTCTCAAGACTGGTTGCCTCCTGGTTATGTGTTCACGCCCTCAGATAGGGCTTCTCCTTTTCCTTTTCTTGAACATCTGCAGTACTAAGAGCTCGTGCTGGACCCGTGGGTGCTGGTGATGCAGGATGCGCTGCTGGCTGGATGACTGACAGTCTCCTTTGGGCCATTTCTGCGTCTCCGCTGTGTGACTTTGGCCCATCCACTAACACCTTTCATGCATTGTCTCCTCTTGGGTGAAAGAGAGACCTTAGTGCTGCTGATTTACTCCGAGTTCGTTGTGAGGGTCAGGTGACAGAGCGTGTGGGTGCTCACCAAGCCTCTCTCCCTGTATAACTGGGGCCTCTGGGCCTCGGACACTGGGGGAGTGGCCTCCAGAGTGCCGGTTAACGGCAGCTGCCCCGCTGACCTCCTTCTATGGTCGGCCATCGTTATGGGCGCTTTACACTCATCTTCTCATTTGTTTGTTGAAAGCCTGCAGAAGAGGCTCTGTTGCCCTCGTATTACAGCTGAAGGGCTGGCCCGGCATCCTGAACGTGAGACGGCACAGCTGGAGCCCTGCCCGGCCTGCCCATGCCAGGGCCCCTTACTGTGCCTGGGGAGGAAGAGGGGCCATGCTCTCCGTGGGGTGTGGGGTCTGACTCTCTGGCAGCTGAGGAGTCTAGTGTAACCCTGTTTTCAGGCTTAGATGTCTGAGCTCCAAAAGAAGCAAGTGTTTGCCTGCCGGCAGGCAGGTATCTTAACACAGAAGGTATAAGCCGCCAGTGAGTTTCAAAAGCAGCTGTGCCTTATAAACCTCTTGTTTATATGGGCTTCTCTGGTGGCTCAAACGGTTAAGAATCTGCCTGCAATGCGGGAGACTTGGGTTCGATCCCTGGGTTGGGAAGATCCCCTGGAGAAGGGAACAGCTACCCACTCCCAGTATTCTTGCCTGGGGAATTCCATGGACAGGGGAGCCTGGCTACAGCCCATGGGGTCACAAGAGTCGGACACGACTAGGCAACTAACACTTTCGCTATTTGATTTCAGTGTGTTTTACTTACACATCCCGTGAGCCAGTGAAGGATGTAAGTCAAAGTCCAGCGCTGCAAGCTCGCTCTCCTTCCTCTATTGCTGTGGCAGCTTTACTTCTTAAAGGATCGTAATTAAAAAATTTTTTTCAGAACAATTCCTTGGGTGCTTCTGGTGAAGTGATCTTCTTCCCTCAGTAAGAAGACGTCCTGGACGCTTCTGATGAGTTGACTCCTTCTTGCTTTCCCTTTCCGGGTGTAAGTTCCGCTTCCCTGATCCGTGGCTGGCTCTCAAGGCAGGAAGGCGAGTTTGACTTCATAAACTGACAGCTAACATTTGTTCAGCGTCTGTCGTTTACAAAGCAGGCACTGTTCACTGCGTTGTCTCGGCCCCAGAGCTGGTCACCGCCCGGCAGCTCGCGCCTGGACGCGGGAGCTGCCATCTGGAGCGCGCCAGGCTGAGCTGACGCGGGCAGGGGCACCGATCACTGGCTTTGCTGCGCGCCAGCGCCTCCCCAGCTCCCTGGTGCCCCACTCAGGCGAGGTCCTGACCCGAGCTCACCGTGGCCATCAGTGAGCGTGTGAGCGTGAGATGAGTGGAAGCTGCGTGTGTCCTCTGTGAATCAGAGGTGTCTAAGCCAGTGTCCGCAGACAGCCTTTCCAGGATATCTGTGAGTCTCCGAAAACCTTGGGCAGAAGCGTGCCCCATGCAGACTCACACAGGCATGCTTTTTGGAGAAGAAGGCATCTTCCTCATTTTTCATCACATCCTCAGAGGGGTTCATGACCCCAATAAAGCCAATAATCACTGCTTTTAAAAATGAAACAGCCCCAAATCTTAAGATTTTATTTACCATTCATAACAAGAGATAGAAATCATCAGAACGTTAGGCTTAACCTCTGTTACCTAAAGGGTATCAACATTTCATGTCTGAGCTAATTGAATTTGGTTTGTTAGAGCTTAAAACTAATGAGCCTGACACTTGGGTTTCAACCTTCCAATTGGCGAATTCTCAGCTCGGTCCTGGGGCCGTGGATTTCACTGACTTCTACCAGGCATCTTGAAAATGCCTGTGATGGGTGTAAATGCCAGGGAATTACAGTGCATCCACCAGCAATTGGCTGAAGCAGAAGGTTCCAAGATGAGCACCCACGTTTGCGTTCTGTAATATTTTATTGGTCATACGTAATCGACAGGCCACATTGTACCTTTCTAGAGTGATCCTTCCAATTAAATTCTTTAGAAGCAAATGATGAAATGTCATCCTCGCCCTTTTGCACGTCTTATTAATTACACTATCATTCTAAATATTTACCGTGTGTTCTTTCAAATATTTGTAGATATAATAGAAAGCACGTCTGTGACAGTATATGCCTTGCTAAATCAACATTAGACATTCCCGTGTTTACACACTCACATATGGTTAATGGCTCACGTTACCTAGTAAAGCTTTCTGTTTCCCGATTTAAAAGATAGTGAAAGGATGAAGTCCTGAAATGTTTATTTTTTACCCCAGGGTCTTACTGCTTCATGGAGTCACACACAAACAGGCTGCATACGTATTTTAACACCCCTAAACCCACACTGGAGCTTCGTCGGGAAACTAAGGTCTGGTCAGCTGAGGTCACGCCGGACGCTTGGCGTGGCCGCCGTGGCCGCCGGTGACCTCTGTCCCGGGGAGGCGCGCGGAACGCAAACACGGTTTCTGCAGCAGCTCAGAGCCGGGATTAACTTGGATCAGCTCGTCTTCTGCTTTTAATGAAATTCCGTCCCTTGTATTTTTGTGTTTGGAGGAGAGTCCAAGTTGTCTCCTGCTCACTTAGTCGGGCCGTGCCCTCGGGCCGTCGCAGGCTTCCCTGACCTCTGGGGGGCGAGGGGGGCACGAAGCATTCCTGAGAAACTGGAGCGCGGCGGCCCCCAGAGAGTTCGCAGAGAAACTCGCTCCAGACTCGCTGCCAGACACTCGAGTCCCCTTTCAGCACTTGCCTGACGTCTCTGTCAGCCCGTCTGGCTCCTCGGGGAGGTCAGTCTGGGGGCTGGGAGAGGTGGCCGCCCCCCGAGGCCAGGGGCCCGGACGGGCCTTCGGTCTCCACCATCTGACGTCCGTCCACGGAGGCGGGAAGAGCATGGGGAAGCAGGGCTGCAGTCTGCAAGTCATTTTCTTTTCTCTTAACCTTCAATTTAAATTAGATGAATTGGTGTTTTTATTCCTCAAATAATGAATTCACTGATTTGGGGTGGATGAAATTGAAGGGTTGTTGGCCGTGGGTTTTTTTATAGGACCTCTGCGACTAATTATTTTGTAATGATATTAGCTATCGTACAAAGGATGTTTTCTCTTGTACATTTAATGAAATTTGGGGCAAGGGGGTTTGGGAAATATGTTTCTGGTTTTAAAATTATATTCTCTTTGTGGTTTACATTTCCTATATGATGGATTTCAGAAAAAGTGGGGAACAAGGGTACTCTATACTGTAAACAAACCGAGAAGCCACATTTCTTGGCTTGTGCATTGTTTTCCGTGAACTGAGTGCAGCTGAGTGTGCACGGCAGTGGCCGTGTGGGAGAGTCTGCAGGTCCTAGCTGGACGGGACACCCACGTCGGATTCTCGGGAAAAATACTCCTGCTGGGGTCCTTCCCGACCACACCAGGGCTGGGCCGTGACTGTGCCTGGTTTGGTCCAGGCAATGTTTAATTTTGTTTTTTTTTAACTATCACTTAAAATTAGTCTTTTTTTTTTTTTTTTTAAACAAAAGTGTCAGTTTTTTGCATTTCAGATGTACAACTTCTCATATACCCAGAAGGCCTGGCAAGACTGGTTCCCCATCCCATGTGAGAAACACCTTCGTCCCGGAAGTTTCCCGGCCCTTCCTCAAGGGAATATGCCCTGCAGGTCACCAGGGTGCCTCCCCCGCCAACCAGTGCCCCTGAAGTCACTGGAGGTGTGAACCTCTGGACTCTTTATCCAGTGCTGTGTTAAAAAAGAGAGATCACTCTGCCAAGTAAAGTGCTCTGTTCACTGGAAAGCCCTTCCTAGCTTTTGTATAAAAGCAGATGCTTGACTAATACAGTCACGGCTTCAGTGACCTGCCTTATGCTTCTCAGGGTGCCTGGACAGACGCCCTCCTCGTAGACAGACTGGGGCCCCGCACCAAAGCCGTCTCTCATCATCTGAAATGTCTCTTTGGACAGTTTCCTTATCACCAAAACCCAAAACAAAATTTCCAGCTCTCAAAAGTTCTGTGATCTTTATTGCTTTTCTGTTTCCAGTGATTCAAGACGCAGTAGCTTGGGCTTCCCAAATTACCTGCCTTCTCTGCCAAAACACTAATCACGGAATGAAGCACGTCGCTGTGTCTAGCACATATTCGGCTTCTGTGTGGAGAGCCCCCTCGTAGAGACAGGGTCCTTCAGATTAACACCCACCCCCATCCCCATCATCTTCATAAAATGAAGCAAGTCTGGCCAGTCTGACCCCCGAGACGGAGGACATGTGCCTGTGACGTCTGAAGAGCATCAATAATGAGGGGACCCAGCAGAGTCTAGGAGGACCCCTTGTGTCCAGGCTGGAGAGCGGGGAAGGAGGAGGGTCCCACTGATCCTGGGATGGGACTCTCCGAGTCCCCTCACGTCCTGGCTGAGTCCCAGGCTGGCCTGTGGCTGGAGCTGCAGGCCCAGGCCTCCCCCAGGCCGTGGTGGGTGCTGGGGGCTGGCTCAGGTGTTTTCAGGGAGCCGCTGACCAACCCTCAGCCGCTGCGGGCTCGCCCGGACGGGGCGGCCTGGGTGGACACTGGCCCCGGCCGGGAAGCCTGCCCCTCCCTCCTTGCGCCACCATGACCTTCACAAGGCCACTCCCGCCCTTTTTGTTTTCTCCATCAGTAAAATAAGACGGTAAAGTTAACGTTCTTTTTGAGAAGCTCTAGGGAGACTCTTCTGATAGCTTCACGGAAACGACGGCAGATGGACGTTTCTTGGGGCTCCACCTTGGTCCCCTTCTGGGCCTGCCTCTCCGGTTGGGGGGCTTCTAAGACCCGCCTTCCTACCCCGTGCCCGCCAGTTCTGCCCCAGCCTCACCTGGTCCCCCCGCTGCCCCAGGAGGAGAGGTGGAGAGGGGGGAGCTCTTATGCCAAAATAAACGGTGAAGGTTGGAGATGTTTAGACCAAGATACTTAGGACAATGCGACCGAGTAAAGATGGCATCAGATTTATCGTTACACTTACGTTAGAGCCCAGCGCCCCAGAGCACACTCTCCAGTTAACTGCTCTGTCTTAAAAGGTTTGTTTTGTTTGTTTTAAGATTTCATTTTGTTGAAACCTTCTAATCATGCCTCAGTTTAGGCTCTGTTTATAGGCTTTTCTACTTCATTGAGAAATGTTGGAAAAACATCCGTTTTTCTCTCAACAACTGTTGACAGTTTGGGAATAGTATCACACCAGGGGGCACACACAACGATGTCTGAAGCTAACTCTATAGAAGGAATGAGTTCAAGCGCCCCCCCAGAAATCTATCCACTCGTGTAGCACAGATTCATTTTCCTAAAATAGCAGAGACGCACATATAAGACAAACACATAAACTACCAGGATGTTTGCGCTCTTTCAAAACTTAGATAGCCAACCTGCCTTGGTCAAGGACTCAGAAATTCTTAAGGATGGAAATGTCGAAACCACAGATTCCATTCTAAAACACATCTTTAAAAAGAATGAGTGCTCTGAAGAATGCTGTGTTTTCATGTTAGGACTGATAACAGGCTGTGGAATTATCACGTCGTATCTGGGAGATCGTTATGGGTCACTGATCTCTTAGGCGTTAGCCCAGGAAATTTTCTCCAATAATATCAGCATTTGCAGTAGCGGTAACATCTTGTGGATCACAAAGTGCTTTCAACAGATGCTCTGATGGGAGCCCTAGACCCTGGAACGTGTGGGGTACCTGAGCAGGAAGTCAGTGACATGTCTGACATGATGAGCCTGGAGTCTAGGACTCTGTCCACGTTCTTCCCACCGAGTAACCTTGGCCCTGGCCTTCATGGCCCGCTTCCCTGTAACACTGTCCCTGGGGGGATGCGCGGCGGTTCCAGGCCTTCACATCCCACTGTCTCCGGGCTGCGGGAGGGGCTCTCCGGGGGGATGCTCGCGGCATAGGCTCAGCTTGTGGAACTGACCCCCCTCCCATGACAAGGTGACAGCCGGTCGCGGGAGGGATCCTCAGCCACCGCGCCTGGCACCGCTGGGAGCCAGGGTGCCACTCTCACTCTTCCCTTCATCCTTGCCTCCACCTCCAGCAGCAGGAGGAGTTGGTATCAGCGGGGGCTGGCCCTGCTCCCCCCGAGCCCCCACGGGCAGCGGGGCCACCGCAAGACGGGGGGTCTCTGCTGAAGCAGGTGGCAGCCCCCACGGGTGACATGTTCCCCACGAGAGGGGGGTCTCTGCTGAAGCAGGTGGCAGCCCCACGGGTGATACGTTCCCAGCCAGGGGACACCGCTCACGCTTGGGAGCAAAGGCCCCAAACTGTGCCTCTGCTCAGGGTTCTAACCTAACACGGAGCCGGAGACGGAGACGAAGGTGACTGGCACCGCGAGATGCTGCTTCTGGCCCCTGGTGGGGGATCTGTGCCAGCCTGGCTGGGAGTTCACACTGCCCCCCAGTACCAGAGCCCTGCCCATCCACGCCCCTGCAAGAGCACGTGCTTGTGCCCTTCCCGTCCCGTGTGGCCTGGCGTTGGGCACTCAGAGGCGCGGGGCAGGGGTGGGGCAGCGGTCATTGCAGCCCACCCTCGTCTCCGCCCACCCTAGGCTGGGGGCTGCCCACGGGGGGACGCGGATTCCTCTCCCTGCCGGGGAGACGGGCTTCCTTGGAGGCAGTTCACTGAGGCTTCATCTCACTTGCGTGGTCTTCTCACTGGACTCTGAACGGAATTTCTTTTTTTAACCACTGTGCCACCTGGGAAGCCCTGTTTCCCTTCGTTTTTGCTCTCAAGGCTTCGCTGTGGCTGATGGGGAGGGCAGGGTGGGAAGGACTCCTTGTCCACTGTCTAGTCGGGTGGCCCTGATCAGGCAGCACCCCGCGTGTGTCCCAAAGCTCTGGCCTCCCATCCCCTCACCACATTGTCTTTCCCTGTGGCTTTAGGAGGAGTTGAGTAGAAATGGGAACCGGAGAATCCGGGTGGATTGAGCAGCAAGTGTGACTGTCGCACTGGCCCCTTTGCCAGAGCCTTGATGGGTGACTTCATGTTCTACCCACACACATGCTCCTGCGTGAAAGTTAGCAGCCTCTTAATTTATGATTAATTTATGATTTTTGGAGCAAATGTTCAGTAACTGTTCTTGAATCGACAACATTGATTTGAAAAAACTGTCAGCGTTACCTAGTGTGTCGTAGGGAAGAAGAACGTCTAGGGGTCATTTCAGATTGAGTTTTGAGATGTTATCAGTGGCCAGCTTTCTAACCAGGCTCCGTCCATGGTAAGAGCAGGACAGTGAAGATGCTGCACATCTGTGCACAACCAGTGGGCTCAGTTGGTCCCGAGGACCCAGCGCGTCGCGCATCTTCCGGGGAAGGTGCTCATCCTGGGGTAACGTCTGCCTTCCGTAAACACCACTCCAAGTGCCTCCTTCTCGGAAAGTTGGGCCGAGGGAGCCAGCACAGATTTCCACATACCACCCCCCGCCCCCATCCCCCCAGAGCCTTGCGTCACAAGCCTTTCTGATCAATAAGAACATTGTGGAGGTTGTTGCAGGCTGACGAGCTTGCTCGTCTGCAAGCCAGCACCTGACTTGAAAGGCTGGTCTGGTCTCTGTGGTGGAGCGCGGCCTCACTGCCTGTCCTGGCTCCCGCCCCGGGCCCGCTCTCCCGACGCCGCGGCCCAGACCGCAGTTTCGTGGTGAGTAAGCTGTGGCCGGACCCGCGCTCCTGTGAGAGGCATTGCGCCTTTCCCGTCAGAACCGCCATGCCCAGATCCTGAGTGGGAAGGAGGAGAGAGCGGAATCGAAACCCATCAGATAGCTGGTCGGGGCCTTCAGGTCTGAAGAGACTGAGAGCCCAGTGGCCCTGTTCTCCTTAGGAACTGGGATGAGTGCACGCGGTTCCAGGCCGTGGAGCATCTAAGCATGAGATGATGCGGAAACGCGTTACCTAGGGCGAGCTGCCCATGTGTTTCTCAGCTCGTTGTTAAAGCGCACGTGTTACTTGGCTTTTCTGTAATTGGTGGGTGTGGTTTGTATTTTAATTCATGTCAGGCTCTTAGAATTTCCTCTTGAAATTTTTGTCTTCCTCCTTGAAAACTTTCTGTTTCATTTCCAGGGAAATGGAATCCTTTGGTCTTACTGTTGAAATGTAGTTTTGCTGTTTCTGACAATGCTTTTAATTTCACCAGTTGCAGGGTAAATAAGCCATTGTGCAGCTAGAAAAAAAAAAATTGGCAGAAAGGCAGAATATGTTAAAGGCTTGCCTTTCGTTGCTGAGGAGGTTTCCCAACTGGAGTGTCTCTGTTTCATTTTGCCTCTGGCTAACATCTGAAGATCAGTCATAAAGCTCCATGCAAATACTTTCATGTATTAGAAGAACAATATTTTGACACTCATTGACACTGTAAAAAAATACAACACTAAATTAGTGTTCAGGAAGACAGTGCAGACATTGTTCATTCATATGAAATGAATGTGAAAATGTTGTGTTAACAGAAAAGATGGCCCCATGGCCCCTGCCGACAGCGTTTGCCGGGAGAACCACCTCTGGTGTTTCATAGGATCCCACAACTTTTTCTTCTTAATCCTGGGTCTTGAGTAGTCATTGGTACTGGTCAAACAACTGAAAATTTTAGTCACGAAGAAATAAAGGTTTGTTCTCCAGAATCTGGTAATTTAAGCTTCTCTAAGAGGTTTATGTTGATTTGATACTAGGAGGTAAGGGGCGAATTTTAGAATTTTTAACTACTTGATATGTTAACTGTCTTGAAAATATTAATTCAATTTATCAAAGACCTGATTTTCCAGACTTCATTTAAAGTTATAAAGACTCAAAAAAAAAAAATCTCTTGTCCTATGAATTTTTAAAGTAATCAAACCTTTAGGAATTCTCTTGATTTTTTTTTTCTTTTTTAGTTTGGAGAACATTAAGGAGCTTTTTGCTTAATTTTCAGCAGTGTCGTGGGAGTGTCATCTGTAGACTATTGGGTTTTTTTATCTAGTGGAATTCCCCTCCTCCCATGTCACTCAGCTCCAATATTACTGTCACAAGAAATGTTTTCTTAAATGTAACTGGCTTCCCTTCCCATCTCTTTCAATCAAGGACGTTGCTGAGTCAGCATCTAGGAAATAATTATAACAGAAACATTGTGCTCGTGGGCAGGACCGAGCTAATATGAGTGACCTGACCTCCCAGAAGAGCAAAGCTTACATACGGTGTGTGCTGGGGTGTCTTATATTTAGCAACCAAAAGTTAAAGACGGGATGATTAAATCTAAATCTATTCATCATAGCTTCAGGAGTACTGAGGGGAGGATGACTTTTAAGCTGAAATCCTGATTTTTGTGAATCGGAACATTGTGGGAAACACGTTTGAAGTGAGTTTCGGTGAATGCGGTGGCCAGGCCACTGGCCTCCATTAGGAGGATGCTGTGAGTGCCAGGTGGTCCCTGGGACGCTGGACAGGCAGGCACTGAAGTCCTGGGGTGAAGGGGCAGGCAGGTGCCGGTTCTGGGGGCCCATACTGAGGTGTGCCCCCGCCCCCCACCCCTGCCGGCCATCACCCCACGTGGCATCCTCACGGGCCCTGAACCGGGTGCCTCCTGAGTGCTGAATGCCGCCCTCCGTGCGGCCGCCCCCCACCCAGGGGCTGGGCCCCCATCGTCCTCACAGCCTGTGCACTGGGGCCGGAAGCCAGCTCGGAGAGTCCAGGGAGTCAGTGCCTCCCAGGCCTGGTCAGGGGGCCCCCTGCCGAGCCCCCCGCCGAGCCCCCCAGGCCTGTGGCTCCCCGCCCTCCATGTGTCACCTCTGGGTCTCCCACCCTGGGCCTAGGCGCTCCTGCCCCAGGCCCCCCCAGCCTCAGCCAGCCGCTGTCCCCAGCACAGCTGGGCATCTGTGGCACCCAGGGCCGGCCGCGCAGGCTCTGGGCCCCTGGACACAGGTTTTTCTGAGACCCTGACTGACCCAGAATGAGTCCGTCTCCATCACTGAAAATGGCTGGGAGGTGGGGAGACCCCAGGACAGCCCCCGGGCTGCACGCCCCTGCATCCTGAGCCGCGGGCCGTGGGCTTGCTCAGGACGGAGGCTGAGGAAGCCCCCACGCCTGACAGCTCTTGGAGGCTCCCTGGAGTTTATTCTCAGAAGCCCTTCCCCAAGTCAAATATCGGCCCGTTGAAGCTGTTTCCTGCATAAAGTGTGGACGTCCCTGAGCCTGACAGGGCATCTGCCGTGTCTGCCCACCCTCCCCGCCCTGCGTCCTCCAGGCCGGCACCTTGAGGGCCCCCGTGAATGCTTGCCGACCAGCAGGTCGAGTCCCCGGGCAGGCGCACAGAGGCCCACGCGGGCTTCCTAGCAGCCGTCTGCGGCGCTCCCACAGGAAGGCGTGTGGGAGCAGAGTGCGCCTGGAGGAGGAATGAACAGGGGTGCAGCCTCTTGTCCCGCCGCCAGCTGAACTGCTGTGTGGCTTCAGACGGGTCACCCTGCCTCCCTGCTCTCAGCTGCTAGCCCACCTTCTAAATGAGTGGAATTGAATGGCGGTACCTCGAAGTCCCTTCCAGCTATGAAAGTCTGTGGCTCTGACTAACAGAACTGGGATTAAATCCTCTCCACCCTCTACTCTCCCCTCCTGGAGAGGAGCTGACGTCTCCAGATACCAGGAGCCCTCGCCAGCTATGTAGTCAGCATTGTCATCACGGTAAACCACAGTCCTCGAGCACTCACTCTGCCCCAGCCCCTGTTCCCGGCACTTTTCATGAAAGTGAAAAGTGAAAGTCGCTCAGTCGTGTCTGACTCTTTGCGACCCCATGGACTATACAGTCCATGTAGTTCTCCAGGTCAGAATACTGGAGTGGGTAGCCTTTCCCTTCACCAGGGGATCTTCCCAACCAAGGGATCAAACCCAATGTCTCCCGCATTGCGGGTGGATTCTTTACCAGCTGAGCCACCAGGGATATTAACTAATTTAATCCTAAAAGCAGCCCTCTGAGGCCAGCACCATTTATTCTCATTTTTCTGAAGTGCTGGAAGATTAGGCAACTTTTGAAAAGTTACCCAGTGATTCCTGGAATGGGGGTCTAACCCAGGTGATCTGACTCCGCGTCTGAGCCCCTCAACAAGCCTGGATTCTCCTTGTGGTTCCCACACTGGCACTGGCAACCTCCCTGGAACCTGTTAAAGTACAGGTGTTCAGGCTGCGGGGTCAGCCTCACGGGGGCTGGTGGAGGCCCACAGGGTGCACAGGCCCCTTCTGGGTGACTCTGAGGCACCCAGATTTGCTTCGAGCAGCCAGCCTTCTCTCTGAGCGCTCAGCGCCATCGTGCCTATCAGGGTCCTCTGGGTCTTCACTCCCCGCTGTCCCCACGGGGTGGGTGGGGAGGGAATCGCTGCCCATCTGACAGTCACGATGCAAGCTTTCACGTGTTTAATGGTCATCAGCCGGGAGCTATGGGACGACTTTTCAAGGTCTGTCTTCACCGGTGAGGTCACTCCAGGAAGAGGCAGGCAGCGTGGAGGCCGTGACGAGGGAGGGACGAGAGGTCAGTCCTGCAGCTGTGCCGCCAGCGGGGCGGCCACCTCCTGGGCCTGCAGGCAGAGCAGCAGGACGAGGCGCTGCCCACTCAGCTCTCCTCCCCCGGGACGGCTCTGCCGCCTATGCCCAGCAGGCGCCCACCAGGCCTGAGCATGTGAGGGGTGCCTGTCTGAACTCAGGGGTGCTGTGACCACAGTAGGAGTGCCAGGGCCCTGCGTGGACAAGTAGCGTGAAATACCTTGAGGGTGTTCTGTGCTGAAATGACAAGGTGCCGCGTGGGGCATTCTAAGACATTGAAACAAGCTTCACTTTTCCCACCTTTTTCATTGTAGCTCATAGAAAAACCTAAGTTGCATGTGTGGCTTGTATCATACTGCTGTTGGGGCAGCACTGTTTTAAGGAAACTGAGCTTGTAAAGAAAGTACAATCTGTATTTCCCTAGTGCACATACCCTGATGTGTTTATGGGGTTTATTTACCAGTGACAATGGTTATTGGGGTGGTGAGACTCACGCCTGCCATTCGTGGGCGCCCAGGACCAGCCCAGAAGCTGGATTCCAGAGGTCAGAGTCAGCCGAGGGGCAGGGCCAGGTGGTCAGGACGGGCTGGAGGGGAAGGTCACCAGGAAGTCAGGGCTGGCTTCTGCGAGGGAGCCACGGGCGGCCGGGGTGGCCGGCAGGTGGCCATGGGTGTGGAGTCACTTCCTGCCCCGAGCCCACAGCTCCTGGCGGCCCTGCTGAGCCAGGAGCGGGTTTGGGTGGCTCGCAGGCTGTGCGCGTGGGAGCAGGTAATTGGAAGCACCTGGTCCAGGTAGGCGGCTGGGCTCCAGGAAGCAGCACTTCTGGGAAGCGTGTTGTGACAGTCTGGGAGCCTGGGCTGGGCCGCCAAGCCTGACTCCCGGGCTCCTGTCCCTCTCGGGGGCCTGACAGGGTGTTAAAGGCAAACAGTGCTGAGCAGAGACGCGGCGGCAGAGGCTGCCATGCCACTGTTAAAGGCAAGCACGGAATTCCACTGCGGTGCTGACCCACTAGCTGAAGCTCCGGTCATCACAGGACCGCCCTCTCACCCCGAGCGCCTCTCACTGTGCGACTTGACTTCTCACGGCGGTGTTTCCCCTTTGTTGGGATTGGGCTGAGCCTGTCCAGAGTGGGGGGACACTGGGTCACTCCAGGCCAAGGCCTCACAAGGCCAGAGGAGGCCTTGCAGCTTCTGTTTTCTGAGGAGGTGGGGGCAGACTGGCCGGGAGGCCACGGAGGCAGGGCAGGTGCAGGAGAGCGGGTGTGTCCAGCGCGAGGACCAGGCGGTCAGGCCACTTGGCCCGCAGCCCGGGAGCAGGGCGCAGCCGCCACCCCAGTCCTGCTGCCGAACTCTGAGTCCTGAGCAGCTCGAGGCCAGGGTGCCATTGTTAGTTTTGCATCTTCTGTCGTGGTTCTTTCTTACACTGTTTACATGGTCACGTAACCTGATGCACCCACTCCGAGTATGCTGTGCTAGGCATGCATGTCTGGCTCTAGAATTTGCTCAGCTTAGTCTTCAATCCTAAAAGCCCCACAGAATGATATTACGTATGGTTCAGTTCAGTTCAATCGCTCAGTCGAGTCCGACTCTTCGCGACCCCATGCAGTGCAGCACGCCAGGCCTCCCTGTCCATCACCAGCTCCCGGGGTTTACTCAAACTCATGTCCATTGAGTCGGTAACGCCATCTAACCATCTCATCCTCTGTCGTCCCCTTCTCCTTCCACCTTCAGTCTTTCCCAGCATCAGGTCTTTTCCAGTGAGTCAGCTCTTCGCATCAGGTGGCCAGAGGACTGGAGCTTCAGCTTCAGCAACAGTCCTTCCAATGAACATTCAGGACTGATCTCCTTTAGGGTTGACTGGTTGGATCTCCTTGCAGTCTGAGGTCTTCTCAAGAATCTTCTTCAACACCACAGTTCAAAAGCATCAATTCTTCGGAGCTCGGCTTTCTTTATAATCCAACTGTCACATCTGTACCTGTCTACTGGAAAAACCATAGCTTTGACTAGATGGACCTTTGCTGGCAAAGTAATGTCTCTGCTTTTTAATATGCGGGCTAGGTTGGCCATACCCTTTCTTCCAAGGAGCAAGTGTCTTTGAATTTCATGGCTGCCGTCACCATCTGCAGTGATTTTGGAGCCAAGAAAATACAGTCTGTCACTGTTGCCACTGTTTCCCCATCTATTTGCCATGAAGTGATGGGACTGGATGCCATGATCTTCATCTTTTGAATGTTGAGTGTTAAGCCAACTTTTTTGCTCTCCTCTTTCTGTTTCATTAAGAGGCTCCTTAGTTCTTCTCCACTTTCTGCCATGAGGGTTACGGAGGGCTAGAGAACGTCCAGTCAGTGCCCACTGTTTGCTGCAGGAGACACCAGGTTCCCTGTCAGGCTGGGCCTCCAGGCCGAGGATGCAGACTGATTTGCGGCCAGGCTGCCCAGTGGCCACGCTCCCCAGCCCGATGCTGGGAAGAGAGGGCAAGTGTGCCCCAGTGGGGAGTGTGGTGGTTCTGGAGAGAGCGTCTGGGGAGAACCTTGAGGGGGCAGCAGGCCCACCCTGTGCTTTTCTGCTCTTCCTCATGCGGTTCTGCAGCAAATAATAACAGTGGGAAAGAGGAGTGGCCTGGGGACGGGGTTGCCGGGGAATACGAGGGCCCCACACGCAGGCAGGCATGCACGCTGACCGCAAGCAGCAGTGTCAGAGGAAAATACCAGGATCCAGAGGAACTACAGGCAGCACAGTCCGGTTCTGTTTGCTAGAAGCCAAGGTGGACAGGTAAGCGTCGGTGGGCCAGGCGCCAGTTCTATAGCAGTGCAGCCGCACAGGCTGTCCCTGAGCTGTCGTGGCCCTTCGGAGCTCCGGCCGCAGAGCTGAGTGCTTGTGGTTCAGCCTGTGGCTCAGAAACCTCAAGTGTTTACTCTCTGGCCCTTTAAGGAAATGTTTGCAGATTCCACACTTGAAGGAAATAAATGAAATGAAATGAATGAAAGAGCTGAGCTGAAGTAGTCAGGAACAGCGTGGACAAGAGAAAATCACTCACGATGTTGCAGCCACACTAGAAAGAAAATTTAAATAAATGTTATTAGAAACAATCAAAGGAACAAGCAAAAGGAAATCAGATAAAAGAATGTGGAAAAGAACAAGCATGAATGTGACCGGGCAGCACGCAGCAGACCTGAGAGGAGGAGAGGCCCCACACGCGCGTGGTTGCTGCGCCCGGGAAAACAGAGACAGAGCGTCCGCGGAGAGCAGAGGAGGAACGGCCGTGCTACCTGGCTCTGCGTGTACAGAGAGCAGACGGCGCTCCAGACACACCGGGTCAGGGTGATTCCCTAGGACTAGGGCGACCAGGCTGTGGTTCCCCCGCCTCGGACCTCGCAGGTCCGTGGGTGTGGCTGGAACAAACGCCAGGGCAGGGCACTGCTGGCCCAGTCCATTTCAGAGCGTCGGTACCAGTGTTGAATGACCGTTCGTAGCGAGAGCTAGAGAGCCTTCTAAGTTTGTTCTATTATTTTGGGGTTTTTTTTTAATTTATGATCTAATGATTTTTTTCCTGTCTAGTAAGTTTGTATCTTTAAAATGTCTAAAAGGCCCTTAATCAAAGGACTCGACAAGCCTCAGTATTTTTGCCCATGAAGAAATTACTAGATTGAGGTTTTGATTTTATGCCAAATGATTTTCTCAACGTAGTTGTATTTGTTCCCCAACTATGTCAGAGTAAGGGGTGCTCCCCCGACCCTGGGGTAGCCTTCAACCTCCCGCTGTGGGTCCCACAAACATAAGACCCAGCCTTGCCCAGGACTCCTCGACGTCCTGATTCAAGCTAAGAACACCAGGCTGTCGTCATGGAGACAGCTACTGAATGAACTTAAAGAAAATGCATGTGCCTAGTTCCACACTTAGAACACTCTACGGGGAATTTTATCTCCATTTCTCAAATGACTCTGATTTTCAGTAGAAATAGTTTGCGGGCTTTCTCCGCTGTTTTATGTATATGTGTGTATGTATGTGTGTACATGCGTGTGTATTTGTAAGCATGTGTGTATGTTTAGACCGTTTCCATGACGGGGGCCCGTGAAGCACACCACACAGGCACAAGGCTGAGACGCAGCAGTCCACTGGACAGAGTTAAACAGAACCTTGATTAACACATCTCGTTATTCACGGATGACAGCTCAGTTAATAAGTGTCCGTGGCTTGGATACCAAGCCGGAGGTTAACGGCGAGGTGGAAGCAACCGCCGAACCCAGGTTCTGGAGACAAACACACCCCGCGCTCTGAAGGGCATGTGCGGAATCGGGCCGCTGGCCAGCGGTGCACTGTGGCTGTTCTCCACTGGCCCAGTGGGAGCCGCCCGAGCCCCGCGCCCAGGGAGGCGGGGCCCCTCCCCGGACTTACGCGTCCGTGACCCGAACATCCAACAAGCGGGCATGGGAGAGGAGGGCTTTAGGGTTCTTTTTTTTTTTTGAAAATTTTTTAAATCAAAGTTTTATTTTGACTTCTGTAATCAGATTTGTAAAACAGCTAGGTTAATTGTATGGTTATAAGAAAACACACTTCCAGATGGAGCGAATATCTATAACCATCTAGACTTGGCCCTCCGATGTCAGTGACCTGGGTCAGGTCTCCCCTACTCCATGTGCCGTGAGATGCGGCTGGACAGCTGAAGGGTCCATTTGCCATCAAGGGACGGTTCTCTGCGGAGGAATTTCCAGCCTCGGTGCGCCCCTGCACTGGCGTCTTTCCTCCCCGTGGGACAGGTGAAAACGTGAGAAGCAGGCGAGGTTTTCATCTGCCCTGGTGATCAGGTCAGGGCGGAGGTGATGAGTGTGTGAGGACGTGGGTACGTCTGTTGTATCCTCATGGGGCCCCTCGTACCTGGAGAGATGGGGCTGGACCCTGATGTCTGAAGCCTGTCCCCTCTGGAGCATTTCTGTGTCGGAAGCCGCGGGCCGATCACGGGTCACCCCTCCTGCCCGTGATCAGGAAGGCATGTGGAGGTGGACCCTGCTCAGCCGCACCGTCTGTCCAGGGAGAAGTGGACCAGGTCACCGTGCCCAGCTATGTGCAGAGGCCGGGCCATCGCTTCCCACTCAGGGGCCCTTGTGTCGGGCTGGGCGAGCATCCCTGTGGGCTGCCCGCCACGACCTGGGGGCAGAGCGCTGACCGCGGCCACTCCAGACATGAGCTCGCTCGCCCGCTGACCCGGGTGTCACCCGGCCCCCGTCACCAGTCAAGGACCATCCGCTATGCTCAGTGGAAGTTCAGACAAAGCCCTTTCCCTCTGTTAAGACCAGTAAACTGCTCAGGAATAACAAATAAATCTGGAATTGTATATCCTTTCCCTTCCCATTCCCAGACTGCAGTCTGGGACAGTATGAACTTCACAGGAAATGCCTAGACGTTGGCAGGTCAGAGGCCGCGGACGGTCTGCTGGAAAAGAAGAGGGCAGATTCTTGGCGTTCAGTCCAGCGAAGGGACAGGCTCCTGGGGACCCCGGGTTCCCGGTGGGGACGAGCCCGCCCCGGGGCCGGTACCCACGCTTCACGTGGCCCAGCCCCGGCCAGTCACCATGTGCTCTCCTTTTGTTTTTAGCTGTCCTTACTTTCTTTCACATGATTCAAAATATGATTTTTTTCAAAACCATTTGAGCCCCAACATAGTGTTCAAAAGAAATAAAATAAGCTGAGCAGTCCTGAAAGACCCATTTGAAATGTTATTTTTAGAATGGAAATTTGAGTAAAACACACTTAAGTGTATATACTAATCCCTCAGAAAAACGTTCAAATAGAAATTCTATCCAGGAGCATAATTTGATTTTTCCTAAAAACTTTGAAAGTATTTTGAAGAAAGTGTGTGTGCGCGCGTGTGTGTGCTCACTGCATCTGTGCCCCAGCTCGTGTGTTTGGGAGGCGGGATGGTCCCTTCATCGAGGAGGTGGCTGCAGTGAAGTCAGCGTGGGAGCCATCGCCCCAGGGAGACCCAGGAGACTGCTGCGTCAGGCCGCGGGAAGAAGGCAGGCAGGCTGGGAGGCTCCTGCAAGAGACACCAGGAGGGCCCGACCTGCGCGGGTGCCCACGAGCAGGGCACCCCTGAGGAGCGGACAGCCAGGGTGCAGGGCCCCAGCCCCGACACTGCGAGGGCCACTGAAGCACAAGCTTCCCAGGCCAGGCGTGCCATCATGACGAAGAGAAGAGCTTGCATTCTGTGCCTTTTTAAAACCGGGCAAGCTCTATTATTAATAAAACTCATATAAAATTTTTGAAGTGTTACAACTGGGACTCCGCTTGTGCTCCAGTGGCTAAGACTCTGAACTCCTAATGCAGGGGGCTCAGGTTCGATCCTTGGTCAGGGAAAAGACCCCACGTGTCTCACATAAGACACAGTGCAGCCAAATAAATAAAAATAAAATTTTAAAAAGTCTTGCAGCTGAGTTCATTAACTATAATACAGCATGAAACCGCCGGTCTTTCTGCAGTCTGTGGCCGTGAACAAAGCCCTGTCCTGCAGGACGCCCTCATCTGGCGTCTCACCGTGTCCCTGACGCGGGCTGTCTCCATCACCCCGCTTACCGCCACATGAGCTGCAGCGCCACGGCATGTGAAACGGCCAGAAGTCTCCTCTTCCGTAGGACAAAAATACGGTTGAAGACAGTCTGGAAGTAGGCCCAAAATGCAAAACAGTCGCGAGAAAAAATTTCGAGCACAGGAGATATAACCACGATTGTATTTTTTAGAAGGCTACCGTAAATTCAGATGGATAAAGAAGAATTGAACTTTGTTGATTGCATCTTCTAAAAGAAAATTAGCTGCTCCGTTGACCTCAGAAATGTATTTGTCAGCTTGTCTAACAGCAGCCAGGGAGACACCAACCAACAGTTCTCTTTCAATGTGAAAGCAAAAGTTGAGTGTACCTGCCAATGGGCTCTGTGTTCTAAGGGGGCGCCTACTGCTTTTACCTACTTTATTTAAAATGGGGGTCCCTGGTACAGTGGGACAACCCAGAGGGTTGGGATGGGGAGGGAGGTGAGAAGGGGCTTCGGGACAGGGGGACACATGTACGCCCGTGGCTGATTCATGTCAGTGTATGGCAAAACCCACAATATTATAAAGTAATTAGCCTCCAATTAAAATAAATTAATAAGTTAAAAAAAAACACGTGGGTGCGAGTGATGAAAACATTTTATTGAGGTTGATTTCCGCTTTCTTGGTTTCAGGTGTGCAGCAAGGTGGTTCAGTTACGCACTTGCGTGGATGTGTGTGTGTGTCGGGCTTCCTGGGGGCTCAGTATGAGGGTTGTCGGCGTGGCCCGGCGGGGGTGCGCGTGCTGCCCTGACTGTCTCGAGGGCAGCGTGCAGCTCTCACCCGCTCCGCCTGTCTCCTTAGGCCATGTGGCTCATGCTGCAGAAGGACGAGCCCGAGGACTTCGTCATCGCCACGGGGGAGGTCCACAGCGTGCGGGAGTTCGTGGAGAAGTCGTTTCTGCACATCGGGAAGACCATCGTGTGAGTAGGCCCCACGGGCGCCCCTCCGCCTGCCTGCAGTCTGCCTCTCCCCTGCCCTTCTAGAGCAGGAAGCAGATGCTTTGTCCCGCTGACACCGCCTAAGCTCAGTCTTTCAGAAGTTTATCTTTTTAATTTTTAAATATGATTTTAAGCTCTTTAATTTTTTAACTTCAAATTTTGTACTGTGGTTTATACATGCTTTACTGGGATTTTACTGTCACTAATTCCTCTAAACAGATCAATGTGAGAACATTATACAGTCTCTGTTTTTAATACTTTCACTATATATTTAAAATTTTTGAAACCACAAAAATTTACAGGTCAATTTCAAACATACTACCAGCAAAACCTTTTTCTCTGAAGCACTGAGAGTGGGCTGCTGACCCGAGGCCCCATCCCATGGACTCCGTGTGCTTTCCCCGTGACCAGCGACACTGTCGAGCGTGGGCACAGGGCGGCCGGGACATCCCACTGGGCTGTGAGCAGCATCCAGTTCGTGGGTCTCACTGAGGTCCTCAGCCCAGCCAGCACTACCCCTCATACCAGAACAATCCACACACTTCATCCACTTGTTAATTACACAAATCTTGAAGTCAGATTTTTGTTGGAAGATTTAGGGGCAGTCTTATAGACGGAGAAGGCAATGACACCCCACTCCAGTACTCTTGCCTGGAAAATCCCATGGACGGAGGAGCCTGGTAGGCTGCAGTCCATGGGGTCGCTAAGAGTCAGACACGACTTCACTTTCACCTTTCACTTTCATGCATTGGAGAAGGAAATGGCAACCCACTCCAGTATTCTTACCTGGAGAATCCCAGGGACGGGGGAGCCCCGGGGGGCAGCCGTGTATGGGGTCGGACACAACTGAAGCGACTCAGCAGCAGCAGCAGCAGCATTATAGACGGAAGACTCTTTTTCCGTGATTGTTTTATTGAGGGTATGTGTAACGTGCATGCGTGCCTGGTCTCTCAGTCGTGTCTGACACTGGGACCCCTGGACTGTGGCTCACCAGGCTCCTCTGTCCGTGGGATTCTCCAGGCGAGAACACTGGAGTGGGGTGCCATGCCCTTCTCCAGGGGATCTTCCCAGCCCAGGGATCGAACCCCATGTTTCCTGTGTCTCCTGCACTGGCGGGCGGGTTCTTTACCACCAGCGCCACCTGGGAAGCCCGTGTATGGCATAGGGTCTCCCATTTCCGTCGTTTGGGGCCACGAGTCAGTGGCATTAAGTGCACTCACAGTCGTGACCAACAGCACCGTCCCCAGAGCCCGCCCGCCTCCCCACCCGGAAGCTCCGTCTCCATTAAACACCTGCTCTCCACCCCTCCCCCAGCCCCAGCAACAAAAGTTCTGCTTCAGTCTCTGAGTTGGAGGACCCCAGGGACCTCGTGTAAGTGGAATGACAGTTTCTGTCCTTCTGTGACGAGCTCATCTCACTGGACCTGACGTCCTCAAGGTCCGTCCCTGTTGTAACTTGCGTCAGCATGTCACTCCTTTTTAAGGCTGAGTAATATTCCATTGTGCAGTTGGACCACGTGTTGCTTATCTATCTGTTGTAACAGCTGGGTTGCTCCTCTTCAGCTATTGTGAGCTGTGCTGCTGTGAACATACAAGTATCTGAGTCCCTGCTTTCAGTTCTTTGGGGGTAAAAGCCTAAAGAGTAGAATTTCTGGGTCTTATGGTAACTCTGTGTTTAACTTCTTGAGGATCTGCCAAATATTTTCCCAAGGTTTAGTTTTAAAATATAAGAAAGGACTTCCACTTCTAACTATGATGGAATAACAGAAATTTGGTTAAACCTCTGCCTTGAAAAACTAGGAGACTATGAAACACATAGAACAGCTTTCGGCACCGGCAGTGCAGGGCCGTGGGCCCTGGTAGGAAAGGAACCAGCGAGGCGAGCCCTGCAGGACCCGGCTTCCTGGAGGCATGGCCTCCACCTGGGAGGGAGGAAGAGGCGCGCCTGCAGAGAAGACGGGGGTCAGGGCTCAGAGCCCGGGGCTGTGGATGGTGTGGACGGGTTCTAGAAAGGTGCCATCTGCAAAGCAAAGGAGCTCCAGAAATGTGTGTCAGGATCCCGCTGAGATCCTGCCAAACACGAGGAGACTCCACAGGCTTGGACAGGAAACTACCCGGGCATGGGACTGAAGGCTTCTCTGGGCGTTCCTGAGGCCGGGAGGCTCGCAAGCTGCAGCCGCCACCGAGCCACCTCGCTTGTCGCTCAGAGGACGGAGTGAGTCCCCAGAAGGCCCGAGCTCGGAGGTGGGGTGACCCTGAGTGGAGGCTCCTCTAGGGCCAGGCCAGCGGAGCTGACGCACAGACTTCCAGGGCTCACAAGTCACTGAGCCTGCAACCACTGCAAAGCCCTGTGTTCTTCAAAGAAAGGCAGTAAAGTCTAGACTCAGACGCATAATTTTCTTAACGTTCAGCATTCAACCAAAAATTAGCAGGAGTGTCACCAAGTGGGAAATGACCTAAAACCAAGAGGAAAATCCATCAACAAAAACAGACTGACGAATTATGAAGACAGTGGTATGAGCTCACAGGGAAGGTGAGGCAGCCACTGCAACGGTCAAATGTATTAAGAAAAACATGAGTATAGTGAGGAGAGATAAGGAAATGTATGTATTTTTTATAAGAGCCAAATGCAACCTTTAGAGATGAAAAATAAAGTATCTGAAATGAAACCTCACTGTTGGCATTGAGAACAGAGTAGACACTGCAGGAGAAAAGCTAGTAAACTTATACATGTTGTACTAGAAATAATCCAAAATGAAGCACAGGAAGAAACAGACTGGAGGGAAAAAACTGAGTTTGATTTGATTAACCTGTGAGACAAAATCAGACAACCTAACGTGTATAATCAGAGTCTTGGGGAAAAAGTGGGGAGAGGGCACAGGAAAAGAATTAAATAACAGCCCCAAGTTTCCCAAATTACTGAAAATAAATGCTAAAGAGAAAACTTTAAAAGTACAATTATGTAGAGGGGAACAAAAATAAGAAAGCTTTGGTATCAGAAACTATGCAAGGCAAGAAGACCTTGTAGCAGCATCCTTAAATTGCAGAAAGAAACCTAAGCCTCGAGGTCTGTGCCCGGGGACACCATCTCGGAAATGGAGGCGAGTTAAAGACTTTCCAGATAGGCAGAGGTGGTGAGGGTTCGTCACCAGCAAAACATTTAGATGGAAGGAAAACAGAAGAATGAAGAACAGGAGAAGTAGCCAAAATGTGGGAAAATATAAGTTTTTTCCCTCACTTTACAATTTCTTTGAAAAGTAATTGACTGTTGAAAGTACAAATAACAGCGATGCATGTGTGGTTTCTAATACATATATATAAATAAATTGTACAATAGCAGCAGCTCTGAGAGCGGGGACGGGACGGAAGCATTGTGTTGGCACATTGCTGTAAGATTCTGACACCAGATGGGGATTGGCATGAAAGTATTTGAAGACAGACTGCAATTAGTTAAAGCATGTGCTGCACACTCTGGAGAAGCTACTAAAACGAAACAAAATGAAAAATAGCCACGAGCCAACGCTGGAGTCAAAATGCAAGGGAACCACTCATCTAAAAGAAGCTGGAAAAGAGGGGCGAGAGCAAACAGCAGACGGGGCTTCTCCAATCAAAAGAGCGATAAAGTTGGACTTGATAAAAAAGCAGTATGCTACTGACATGAGACACATTTTATATATAAACATATAGATAGCTTAAAAGTAAAAAGATAAAAAAAACATCCAGATACTACCCATAAGGAAACTGGAGTGGCTGTATTTATATGGGACGAAATAGACTTCATTTACTTAGAAGGAATAAAGAGCCCTTTCGTATTTTAAAGGGGTTGATTCTTCATAAAGACATAACGATTTTAAATGTATATACACCGAGTTATAGGTGCTCCAGAATACCGACAGAATCGACAGGAAGAAAGACAGCTCTATGTCTGTGTACCCCAGCACGCCTTTCTTTGTAACTGCAGTACAAGTAGACAAAGCCTCTGCAGACACAGAAGAAAACTTCCTTGACCTAACTGGCATTTCTGGAGCTTACCACCTGACACGCTTCTCAATAACTCACAGGTCAAAAAAGGAAATCCCAAGGGAATTCAGAATAGATTATGAATTAAATGAAAATGCAAGCAGCCTACCAGAATGTGTGGGGCGCTGCCGAAGCAGTGCTTAGAGAGCAGCGTGTGGCTGTGAACACTGATGTTAAAACGCAAGAAAGAGCCCAAACCAGTTAGCCCAGCTTCCATCTTAAGCTTGACAAAGAACAGCACGTTAAACCCAGCGCAAACAGAAAGAAGGAAACGACAAAGATAAAAATAGAGATAAATGAAATAGAAAACAGGAAAATAATGGGGAAAATCATACAACCAAAACGTGGATAAACCTCTATCCAGGAAAAAAAGAGATGACAAATTATACATAGTAGAAAAAAAAGAGTTATCATCCCTACAAGTCCCCCAGACGTTGACAGAATGGTAAGGAAATACTATGAACAGATTTTTGCCAGTGACTTTTTCAAATTAGAGAAAATGGGCACATGCATGAAAGACACAAATTGCAAACCTGATTCAAAATCTATAAATTGTGGTAGTTCCATGTGTATTTAAAGAACTGAATTTTTAATGTTTAACGAAGAAAACACTCCCTTCCTAACACTCACTTAGAAGAGAGAATACTTCCTAACTCATTTGATGAGGCCAATATTACCCTGATGCTAAAAATAAAAATGTTACATGAAAAGAAAAATACTGACTAGTATTTCCAGTGAGCATAGAAACCAAAAATAGTAACAGAATATTAGCAAATTGAAATTATCCATATATAAAAAGTCGGTACACCACGGCAGAGTGGGGTTTATTCTAGGAATGCAAGGTTGGTTTAACATTTGAAAATGAACATAATTCAACATATTAAGAAAACAAAGAAGCCGTATTTTTTTTCAATAGAGGCAGAAAAGACATTTGATAAAATTTAACAACTATTATTTTTAAAAATTAATTTCAACACACTAGAAATTGAAGGAAATTTCCTCAAGCTGATAAATGGTCTTTGAGAAAAACCAACAGTTAACATCATAGTTAATGTGGAGACACTGAATGCTTTTCTTCTAAAAGTGGGGCTCAGGGCAAGGCTGTCTGCTTTTGTCAAACCATTTCCACATTGTCCTGGATCTTAGCCACAAGAAAAAAAAGAAAAAGGAATAAAAGAAAGATGTGTATCTATCTTATTCACAGATAGCTTGATGGAGTACATAGGAAACATAAGTAATTACCCAAAAAGCCAGGAAAACTAACAAGTGCATTTAGCAGCATCACAGGATACAAGGGCTACGTACGGAAGTCAACTGTCTTTCTGTGCACTGCCCTTCAACAACAGGGAATTGAATTAAAAAAAAAAAAAAGCACAATACCATTTAGAGTAGAATCCGAAAAATGAAATAGAGATGAACTTAATAAAGTACATGAAAGAACGTGCACACTGGAACCTAAAAGACATCGATGGAGAGACCAGAAAAGCGCGAGTGGGGAGGTGCGCCGTGTCCGTGGCTGCAGGGCCTGGGAAGGCGCAGCTCTCCTGGGATCAGCCTGTGGATTCAGTGCGGTTCTCCCACTTTGGAGACGGCATCTTGTGTTCAGCCTTCTGTCCCTGGTCCCCTGGGCTAACGCCTTTTTTAAAGTACCTACAACAGACCTGCACACACTGAGACTTCTGCGGAGAGGAAATGCCTTAGAAGAGCGCCTGTGTCCAGTTCATCTGGATGTTACAACCCCTCCTGGAGAATCACCAGTGAGGAGTCTGGGTGGCGTTGTTTAACCCAGCGCTTCTTAAGATGACCCTGTATCGAAATCCTACTTGAACAACAGAGCCGCGTGGACTGCCAGCTGGGAGTGCCCTCTGTCCCTCGGAGCCCCGCTGCAGCCTGCGTCCGCATCCCCAGAGGCGGCAGGAAGGCCCGGCGTAGTCTCGCTAGAACCCACGGCAGATCTCAGGAGGGGCCTTCACGCCGTTCCAGATGACAGACCAAGCCACCAGCCGAGGCTTCAGTGGTATTCAGCATCACCTTTGAGTGTCGAAAACCAAAACGTTTTCCCGAATCTCCCAGGAAGAGAGCGGGTGTGAGGTGCCGATGGCCCGAGACACCGGAGCACCGCCCTGCGCCCCCAGCCGAGCCTCCTGCCCGGCGGCCACCTGCGCCCCGAGTCCGCGTGGCCGGGCGTGGGAACAGAGCGCCAGCGATGCGCGCTCTCACAGCATGGCTGAGACACAGAATTCCTTCTCAGGGCCAGATAATGAAATCACGATGGCTCTCTGAACGCTGTCTGCAAGTTGCATTCAATTGTTTGTTTTCTTTCCAATTTCCTTCCCTGGATCGTCTCCGGGCCCCATGAGCAGCATTCCAATCTCAGCTGGAGCAGGCCGGAGAGTCGGGACCGCTCCGGGCCGGCCCCGCTGCAGCTGGCCTTCTGACGGGCCGACCATGCCTCCTTGGGAACGGATTCCGAACAGTCAGACGCCAGGCAGCGACAGGCAAGGGAAACACCGAGCTGGAGCTGGGCCTGGAGGGCCCCTTCCCCGTCGCCACCGGCTCCCTCTCCCAGGACTCTCAGCACGCAGTGTGCCATGGCGTCGGATGAGGGGCTCCACGCGCGGCCCCAGGCCTGGCCCCGGCCCCACTGCCCCCGCTCCCGAGCCTGGCCCCCGCTTCACTGCCCCCTCCCTGGGCCTGGCCCTGGCCCCACCGCCCCCACCCCGCCCACCCCGAGATGAGGTGAGGGCCTGTCTCTCAGGGAGGGGAGCAGGTGAAACGTGTCAGCACGCGGGACGGCGGGCTGGAGCATCGGGTGCTCTGCCGTTTTTGCTGTTCGTGAGGAAACGGTGTTGATGGAAAGTGACATTTGTCTACAGTGAATGCTAGGGACAGCAAAGCATGAAACCAGTAAGATCGGGCAACTGATGCTATGTCTGGGACTCCAAACAGTCGAGTCCCACCAACGCCTCACATTCATGTGACCAGGAGGAGCCTACGGGCGTGCTCAGCAGAGAGGTGGGCAGGGAGGGAGAGGACAGGCCCTCAGCTCCAGCCCCGGGGGGCTGTGGCCGTGATGAGAACACCCCTGCTCTCCAGGAGTAACTCACGTACCATCAGAGTTAGGGCATCTTTCGGCTGGCCTGTCTCCTGTGGAGCACAAGTCCTCCAATGCTAACTGCTGAGAAGCACTTGGGGATCTGGTAGGTCTGGGCGGGGCCTGAGCATCTAACGGGACCCCCAGGATGCCAGATGTGGGGGCTGCTGGCCCCTGGACCCCACTCTGAGCAACAGAGCCTGGGAGATCACAGAACCTCAGGCCCAAGGTGGACCCGACAGTCGCCACGTCCGAGCCATCGCCCCTTCTGACCGCGATCTTAGGTCACCTGGGACTTTACCCTCCCTGGCGGACTGGGCATTCTCTGCTCGAGGCCGAACCTGCTTTGGATCCTTTCTGAACCTTGCATCCTGCCCCGCACAGAGGCAGACAGTTGGTAAATAAATCAACATTTTCATGAGTCGGTAACGGAAAACGAATATTTGAAAGTTGAGAGTTGGATTGTGTGTCTGTGTGTGTGGCATGCAGGGTGGGAATGAGGGCAGATTGCTGTAAAATGAAAAGCCTAGACTCTCTAGGTTTTTCCATGAGGACTGTCGTCCAGGGAGCACCTGCAACCGGCTTGGTTCCTTCTCTTTTTCTTTCTGCCCTCATGCCTCCAGCGATTGCTTAAGTGCTAGTTGAATTGAACAGACATTGGACTGAGTTTATTATCTGATAAATTGAGACAGAAGAAACTCTCTGCACACCCCGTTCCTGCCTCCAGTGACTTTGGATTGCTCTTGGGGAGACGTAGAGTTCTGAACAGCTGGAGGCGTCCCTACCTGGTTTTTTTTCTAAAGTAGGAAAGAGATTGCCCAGGAACTGATGGGGGTCTCCAGGGTACAAGAGCCAGGGGGTCCAGGACCCTGGTCTCTAGAGCGAGACGAGAGCTGATGGGGTCTCCAGGGCACAAGAGCCAGGGGGTCCAGGACCCTGGTCTCTAGAGCGAGACGAGAGCTGATGGGGTCTCCAGGGCACAAGAGCCAGGGGGTCCAGGACCCTGGTCTCTAGAGCGAGACGAGAGCTGATGGGGTCTCCAGGGCACAAGAGCCAGGGGGTCCAGGACCCTGGTCTCTAGAGCGAGACGAGAGCTGATGGGGTCTCCAGGGTACAAGAGCCAGGGGGTCCAGGACCCTGGTCTCTAGAGCGAGACGAGAGCTGATGGGGTCTCCAGGGTACAAGAGCCAGGGGGTCCAGGACCCTGGTCTCTAGAGCGAGACGAGAGCTGATGGGGTCTCCAGGGCACAAGAGCCAGGGGGTCCAGGACCCTGGTCTCTAGAGCGAGACGAGAGCCAGGCTTTGATGGAAGTCTCCTGGGAGCCCAAGAAGCATGTCAGTCATCTCCGAACTGATGGGGACTCGGTTCCACCGTTGTGTAGAAGCCAAGTTCTTCCAGCCACTTAATTTATGTAGTAGTTCCCTTACCTCAAAACTTTTAATGGCAATCTGTCAAAAACAGCCTTGGAAATGGGAGAAAATCCAGGAGCCCATCTTTTGGGAAACACTTCACATGCTTTCCTGTAATACTTTGCCTTTAAAACATTTGGCCCTTGGATCCCGAGAGAAGGTGAAGGTTTGTAAACCCAAGACCAGCATCCCCGTTTGTAGCGGACTTTAGGTGATTATGCTTCCAGACTGTAGAAGGGGGAGCAAAAATTCCACCCATAGAATCACGTTCTATGTCAAAAATTCCATAGACTCATCTTCGGTGTCATTATTTTTTAATTCACCTGCATTTTCTTTCTTAACTACCAGACTTATATATTTGTTTTGCATGAAAACATTGTGCAGGAGACTAATTACATTCATTAGAAGAGATAAGGAACAGGAAGGCAGATGTGTTGGCGTTTTCATTTTAAATACAATGCTGGGAGCTGGAACATAAGTGAAAAAAAAAGCAAGAGGACATAAGAGAATATGCAGGCAAATGAGTCATCTGGATCATCTCCATGCCCTCTACTTCATTGTTAAAGAAGATAGTGCATGTTTCAAGAAAATTATCCATATTCTTTGGTGATTTGCAAATGTATCATGGGTCTCTTGTGTCAGGATTGAGTTTTTAAATACCCTTTTAATTCAAAATCCATATTGCTTTAAATAAACCTCCAAGGTTCTTATTAGAGTGAATACTGTAGAAACAGTGACTGCCCTTCGCTCCACAGTGGAGGTAACTTCACGTCTTTTTTCTGAAAATAGGTACGCTTTTTGTTTACATTTTCTTATGGAATAAAGTTTCACATTTTATTGACATTGTCTTAAACTCCAAAAGTTGTGGGGGATGAAATATATAAATTCTTATTTTTTTCAATGTGTAGTATTCATGCTAATAAAACCCAGCCACACGCGTAATCCAGGTCAGAGCAGCGCTCCTCGTGTGAGTGTGCGTCTGTGTGCAGTGCGTGTGTGTGAGTGTGGTATGTGCATCTGTGTGGGTATGTGTGTATCTATGTGAATGCCTGAGAGTGTGTGTATGTGTGTGTCTATATGTGTATCTCTGTGCCTGTTTGTGTATCTGTGTGTCTGTGTCTGTGTGTGTATCTATGCGTCTGTGAGTGTCTGTGTGTATATATGTGTCTATGTGCATGTGTGTGCATGCATGTGTGTGTGTGTGTGCCTGTGTGTGTACACGTGTGCATTTGGAGGAGGCTGTGTTCTCGGGGTTGTTGTCGGTGTTAAGTCTTGCCTCTCGCTTCCCTGTCGCCTTATTACTTATTAGGTAATAAGTAACGTGAAAAGGAAGTCCTTTTTTCTTGCACTTGAAGTGATGCATAAACCAAACAGGCCAATACTTGTCTTGACTAATTTTCTGTCATTAATCTTGTTAAATTTTGAGAGGAGAGTTGTAGAAACAGCCTGCAACCATGAGAAAACCACCGCATGCTGCTGTGGTGGGGGCGGCGTTTCGCCAATGGAAATGTTTATCATAGTTTGCGGTGTCGTATCTATATTTTCAGTCAAAACAACAAGGGCAACCCTTATTACACTTTAAAAAGAAGCTCGTTTCTAAACGCCTCCTGGCTGAGATAACAAGCGTTTTGTGTTCGTGCACATTCTTCCCCTAATTAGGGATTGTTTCTTGGGGCGGGGGATGGGGCCGGGAGAGGCGGGGTGTGGGTTGGTGTGTGAGGCTTCTGGCCCCTGGGCTCGGAGGACGCAGAGGGGACTGCAGGCAGGTGGGGTTGGGGGTGTCCCAGGAGCAAGCCCATGTCCCGTGTCTGAGTCTCAGGGCCCCAGGAGCGAGCCCGTGTCCCGTGGCCGGGTGTCAGAGCTCCAGGAATGAGCCCATGTCCGGGTGTCAGGGCCCCAGGAGCAAGCCCGTGTCCTGTGTCCGGGTGTCAGAGCTCCAGGAGCGAGCCCGTGTCCGGGTGTCAGGGCCCCAGGAGCGAGCCCGTGTCCCATGGCCGGGTGTCAGGGCCCCAGGAGCGAGCCCATGTCCCGTGGCCAGGTGTCAGGGTCCCAGGAGCGAGCCCGTGTCCCGTGTCCGGGTGTCAGGGCCCCAGGAGCGAGCCCGTGTCCCGTGTCCGGGTGTCAGGGCCCCAGGAGCGAGCCCGTGTCCCATGGCCGGGTGTCAGGGCCCCAGGAGCGAGCCCGTGTCCCGTGGCCGGGTGTCAGGGTCCCAGGAGCGAGCCCGTGTCCCGTGTCCGGGTGTCAGGGCCCCAGGAGCGAGCCCGTGTCCCGTGTCCGGGTGTCAGGGCCCCAGGAGCGAGCCCGTGTCCCATGGCCAGGTGTCAGGCCCTCAGGAGCGAGCCCGTGTCCCGTGTCCGGGTGTCAGGGCCCCAGGAGTGAGCCCGTGTCCGGGCGTCAGGGCCCCAGGAGCGAGCCCGTGTCCGGGTGTCAGGCCCCAGGGGCGAGCCCGTGTCCCGTGTCCGGGTGTCAGGGCCCCAGGAGCGAGCCCGTGTCCGGGTGTCAGGGCCCCAGGAGCGAGCCCATGTCCGGGTGTCAGGCCCCAGGAGCGAGCCCATGTCCCATGTCCGGGTGTCAGGCCCCAGGGGCGAGCCCGTGTCCCGTGTCCGGGTGTCAGGGCCCCAGGGGCGAGCCCGTGTCCCGTGGCCGGGTGTCAGGGCCCCAGGGGCGAGCCCATGTCCGGGTGTCAGGCCCCAGGGGCGAGCCTGTGTCCCGTGTCTGGGTGTCAGGCCCCAGGGGCGAGCCCGTGTCTGGGTGTCAGGGCCCCAGGGGTGAGCCCGTGTCCCGTGTCCGGGTGTCAGGCCCCAGGGGCGAGCCCGTGTCCCTTGGCTGGGTGTCAGGCTCCAGGAGCGAGCCCGTGTCCCGTGGCCGGGTGTCAGGGCCCCAGGAGCGAGCCTGGGTCCTGTGGCCAGGTGTCAGGGCCCCAGGAGCGAGCCCACGTCCCGTGTCCGGGTTTCAGGGCCCCAGGAGCGAGCCTGTGTCCTGTGGCCGGGTGTCAGGGCCCCAGGAACGAGCCCGTGTCCCGTGGCCGGGTGTCAGAGCCCCAGGAGCGAGCCTGTGTCCTGTGGCCGGGTGTCAGGGCCCCAGGAGCAAGCCCGTGTCCCGTGGCCGGGTGTCTGCTGTGAGCCCTCCTGTTGTATGTACTGAACCTTGACTGTCAAGTTGCTCTGTGGGAAAACCCCACCCTTCCAGTGCGTTGCTTCTGAGGAAGTTTCTTCACCTGTATGTTAGGGTTCTACTTGAGCGGAGTCAGGCGAAGGAACGTCCGGGGTCTGCCTTCTTTCTCTGGAAGGTTCCGCACGTTTGCGCATGTTTGGGGCTGCGCTGGCCCACGTCTCCTCTCAGCAGCCCCGCCCCGGAGCTCCAGCTCCCCGCGGTGGCCTGCGGCTGCCCTCTCTGACATTCACACCGTCTAGCCAAGTTGAGTGAACTCTCAGACGCTGAGGGGTGGAGATAGCGTCACTTGGCGTCTTCTGTGGAGCTGGGAGAGAAGTGGGCGTGGGTTGGGCCCCTTGAGAACTTGGAGGAGACACTCTGAGCAGACCCGAGCCTCCTCCCGAAGTGTCCGTGTGGAGACTGGACCCTGATTACCAGCCTCCACTCACTGCTGAGACGGAATCTCCTCACTTGAGAAAGCTAAGTCCTCGTTTTATGTTTATATGAACTTCTGAGATACTTACGGTTTTAACCCATTTAAAAAAATAAACAAAATATAGCAGCTAAAGCATTATGAGCTTCGACTGAAGTGGCAGGTGTTTGAATGAGCAGTGCACGCAGCTCTGATGCTGTCTGCCTTGGAGGCCGGGGCAGCCCTCGCTAACTCTCACGGACGGTTGATGCAATCCTCTGGATAGCAGGTCAGTTACTTTCTTTAACTAGGGATCCATCAGATCTCAGAGTGACTGCTGCCTCTGTAAGTTACCTGATGAAACGGGCTTTGACCTGAACACAGAGCAGGTGCTCCACCCACGTGCTCCCAGCAGGTTTTCTTCTTCCTTTTTACTCTCAGAGCCAAACTCACCCGAAATAACCAAGACCGTTGCTTGCCCTTGAGAAGCGCAGGCTTTAATGCAGTGATAAGGAGAAGCCATTATTTACAAATCTATGCAAACAGATGTGGGTATCACGCAAGCCTGTTGTATCATCACTTCCGAAGTAACAGCCGCGTGACCAAGATTGGAGTGCTGTCGGCAGGGAGGTGGAGTCACCGCTGGAGACGAGGCTGGGAGCTCCGAGGAGGAGGGCCCCATGTGGTGGAGAGGCCTGAGAACCCGCGCGGAGGCCGCTCAGTCGCCCAGCCGTGGCCGGGACCGGCCTGGCCGCTCCGGGCAGGTGGGCAGTGGTGGGGAGGGGCGAGGACCGGGGCTCCGCGCCTGTCTGCGGGGTCTCGGCTAGGAGACCTTCCTGGGGCCCTGCCCGGCCGTGGCTGCTCCTGCCGGGTGCCGCCTGGTCCTCTGACCCCGCCGCTCTTTCGCTGCCCTGTGTGGCCGCCAGGCTAGAGGCCCCTGGAGGACAGAGACCTGGGCCCTCAGCCCCGGCTCAGCTCAGTGCCCGGCACGCAGGGCCCGTGGCGAGGACAAGGGGGTGGGGGGCAGACGAGCAATCTCGGCCGGGAGCGGAGGAGCTGCTGGGGACGCCCAGGGGCTCAAGGCTCTCCCCTCCCGATCACCACCCACCTGCCCATCAGGCCGCTGCCCAGGTGCTTCCTCGGTGCAGGTGCCCGCGGCGCACAGCAAGGCCTCCGGGGGTCTGAGTGTTCCTCCGCTCTCGGCTCACGCTGCGGGGGCTGCCCCTAGTCTCTCTCACTTCATCTCTTGAGCCACCTCATTCGGCCTCGTTAGGCTGGACCACACGGGCCCTGTCCATGGAGCTAATCACCCCCGTCAGAGGTCCTGCAGATGAAGCTGACAGAGGACAGTGTGAAAGGAGACTGTTCTCCATTTAATAGTTGCCAGTGATACTCGTGAGAGTTCCTTCAACGCAAGGAGATCCAACCAGTCCATCCCAAAGGAGATCAGTCCCGAATACTCATTGGAAGGACTGATGCTGAAGCTGAAGCCCCAATACTTTGGCCACCTGATGTGAAGAGCTGACTCATTGGAAAAGACCCTGATGCTGGGAAGGATTGGGGGCAGGAGGAGAGGGGACGACAGAGGATGAGATGGTTGGATGGCATCACCGACTCGACGGACAAGAGTTTGAGTGGACTCCGGGAGTTGGTGATGGACAGGGAGGCCTGGGGTGCTGCAGACCATGGGGTCACAAAGAGTTGGACTCGACTGAGACTGAACTGAGCTGAGTGATGCTGGTGATGAGGGATGCAGAGGAGATGCTGATAATTACCCCCGCCCCCTGGCAGAGGACGCCTGCAGTGGGGGAGGGGACGGAGGGGAAGCTGCTCGCTCTCCTCTCACGTTCCCCAGTGGCCTCCGCTCCCCACTCGGCCCCCAGACGCCTCCCCCCATGCAGGCCGCAGACCGTGCGCCTGGGTGCCACACCCAGCCTGGTGTGGAAGCCCCGGGGTGAGTCCCATGAGCCCTCTTCCGGAACCCAGGCACGAGGGTTAAAGGTTAGCCCTTGTGTTGTAGTTGGTTATTGGTTCACAGGGCGTGGCAGCGGGAGCCAGAGTCAGTGGCAGTGACCCTGGCTGAGGGGTGGAGGGGAGACTCTGCAAGGGCCCTGGGAGCCCCCTTCGCGCCCCGAAGCCCCCCGGGCGCTGCCCTCCGGAGTCCCGCTTCCCCCGTCCGCGTCTGGCACGGACGCTCCACGGACCAGAGGCTCCAGCTGCCGCCTCCGTGCGCACAGACCACCGTCCCTGCCTCCTCTGCCTTCAGCTCCTTCCCCAGCATCGAGGCCGTCCCAGTCCTCCCACCGAGAGGCCCTTCCTCCCGTGCCGGCTCGCAGAGGCACAGGGCCCAGCTCTCCTCGTGCGGCGTCCCCGCCCGGCCCACCCTTCGCTCGCTCTCCGTGCCCCCGGGAGCCCATCCAGCCTGGG
Source organism: Bos grunniens (assembly GCF_055505025.1). Taxonomy (NCBI): domain Eukaryota; kingdom Metazoa; phylum Chordata; class Mammalia; order Artiodactyla; family Bovidae; genus Bos; species Bos grunniens. The sequence continues at coordinate 53,166,415 of NC_141187.1, forward strand.
CCGTCTGGGGTCTGCCTCCGCCCTGCCCGTGTCTGCCACCTCTTCCTGGGAGCCCGTCTGCCACGTCACTGGCCTTTCCCTTCTGTGACTCCAGGCTGTGCTCTGCTCCACTTGCGGCTTCTGTCCTGGCCTGTTGCTCAGGACGAGGCTCCGTCCCTTGCACCCCGCATCCCGCGCTCCGCCCCCTATCTCTCAGAGCCGTGACAGACACGTCGCAGCGTCAGGACGGACCCCGTGTGCGCTCCAGGGGCCCCTGGCACCCACTCGTTGTAGACCGACAGTCGTGTTTCTCTGCATTTGCCCCGTTTCCCGTAGGACCGTCCCTCGCCTGCCCCATCAGCCCCGGGCTCCGCCGGGCGTGTCGCCTGGAGCGGCCCCTCTGCCACCTTGTCACCTGACCCCGCCTGGACAGGTGGACACTTGGCAGCCCCTATTTTCCGACATCTTTTTAAAACCTCGTGGTTTGGTTTCCTGAGACCAGAGCATCTGAAAGCATGTCTCTTCTGTCGTCGGCATGAATGAGGGGCCGGCGTTCATTTCTTGGTTGGAAACAGCCTTCTTTCAGGACTTGGAAGGCACTGCTTCCAGAGGCCGAGCCCCACTCCCGACCCCGTCCCATGTTCTGAAACCCCGTGCTGTGGGCCGCTAGTCCCACCTGGCGTCTGGGTACTCGGTGGGGCCCTTTCTGTCTGGAAATGTCTGTTCTTCTGCTCTGATCCATTTTCTTCATTTATATGAAGACAATTATTTCCTTCACTCTCTTTCTGGAAATCCTATTATACTGACCTCTTGAGGCCATCTTCTGATTTTATCTTCCTTTTTCATATCTATGTCTTTTTGCTCTACTTTCTGAGAAATTACCTCAATTTTGTCTTCAAAATCTTTTCTTGAATTCTTCTGGATTTTTTCCAATCCCTGCATCTTTTGTTTTCAAATCGTCCTTATTTTATACAGTGTCTTATTTTTGCCCCCTGGGACCGTGTCACTGTGCGGCTCTTCTCGGGGGCGCCTGGAACCTGTCCGTCTGTTCTCCTCTCACTTACCTCCCGCTTGTTCTGTCACCTCCAAGTTGCTCTGTTTCAGTTTGCCTCTTGTGATCTCTTGTCTCCATATGTGTGGTTTTCCTCACGTGTCTGGCAAGCCTTAGTGTTTGGCTCATATTTGAAAGTGGGGGCCTAAAAGCTGGTTGGGGTTTCTAGGACCTAGAGCTCAGGGGCTCCTGGTCACTCTGGGGGCTCTGAAGGGCTGTTTGCTTGGAGAATGGAGCTCAGAGGGTGTCCCTAGCCTCCCCGCCAGAAGGGGCCAGCCTGACCTCCACCTCACTCCTAGAAAGAGGTACCCTGACCCCCACACCCCCTGGGGGCCAAAGGTGCCCAGAGCTCAGGTACAGCCCACCTATGTGCTCTCTGCATGGGGACCCCGCCTCGGGGGCGCAGGGCCGTCCCTCCTGCCACCATCACAGGAATGCTGAGCCTGCCGCCTGGTAATGTGGCCCCGGGGGTCTGGGCCCCAGCCTGCTTCTGGAGGAACCGAGCCCCTCCGTCCTGAGCACCTGGGGCTGCCCGGCTCCACCTACCCACTGCCCACTCGTGAGCCTGTTTTCGGGGCTCCTCCCCCGTCCTTCATGCTCGTCTGTCTGCTTGATGCAGGTCATCTCTTCTCTCCGCGGTCCAGCCCTTGTAGACTGACCCATGTCTGCAGGTGGGTCGGGAAGGAGGAGAAGAGGGTGCAGCCAGCCTCCCGTCCAGAGCTGCTGCCTCTCCCAAGCCACCTGGGGCCTCTGCTGCCGACCTCCTGGCCCCACCCACCCTGCTCCAGCAGCGCTTCCTGCAGGGACCCCTGTAGGTTCTGGGGGTCCCTGCTCGCTTCACCCCGCCTGCTCCTCAGAGGGGCTCCTGGGTAGGGAGGTGTGAGCTGCCCCTCGTCTCGCCATGTGGCGCTCAGATCTGTTCTCAGTGCTGTCTTGGGCTCTTAGCGCTCCTTAGGAGCCAGCAGTTGACCTCACCGTTCAAGTCTGTGGGATCCCACATGGTGAGCGCCATCCCAGCGAGCAGGATGCGCTCCTGCCGACCAGCGGGATCCTCACTCCCCACCAGCCGCGCACAGGCCCGCTCTGCGCAGAGTCACCTGTCAGGGCGGGTGTGCCCTTGCCTCTCGCTGGTGAATACAGCGCTCCGTACACTGCTGCAACCCAAGGCTTCCTGGCCTTTGGCCGAAGCTTCTGCCTCTGCCTGGAGCAGACCAGAAAGTGGCTCTGTGGCTCCGTCCTGCTCTGAGCCCTTCGCTCCTAGCCGTGGCCACGGACGCCCCTCCAGGCCGGCCGGCAGCGTGGGGCAGAGGAGACCTCCGTGTGGGCAGCTCACCCTGCAGGCGCCCGAGGTGCCTGCTCGGTTCTGCCAGGCAGGCCCTTCCCCAGCTGCTCCCACTTCAGCTGCTGCAACAAGTGCTGATGTTGGCCCAGGACCACAGCGCAGCCCAGCGAGCCCATGTTGTCGGGGAAGGTCACCCTAAGCCCACTGTTGGCCCGCCGGTGTGGACGGAACCAGATGCCCGCCGTCGGCCCACCGGTGTGGACGGAACCGGATGCCCTCCCAGGGCTGAGGCTGAGGATGTGTCCCTGACTCGTCCCCTGGACCCGGCGGACGACTGGTCTGCATGCCAGAACCCCAGCAAGGCCTGTGTTCTCCTGTTCTCCAAGGATGTTTCTACTGTTCTAAATGGTAGTTTAAAAAAAAAAAAAAAAGATGGTATTGGGAAAGAGGAGGAGGAAGAATATGTACCAGAGCCTTAGCTTATGGCAAAGTCTGAGACAGTCCGTTTCTAGCTCTGTAGAAAAAGTCCCCCAGCCCCTGGTCCAGACACACGGGGGCGGTGTCGTGCGTGCCCGTGTTCCCGCTTGAGCGTGGCCCGCGCACGTTACGTGTGGGTGAGCACTTGCTGAGATACGTCAGGAAGGAATGTGAGCTTGCTTCTCTTTGCGAGTGTGAAATGTGAACAAAAATAAAACTAAAACATGCTCGTGAGGAACAACTGTCCTTTCGTTGACTAGAAACGCTCCCACAGAGAGGGCCCGCGGAAACGACGACTTTAGAGCTACATAGGCGATCTTTGGGAACCTTGACTTCACCAGCTGCCCTCCCTTGCCGTGGACGCTGGCTGAGGCTTGGTCTGCAGCTGCCCTCCCGTGCTGTGGATGCCGGCTGAGGGCTGAGGCTTGGTCTCCAACCACCTGGGGTCCCAGGCTTCCCCTCTCACGGCACCTTTAGGCTAAAGCATGTCCAGGTGAGTGTTCCAAAGGCTTAGCTCTGAGCCTGCCAAGTAAGTCTAGGCAAGGGTAAGAAAATAAACCAAATAAGTAAATAGCCAAACACCCTTTCTTGAGTCAGTTAATCAATAGAAAATTCATGGAAAATGCCAGTTCGTTCAACATAATCTGCTGTAACTCTCTGTGTGTTGTGGGATGTTTTTCATATTTGCCTTTAGTCTGTGGGCAAGCCCAGCGTACTCACAAACTGATTATTTCTCCAACGATGAAATGTGATCCCCGTGCTGTCAGAAAGTGATTTAAACACAGAATCTCCGGATGGTCGATCAGAAATAAAGCTTGTGATGCCGCTTTATGTCTCTGATACCCGACCTCTGTCCAGAATACAACTGCGATCAACGTTTGCTGTCCATCTTCAACGACACCTATAAGGCGCGTGGCCCAGTGGCCAGTGTGATACTCTGGTCTTCCCTCCAAGCCCCCTGTGGCTGGTTGGGGGCACAGGACTGCCCTGTAATAGGACTCTTTGCCCGCCGATAGAGCAAAGATCTGAGATCAAGTATTGGAGTCAAACGTTACCCTGCAACGTATTCCCTTCTTTGCCAAAAAGTTTCATTTGTGAAAATAATTAAAATTATATAGTATGTTTTTGTTGTTTGAGTATTGGTTTGTGGAAATGCAGAGGTCAGCTCTAAGCCAGAGTCTTTGTTTCTGTAAAAGTGAGAATGTAAAATCGAACTCCAGCGAGAAGCCAATGTTGAAACGCGTACACTTGCCTCCTGGACTCGTGACAGTGGGGGCTGTGCCTGGGACCCTGAAGGGTGGGCGACTGTGGGTGTTTACAGAGGAAAACGAGTCCACAGAGCCTCGCGGCTGAGTAAGAGGAGAAGAGGTTGGCAGACCCTTTCTTAGCAGGAAGTGACCAAGTCGTTACAGTTTTTGGAGGTTTAGTCACCTGGGATTTGTCACTGGGGCCTGTGGCTGCCTGGGTACAGCAAGGTGACTGGTATGTAATACCGGGATGATGTGAACAGTTAATTAGGACATGAAATTTGTTCCAAATTGGAATGCGTTAAAATTACAATAAATACACCTAAAACTCAAAAAAAAAAGGGGGGGGGCGGGGGAGACAGAAGCGATTACTTCATAATAATTGACTTTATCAAGGATAGTCTAAAGAAGCACAGTCTTTGAGAGCCCTGAAAATTGCTGAATTCCTTATTCTGGCTAATCTCTTCACTGAGGTCTCACTTCTGACTGTCTCTAAAGAGGCGGGGCAAGCCCTGACTTTTGAAATGGATCTGGGAAGGCCCTAAGGCTGCGGGTTAGCGTTGGCCTGCGCTCCTGAGTTAACGCGCTTCCATGCTCCGCCGGGCACCCTGGCCAGTGCTCCCAAGCAACCAGGTGCTGATGACTAAGTCTTTATCTCTTTCCAGGTGGGAAGGGAAGAATGAAAATGAAGTGGGCAGATGTAAAGAGACCGGCAAAATTCACGTGACTGTGGACCTCAAGTACTACCGGCCCACTGAAGTGGTAAGACTCTCGGCCGTGTCTTCACTGGCCACTCCTGGGAGGTCGTCCCTGGACGCCACGGCCAGGCTGCCCAGCCCCGCGCTGGGCAGTCTGCCACCCTAGCGCCTTACCCAGACCAGAGCCCTGGGAGGCGAATTTGGGGTGCTATTCTTGGCACAGGATGCACTGCTGTATAAAGGAGAGCGGGGGTAGCTCATACCCGGGGAAGGGTTGGTTTCAGAAATGGAGACTCCGGTCAAAGGCAGGCCCGTCAAGGTTAGGCCTGCTTGATGGCTGAGTCCTAGAACCTGCGGGATGTCCGCCTTCCCAGTGCCCTGTGACCTGCAGGGTCTGGAGGCCCCAGTGCACACGCACCCACACACGTTCACAAACACACTCACATGCACTCTCACACACACTCATATGCACACGCATGCACTCACACACACAGTCAAATGTACTGAGTCACATACACACGCACTCACTTGCATACACATGTACTCAAACACTCGCATGAACAGATGCACACAACCACATGTATTCACACTGTCACACACATGTGCACTCACATACACACACATGTACACACAGTCACACACACATGCACACACACAAACCTAAGCCGTGTGAGCCTTTTTGAGCCTCAGCTCAAGTATAGTCGTGGGTGTGAAGCCTTTTCTGGCCAGTGTACTAACCATCACTGAGCTTCCAATTTTTTCTCTTGGATCTACAGTATACGCTCTACATACTATATTATAACATGTATAACAGCTTGCTATACTCATTTCTTTACATGTTTTTCTCCAAACTGTGAACTCTTTGAGGAGGACTCTCTTCCTATCTCAGATGATAACAAACTCGGTATAGGTGCTGGTTGGCGGGTGGGTGGGTGGATGGTGCGTGGTCCCTGCGTGCAGGGGCTCCTGTAAACTCAGCGTCGGTGTCGGTTGGTGGGTGGGTGGGTGGATGGTGCGTGGTCCCTGCGCGCAGGGGCTCCTGTCTGGAGAAGCAGCCGGTTGGTGTCAGGGCACAGCGCCCCGCTTCCCCCACTGTGTAAGAATTCCTGGCTGGGTGTTGCCACTTAAACATGGGCCACCTTCACTCAGGCCGAAACTCAGTGTTTTAAAGGGACGGATCTGGGGAGATAGAAAGCAGCGTCTTGAGAGAGGTGTTCAAATGTGGTGGTTCCCAAACAAAATGTGTGTTAACTGTGAACACGTTACCCTGGAACCTGTTCGACCTGTGTTTTGAACCAAATTCCTGCCTGCCGCGCCACCTTTCTGAGGTCAGGAAAGCCCCGCGAAGGAAGATTGAAAGTGAACGTGTCTCCGGTGATCACCCGTCAGACGGTCTTGTTTCAGACAAAGGAGAGGCGGCGCTGCCCGTCCACTTGGGCGGGACAGCGAGGAGAGGAAGTGTGCAGGGCTGTCCGGCCGGGCGGGGCGGCCTCTGACGGCAGCGAACAATGGCGCGCTGTGCCGGGAGTGGGTGTGCCGGCAGGGGATGTGCGCCGGGAGGGGCCGGGGCAGCCCTGCTGACGCAGCAGGGGGCCCTGCCCTGGAGCCCACACCCGCCGCCCCCCGGGCCCAGAGACGCCGCAGGCTGGCGTATCTCTGGAGCCTAAATGGGCAGCCTGTGTCCCAGCTTGCGACGAGAGTTGTCATCTCACAGTGGGAGTGGACGGGGCCAGCCCTCTGCCTGTGACACCGTCACCCCGGGCCTTCTTTCCGAAGCCAGGAGGCCGTTACCAGCAGCTTGGCTGTCAGCCTCACCTGGGGACCCTGGGGCTTGGTGGGGACATGGCATGAGAGAGCAGAGGAGCCTAGGGCTCACGAGTCGGTTTTCGAAGCCCCCGTGGGCCATCTTTCCTGCCGAAGCTCCGCGTCAGTCCGTCCTTTTGTTCCCGCGGACGCCGTGGTGGTACCTGCTCTGCAGGTCTGTCCACAGAGGGCGTCTGAGCCTGAGGGCGCCACCAGGCTCCGTGGGCTCCTCTCGCCCATCTGTCGCCCCCAGGCCCCCATTACTGCTGCGGGAGCCTGTCCTCCCCGCCCCACTCAGGGCTCCGTGGGGCATGTGCAGTGAGGCTCAACTTTTCACCTCATTCCTCAGCACAGCAGCTTTCCCAGAACCGAGCGGTCTGACAGGCTGAGGCAGAGCTGCCCCGGGCGCAGTGTTCCTCCAGGTGAAAGGGGACCAGACCCAGAGCCGCCGGCGCGAGCTTGCACTTGGGTCTGGGCCCTGACCAGCAGCCGGGGGGGTCGCTGGGACGAGGCCTGAGAAGCACTGGGCGTGGGGGCCGTGGAGCCCCCCGGGGCCGGCGGCGGCCTGCCTTGTCTGTGGTCAGGTCCATCTTCGGGGGCCACAGGCTCCTCCCTCCTCAGGTTCTAGAAAAGCTCCTTCCCCTGGCCACTTTGTCCTGTGTCTTCAGCACCTCGCACACCTCAGAGCTAACCGCAAAACTAGATCATCTTAGGGTCCATTGCTTCCAGAGAGACTGCCAGGGGGAAATGCCAGACAGGAAACAAGGGGGCAGGCTGTCAGGACACGGCAGGCCCCAGAACAGCAGCGTCCGCAAGGAAGACTAACGGGAGGCACAGATCTGTGTCATTTTGTGAATAAGATTCAGACCAAGGAAGGCTGTTTACCCAGCAGAGCCCAGCGTGAGCCCCAGGGAGCCCACCAGCAGTTCTGTGTGGAGCAGAACTCCCAGCCGGGGACCTTCCCCTGTTGATCTCACCACGGCGGGCTCCTTGGTCCCGCTCCCGCTCTGCATGGAAGTCCTGAAAGTGTGTGTCTGAGCTCAGGATGCTGGCGTCCACTTAGAGCTGAGCGGAGTCCTGTTCTGGGTCTCTCGGTGGACACCTCTGGGCTTCCCCTGAATGTTTAGTTGTTTGCCTCGGGTGGTGAACTTGATTCTGGAAACTGGGCTTTACATTTCCCAGGGTTGATGACCGCCCTGTGAAGACTGGGCTCCCCTCCTCTGCTGGTCTCTCTGGGTGCATGCTACGCGGAGCCCTGGCGATGGGCGTCCGTGCCCCGGAAGAAGCAGTGTTGGGCTGCAGGCCAGGCGGCCTGAGTTCAGAAACTGCCCATCACGGACAGGCGACCTCGAGCCTGCTACTCCTCCTTGCGTCTGTCTGCCTGTCTTTAAAAATGGAGTTAATCGTCAAGCTTCTTTCAAAGAATTGTTGTGGAAGTAATAATCAGTTCCACAAACCGCCCATTAGAACAGTGGTGCCCAGCACAACACCCAGCACTGATGCTGTTAGTGTTAGTCATTCTTTCAGCAAATATTTGCCAAACCCTGTGTTAGACCCTAAGAGTCGAGCATGGACGACACACACACCCCATCGCCATGGGGAGTGTAGGTAGGAATAACAGGTCAGTTACTCAAGCCGACTGCCTTTTGAAAGACAGACTGACATTACTGAAGGATTGTGCATGTTAACTGCTAACAAGTCAGTGACATGATACAATCAAGGCCTCTAGCAAACGTTTTACTATGTGCTTTGATTTCTTTATTCTTTATTTATTTTGATTTTTATCCTTTCTGACCCTGTCTCTGAAAATTCAATAGCGATTCAGGGATATAGAATTATCATGTAAATACGAGAAAATTAACATTGATTTATTACTTAATTTAAAATAATAACAAAGATGTTTTCTTTTTGTCTGAAAATTTTTAACTTGGGAAACTCACAAAGATTGGATTAAGAAGTATTCATCCCAACGTGGCAATTGTTAATCACACCAAATGGTCAGTTCACTTAAAGAAAAGCTAAGATTTTCTTTTTTTCAGTGAAACAAACAAACCAAAAACTGCCTTTTTTTTTTTTTTTTCTGGAGAGCACTTTAAGAAATGTCATGGGAAATGCATTCACAGACCAAATTTGAAAGCACCTATTTTTCATGAAAAAATATCTTTAAACCCCACTGACGATGGAGCTGGATTTTCCTCCCTGTCCTGTTTGTCTCTAACATGGACTTTTCTTGATGTGGTATTTCCAACATCCGCCACTGTGACTGGCTTTTGCTTTCTTTACCTAGATACATTATGTTATTCCCATTCTTTATAGATATTAGAAAAAAGTCCTGAGTTAAAATCTAGATCTGGGAAAGCAGTAACTTCAAAGAAGGCAAAGCCAGTTAAAACAACACCTTCCTTCAGCAGAAACATGTGGCCTGTTTCTAATCAAATTACCACACGCTTGTCGAGTTGTCCCCTCTGCAAACTTTTCCTAATATTTTTCTGTAAATGATGTTAAGTTAAATGGCCCATAATTGCTTGTTCTATCTCGTAGCCCTGTTTAGAATAATGCAGGGTAACACTTTCCAGACCTCAGGAATCTGATCTGTCATCAGAGGACTTGTATAAATACCAGTTAGACCTTCGCCCAGAGCCACCCGAGGCCGCAGCGGGGGTCTTGAAAAGGCCCCTCTTCCCCGAGTCTGTGCTCCCGCCCCGGCAGGAAGCGGGACCCTGCCTTCCCCGTGGCTCCGTCTTCCCCAGCCCCCCTGGAGGCCCCCCATCGCTCAGTCCTGGTCCTCTGACCCCCAGGGCCCTCATCCCCCACTGCCGCCCTCCTGCCCTTTGTGGGGCCGGGGAAGAGGAAGCTGGCCTGGTGGACGAAGGGCGAGCCCCGTCTCTGCCAGGACCAGAAGAGGAGCTGCTGGGCTCCCGGCTCAGCGTCCGCCCTCTCGTAACCGCCAGGTGCGGTGGCGTGGATGCTGTCAGCAGTGCGTCGCTTCGGACGGAGCTTCCTCTTTGTAATTACTCCCTGACCTTCTCACCACTCGTGTTTATAAGGAGTTCATGTCTCGGAACCACTGTTTACATACTTAAGCCGCCCTCCCAGGCTCTGCCCTCCCAGGCTCCGCCCCTTAAGCTTTGTGTCCCTCCTTAACCGCGCTGCCCCTCTGCCCCTCTCCTTCCAGGGACGGACCCACGAGGGCCGTGCACCTCGCTGTCTGCACTCGAGTCTCAGCCGGACTGCCGCCTGGCCTCCTCCGTGCAGGACCCCCGGGCAGGGGACACTCCTCCTAAAGCCTGAGCTCCTCCCTGGCTGCCCACCCCTCAAGAGTGTTTGTATCTAATGAAATAGTAGTTGTGTCCCGACCACAGTGCCCCCGACTTCCTCCTGTTGCTCCTTGAAGGGTTCATGATTAGACCTGGATCAGAATGGTGCCATTCAGCTTTGGGGGGAAGAAGGTACAGATTTTAGAGGAACCCCTATTGGTGTAACGAATGGTCAACCTGCATTAGGAATGCTGGTCTGCACATTCCTAACGCATGACAGGTTTCCCAGGTAAGTCAGAAGTGTCCGCCTCCTAAACCTGGTGTAAGAACGCCTAAACTAAGGAACAGGTCAGCACCCAGCCACTGAGAGGCTCTGCAGCTTTTAGGGTTCACTATAGGGATCCCTCAGGCTTAGGGGCGTGGGGTAGCTCCTCCTATCCGTCGCCCCTGGCCTCGGGCTTGGGGCGTGGGGTATCTTCTCCCGGCCGCCGCCCCTGACCTCGGCCCGAGGCCAGGGGCGGCAGCCGGGAGGACCAACCCCACGTCCAAGGAGCCGTGGCTGCGAGGGCGCAAGAGGGCCTAGAGGAGCTATCCCACATTGAAGGTCAGGAAGGGCAACGGTGAGGAGATACCCCTGGTCCAACGTAAGGAGCAATGGCTGCGCTTTGCTGGAGCAGCCGTGAAGAGATACCCCACGCCCAAGGTAAGAGAAACCCAAGTAAGACGGTAGGTGTTGCAAGAGGGCATCAGAGGGCAGACACACTGAAACCATACTCACAGAAAACTAGTCAATCTAATCACACTAGGACCACAGCCTTGTCTAACTCAATGAAACTAAGCCATGCCCGTGGGGCAACCCAAGACGGGCGGGTCATGGTGGAGAGATCTGACAGAATGTAGTCCACTGGAGAAGGGAATGGCAAACCACTTCAGTGTTCTTGCCTTGAGAACCCCATGAACAGTATGAAAAGGCAAAATGATAGGATACTGAAAGAGAAATTCCCCAGGTCAGTAGATGCCCAACATGCTACTGGAGATCAGTTGAGAAATAACTCCAGAAAGAATGAAGGTATGGAGCCGAAGCAAAAACAATACCCAGCTGTGGATGTGACTGGTGATAGAAGCAAGGTCCGATGCTGTAAAGAGCAATATTGCATAGGAACCTGGAATGTCAGGTCCATGAATCAAGGCAAATTGGAAGTGGTCAAACACGAGATGGCAAGAGTGAATGTCGACATTCTAGGAATCAGCGAACTCAAATGGACTGGAATGGGTGAATTTAACTCAGATGACCATTATATCTACTACTGTGGGCAGGAATCCCTCAGAAGAAATGGAGTGGCCATCATGGTTAACAAAAGAGTCTGAAATGCAGTACTTGGATGCAATCTCAAAAACAACAGAATGATCTCTGTTCGTCTTCAGGGCAAACTGTTCAATATCACAGTAATCCAAGTCTATGCCCCAACCAGTAACGCTGAAGAAGCTGAAGTTGAATGGTTTTATGAAGACCTACAAGACCTTTTAGAACACCCAAAAAAGATGTCCTTTTCATTATAGGGGACTGGAATGCAAAAGTAGGAAGTCAAGAAACACCTGGAGTAACAGGCAAATTTGGCCTTGGAATACGGAATGAAGCAGGGCAAAGACTAATAGAGTTTTGCCAAGAAAATGCACTGATCATAACAAACACCCTCTTCCAACAACACAAGAGAAGACTCTATACATGGACATCACCAGATGGTCAACACCAAAATCAGATTGATTATATTCTTTGCAGCCAAAGATGGAGAAGCTCTATACAGTCAGCAAAAACAAGACCAGGAGCTGACTGTGGCTCAGACCATGAACTCCTTATTGCCAAATTCAGACTGAAAGTGAAGAAAGTAGGGAAAACCACTAGACCATTCAGGTATGACCTAAATCAAATCCCTTCTGATTATACAGTGGAAGTGAGAAATAGATTTAAGGGCCTAGATCTGATAGATAGAGTGCCTGATGAACTATGGAATGAGGTTCGTGACATTGTACAGGTGACAGGGATCAAGACCATTCCCATAGAAAAGAAATGCAAAAAAGCAAAATGGCTGTCTGGGGAGGCCTTACAAATAGCTGTGAAAAGAAGAGAAGTGAAAAGCAAAGGAGAAAAGGAAAGATATAAGCATCTGAATGCAGAGTTCCAAAGAATAGCAAGGAGAGATAAGAAAGCCTTCCTCAGTGATCCATGCAAAGAAATAAAGGAAACCAACAGAATGGGAAAGACTAGAGATCTCTTCAAGAAAATCAGAGATACCAAGGGAACATTTCATGCAAAGATGGGCTCGATAAAGGACAGAAATGGTATGGACCCAACAGAAGCAGAAGATATTAAGAAGAGATGGCAAGAATACATAGAAGAACTGTACAAAAAAGATCTTCACGACCCAGATAATCACGATGGTGTGATCACTGACCTAGAGCCAGACATCCTGGAATGTGAAGTCAAGTGGGCCTTAGAAAGCATCACTACGAACAAAGCTAGTGGAGGTGATGGAGTTCCAGTTGAGCTATTCCAAATCCTGAAAGATGATGCTGTGAAAGTGCTGCACTCAATATGCCAGCAAATTTGGAAAACTCAGCAGTGACCACAGGACTGGAAAAGGTCAGCTTTCATTCCAATCCCAAAGAAAGGCAATGCCAAAGAATGCTCAAACCACCGCACAATTGCACTCATCTCACACGCTAGTAAAGTAATGCTCAAAATTCTCCAAGCCAGGCTTCAGCAATATGTGAATCGTGAACTTCCTGATATTCAAGCTGGTTTTAGAAAAGGCAGAGGAACCAGAGATCAAATTGCCAACATCCACTGGATCATAGAAAAAGCAAGAGAGTTCCAGAAAAACATCTATTTCTGCTTTATTGACTATGCCAAAGCCTTTGACTGTGTGGATCACAATAAACTGTGGAAAATTCTGAAAGAGATGGGAATACCAGACCACCTGATCTGCCTCTTGAGAAATTTGTATGTAGGTCAGGAAGCAACAGTTAGAACTGGACATGGAACAACAGACTGGTTCCAAATAGGAAAAGGAGTTGGTCAAGGCTGTATATTGTCACCCTGTTTATTTAACTTCTATGCAGAGTACATCATGAGAAACGCTGGACTGGAAGAAACACGAACTGGAATCAAGATTGCCAGGAGAAATATCAATAACCTCAGATATGCAGATGACACCACCCTTATGGCAGAAAGTGAAGAGGAACTCAAAAGCCTCTTGATGAAAGTGAAAGAGGACAGTGAAAAAGTTGGCTTAAAGCTCAACATTCAGAAAACAAAGATCATGACATCTGGTCCCATCACTTCATGGGATATAGATGGGGAAACAGTGGAAACAATGTCAGACTTTGTTTTTCTGGGCTCCAAAATCACTGCAGATGGTGACTGCAGCCATGAAATTAAAAGATGCTTACTCCTTGGAAGGAAGGTTATGACCAACCTAGATAGGATATTCAAAAGCAGAGACATTACTTTGCCAACGAAGGTTCGTCTAGTCAAGGCTATGGTTTTTCCTGTGGTCATGTATGGATGTGAGAGTTGGACTGTGAAGAAGGCTGAGCGCCGAAGAATTAATGCTTTTGAACTGTGGTGTTGGAGAAGACTCTTGAGAGTCCCTTGGACTGCAAGGAGATCCAACCAGTCCATTCTGAAGGAGATCAGTCCTGGGATTTCTTTGGAAGGAATGGTGCTAAAGCTGAAACTCCAGTACTTTGGCCACCTCATGCGAAGGGTTGACTCATTGGAAAAGACTCTGATGCTGGGAGGGATTGGGGGCAGGAGGAGAAGAGGATGACAGAGGATGAGATGGCTGGATGGCATCACTGACTTGATGGACGTGAGTCTGAGTGAACTCCGGGAGTTGGTGATGGACAGGGAGGCCTGGTGTGCTGCGATTCATGGGGTCGCAAAGAGTCGGACACGACTGAGCGACTGATCTGATCTGATCTTATATGATAGGGATCCCTTAGTGCACTCGCCACATCCACACCTTCAGCTTCTCAGAAGACGTAGCAGCACATGTAGAGTGGACTGTCTCTGTCCGACTGAGGCCTTAGAGGTTTCATCCTGAAGCCACGCTCACTGGATCCCTGCCGTGGAAGCGAGTCCTCGCTGCCCATGAGGAATGTCCAGGCAGATGAAGCAGGGTCTTCGGCCGTAGACAAGGGGATGGAGTGGAAGCTGGTCCAGAGCAGGCCAGCGAGGTGCTCGCTGGACTGGGGGGTGGCAGCCGGACAGTGGCAGGTGCCAGGACTTCACAAACAGAGATCGCGGGGCCAGAGCAGGTGGGACAGTGCCACAGGACAGGCAGCACATGAGGGTGTGCGGTGCAGGAGGGGGACCTCACCCCATCGGGATTCCCTGAGGACCCAGGCACTCCGTTCGTGGGGCAGGTGCAGGGCGCTGAGCTCTGGCATGATTTCAGGTCCTTGAGCTGGCGCTGGGCCTAGGGGCCTGCTGTGGAGGGGGGTTTGGGGCCTGATGTGCACAAGGAGCATTGAGTGGCATTTAGAGGAGGGGGTCGTGAGCAAGAGTTGGTCCCCTGCAGGCAGGCATCTGTGGGTGCAGGAGGTCAGTCTTAGAAACCCAGCTGAGGAAGCATTTGTGTCCAAGGTCCAGGAGACCAGACTCTTCAGAGGGATAAAGGGCTGATGCCAAAGAGCTGACGTGAGCTGGCAGGCAGTGCCCACCCCCAGTCCAGGCAGACTGAATTTCAGGGTTGAGCAGAGACCTACTTTCAAACTGATGTGCCCGCGAGGCGGGATGCAGAGCGTTTAGTTCCTGAGGATGAAAGGCTCGTCTAAGTATAAGGTGCTTTGCACCGCCTGTTATCGCTTTTATTACTGTCATCATGGTTAATTATCACTGTCAGCATCGTCGTGTACGCCCGTGGAGTCATTAGTTATCAGAGGCCATCTCAAAGGCTTCTTTGAGCCATCGGCTCCTGAGGTTTCCTGTAGTGTGTGCCTGGTTCTGTTGCCCGACGGCTTAGGGCAGAAACAGTCACGCTCTCCTTCACTGCCCACACTGCTTCTGGACCGATGGTCCTGGGGAAAGATGAGTTTCTACTCTGATTCTCTTCTTCTCCGTGCCAGGCCCTGGGGCCCAGCGTGTTCCACGGCCAGCCCCGGAACTGCAGCCTTGCCGGCAGGCTGGAAGTCAGCTGCCACAGGAGATGCTGGGCAGCCATCCACCACCTTCCTGTCACCCGCCCCACCCGCTCCCGAGAAACCGGTCCCTGCGCACATCTTGGGCCCGACACCACTCCCAGCCTGGAAGCTGCATGGGCTGCTGTGCTCCTGCAGCAGATCAAACAGTGCACACACTTGTTCCCTTGTGGTTCCAGGCTCAGAAGCCTGAATAAAGTCACGGCGTTCACAGAGCTGTGCTCCTTCCAGGGGCTTCAGGGTCTGGGTGTTCTGGAAGAAAACACTGAGTTGATCATGTGGAACCATTGCTGGGTCACAGCGTTTTCTGTTGTTTGGGAAACACATTGTTAATCACTTTGAGGAGAAAGAAGAAATGGAAGGTTCTAGTTAGCTGTCAGTTGAAAGTTTGATCATGCACACCCTTGAAAACACGGAGAACACAGACGTGGGCCACCGTGGGCGAGGCCAGACTGCACGTGCGGTGTTTCTGAGGGACAGCAGGCGGGGGCCAAGATCAAGGGGGCGATTGTGGCTTTACAGAGAGGCCCAGAGGGTGTCCTGGAGCAGGGACCACTTCCTCCCACGTGGAGACGCTGGCGCCTGGGGCCCTCCCAGACCCCCACAGCAAGTGCTCTGCCAGCGGGCAGCGCTCAACCCTCCTCCCCTCACGCCTCGCCCTCTTCTCCCTGCACTTGGACTCTCTTCCATCCTGTTCCTGCCGTCGTGAGCCTCAAAACCGTGTCATCCTTAAGCCCCACTGAGTCCCTCTTCCTCTGAGACCCCCCTTTGACAAGGTCATCTGACCACTGGCCAGTCGCTGCGGGGTGACCGCTTGCAGTGTCTTCCTCTCCGTGACCAATTTTGATGAAAATTTCAGTCAGATGCATTGGACTGGGCTTTGGATAGACTCTCTGAAGCAAGTTCCCAGACACAGTTCTCATTAATTCCGTGTTTCCCAGATGAAGAGGAGTGGCCTCACTGAAGATGGCTCTCTTGCTAAAAATGTTAACTTGCAATGACAGAGTGAAGAAACCAGAATTCTAAGGACTCATGGATCAGACGACAGCGAGACGAAGAGAGAGCGAGCGTGTGGATTAGAAAGAACAGTTGTGATTCCCTGTGAGGTCCTTGTGCTGTTGCCACACACCGAGGTGAGAGAGGAGCCCTTGTCACATGTCTGCTCACCTGTGGACGTGGCGTGTTTGTCCGGGGGTGTGCAGCCTGCCCTGGCTCCTCGGTGGACAGAGCGTGCATGTCCACGGACCTGGTGTGCTTGTCCGGGGGTGTGCAGCCTGCCCTGGCCCCTTAGTGGACGCAGCGTGCACGTCCATGGCCGTGGAGCCTGCCCTGGCTTGTCCCCGGGCATGTGGTTTGTGTGTCCGTGGACGTGGAGCCGGTCCTCGGGTTGGTGGCTGTGACTCGCTCTCTTTGTGAATCAGCCCCTCCCAGCTGCCCTGCAGATGCAGTGGGTGCTGCCACTCTGGCCTCGTGTCCGCCCCCGCTGCTCAGGGAGGCCTTGGGAAGAGACGTGAGAAGACAGCCCAGGGTGGGCAGTGAGAGCCTGGCCCCGTCGCCACGTGGGCCCAGCCGCCCCTCGCCGATCCCGAGGGAGTAAGGACAGCTCCACCGGAACCTGCCTGTGAGAGCAGGGCGCTCATCCCTCCGGGACAGCAGGGGCTGAGGCCCCGTTCTGATTGTGGATTCTCTATTTATTTATCAAAAGGCCGTCACTGTCATGTCTGGCTGAGCGTGAAGCACAGCTGCTGCCTGTCCATTGAGAGCGTCCAGAGCTATCACCTTCCTCCCACCCAGCCACTTCACACCCAGGCCGGGGTGCTGAGAAGCCTCATGTTCACAGCCTTACTGCTCTGGAATAAACACAGATCCTGGGCTTCCCAGGTGGCTCAGTGGTGAAGAATTCACCTGCCAATACAGGAGATGCAGGAGGCTTGGGTTTGATCCCTGGGTCAGGAAGAGCCCCTGGAGGAGGAAATGGCAAACCGCCCCAGTATTCTTGCCTGGAGAATCCCATGGACAGAGGAGCCTGGCTGGCTGCAGTCCATGGGGTCACAAAGAGTCGGATACGACTGAGTGACTGAGCACACACACAGACCCTGTGGCCGTAGCTTTCAGCAGAAACGCCTTTGCACACCTGCTCAGGTTGATGTCAGTCCTCTGACTCAGTTGCTCCTCTCCTCAGTTAAGTAATATTCAGGTGATTCTGCCCCCAACCTCTGCTGAAATCCAAACGGAACCACCCACTGCTTACTGAAAACACTCTCCTTTCCTTGTCTGCATTTTTCATGATATTGCTCTTTTTTTTTTTTAAGTAATTCAACCTCTTTTCTGTCTTCCTTCTTCATCTTTATAATCTTTCCAGGCAGCTGGACTTTATTTTTGATCCCCTTACACTTGGTGGTCTGTGTCACAGACCCTACAGTGATGGTTTATTTGAAACCTGAGTTGACTGTCGGTCATTACTTCTGCTCCGTTGTCTGTCTGTGTGACGTTTTTGTGCCCTGGCCCTCACGGGGACGGCAGGTTAGGCTGTGGTTTTCACAGGTATTGTTTACATAAACCAGCGGCAGAGGTTTTAGTTTATTTGTGGACAGTAAACAGCACAAGGAACCCCCCGGGGGTCAGACATGCAGAGGCTGAAAGAGAAGGCTGCTGCTGGAATGGCACCTTGGGCTCCATCGTCGTCTTCGCCTGACTCAGCGCCTTCCCGCGTCCTAAGAGAAGGCTGCTGTTGGAATGGCACCTTGGGCTCCGTCATCATCTCCCCTGACTCAGCGCCGTCCCGCGTCCTAAGAGAAGGCTGCTGCTGGAATGGCACCTTGGGCTCCGTCATCATCTCCCCTGACTCAGCGCCGTCGCGCGTCCTAAGAGAAGGCTGCTGCTGGAATGGCACCTTGGGCTCCGTCGTCGTCTTCCCGACTCAGCGCCGTCCCGCGTCCTAATTGAGGGATGATTGTCCCAAACTGCACACGACTGCTGGGGGTGAAATTTACGTGCGTGACGCGTGTTGCCATCTCACCATCAAAGACGCCCATTAGTGTAAATTGCGCGATTATCCTCCCGGGAAGTCCTCAGACCGCCTCCGGAGCCCTGTGCCCGTGCCTGTCAGCACCCCAGCCTCCCCCTCAGGGGTGCCGGTCTCAGTCCTAGGGTCCGTTCCTGGGAGTCGGGGAGAATCAGAGTAGGTCAGGGCCTGGAAGTTGGGAAGAGGCCTGGTCACAGCACGGCCCCCGGAGTCCTCTTTCTCCCTCTTCCTCTGACAGGCACCTGGAAACTCTTCCGCCCAGAAGCTGTGTTTCAAGTGACACTGGGCCCAGCCCTGCCCACCCAAAGCCATTGTCCCAGTGACGTGCCCAAAACACAGATCAGAAACCCTGAGCTGTGCCTCCACACACGGGCAGGGCTGTTTCTCTGTGGAGTGGGTGGGGGAAGGACAGAGCCTCGGTGCCAGCAGGCCCCCGTGAGGACCAGGAGAGGGCCCCCGGGAGGCTTGCATGTCCCTGGGCAGCTTCACCCCCGCCCAGGCCATCCCAAGGCCCAGAGGTCTCCGGGAGCGGACGCGGGTGGGCCCGTGAGGTCACCATCGGCTCTGCCCGAGTCTTGACCTCGAAACCCGCTGACTGGCTCCCCTTCCTCATAACCAGGAGTGTGGTTAGAGAGACGTGCTTCTGGTGGCGCGTGGGGATGTACTTTTAATTCCCCCTCTTCCCAACCAATAATAATATTGAAATTTTGGGTAAACAACATTTGAGAGGTACTGAAACTTGAGAGTCACTTAACTGCTAAAATACTACTCTCTTATCCACAAACCACCCGCTGTAAGTGTTTCCGTGCCCAGTTGACGGCAAGAGACATTGGACAGTTGTAAGCCAGGAAGTTGTAAGAGATGCCAACTGCCTCCTGCCCTGAGAGATGGCCGAGCGGTCTCCTCTAAGTTATGACGTCCTGGGCATTTAGAGACAGTGGACCGCAGAGTCCAGCCATATATGACATGAAGAACGGGTTCTCTTTGAATCAGAACATATTTTGCTGCAAATAAAGTGATTTGTCATGCCCATCATTAGTAAGCAAACTAATTCACTTTAAGGAGCTTATGTAAGCTTATAGAAAGGAAGAGACATTTACAGAGTATTGAAAGGAAGACACTCATTTATAAGTAAACTTATTAATTGCGTATAATTAATATTTACATGTAATTTTAAAATGAGAAGACTTCTGAGCCAGTGTCCTTGGGTTTGATGACGTAATCTAAAAAAAACAGAATGTAGTAAATTACTCTATTTTAAATTTTGTCATCACGAAGAACCTGTTAGAAAATGGCATATTGTTCATGTCTCCTAAATTTCAGCATTTCTCCTTAAATTGCACGGACCTGTCTTTAGGTTTGGAAATGGTCCTCTGTGGGGTGGGGGACGATGCAGCCAGGGGCTGTTGGAGCTGGAGGCTTCTTGAAAAGGAAATCCCATGAAGGTTTTCCCCGAAGTTTCCTCTTCCTGCACTTCTATGCGTGGTACAGTTTCTGCCATTGTTCAATACAAAGTGTCTTGAATTAAATGCCAGCTTCCAAAGAGAGACTTAGGATAGACGGGCAAGCTGGATGAGCTGGCAGTCCAGCTTTTGTGAGAGAGGCACACCTGCGGGCTCCCTGTGGAAAAGGAGTGCACACCTGTGGGCCTCCCTGCGGGAAGAGTGCACACCTGCGGGCCTCCCTGTGGAAAGAGTGCACACCTGCGGCCTCCCTGTGAAAGAGTGCACACCTGCGGGCCTCCCTGCGGAAAGAGTGCGCACCTGCGGCCTCCCTGTGAAAGAGTGCACACCTGCGGGCCTCCCTGTGGGAAAGGGTGAGGAAGCATCTGGCTTGGTGCTTTTGTGAAAGAGTGCACACCTGCGGGCCTCCCTGTGGAAAGAGTGCACACCTGCGGGCCTACCTGTGGAAAGAGTGCACACCTGCGGGCCTCCCTGTGGGAAAGGGTGAGGAAGCGTCTGGCTTGGTGCTTTTGTGAAAGAGTGCACACCTGCGGGCCTCCCTGTGGGAAAGGGTGAGGAAGCGTCTGGCTTGGTGGGGCGGGGGGGCGTCTC
Source organism: Bos grunniens (assembly GCF_055505025.1). Classification (NCBI taxonomy): domain Eukaryota; kingdom Metazoa; phylum Chordata; class Mammalia; order Artiodactyla; family Bovidae; genus Bos; species Bos grunniens. The sequence goes on from NC_141187.1 coordinate 53,186,490, forward strand.
CATCAGCAGAGGACGGTGCTGAAGCTGTGTCTTCTGGACCGGGGGCCTGAGAGGCAGGCAGCTGATGGGGTCGCCCTGACGTGTCCCTGTCCCAGTCCTGGGACCTGTGGCTCCGTAAAGCCCAGATTCTTCCTGGGCCTCGTCCCTGGAGTGTGACTCGGGGTCTGCTGGTGCCCACGCTTACTTAACGTGCTTGTAGGTGCTGCTGGCCCGGGGACCACATTCAGAACTGCTGGCTGGGAATGCGTGGTGCAGCGGCTCTGGCTGGCGCATCATCTGTGTTTAGGAGTATCTTATGAGAAGCCAGCCCCAGGTTTTCTGTTTGATTCCTAGTTCAGTCTGTGACTGACAGGGTGACCAGCCCTCCTGGTTTCTGCAGAACTGAGGGGTTCTGGGGCTTCCCAGTTGGGGCTAGTGGTAAAGAACCTGCCTGCCAGTGCAGGAGACGTCAGAGAGGCAGCTGTGATCCCTGGGTCGGGAGGATTCCCTGCAGAGGGCATGGCAGCCCACTCCAGGGTTCCTGCCTGGAGAGTCCCATGGACAGAGGAGCCTTGCAGGCTACATACAGTCCACGGGGTCACAGTCAGACGCAACTGAGCAATTAAACAGCACCTAAGTGGCGTCTGCAGAACCGGCAGAGGCTGTTCCTTTGAACAGTTGTGTACTCTAATGTGAAAACCGGCGATGGCCATGGTAAACAATCTTCAGGCTCTTTCTGAGTTTATGTAAGGCCCGTGGATGATTGCTCACTCGCTGGGCTATGGGCAGATAAGACATCCCATCCCGCCAACATTCGCTGATGCTGTTTCCACTGGTCTCCATCGACTGCACTTGACTCCCACGGCCCCCGGGATACGTGTGCATGCTGACACACAGGTGCTCACACACACAGGACTGACATGTCGGCAGGAAACACAGAAGGTAATAAGACGGACTTATTTCAAACAAGCATATTAGAAGTAGCAAAACCAGGCACCACCGTTTACCAGCTGGGTGACCCTGGCTGGGCCCCGGGCCTCTCTGCGCCTCCGTTCCTCTGAACTGCAGACCAGGACGCCGCCCCTCAGTGTTGCGGCTCAGGGCAACAGTGGCGGGTGGTAGGTACCAGTTAATGTCACTCTCTAGGTAATTGATTTTACTGTGTATTTTGTAAAATTTTAACAAGTCTAAAATTGAGATCAGGTGACTACTTATGATCCTAAACAACATTAAGTCTCAGTCTTTATATTTTGTTTCATTTTTATTAAAATTTTGACAAATCCTGGAATTTATTTTTTAGCATTTAGTTTTACTAAGTAAAGCTCCGTGTCCTGGTTTAATGGGCAGTGTCTTCCTTTCTCGGGGATGGACAAAGTCACGAGGCCCTCCCAGTCAGAGGCCCTTGTGCCCTTGTGTGTGTGAGTCACTCAGTCGTGTCCAACTCTTTGCGACCCCGTGGACTATAGCCCACTCCTCTGTCCATGGGATTCTCCAGGCAAGAATCCTGGAGCGGGTTGCCGTGCCCTCCTCCAGGGGCTCTTCCCGACCCGGGGATGGAACCCGTGTTGTGTCTCCGCACTTGCAGGCGGGCTCTTTAGCACCGCCTGGGAAGCCCCAGAGGCCCCCTCCATGAATGAAACAGGGCGCTGCTGCCGTTCTGCATTTTCCGCTCTCAGGAGGGGCCACACCTCATGATCCCATGCTTGCTCCCGCACGTTCCCTGTGGCCCGTGGTCTCCTCTTCAGTCTGTTCAGGAGAGCCAGGAGCAGAGCGCAGGCTTGCAAATCAGAGGAGCTGATGCTCAGCTCTCAGCCCGGACACTAATCAGCCCCGTCACCTCTCCACGCGTGAAGGGGGAACCGTGTTTTACTGTAGAGTTGTTGCGAGGATGAAAGTGCGGTGGTGGAGGTCAGCACGGCCGGCTCAGCGTGGAGCTCGGCTAGTGAGGAACAGGAGTCGCTGGGAGACCGTACTTCCTGGTGACAGAACTTTATGTTTGGCGTTTTCTCTGAAGCAGACAGAAGCCACCTGCACACGTGTGAGGAAGCCATCGAGGCTGGGAATAACCACCCCAAGGGTGGGAGCGCAGGCGTTCACACGGGCTGGGGACAGGCTCCCCCCAGCCAGGCTGGGAGAGTGCAGCGTCCACAGGCCGCGGCTGAGAGTCCGGGGGTCCCCCCTCTGAGGCGGGGGATCCACTGGCCCCGCCCTGGGTGCCGTTCCAGACCTGCCTAACAGATCTGAAAAGGAAGACCCCAAGGACCACCCTGTTTTCAGGCGACCTAGGGATATACCGCAAAATGAAGTTCAGTAGTATTTGTAACAATATAGAAATACCACCTCACAAGGGGAGCTTCACGATGGATGACATCCAACCGAAAATCACTGGTTTGCAAAGAAGCAGGACAGTATGTCCACAGTGAAGAGCAGAGTCCACCAAAATCAACGCAGACTGACCCGGATGTTGACACTTGTGGCAGGGGCACCAGACGCTAAGCCACGTGAAACCCTGCCCCACAGGCCGAGAAGCTGGAGGGAGGATGTGGAGAAGACAGCTGGACTTGCAGAGATGAAACCCGCCATGTCCGATGTGAAAGTCACATCAGATGGAATTAAGGGGCGACTGCTCTACAGAGGAAGAGCCCAGTGCCCCTGGAGACCCTCTGAGATGAAACACAGAAAGAATTTTCCAGGAAACAAGCAGTGTCAGTTCTCCAGGGCAGCTTTAAGTGCCCAGATGTGCTAGTAGCTGGGGTCACAGCGAAGAGAGGAGAATTAAATAAACACATGAAGAAATAACAATTTTTTTTCAAATTTCATGAAAACGCTAAGCTCACAGATGTAAAAAGCTCCACAAACCTCAAGCATAAGAAGTAGGGAGAAAACAGCCCAGAGGGGTCTCGCGATCCTGTAGCGCAAGCCAGGGAAAAAGCGGACACGTCACAGGGCTCACGAGGGGCAGAGCTGAGAAGGAAGCCGTATGTATACCTGGGCCGTGATCCGCGGAGCGTGAAGTGAAGCCCCAGAGCGGCTCCCCGCCCTGCCCTGTAGACGCTGCAGGAACACGTGCACCAAGGCTGGGGCGCAGCCCGCGGCTGCACGGAGATGCCTGTAGCAGAACCACCTGTGTACGAGTGTGCAGCTGAAGCCGTCTGCTTACGGGTCTTGTGTGGTCAGTTCCTTGCTTGGCCTTCTGCTCTCTGTGCAGATAGAAACGCTGAGTCTCATTCATTAGGCCCAGTCCAGTCCACCCAACTGAAGATCTCGGCTCTAATTTAAGTGTGTTAGTTTTCAGGGGTCAGTTAGGGAGTGCCCGCTGGCCGGACACTGGGGCGGATGGGTGCCGTGCTCAGGCAGCTTGTGGGTGGTGGAGAGGCACTGGGGACCGAAGAACGCCTGGAAAGGGATGGGGGGTTGCCTGTGCGAGCGATGGGCCGGGCGCGACGTGCAGCTCACCTGCCCGGGTCCCAGCATCGGGTTCCCCTTCCTTCCCGGCCCCCGGGTCATAGGTCACAGGACGCACTCGTCTCTGATGCAAGCGGGAGGGTAGCTTCTCAGTCCCTCTTGCGCTCTGTTCCACCTGCCGTGACTCAGGGGGCGCATCCTGACCGCTCCACTGCTCAGTGACGTGAGTCATGAGACACTTCATTCAGAGAGAAGTCGCTGTATAACCGCCAGTGAAAGCTTTTAAGGGCTCATCGCAGAGTTGTGTCGGAGGCCTGCAGTTAAGTGACTTTATGGGCTGGCTTGCTCAGGCGTGCGGCCTCTGGGCGCGGGGCACAGTCAAGGGAAGAGGAACGGGGTGGGGGCACCCCTCCGTGTGTGCAGCCCGCCCAGCCCCGGGGCCCCTGGGTGCCCGTCACCCCTTCCTCTGGTCTCCCAGTGGCTCCGGACGGGGCCTGGGGTGGGCGGGACCTGGGGTGGACGGGGATCACAGCTGGGCGGGCGTCTGGCTGGACAGCTCAGGCTGTACCGGCCCCTGGAGCTGATGAGGGCGCAGGAGGCCCATCGCACAGCCGTGCGTCTCCGTGGCGCTCAGAGCTGTTAGAAGGAAGCCATGCTCACAGACGCGGCCTCGGCGGCGCAGGTACCCCCCCGCCTCCCCCCCCGCCCCGGCGTCTGCCGCAGGTGGTCTCCAGCGCGGGTGCCATGTGTCAGGGTCCTTCCGTGGCATCCCATCCTGCGTCCACATGGGGAGCTGATGGCCTTAATAAATTCACGTTTCTCGAGTGGACCCCTGAAGTTGGAGAAAGCACCGCCCCCAAACCGCATACACCTCCAAGGTGAGGCTCCCACACCTGACACACACATGGTGGTTATTTTCGCTGAAGCCCGGCCCCGTCTTGCATCCGCACCTCCTCCATCAGCCACGGCCCTCTGCGCTCCTTTCTTTGGGAACTGAACCTGGATCCAGCTCACCTCTCCCCTCCCTGCAGCCCCTGCTGGGCCCCGCAGCTTCCTCAGGGCGGGCACTCCCGCCCTCAGCTGCTTCTCCAGATGACAGCTGGAGCCAGCCTGGCCCAGAAGCCAGCGGAGGGCTCTGTCCCCACCTCCCCTCCTGCTGAGAGCGCGCCTCGAGGTGCCCGTGGCCCGCCCCTCGCTGAGCCAGGCCCCTGCCCCACGCCCTCCGCCCCCTGACGCTTCAGGCCTCCGTGATGCTGCAGGCCAGTCCCCAGGGTGCCCGAGGGCAGGGTGGCTCCTTCCTGCCCTGGGCTCTGCATCTGTCCCCGGAGCCCCCGAGAAGCAGCAGCGCCCCCGCAGCTCACCCCCCGCCACCTCTGCGGCCTGGGCGCTGGCCAGGGCCTGACGCTCTGGCCCGCTGCCTGCGGGCCGGCCCTGCTTGCCGTGGAAGGGCAGGACTGCAGGGCAGCACTGGGTCTGGGCTGGGATTCCGGTCATGGCTGTGGTGCTCACCACCTCTCTGACCTGGGGCCAGCTCTGGACCTGGAGGCCGGGCCGGTCCTCCTTGCGGTAGGGTGGCTCCTGGGCCTCCCAGCCCTGACTCCAGTTGTCCAGAGAAGCGGGAGACCATGTCTGCCTGTCCCTGCCCTGCTGACCAACCGCAGAGCCGCAGACCGCGCGGAGATCCACTGAGCGCCGTGGTTGTTCATCGCGGAGGGACCACATCGTCCAGCAGGTGGGAGGGCGCTGGTGCGGGGAGAGCTTCACAGACAGCCGTTTTCCTCTCATCTTGGAAATAATCACAGCCACAACTTTGCCTGAAACTAGGGCTGGACTGAAACCCCATCAAGTTCCATTTCTACTGCTGATTCCAAACATTTTTCTCTTCTGTAAAGTCAATATTCTTTGGGTGGAGGAAGTGAAATGCTGTGGTGTTTCAACAGGTGGCGCTGCGGGTAGCTATTATCTGACTATAAAAAGTAAAATTCAGCTTTCCTACCTTAAAAAAATAATCTCACTAAAAAGTTGCTCTTGTGTCCCAGGACGATAGATTAATTTGTTTAGCCCTTTATGTTACTGAACGCCAGGGTAGTGACTGGTTTTACCCCTTCTGAGCAGTGAAGCCAGCCCTGGAATGCAGGGCCGTCAATTCATCTCACACACGCCGAGCCGGTGCTGCCTTAGAGAGCAGCACGGGGCACTTCTCTGAGGGGCAGAGAGAAGGCCGTGTGCACAGCAGAGCAGCCCAGGCTGGCTTCTGATGTAAACACAGCAAACTGGGGCCTGTCTGCCCAGATGCTCCAGAGGGATGCAAATACCGCATCCTCGGTGACCACACTCGAGAGGAAGCCACTGGCTGGGCAGCGGGTGCGGAGAGAGACCCGGGCCTGCTGGGGTCTCGGGAGAGGAGGCTCCCGGAGGACAAGGCCCGGCTCGTGGCTTCCTGCCCTGGACCAACGTGCCCCTCTGGCCTCGGAACAGCCGCCTCCTCACCCTGCAGCCGTGCCCTGGCCACTGGGTGCGGCCTTCCTGATTGCACACTCCAGCGCAGATTGCAAATGTTTGGCAGGAGTCCTCTTTCTGTGGGAACCAGACAAGTCATAACACCCACTGGACGCTCCACACGGCGTGCAGGAAAGAGTGGCGTCGTTTTGGGTTTCAGATTGTGGAGCCTGAGGTCGCGGGGCTCCGCTCCCCCTCAAGCCGAGGCCCCGGGGATGCTCTTAGGAGAGAGTGGTGGCCCGTGCCGTGCCTTGTGGCAGTATCACCCAGAGCGGGATGCAGGGTCGGGCCTCGGGCGTGTTCAGGAGCAGGCGGCCGGGGGCGAGGCTGCAAAGCTGACCCTCAGGAAGCCCCGTGTGTTGGGTGAAGCGGCCACACGCCTCCCTTGACTTCCAGGCCCTTGGCTCCTGTCCACCTGCTCCATCAGGCCTGCCTGTGCCCACGGCCCACCCCACAAGAAAGCGGGGAGACCCACATGGAGAGGAGAGTGGCCGGGAGGGAGCCCGCCGCCCGGGGGGACACAAGCCAGTCCTCTGAACACAAGGACAGGCGGGGAGCACGGCGCCAGCAGCCTTCTGACTACTTTCTAGGGTTAAACAGGGTGTTTTTTAACCTTATTACTAAACTCACTTAGCAAACCAAGACCTGTACTATCTGTATCCAGCTGACCCTGGAGCCGTGCAAGGCTAAGCTGGATAGGCAGAGTCCGCCCCAGCTTCGTGGCCCTGCGTCCGCGGGCCCAGCCTCAGCCCCAGGAGCCTCAGGGCCACTCGCAAGCCAGAGGAATCACGCTTGGCACCCCTACCTCACTTCTTAGGGGTGCCCACTTTGATTGTGGGGCAGGGGGATGGAGGCGAACAGTCAAAGATAAAGAACGGGAGGGCGGGCGTGTGTCAGAAGGAAGTGGGGGGACGCTGTGCTCAGGCCTGAGGTCAGCTCGGCAGGCCCGTGCTGGCGGCAGGAACGCGGCATGATGGGGCTGTGGTTCCAGGAGACAGGACTCGAGAGGGGACGTCACAGCCTCCTCGGGGCCAGCTCCACGGTCGGCCGCCCGAGGTGTAGCGAAACAGACCACTTGCTCCCCTGAGTTTCGGTGACACTAGGGTGTGTGGCCGCCACAGAGACGCAGAGCGTGTCTGCCGCCTGGGGGCTTCTACGGCCCCTCTGCGGGGTCCCTTGCCCGCTTTTTGACCACATCAGCCGTCGTTCTGACCATCACCAGAAGGGAGCCTTCCCCTGGAACTTGCCTGTGGGGCCCTCAGGAGGCAGGAGTGAGGCCCCGTCTACCTGGGCTCTGTCCCTGCACCCGCCCCACGGGCCCCCACAGCCGGCAGCTTCCTCGGGGGCGGGCGGGGTGCTGCCCGTGTGGACGTCACGCCGAGGTTTCTGTGGGCTCCCGTGTGTGTCTGTTGGGCAGACAGCCGGGAGGGGCTCACGAGGGGCAGGCGGACGCCCGGGAGGGGCTCACGAGGGGCAGATAGACGCCCGGGAGGGGCTCACGAGGGGCAGGCGGACGCCCAGGAGGGGTCACAAGGGGCAGGCGGATGCCCGGGAGGGGCTCACGAGGGGCAGATAGATGCCCAGGAGGGGTCACGAGGGGCAGGTGGATGCCCGGGAGGGGCTCACGAGGGGCAGATAGACGCCTGGGAGGGGCTCACGAGGGGCAGGCGGACGCCCGGGAGGGGTCACGAGGGGCAGGCGGACGCCTGGGAGGGGTCACGAGGGGCAGGCGGATGCCCGGGAGGGGCTCACGAGGGGCAGGCGGATGCCCGGGAGGGGCTCACGAGGGGCAGATAGACGCCCAGGAGGGGCTCACGAGGGGCAGGCAGACGCCCGGGAGGGGTCACCAGGGGCAGGCGGATGCCTGGGAGGGGCTCACGAGGGGTAGATGGACGCCCAGGAGGGGCTCACGAGGGCAGTGTGTTTCTTAGGCCCCGCCGAGCTGTCGCCCCAGGTCACCGTGTGTGCCCTGAGACACCTGCCCAGCAGGGTGTCTGAGAGTTCCCTCGACCCCACCTCCGGTTGGTCATGCGTTATCTCAGTCCCTCCTCGACGACACCATAAATCAAGCGTCATAGGTCCTGTTCTCATTTTACACACAAGGAGACTGAGGCATGGAAGGCCGCGTGACACGTGCAGGCCGCGTGCTGCGAGCTCGCAGCTCCACTTACGCTGCCCCAGGTCTGGTGAGGCTTCTGTAAAGTGAGCTGATGTCGAAGCTGGAAATGCTTGAGTGGATCAACTGAGGGTTTAGGATGAGTGAAAGAGGACTAGTCACGTTTGAGAAGCCCAGTGTCTCTGGCTTCTCCTCATGGGCTGTGCATAGGAAACGGGATCAAAAGGATTAAAGGAACCTTTCACTTCAGTGAAAATACATTCAGGGCAAGCCAGGTGAGGTGGGAACAGTGCTCGTGTCTGAAGCCTCTATTCCCCAAATCCTGCTGATGATGACCTCTTTCTGCGCTGCCCACTCGCGTCTCCTAGCGGCAGGGGGGCGGCCTCGCTGGACCCTGACTCAGCGCTGCTGTTCTCTTAAGTGGATGACATTACAGAGTGCACCGAGATTATTCTGGACGTGACTCCTTCTTCCCTTTTCTTTGTTCTGCCTTAGAATAAGTTAGAGAATAAATAAGTGAATCTCGTCACATTTCTCCCAACTGCACATCTTGGAAAGGTAAATTGTCGGTGTTTAGACAGCACGGTGGTTTTGGAAGAGAACGTCTCCTAAGCCCAGAAGGTAGCGGTGGTGGAGGCTGGGTCCTCACAGGTGAGCGTCCGGAACGCGAGCCGCTGTCTGAGTCCGCATCCACCACCCTCCTCTTCATGTCGGGAGAAGGCTCTTCCGCGGGACCGTGCCCCACGGGTGCTTGAACGTCAGGTTCACCTTCCTCGCCTTCCAGCCCATCATTGAGGTGACCAGAGACCGGGAAGGCAGGTAGGCCTGCGAGTCCGCAGCCCGTGGGGCCCTGCCCCAGCTCCCCTCCCCACCCCGTCCGCAGAGCCACGGCCTCCGTCCACATGAGGACGCCGCACATCCAGGCCGCGTCTCCCGGCCCCATCAGGCCCTGCATGCTGCAGCTCAGCGACGGCAGGCTGAGGGCTTGTACAACAGCGTGACAGACCCTGCGGTGCACGGCCGCATGCATCCGTCAAGCAGAGGCCTTGTCACATGGCGGCAAGTGCCGGCCCGTCTTGGGGCAGCACACGGCCACGCGGCGGGCGCACACACATTCCTGCCCATGCTGACACATGCCCTGCATCCATCATCTCCCCGGGGTGTGTGAGAGAGGGTGTCTGTGTGTGCGTGTGTGTGTCTGCGTGTGTCTGCGTGTGCACTCGGATGTGTTTGCACGTGTGTCTGTGTGCGTGTGACTGTGTGTGTATGTGAGCGTGTGCATGTGTGTCTATGCATGTGTGTGTACGTATGTGAGTGTGCATGTGTGTGCACGTGTCTTTTGCTTCTCTCCTTTCCGACCCCCGCCCCAAGGAGGCAGCCCTGAGTGTGAACCACCAGACGGAACAAACCAAGTGTCAAATGGTCTCCCGTGCACTTGCGGGGCTTTTCTTCAGGAGGCCTCTCGCCAGCAACTGCATGAGGAGCAGCTTTCTGGGAGGTGTGTACAGGGCTGGCTTGTGTGGGTGTCAGAGTGAGGAGTGTGCCGGGCACCCCCGGCAGGTGTCCGTTCAGAGGGGGAGGCTCGGGGCCAGAGCTCCCTCGGAGAGACCAGCATGGAGACCGTCCGCTGCTCCTCATGGCTCCGCGCGGCCCTGGCAGATCCCTTGCCTTGAACACGACGACCTCAGTGGGCCTTACTGAGGTGACATCCTGTCCCAACTTGGCTCCCAAGGAGGGACACGGAGCCACAGTCAGAATCAGAGCTGGAGTCTGACGACCTTGGGCTGTACGCACGCAGAAGACAGAGGGTCAAGAGGACAGAACTCGTGGCCTGTCACTGACCGAAGGCCCTCAATACCTGCAACTGAGACCCCAGACGATTCAGTCCTGAGGGGCCAGGCCCCGGTGTGGCCAATACTGCTCACTTCCTGGTCCTGCCCATGCAGCTGGCTGCCCAGAGCCATGCCATATCTCTTTGGGGGCTTCAGGGTGGCAGAGGGCCCACAGTTCTGGAATTCACATTGGCACAGAGAACTGCATCCTGAGCAGAGGCCACGTTGAGACCTGGCAACCGTGCCCACTGTCAAGAGCAGCCTGCTCTGAGGGCGCTGGGGATCGTAGGCAGGAGGACCTCTGCCCCGCAAGCAGCCACAGATGCCGTCTGCAGAGAGTGTGGTTTCATCCACAGCACCGGCCTTTGACTGCAGTCACAGACAAGACGAAATCAGTGATCAGTCCGGCAGGTATCTGTGCATTGCGACGGCCTATCCACACCACACATCCAAGAACAATATATCCCATTGTCAGTCTTTCATTTTGTTTTCCTTCCTTTCTTTCCCCCTCGTCTCCAGGAGACCAGTTAATTGCTCAAAGGTGATGTATAGAGGAGATTCTGAGAGCATTTTCTTTGGCACCGTCTCGGCCCCTTCGTGGTCTGGCTAACGATAAGGCTGAAATTTGTTTTGCAGTGATGGTTCCAGTTGGACTGGAATCCCTTTGAAGTTCCTGCAGTTTGCTGTTGTGAGAGCTCAATATATTATTTGACTGCAGTAAAACACTCTGTACATTATCAAAATAGGGGTCACACTGAACACGGCAACAGGCAGCGGCCAGACCCGCCCTTGGAGGCTCTGCCCAGGCCCCGCAGCACAGGTACAGGAGGTTCACCCACAGGGCCCGTCGTTACCGCGGGGGCCGCTCACGGGCCGGAAACTCACCCTGTCGGGCCCGCATCAGCCAGGGTGGGGAGGACAGAGCAGAGCTGCGCAGGCCAGCGACCGAACCGCGGGCAGCCCCGCCCGGCTGGGTGACCGCGGGGACCCGGGGCAGTTGCTGTCACAGTTCAGCCTCTCAGCTCTTGCGTCAGCTGACCTAAATTATTCTGTGCTGTAGTCACCCCTAAGTAAATATAGTCCTTGTCCTGGGCTCTATTTATACTTTGGAGCTCTTTCCCAACCACCCCGGGACTGGGAACAGCTCACCGGCCTCAGTGAGGAGGGTGTCCCGGCCTCCCTCCCACCGGTGGGTCTGGGACCCTCGTGCACAGGGGGCTTCGCCCAGGGGCTGCTCCTCCAGGACACACGTGTCCTGGCATCAGGGCAGAGCCTGGCTGCTCTGAGAGCAGGAGTGTCTGTGCACAGTGAGTGTGCATGCACACCCTGGGGGCTGTGCACATCTATTGGAAAGCTGCTTTGTCTCAGGTGGTTTGGTAAACAGCTCCCACTGAGGCCATGTGTTACTTGGCCACCATGTTCCAGGTGTTAGAAAATGCTGCGATGGATGCTTGTTTTAAGCAAAGAAGGAAACCCTCGTGGTGCTCACTGACACCGCTCTCTGGGCTGTGCTCCCTTGCTGGTGTAGATAAAGATTTTGTAAGTGATTTCTATGATAGTTTAAATAACCAAAAGAAATGCCTGCAAGTGTATTTTGGCACAAGGAAATCCCTCCTTATAGGAATTTATAAATATGTCATGTGGGAAAATAATTATAAAATCTGGTTTAATCTTCTTGCCTCTGACTGAGTCCTCAGTTAGAATGTTCTACCTGCCCCTGCCTTTCTGTGGTACCTTTCCGTGTTTGGTCCAAGCTGTGTCCAGTTGGGAAGGAGAATAAATAAAATTCCACTTAACTCACTTCCAGTTTCCACCCCGACAAGTGTCCTCACAAGAAGGAAATAAGCTGAACCAGCTGAAAGTCTGTAGCTGTTCTTAGATCCATCAGGACGCTGAGGTCACAGGACGAAATGGTGTCCCCACGCTGGGGAGAGGGCTTGAACACAGAGCTGACCAGGATGGACCCTTCTACAGGGCCAGCCCCACACGTGAAAAGGGTGACTGGCTGGTTGCTGGAGGCTGAGTGAGGAACGCAGCATGTGGGGCCCAGATGCCTGTGAGGGCCCTGCTGTGCTCAGGATGGGAGAGGAGGGGCTGGCCTTTGGTGGGGCGGGGACAGAGGGGGAGAGTCGCCAGTGTCCAAAGTGCCCAGAGCCCTCGGGCCCCTTCCCTCCAGGGAAGCTGACGATGTGGGGGAAGGAAGCACCCACCTCAGCCCCGAGAGCCCGAGAGCCCTCTGGTCTCCTGCAGCCGAGGAGGAAAGTGAGGGCTGCTAGTGAAGGGCACAGCAAGGGACACAGAGTGAGTGCCAAGCCTCAGGCTGCACGGGCCCTTCCTGTACCGCACCAGCAGGCCCTGTGTGACGACACGGGGCCACAGCTGGAGAAACTGCGAGGCTCGGACCCTGCTTAAGGAGGAGTCGCTAGGGAAACCCAGAGACACCCGGGAGGCTTTGGCCAAGGACCCAGGGAGGCGGTGGCCTCTGGTACCCGCAGCTGCGTCAGACAACACAGCCTGCCCCGAGCCAGACCCACACAGGCCTCACACTGGAGGCCCATGCACCGTAGTTCCTTTCATCCAATGCATCATGTCCAGATTTCAGCTACAGGATATGCTGAAATGTGAAAAGCACAGGCTGAAGAGGCAAAACAAGCATCAGAACCAGTCTCAGACATGAATGAGATCTGGGGATCCTCAGACTTTAGATTAAGATAGCCATGATCGGCATTCTGAGGGCTGTAGTGGACAGAGTGGACACCACACAGGAACAGATGAGCAACGCGAGGAGGCAGGTGGGCATCTAAGAAGGAGGCAGAGGAAATGCCAGCAATCAGAGGCTCTGTGACAGAATGAAGAACACCTCTGATGGGCTCATAGGTCAACTCAGGACCAAGGCAGCAACCAGCAAGCCTGAACACACATCAGTGGAAAGGTCCACGGCTGAGAAGGCCGAGAAGGAAGAAGGGAAACCGGAACAGAGTGTCTAAGGGTTGTGGGTCAGTTACAACAGGCGCGGCGTGCATGCCCTGGGAACCAGGTCGAGAAGGAAGAGAGAGGAGAATGGAGGAAGTATTTGAAGCAAGGATGGCTGAGAAGTTCCCACAAGTAATGATAGACACCAAACCACAGATCCAGGAAGGTCAGAGAACACCAAGCAAAATACCAAGATGTTTGTGGTTGCATGTGTCATATTCAAAATGCAGAAAATAAAAGACAAAGAAAAAATCTTGAAAGAAGTCAGAGAGGAAAAAAAACACCTTATCTATTGAGGAACAAGGACAAGAATTATGTCAGATTTCTCCTCGGAAACCATGCATGCAATGACTGAAGTGAAATATTTAAACAGTTGGGAAAAAAAAAAAAGCATAGAATTCTGTATGTAGCGACATTATCAGTCAAAAGCAAATGAGAAATAAAGACTTTTTCAAATAAATAGAAATTAATGGAATTTGTCACCAGTAGACATACCTTGCAAAAAATGGAGTTAAACCAACTTCTTCATAAAGAAGAAAAATAATATAAGATGTGTGTTATGGGTGTTGACAGAGTGGTTCTAAAGATTATACAGAAAGGCTAAACCCTCAGAAAAGCCACCACAGCACTGAAGAAGAACTCAGTCAGAGAGCGGTCACAGCTCCAGCGGCCGCAGTGATGCCAGCACACGGGAGCAGACCCTCATACGTACGGTCAGCTCGTCTCTGACGGAGGGAGGCGTCCCCGTGGAGAAAGGACGGTCTTCTCAGCTGACAGCACAGAAACAGCCGGACAGCCACAGAAAAAGACAGCAAGTTAAACAGACCTTGCGCCCATCACAGAAGGCAGGCCGAGCCGGGCCGCAGACCTCGACGCAAAATGCAAAACCAGGGAACTTCTGGGCAATAATGCAGGAGAAAATCTAGACGATTTGGTGACCTTGGAGTTTTCAGTTGACACCAAAAGCACAGCCCAAGAAAGAAGAGTTCCTCAGTGGCCATCACCAAGAGTAAAACTCATGCTTCAGGAAAGAGCCGTCACCAAGAGTGAAAACTTGCGCTTTGTGAAAGACACTGTTGAGGGGGAAAAAAGATACAGACTTGGAAGAATCTTTGCAAAACCCATCTCTGATAATAATAATAATTTAAAAAATTATATCCAAAATATACAAAGAACTCTTAACATTCAACAATAAGGAGATGAAGAACCCAATTTAAAAATAGGCAAAATGTCCAAGCAGACACCTTACCAAAGGAGATACACAGATAGCAAATAAGCACATGAAAAGAGGCCCAGCATCTTACGCCATTAGGGAAATGCAAGTCAAAGCCACCCAGACGCGCCTCTGCACACCTCTGAGAACACTGAGCATCCAGACATCACCTGCTGACAAGGTGGCGTGGCAGGGCCCTCAGTCCCTGCTGGTGGGAAAGCAGAATGCTGCGGCCACTCTGGGGAAGGTGTGCACTTCCTTAAAAGGCAGTCGCCCCTCTGAGTTGGAACTTATGTCCCCATAAAAGCTGCACATCATTGTTTATAGCCAATCCCCACAGACGGAAGCAGGACATCCTCCAGTAGGTGAATGGATGGATCACGGTCCATCCACACAGCAGAGTGTCAGCCAGCACGGGAAGGAAACCCTTGGGGAAGAAACAACTGCATGTTGTCAAGTGAACGAAGCCACTCTGAAAGGGTGCGATCCCAGCTCCCTGCCACCCCAGAGAGGCGGAGCTGTGGGCACGGTGAAGAGGTCTGTGGTTCCCAGGGATGAAGGGAGGGTGTGTGATAGACTGGCTTCCCAGGTGGCGCCTATGGTAAAGCATCTGCCCGCCAATGCAGGACGCTAGAGACGTGGGCTTGAGCCCTGGGTCAGGAAGATTCCCTGGAGGAGGAAAGGACAGCCCACTCCAGTATTCTTGCCTGGAGAAGCCCATGGACAGAGGAGCCTGGTGGGCTGCAGTCCATGGGGTGGCAGAGTCAGGCACAGCCGAGCACACGCGCGTGTGTGGCACACTAGGTGGAGTGCGGGGTTTTATTTTTTAAGGAGGTAGGATTACTCTGTATAAGCCTGTGTGTTGGCGAGGAGAGGTCGCACGTCTGTCAGAGCCCAGAGGACCACAGCCCCAGCAGGGACTGGAGTCAGTGCGCGGGTCTTGGTCCCAGTTGTAAGTACGATGTCCGCAGGGGAGGTCGTGCAGGGCAGGTGGAGGAGGGGCTCAGGGGCCCCGTCTACCTTCTGTGTCATGTTTCTGCAAAATGAAAACTGCTCTCAAAAGGAGTCTACTTTTTAAAAGGCTCTTTGACAACGGAGCTGAAGAGAAATCAAAGGAAGAAACATGGAGCCTTGTGGAACCAAGGAAGCGGTGGAGGGTGGGCGGGAGGGGGCCGGAGCATTGGGGGCTCCGGTGCGTCCAGGGGCGCAGCCCTGACGCCTGGGATGGCCGAGGGGACACTGCGGATGTCAGGATGCTAGCGATGGCCCGAAGCCAGAGAGGCCCTCTCAAACCCCGAACCTCATCTGTTTTCGCCGAAGTTCAAAACCAGGGTGGTCAGCTGCTGTGGGCTGATGGGCAGTGCGTTTCATGTTTAAGAACACGGGGTTAGGGATGGGGTGGTGCCTTCGAATCCCACCAAGGTGTCTGGCCAGGCGTGGGGGCTGCAGAGCCAGCACCGACCCGTCCTCTCAACTCGCCAGGGAGGGACCTGGGGGAGGCGCTCTGTCCAGCCCCAGATGCCCAAGGTGGGGAGAGAGCCTGCAAGAGATGGGGCGCACCTGGGCGTGGGGAGGGGCCTGCTCCTCCTGGGGACACGGAGCCTGGTGGCCAAACAGGCCCTCTCCTCTCCCGTCCGCTGCACACGCAGCCTTCACGTCTGCTGTCTCCAGGGACCCTCAGGACCCGTCTCTGAATTTTTTGTCCACGTCTGATCACGGAGACCAGGCACTGGAAAATGCCCTCTTGTCCTCTGTCGCCCCCTCCTCCTGCCCTCAGCATCAGGGTCTTCTCCTGATGGGCGGTACACGGCATCATCAGATCCAGGACAGAACACACTTCTGGGGAAGCACGGAGCAGCAGCACGTGCTGGCGTTGGAGCTGTGCTTCTCCCGTCTGTAACCTGTACTCACTCTGAACCGTGGAGTGCTCCCTCCGGAGTCACACTCGGAACCGTGGAGTGCTCCCTCCGGAGTCACACTCGGAACCGTGGAGTGCTCCCTCCGGAGTCACACTCGGAACCGTGGAGTGCTCCCTCCGGAGTCAGCAGAGCAGCAGAGCTGCCGCCACTTATCCCGGGACTCCGTCCCCTCCTCAGCGGCTCGCACCCGTGACTAAGCCCCGGACCCAGGACCGCCTGCCGGGGTCTAGGGAGTCGGGGGGCCCTCGGCCCGATCCCTCCTGGTCACCCTGGCTTCTCAGGAGAGCCGCTGGCCGCGAACACGGCCTGGGGTTGTGGCTTCTTCTGAACAGGGTGTGGAGGGCAAGGCAGCCCGTAGGCACCTCCTAGAGGAGGGCAGGGGGCACCCCAGGCCCGGCGCCTCCACAGGCCTGGGGAGCGGTGGATTCAGGGCGCTGGTGCAGTGGGCCCTCGCCTGCTGGCCTGGGGTGGGCAGGAGGCAGCCCTCAGACCTTTGTCCGACTGTGCAAACCTCCTGGAGGCCCGCGTGGGTGGGGGTGAGCCGTGGGCAGAGGCACTCATTGTCTCGCTTGGAGAAGCCTGCCAGCCGGGCCCTGACAGCAGAACCGCGGGGAGCGGCCACCCCCACCCCGGAGGGCAGAGCTGGGGGGCGGGGCTCCCAGCAGCCCGCCTCAGAGCAAGAGTTTTCACGTTCAGAGCAAAGACCTGTTTTGTTCAGATGTGTGAGGTACGCACGCCGGGCCATGGGCTGACCCGCCGGTGACTTCGGCTTTTGGAACAGTGGAATGCAGAGCAAAGACTAAAAACAGAGCTGAAGACAGGAGACGTGCGGAGATGAGTATCTGCGGTATCACTGAGCTGCTCTTACCTCCGGAGGTCTCTGCATCCAGCATTTCTGTCCACATAGCTTCCCTCGTTGTAAATGTCCTTGTAATTATGAAGCCAACCTGCAGAATGTTCTAACTTCTCATATGGATATGTGTTTTCTCTGTCTCATCCAGTCTGGACAAACCAGTTCCATTTAGATATCCGACCTACTCGTTCATGAAGAGAAACCGAGCGTCAGCTACCCGCCGTGATGCCTTGGGAGGGACAGACCCCCGTTCCGGCATGTGTTCCCCAGGAAGGGGTCCTCTGACCACCCACGGGTCTCCCAAAGCCCCCGATCAGGTGGGAGGAGCCCCAGAAGCCCTTGGTCTGTAAGAACTAGAGGAGTGGCCCACATCTGCCCCCTGTTCCGGTCAGGGCGGCTCTGAACACCCGCCCGCCCCCCACCCTGCAGCAGCTCCTCTCAGTGACCAGAGAGGACCTGTGATCCTCCCGGGCTCGGGTGGGTCTGCAGGGCATAGTAACGCTGGGGGCGCCCCTGAGGAGCCCTCTGGCTCTCGGGGCAGGGGTCCCAGCAGCCCCCTGCCATCGCCAGACAGGCTGTGACGGCCCCGGCTGCCGACCTCCCTTCTACCAGAGGCTTCCTCACCTCCCTGGGGTCATTCCGAACCCACCCCACACACACACTTCATTTAGGCAGCAAAGCACACCGCGCAGTTTCTGTTAATTTCAGTGGCAGAGAGCAGGTTTATAACAAAGCCATCTTTCCCTCCAAACAAACGTTGATCCAAAAGCTAGGAAGAGTCTCAGAGGCCGAAGACCCTGACGCGGCTTCAGGGACGGCCTGTGCCCAGAAGGGCCTGCAGGGGCCCGGACGTGTCCCCCGGGGCCCGGACGTGTCCCCTGGGAGCCTGGACGTGTCCCCTGGGAGCCTGGACGTGTCCTCTGGGAGCCTGGACGTGTCCCCCGGGGCCTGGACGTGTCCTCTGGGAGCCTGGACGTGTCCCCCAGGGCCTGGACGTGTCCCCCGGGGCGCTGAGCTGAGCGGGCTCCCCCTCCACGCTGGCCTCACAGAGTACACATCCAGTCAGTCCACTCCTTCTGAGAGAATAAAAATACAATTCTTTTAATGCGGCTCACGAAGCTTCTGCGCTTCCGCGGGCCTCAGTGACCCCACTGACGTCGGGGTCAGCATGAGGACCCCGTGGCCTCTCGGGATCTGTCCTCCTGGGCCGATTCCTGGTGCTCGGGCCTCAGCGAAACTCAGTGGCGTGTTGCTAAGAGCAGCACACGTTCCCACTTATCTCTAGGTTAATAGCACTTGCGTTACTGGTAATGTTCTGCTCTGATGTTGGGTCCCTTTTCTCCCCCCATGTCTCTGAAAACATTCACATTTTCTACCTATTTTTTTTAGAATTTAAACTGCAAAGATGTTTTTAAATCATCTTGATAACATATTTTTCAAAGCACTCTGTTAGGGTTTATAAATCTTACATTTATGTGCTTACCTACGTGCTATTTTAGTATCTTAATAAAAAGCAACAGCATCCTCCTTATTTGGAAGCTAAGCCACAAAGTGACTAAATACTATTTTTATTCAAAGTGAAAAAAAAAGTAAACAGATATTCCCAAGGTTGGTGTTCTCTTTTGAAATAGCATTACCTGGAGGGTATTCATAAATACATTCACATCGTAACTACCCCCTCGCATCTCACAGGAACCCAAGTCTCACCCGTTTGTGATGTCAGGAAATAGGTGACAGGTGGCAGCCTCTCCTCGTTCGTCCTGGCCGCGCACGTGGCCCTGGCTCCCCCGAGCTTCAGCCTCGAGCAGAGATGGGGACCCCGGGGATGTTTCCTCAGGGTCTGCGCACAGTCAGGAGAACCTACCCAGGACGACGTGCGTCCCATCCTTTTGAAATGTCCAAACCCCTGACAAGTGGGACACATTTTTTTTTGAATGGCCACTTAAGCACCCACGGGGCTCCCCAGGTGGCACAGAGGTAAAGAACCCGCCTGCCAAGGCAGGAGACGCCGGAGACAGAGGGTGATGCCCGGGTCACGAAAATCCCCTGGAGGAGGGCATGGCCACCCACCCCAGTGTTCTTGCCTGGAGAATCCCCATGGACAGAGGAGCCTGGGGCTGCGGTCCATGGGGTCACAGAGGGCTGGACCTGCCGGAGCACACACACCTGAGGAGGCGAAACGTGATAGCAGTGTGTCGCCTGGGAAACGGAGACGTGCAGCCCACCTCGCCCACCCTGTGCTGCCGTCGCAGCCCCTCCAGAAAGCACCGTCACCGTCCATGTTTCATCCTTAAAGGCTCTAATTCTTTCAGCATGTTCACATGGTTTTATAGAGCCCCAGATACCGGGAAAATCCCCTTGGTGTTGTAGGACACGATTGCTGTTAGAAAACGTTCAGGCTGTCAGCCGCGGCTCAGCGCTGTCATGGCGAGGGGCCCTGGGAACGCTGCTTATGCTGACGTGGGATTGATGGGGCCGGGGTAACGCGGTCGGGTCAGAGGTGCAGCTGCTTAGCCGCGCTCATCAAGCTCTCCGGTTTCACTGCGGTTTACGAGGAGGGTCTGCGGCGATAGCATCTGGCTGCCCAGCATGACTGCGTTCGCCTCTGTGATTGAACGGGATTTAATGGTGGGCGGAGAGGCCCAGGGCAACCCTCGGTCCTGAACGGTGGTCCAGGCAGATCAGGAGGGGCGGCCGCCTGCAGGCAGTGGCCGGAGCAGCCCTGCTTCCTCCTGCTCTGCCCCCCACACGGCGGCCCCCCAGACCGGCCTCCGGGTGGGGCTGAGGTTAGCCCCACGAGGGCACTGCGTGTGTCCTTGTCCAGCTGAGCCCTGACCTGCTGGGGCCCTTCCCCGGGGGCGCCCCTGGGACGACTGTGGCTCAGCCAGGGGATCACTGACCAGGGGCCAAGGTCCATGCTGTCGAGAAGAGGTTTGTTCTGCACTCTACTGTCCTCCAGGGCCAGATTCCAGGGATGCTGTGACCCCAGGAGCGGGGGGCGTTGCGGGCTGACTCCCCCCACTCCCCCGGTGGGAGTCCAGCCCAGAGGGGCCTCTGGCCCCAGGGTCCGGCATCCTGGGACTGCTCGGCAGCTGCTGTCTGCAATCACAGTGGCACGACATGGAAAGCTGGCCGCGTGTAATCTCCGCTGCCGGGGCCTCTCGAAGGGCGCTTTGCTGCGTGTCCCTGCCCCTCCCCCCTCTTCCAGGAGCCTCTGTTCAATTGATGGGGGTCCACCGCACGCAGGCCCACCGTGGCAGAGGGTCCCCTGCGCGTCAGGCCGACCAGCCAGAGGAGGGGCGGGCGCGGACAGTCAGCTGTCGCCCTGATTCTTGCTTCCCGGCCCCCTGGCCGGGCAGGAAGGCCCCAGTGAGGTGAGCCAGCTGACGGCACCCAGTACCCCGAGAGACCAGGGTCAGGTGCCCTGAGTCACGTCCCCACCCACTCCCGGCGTGGCGTGCGGCCTCCAGCAGCCCGCTCAGCCGGCCCGTTTCCTCCTGTGTCCAGTGGAGCTGACCGTAGCCATGCCGCAGGGCACCGTGAGGCTCGGTAGTTACCACGCGTGTGGTGCTTTGAGGACGCGATGCTGGCCACGTGTTCAGGTGCCTGATGACCATCCCCGAGGGCTGCTGGACCCTCCTGGGCACTGGCCGGCCAGTCACTGCTGACCACCAGCTCTCACAGCCCCGGCCTGCGGTGCAGCCCGCTGCAGTGGATTCGAGACCTGGAGGGATGCTGGTGGGGCCGCTGCCAAGCACTGGCCGCCCAGGGGCTCCTGCAGTCTCCTAGAAGCGGGGTGGGCAGGGGGATTGCATCGTGTGCAGGGGGTCACCTTGCCTCCTCAGGTGGCGCTGCTCAGGGGCAGAGTGGAAACCGCCTGCTGGGCCCTGCGGTCTCCTCAGGCCACATCTCAAGGTCGAGACGAGAGAAGAGGGCCGTGCACCATGGCCAGTACCAATCACACGGAGCCCTGGGCCCAGATGGACAGACAGGGGCCGCTCATACCCGAGTGTCCACAAGAAGCCCTGGGCCCCAGCTGGACAGACGGGGCCGCTCACACCCGAGTGTCCCCAGGAAGCCCTGGGCCCCAGCTGGACAGACGGGGCCACTCACACCCGAGTGTCCACGCAGCCCTGGGCCTGGCTGGACAGACGGGCGCCCCTCACACCTGAGTGTCCCCAGGAAGCCCTGGGCCCCAGCTGGACGGACGGGGCCGCTCACACCCGAGTGTCCCCAGGAAGCCCTGGGCCCCAGCTGGACAGACGGGGCCGCTCACACCCGAGTGTCCACGCAGCCCTGGGCCCCAGCTGGACGGACGGGGCCGCTCACACCCGAGTGTCCACGCAGCTCGCTGAGAGCTCAGGCGCTGCGTCCGTGTGTGCTCTGTGGTTGTGTCTGTTGCATAAGGACTTCACGGCGGGTCTGGGCTTTCACTTTGCTGTCCTGTTCTGTGATGTCGTGTCGCCTGCCTCTCACACTCCACAGTGGATGCGGGGAGCGGGCAGCTGTGGATCAGACAGGCAGAGTCCGGCCTCTACCCAGCTTCCCGCCCAGACTTTCAGCACAGACACACCATCGTCCCCTGCGTCCTCTGCTTGTCTGGAGAAGCGCCCGCAGTGTCCGCGGGGTGTCCAGGGTCCCACCGGCCCCGCCTCTTCTGGGCGGTGGGTGCTGTGAGCCTCCGGATCCATGAGCCCCGCTCCTTCCGGTTCCGTGTGAAGACCTTCAGACTCCCCCTAGGCCCTGGAGTCAGCGGCAGGCGGACTGAGGCTCTGCTGTGGACCTCACTGCCGGGACGCTGAGCGGGGCCGCCGCTCGTGAGGCGGGAAGCGTGGGTGTGCGTCGCAAACGCACGTCCTTGAGGTGCTGATTAGGACCTGCATCAGGACACAACGGGTCCTCAGGGTGGGGACCGCGCCACCCACTCAGTGGGGCCTGGCCCGGGGCCAGACGGCACTGCGGCTTCAGGGGATGCCTGCTGACGGGGCCGTGCTCACCCACGGCACCCCGCGCCTGTGTCCCCCGGGAGACAGCACAGAGCGCAGGCTGCACAGACCGCTCCCTCCCCAGGGGCCCCGGCCGGACACTGACATGTGACCCTGACTGTGGCCATTGGCCACCAGGCCCTGATACGCGTGGGCAGACACAACGCCCTCGGGCCGCACGAACAGACACCGTTGCAGCTTTCATTCTAGTTTTGTGTTTAAAATATTAAGGGCTTTCAACCTTAAAAGAAAGCTAATATAAATATTTTACTTAAGTAGGGAAATTCTTCACTTAAAAGGATACACACACACGTGTCAGTTGAACATGAAATAGTGCAGTGAGTGGCCGGACCCCCGGGAAAGGGGGCCAGGCTGTGCGTGTCGGTCCTGCTCCTTTTTTAGCTCAGTGACCAGTCTCGTGGCGTCCCAGCCCCGTGCTGGACTCCGGGGACACAAGGCTCGAGGCTCAGGTACCACCTGGAGCCCAGGCTCAGGTGTGTCAGCTTCTGAACGATAAAGGCAACTTAGTGATTCTAGATAGAAGTGGTTTGTTCGTTTCTTAAATTGGGTACTGATAGAGTTTTGTGGTTAAGTATACCTAAACGTTGCCATGTTAACCATTTTCAAGTGGGAGTCCTGTGGCCTTAATTACCTTCACAGCTATCACCTCTGTGCTTCTGGAACCCCTTCCTCCCCCAGAACTGACACCCGGTCCCCACTAAGCGATCACCTGCCACTCCCCCGCCCCAGCCCCTGAAGCCCACAGCCCTAGTTTCTGTCCCCATGCATGTGACTCCTCCACGGACCACATGTGCGTGGAGTCGGGTAGTATTTGACCTTCTGTATCTGGCTCGTTCCTCTGAGCACAGTGTCCCCAGAGTCCATCCACGGTGCATCCTGGGTCAGGATTCCCGCCCTCTTGAAGCCTCAGTGACGTTCCGCTCTGTGTGTGGACCACCCCTTGTTCATCCATCCTCCTTCATTGCGCATTGGGGTTGCTTCCACCTTCTGCCCATTGTGGGTGATGCTTCTACGAACATGGGTGTGCCAGTGTCTGTTCAAGACGCTGCTCTCAGTTCTCTTGGATAGACACCCAGAAGTGGAAGTAGAACCGCTGGGTCATGTATAGAATCTGTTGTTTTTAAGGCGTCTCCTTACTGTTCTCCACGGTGCCTGCACCATTTATGCTCCCACCAGCAGGATGCCAGGGTGCCAGGGTGCCCGTTTCCCCACAGCCTTGCCGGCCCTTGTCATGCTCAGTTGCTGTGTTTGTTTTAATGGAACTATCCGAATGGGAGTGAAGCAGTGTCCCGTGTGGTTGGTTTGTGTTTCCATACTTCAGTGACGTTGAGCATCTTTTCATTTGCTCCTTGCCCATCTATGTGTCTTCTTTGAAGAAACATCTGTGCAAGCCCGCTGCCCGTTTTTCAGTCGGGTGTTTGCTCCGCTGGTGCTGTGCTGTGGGAGTTCTGAGTCTATTCTGGGTCTGAGCCTTTCTCGGATGCAGTTTGCAGATTCCTTCTCCATTGCGGTGTGTTCCCCCTTGTTCATGGTGTCCTTTGACATCCAGAAGTCTTAAATTTTGATGTTGTCCAGTTTATCTGTTTTTGCTTTCATTGCTTGTGCTTTTGGTGTCATATCCAAGGAACTGTCGCCACGTCCAGGGTCGTAAATCTTCCCCCTTGTGCTTCCTTCTGGCCATTTCGTCATTCGGCCACGTATGCAGCGGTTCCTCCCTGAGGTCTGTGCGCTACTGCGTTGGTTTACTCGTCTGTCTTATTCCAGAACCACACAGCGCAGACTACCATACCTCAGTAATAAGTTTTGAAATCAGGGAGTGGGACACTTGCAACTTTGTTCTTCTCTTTAAAGAGTCCTTTGTCTATTACCAGACCCTTGCAATTTCATATGAATTTTAGGACAGATTCTTATTTCTGGGGGGGAAAAAAAAAACCTTCCCTTGGGGTTCTAATAGGGATCGCATTTAGCTGTGTAGATGTCTTTGGTGGTATTTTCCTCTAAACATATTACATCTTCCAATCCGTGAGCATGGGATGTCTTTCCCTACGTTTGTAGCTTCTGCACTCGTTTTTGAAGCCCCGTTATAAACACAGCACCATCTTTGATCATAGAGCAAAGGAAAAATTCTCTTCCTAGAGTGGGCTATAGCCAAGTTTGAATGGTAAGCACAGTTTATGAATAAGTCAGAACCGAGATGAGAAGTGACACCAGCTGAGGGCATCAGTCAAGGTGATACCTTGAGGGTCAGAGGAGGAAACCACGTCTGAGCAGCTCTTGGAGCCCCCGGGAGACTGACCTGAGCGCACAGGAGTCGGGAGCCAAAAGCCTGGTGGGCCTGTGCACTGGAGGTGGATTGGATGGTTCGAGTGAGACGCACAAGCTGGGGGGCGGTGCTTAGACCAGGCAGGTGACCTGGGCAGCTGTGGGAGGCAGCCGGCGCAGCATGTGTGTGTGTGTCTGTCTGTGCATCGTCAACGCACAGGCATGGACAGGCGGCGGGTGTGGGCAAGAGGCCGGCAGGCCAGTGACGGTGCAGCGCAGGGTCTCTGCCGCCGCGCGCTTGGGAGGAAGGGCATCTGTGCAGCAGCGTGTGCAGGACAGAGGGACAAGGCTGGACACGGCTCACGGGGCGGCCTCCTGACACCTGGTCGCATCCAGCCCCCCACCTTGCTCCGCCGAAGGCTAACCAGCAGGCCCCAGAGGTCCTCCTTGGAATTGTGGGTGCTGAGTCAGGCCTGTGACCCTAACTGAAGGCCTGAGTGTGCGCCTGTGGTTAGCATGGGCAGAGACAGAGGCCCCTGCACCCAGGGGAGCAGTGCACCCTCAGTGGAGCTTCGGGGACCCAGGGCCCAGGAATGGAGTTCCTGGAGCACCTCAGAGGGGCCTTCAGGAGACCGTCTCTTTGCCTGTCAGTCCCTCGTCCGCTCAGACCAGAAATGCCGACGGGGCCGCGCAGGCAGCAGGGTCGGCCGTGCTTAGGAGCCCCCGTCAGCCTGGCGTCCTAGGCCTCTCACCAGGCGTCCTCCTCTGCAGGACAGGGGTGAGCGCAGATGCGGTGGGGACAGGCTGGGGTGATGTGGGCTGCCGGCGTGCGTGGACAGGCCCGGGGCAGCCAGCCCCACTGGACAGAGGAGCGCAGCGCCGCCAGCACCGCTCAGACCAGATCCCCTCCCAGGGGCGCCCTGCAGGGCTCAGCCTGGATTTCACCCACAGAGGCCAGGCCAGTGGCTTCGGGCCCACCCTCCTGCCCACCCACCCACCCCGCCGACCTGGCCCTGTCCCGGAGGGCACGCTCCCCGGGGGGCACGTTCCCTGGAGAGCATGCTCCGTGGAGGGCACGCTCCCCGGGGGGCACGTCCCCCACTGGGTGTTTTCCTGTTCCGTTCACGTGTCCGGTCTTCCATCTGACAAGACTGTGGCAGCTCTTTAAGGCATCTCTTTAAGAGATGGTGAGTCTGGTGGGCATTTTTCTCCGCTCGTGTATTATCTGACTTGGTAGGTAAAATGCCAGGGCCGTGTCGGGGTCTCCAGAGCAGTCCTGGGTCTGCCTGGTCACAATGGCGGGGGCACAGCACCCATGTCCTGGGGGCACCGGGAAGGGCAGGTGCTTCCAAGGGCCTCTTCCGTTTCCAGGGAGAGACAGGAGTGTGTCACTGGGGGTGTCCTCGGCTCGGGAGGTGTTCTCAGAGGGACGCCGGGGAGCAGCTCATCGTGTGGGTGACCCTGGAGTCTGCAGAGTGGGTTGGGGCAGAGCCCTCAGCCTCAGTCCCTCCTGCACCCCCGAGGACCCTGGGGCCTGGGGGACCACTGCAGAGCCAGCACCAGACAGGGACCCTTCCCATAAGGGGGGCAGGGTCCCAGGCCAGGAGACTGGACAGAATGCCAGTTCCTACTTTAATAAAGGCTTTTGAGGGCTCTCTGAAAGATGAGCTGGGAAAACTCTTAGAAAACCCGCGTAAAGAAACAAGACGGCTTAGAGCTATTTTCTTAAAAAGCCATCAGGACGGTGACATATCAGGGCCATCTTTGAAGCAACATAAATATCTTTATAGGAAGGATACGAGAAACTTGCCTTCAGTCTAAGGAAGAGGCGGTTGGGAAGACTGCCGCTGGTCTGTGGCCCTGGCTGAGAGGGTCCCCCGGGTCTGTGGCCCTGGCTGAGAGGGTCCCCCGGGTCTGTGGCCCTGGCTGAGAGGGTCCCCCGGGTCTGTGGCCCTGGCTGAGAGGGTCCCCCGGGTCTGTGGCCCTGGCTGAGACCATCCCTGGGTCTGTATCCCTGGCCTGACTGAGCAGGAGATGCCCTCCGGCCACTTGGGGAGGTGTGGAGACAGGCAGGAGCCCCGGGCGGCCGCACCTGCTCTGAGGCAGCCTGCCGTCGTGGTGCAGGACAGGAGTCACTCCTCCAGGATCGTAGGTGAAGGGCCATCGTATCAGGAAGGCTGAAACGCGGTGTCAGCCGTGCTCCCGGAAGGTCAGATGCTGCTGGCCTAGCGTAACTGTTACATTTAGAGGCTGAGACGTCATCAGATATTCTGACCCCTGAGCTGACCTCTGAAACTGAGTTCTCCCATCTGTTGGGGAGTGAATGGCGTGTCCTTGGGACTCGGGCTGAGTCAGGACGAGGCTGCTATCCCCGAGGAGCGCGTGATTCTCTCCTGCACTTGCTGCCGAGGGGGCGTCACAGACTCGTGGGGTCCGGACTCTGAGGCGGAGGGTGCACGCCTCCCGCGCCGGGGGGCCCAGCCCCGTGACCTGCAAGCAGAGGTGACCGGCCCCTGCACATGCGTGGTGTTTCATAGACAGGACTATAAGTTGACACTTTAAGCAAGAATTGTAATTACATTTCGAGATTTTAAGAGGATGCCTTAAAGTTAGGGCATGATCTCGTTATTTCTGACTTTGTACCATGTTGCTTTTATAGCCCTTAGCCGTGACTTTAGAGCAGCGAATTCGGAGAACTCTGAGAAGCCGGTCCATGTGTTAGGTCCTCCGTCAGCGGGAAGCTCCACACAGAGGCAGCAGCCAGTGTGTTTCACAGTCAGTCTGCACACAGGCCTATAAAATGCAGCTGCTTCACGAAAACACTTTCATTTAAAATTGTCAGTAGTTACGATGTTTTATCATTTGGGAGTGGTAATTAGCTCAGCGACCCATGAATTAAAGTATCACGAAACTAAAAGTCCTGATGACTCTCTGTGCGGCAGCTCTGCATTTTTACTGAGGAGGCAATAAAGGATCGGGGAAACTCCAACTGCGTTTTCTTACCAGGTGTCCGAAACGTCACTGTAACGGCAAGGCACGTGGGTTATCAGAGCTGATGCTTGCCGTGGATTTCTCCCGTATAAAATCAGAATCGTGGTGCCGCTAGCTACAAGGTTAGACTGTGCCTCATGGAGCAGCTCTGCATAGAGACATAAGATAAGACACAGCACCTCCCACAGTGCTGAGTGCTGCTCCGCAGGCAGCCTGAAACACACGAGCCACTCAGAACCCCACGCCGCAGAGAGAGGCCTTCCGCGCTCGGGGTGGACACCGTGATGCGCGGGATGGTAGAGACATGAGGTTCCCCTCGGAACAAGCACCGCTTAGGTCGTCCCATCTAAAGAACGCTCCTGGGAAAACCTGCGAGGAGAGGTGACCGGCCCCAAGCCATCGCCCGCATTTCAGCGCTCCAGGCCTGTTCTCATCAAGTCGGGGGCAAGTGTGGTTAGTCTTGCAGGTAGCCTCCCCTGGGCGGTCACTGGGGAAAGCACTCATTCAAGGCTGTGGTCGGGGCTGGGACGGACAGACTGCCTTTCCCTGGGGGAGGCCGAAGGCGCTGCAGCCCCACGCTCCTGGGGTTCTGTGGCGGCGCGTCCTGGGGCTCAGTGTGGGTGGGCTGGGTCCGGATGGAGAGCTGAGCCCTCTAAGGGGGAGGGCTTGTCCTGCCCTCTGCGGCCTGAGGTGGGACACCTGATCTTCAGGACTCAGCCCTGACACCCTGACTGCAGAGCCCGGCCTGTCTCCTGGCCCCCCAGCCCCGATGGCCCCCACCCGCAACCCCATGAGTGACCCCAGGTGCTGGCTTGCGTGCCCGTGTCCCGACCACTCTGTGTGCCCCGTGTCTACCACTGAGTCTCAGCCACAGGGGTGCTCCCACCCAGGCCCCTCACCCCCCGGGACACTGGCTCTAAGTTGCCTGTGTTCCCACCCACAGACGGAGGGACCCCAGTGCCGCTCCCACCCTCTGCGAACAGCCCAAGCTGGGAGTTTCTGCCCCAGCTCTGCAAGCGAGGCTGGCCCCGCGCCCACCCGGCCATCCTCTGCTGGCCCTGGGGGGTCGGGGCAGCACTTTTTTGTCGGGAACTCAAGTGGGGGGTGGGGGGGTGGGGGCGCTGGCAGTGGTGGGTCAGGGCAGCTCCATGTGCCCGGAGGCCCCTCTGCAGGCTGACAGCTTGGAGCCAGGCTGAGCGCCTCTGACCTCTCCTGTCTGGGGGCCGCACGGAGCCCCAGTCTCCCAGGAACCTTCTCATGGTCCCGTTCAGTCGCCCGTGATCCTGCGAAGAGTCCAAGCTACACTCTGTGGGGGAAGCAGCAAAACCAGCAAGAGCAGAGTCCTCCCGTCCGTCCTCCCAAACCCCAGAGACCCACGACCTTCAGAGGAGGCGTCGCTGGGCCAAGGCGGGCCACGGTCTGTGCCAACAGGTGGTGTGGATTTGCTGTGGCCGGAGTCCTGGACGACCACCCCAGCCCCTGAGAGGCTCTCGCCCGCCTGTGCTCGCCTTTCCGGGGTCTGTTTGCAGACACGTCAGAGGAGACACGGCTCCTGCCTGGAGATCTGACCCAGTTACTGCACAGGAGCAACAGTCGGAGGTCGGACGTTCATGCAGGAGGAGGCCGGCCCTGGGCTTCCTGGACACCTCCGAGCACCTCTTGGCCCCTTGGTTACTAAGGATGACGGCTCCTCTTAGATGGGGTGCACACTCTGGGAACACAACGCAGCGTGCACAGCGGGGTCCCGGGAGGGACCTGTGGGGTCGTGTGACACAGGTGGTGCCCACCGCCCGTGATCCGTGATTCCTCCCGTGTGGGCACGGCTGGCGTTTCCAAATGACTCTCACACGCACTGAAGCACTCGGGCACGCTGGCAGAGGGCGACACAGGCTCCTGTTTTCTCTTGGCCGCAGGCAGCACACAGCTCGGACCCCAGCCTCAGCGGCGACGACCACTCCGGCTGCAAACAGTCTCTGCCTGGATTCCAGGACAGCCAGCCACACGGAGTCGCCGCCAAAGCTTCCATCAAAGTCAGCCTGATTATCTTCCACTGCGTTTTCCTGAAAGGATGTTATGGTTTTCTAGATGTTTGGTAGCTGGCGATAAATCAGGCTTTTATGATGTCATGTGAAAGGTTCCCCCCCGCCTCCTGCTGCAGCCGCAGGCTGAGGGGACGTGTCGGTAGGACACGTGGACACCGCTGGCTTAACCCTCTGCTTGCTTGGGCTGGGCACAGCGAGGCTGCCTGCCGGTGGGGCGTGGACGGTGCTGTGGGCCTGCTTCCCCCGTGGGGTGAACCAGACCTCCTCCACCCAGAGTCTGACATCGAATCAAGATTCAGAACAAGCCAGTGTGTCCCTCAGAGCCATAGAGGCGATCACAGGTGATTTTACAAAATCCATCTTCTGGAAGAGCCTCTGCGTCATCATCATGAAAAGGAGACGTGTCCTTGAAAAAGAGGCGCTGTCTGAAGTCAGGGCATACCGATAAAACGAGACTCTGGAACTTCGTTGGTAGCGCCTTCTCTGGAAGCAGTGAGAGGCGCTCACTGGAGCCCCCTCCCACGGGTGTTCTCCCCGAATCCCGCCCCCGCCCCTCCCCGCCCACCCTCCCCACCCCCCGCCCAGTTCCTGGCGAGTCTTCTGTCTCTCTCCCCTGGGAGCAGGTCATGTCCACCGCATCCCTCCACCTGGCATCCTCAGCACACCCCCTGGTCCTGGCTGCCACCGTCTACGGTCATCTGCGTGCCCACCATCCCCCCTGCCTCCACCATCTCCCACCGCTCCTGCTGAGGTCAGAGAAACCAGCGAGCTTGTGCTCAGAGACCCGGGGCCCGAGGAACGAGAGTCTCTGAACTCCACTGGAGGCTGATCAAGGCCATGAATCTTGAAGTGGAACCGGCTGGCGGAGCTTTACATCACAGCCTCACAGAGAACTGGGGTGGAAACAGTCAAACTCAAGCAGGTTGCGGTGCTGCGACCCGTCCTTGCAAGAGCTTCTGGCAGAAGAGGAGCCCGTGGCCCAGGAGAGGTCCACTGTGTTCTCGCTGGACCAGGGGAGGGTCAGCCCTTCCTTCCTCACCCCCACAGTGGGTGCTGGCGCAGCGCTGGGCCCTGCCCTCTGCCCGGCAGGCCTGAGGGGTGACGTGACCCGCCCACCCGTAGGGCATGGTCCTGACTCTGCAGGGCGGTTGTCCAGACCTCAGCCCCCAAGAGTGGCCAGATGTTCCCAGGCTGAGAGGCTCAAGCACAGCAAAGACTGGCAGATTTTAGGAGGGAAGGGGGATGTGTGTGAGTCTCCAGGGGAGAAGAACGCACTCACCCTTGTAAGACACAGAGCTAGAAGTCAACCCCATACTTACTTTCAAAAATCACATGGGCATCAGAAAGCAGACTTTCAAACCACAGCACGCCGAGGTGGCCAGTTCATAGCTGCACGTCCTCTAAGGGGCCGTCAGCGACCACTGAATAAAGCCACATGACCACGTGGCTTTGCTGCCAAGGGCCTGGGCCCCATGATGGGAATTCCCCGGAGGTCAGGGTGTCGCCAGCTCCTCTGGGCTCTGCCCCCCTGGACGCCCTGTGCAGAGTCGGGGGCCTTCTCTCCATCCCCGAGACCCAAGGGCTCTGCTTGCGCTTCTCTCATCATCAAATCACTGATGAACATCACCGCTCCAGGGAGGACCTCCCACTGTTCTTCAAGCCCCCCTCCTCCTCGACTTCTGCCCTGAACCCCCTGTGGCCTCAAAGGGCTTAGTCACACGTCCCGCCCCCTTGACGGGCCCTCCTGTTGACACCGAGGCTCAGGACAGGGCTTTGTCATGCCGGCTACTGCCCCCCCAGCGTCTGAGGCAGTAAAGGTTTGGTAACAGTCAACAGCGTGTGAGATGGTTACAATAACTGGGGGAAAATTAAATATAAAATCGGTTACCATTATTCGAAAATTATGATCTAAAAATAGAAGTTTGGTTGGGGCGCAGGTCAAAGTGACAGAACTATAAAAGCAAAGCTGTGAGACAGCCCCTGCGCGGAGAGGACGCTCCATCCCTGATGTCACTGCAGGAAGCCGGAAGCGCCGCTCCCCCACCTCGGTGATGACAGCCGGTCTGCTGCTCCCATGGACTGCGACCTTAGAGGCACGCCGGCCGACGCCACCCGGATCCTGACCCTCACGGGCCTTGCCTGGCGGGCGACGTTCTCCCCGCTTCACAGACTGAAACCCTGAGGCTCGGGGACATTGAGGGACTCCCCCGAGGCCACACTGCTCCAAGGCTGAGCCGCAGAGGCAGCCGAAATGCACGGATCCGAAGGGGGCAGACCGGCGCTTTGGCGAGCACACACCTTCTGTACCGCCGCCCTCCCCGCCACCGGCCGTGGCCGTCTCCTTCCCAGCACCGCCAGTTCCGTTGCTGGGACAGGACCTCCCGCACGGTGGACCGTGAGCGTGATTCTGGCCATCTGGTCACCCGGCACTGCAGCACACTGTGGGTCCCGCTGCTCAGCTTCGTCTGTGTTGCTCAGAGCCCTCTGCCCCTCAGACGACTGTCCACAGAGCACGTTCTTGCTGTGTTTTCTGGGCGGGCTCGTCCTGCTGAGGGCCCTGCGCCTTCCGGTCCGGCGCCCGACCCCCAGGGGGCTTCATGACGTCCGTCACGTTGTCGTGTCTAAGCGTCTCTGTGGCCGTGTTCAGGGAGGGCTTCTATTTCTCTTACAAAAACAGAAAAGGAAAACCCCAGGTAACCGGGCAGCGTGGCTGCCTCTCAACCTGGTAAACCTCCCGCTGCCAGGAAAGCGAAAGAATGGACAGTCAGACGTGACGTCCGTCCTCATGCACGCCTTCCGCCACGCCTCTCAGAAACCTGACTAACAAGTGTCGAAGCAGTTGTCCTAAGTTTCCCTCAACTGAGAAACTCCCCAGAGAAACAGCCTAAAAGCAAGAATTTGGATGTGGCCCGTGGCCGGGCTAGCCCCAGCATTTCTTCACAGGTCAGCGAGGGAATGCGTGTTTGCGTGAGTGCCGTGTCATTTCTGTTTGGGGTGAGAAGGAGGCGGGCGGGAGGGTTATGGAAGCGGGGTTTCCTGAAGGCGAGTAGCCTGACGTGCTCTTCAGATTGAGAAAAACCCAAAGGAAGAAGTCTCCTTCCCGTGCTCCAGGTGCCTCCCTGTATCCACAACATTCATCGATGCCGTGCTGTGCTCAGTTGCTAAGTCGTGTCTGATTCTCCGCGACCCCATGGACTGTCGCCCACCAGGCAGGAGTACTGGAGTGGGTTGCCATGCCCTCCTCCAGGGGATCTTCCAGACCCAGGGATCAAACCCGTATCTCTTACGTCTCCTGCAACAGCAGGCAGGTTCTTTACCCCTAGGGCCACCTGGGAAGCCCGTGTTCATTGTACTAATCGGGGGCAGGGAGGGGGTGGGTGTCTAGGGCCCAGCAGGTCCCCTCACAACGGGGAAGGAAGCAGCCCTCCTCTGCACGTGCGGGTCCCTGGTGGCCAGCCTCGGCCTCCTTGCTGAGGGGTGCCCCACCCGCGTCAGGCTGCAGGTGAGCGAACACAGAGCTGGCCTCCGCCCCCCGGTGCTTGTCAGGTGCTTCCGTGCCCAGGAAAGGGGCCTCCTGAAGCAGATCCAGGATCTCCTGACTTGCATTTGGGTCGTCTCGAGGTTTACTTAGCCCCCCGGTGCTTGTCAGGTGCTTCCGTGCCCAGGAAAGGGGCCTCCTGAAGCAGATCCAGGATCTCCTGACTTGCATTTGGGTCGTCTCGAGGTTTACTTAGCCCCCCGGTGCTTGTCAGGTGCTTCCGTGCCCAGGAAAGGGGCCTCCTGAAGCAGATCCAGGATCTCCTGACTTGCATTTGGGTCGTCTCGAGGTTTACTTAGCCCCCCGGTGCTTGTCAGGTGCTTCCGTGCCCAGGAAAGGGGCCTCCTGAAGCAGATCCAGGATCTCCTGACTTGCATTTGGGTCGTCTCGAGGTTTACTTAGCCCCCCGGTGCTTGTCAGGTGCTTCCGTGCCCAGGAAAGGGGCCTCCTGAAGCAGATCCAGGATCTCCTGACTTGCATTCGGGTCGCCTCGAGGTTTACTTAGCCCCCCGGTGCTTGTCAGGTGCTTCCGTGCCCAGGAAAGGGGCCTCCTGAAGCAGATCCAGGATCTCCTGACTTGCATTCGGGTCGCCTCGAGGTTTACTTAGCCCCCCGGTGCTTGTCAGGTGCTTCCGTGCCCAGGAAAGGGGCCTCCTGAAGCAGATCCAGGATCTCCTGACTTGCATTTGGGTCGTCTCGAGGTTTACTTGGCCCCCCGGTGCTTGTCAGGTGCTTCCGTGCCCAGGAAAGGGGCCTCCTGAAGCAGATCCAGGATCTCCTGACTTGCATTCGGGTCGCCTCGAGGTTTACTTAGCCCCCCGGTGCTTGTCAGGTGCTTCCGTGCCCAGGAAAGGGGCCTCCTGAGGCAGATCCAGGGTCTCCTGACTTGCATTCGGGTCGTCTCGAGGTTTACTTAGCCCCCCGGTGCTTGTCAGGTGCTTCCGTGCCCAGGAAAGGGGCCTCCTGAGGCAGATCCAGGATCTCCTGACTTGCATTTGGGTCGTCTCGAGGTTTACTTAGCCCCCCGGTGCTTGTCAGGTGCTTCCGTGCCCAGGAAAGGGGCCTCCTGAAGCAGATCCAGGGTCTCCTGACTTGCATTCGGGCCTCGAGGTTTACTTAGCCCCCCGGTGCTTGTCAGGTGCTTCCGTGCCCAGGAAAGGGGCCTCCTGAAGCAGATCCAGGGTCTCCTGACTTGCATTCGGGCCTCGAGGTTTACTTGGCCCCCCGGTGCTTGTCAGGTGCTTCCGTGCCCAGGAAAGGGGCCTCCTGCGGCAGATCCAGGGTCTCCTGACTTGCATTCGGGCCTCGAGGTTTACTTGGCTGGTGTACCTGCAGCACTTGGAGGGTAGAAGGGCCTCAACGGCAGAGGCAGAGCCGCCCAGCCTCGTGCTCCAGGGGCCGCCAGCCAGCAGCCAGCCCCTCTAATCGTCCACTTAAAGGCGCTTTATCTCCTCTCCGCGGGCTTTGTGTCACCTCCTCCCAGCCTGGGTGATCTTCACACCCTCGGCCCAGTTATTAACAGTAACCAGTCATTTCCGACAAAGACGCTGCTGGCTTTGAAGCCTGGGATGTGCTGAGCTCACCGACAGTCTTATCTCCCTCTCGTGCACCAGCCCTGTGTTGCCACCTCCAGCGGCCCCGCCTCCACCGCTCAGAGTGATCGTCAGGGAGGGCGTCAGGGAGGGCGTCAGGGTCCAGAGGCTCCCGCGGCAGGACTGACCACGCTCTCCTGGGGCTGTCATCCCTGGTAGCACCTCGGATCCTGGAGGACAGCCGACAGAGAAGGGAGCGGGCCGGGGTGGGGAGGAGGCGCCTCACCAGGGCGCGTGCAGCCACGCTCACCCCCCGCCTCACTGGCGCCTTCAGAGCAACCTGGGCGCAGCTTTGAGAAAGCAGGCTCAGGGACTTCCCTGGGGGCTCGGTGGTAGAGGGGCCTCCTGCCGAAGCAGGAGGTGTGGGTTCGATCCCCGGGTCAGGGAGATCCCACGCGTGCCGCAGAGCAGCTAAGCTGCACACCACAGTGCAGCCGTGCTCTGCAGCAGGGTGCCTCCACCACAGTTAGCAGGCAGGCCCTGCACCCCAGCGAGGGCCAGCACAGGCAAGAAAGAGAGAGAAACCGGGCACAGACTGAGCCCGGGTGAGCCAGGCCCGGAGGCGGGTGGGCTGGCCTCTCTGGGGCCCGCTCCTCTGCCCTGGGAGGGCATGCGGCTGTGAGGGGGCGCCCGGGGCTGGCATTGGGGACAGAAGCCAGCCTGGGTCCCGGGCGTGTGTCCACTCCGCAAGGAGAGGGCCCCCATGCTCACCTCAGCCTAAAAGGACTGTCTCTACCACGTCTGCTCCAGCTCTGTTTCCAAGGAACTTGGTGCGCTTCATCCCATATTCCACTGTAGCAATAGTCTGACGGCCTCTCCCCTCCGTCCTAACCACATTTCTCTTTCTGTTACCCGTATTTTCAAAATACAAATGAAAACAGACATCTCTACGTAGGCTGCGCTATAAATGCTGTTAATTGGCTTCTCCATTTATAAAGCAAACACTTTTTCTGTTTACCACCATAGGCTTTATTTACGAATTTAGAAGTGGACGTGTCAGGAAGTCTGTGTTCTCGTTCATTTTTCCAGAAAGCGCTGCGCGTTAGGTAGATGCCTTCACCCCTGTCTGGGGTGCACGGGGAGGTGGCCTTGCAGGCCTGGGTTTGGTAGCTCTCAGGAGCTCATTCCAAATGACAAATCGTGGTTCCCAGCCCAGAAGCTTCCTGGGGACCCGCTCAGGTGCCGCCCCCCCAAGCCCTGGGGCCGGGACGCATGTCCCAAGGCCCCACCCGCAGCCCCCAGCAGAGGTGCCAGTGTCTCTGGGCAGGCTGCTCTCTCTGCCCCACCGGCTGCCCCGTATCTCCAGGGTCAGAGGTGGCGGGGCGGTGCTGAGGACTGGATTTCCGCGCGGGAGAGCCCAGCATTGTTCAGGGCCCAACGGCAGCCCGCTGACGGACAGCCCCTCTGAGGCCGCTTCCTGAGCAGACCAGACACCCGCTGTTTTCTCCTCATCTCTTATCAGCCCTGTTGTTAGAGGGGAGGCCGGGCTTCAGTTCCGTGGGTGCCCATGGCGGGGGTCCTGGGGGTGAGCGGTGCTCCCCACGCTGCGCTCCCCGCCTCTCTGGGACGGTTCACAGCTAAGGACACGAGAGCAGGAGGCGTTGAACCAGCCCCCGGGAGGCAGGCTCTCCTGCGGGCTTTCTGGGGGAAGGTCCCCGCTCGGCCCTTTTCCTCACTCTCGCTGACTCTCAGCTGCGCGTCTCCAGCCTGGACTGGGCCAGTGTTTCCCACTGACTGTCCATTGCTGCTGTCGTTGTGAGCAGTTCTGTCTTTCTAAAAAGGAGCATTTCCCCAAGAGGAAGGCATTAGCATCGAGTTACACGAGGAACCACATTCACTGGCATTCTTTTATTCCCTGGGAGCCTCAGCCATTCCTCAGTTTTGCTTTTTTAAGCAAAGTGGAAGGAAGCTGATGAATCTGGAGCAGTCCTCACGCTCGGCTCTCAGGTCCTGGAAGGTGGCTCAGCCTCAACGGTCCGGGCCGTCTGCCCCTTCTCAGTCACAGGCTGGAGTCCAGCTCTTGCTGTGTGCGCTGTGGGCGTTTAGCAGCCTCCTGCCCGAAGAGCGCCCACCCTTGGCTGTTCTCCACCCAAACCGATGCCCTTCGGAAAGCCTACAGACAGCCCTGTTAAGGAGACGCGCCACTTGAAAATAAAATGGATGTTAACTTTCGTATTAAAAATTTTCCTAAAGTAACTTCAGTGAAAGAGCAAGAAAAAGAAATGAGAGCATGAACTTTAGAAAGAAATGTGACAGACTCTGCCTCACAGCTTTCCCCGGGTGATTTCCAGGAAAGCGGGTGGGCAGCCGAGGGCTGAGTGTGCTGAATACTGACCGGAGCACAGGGGAGGCGGGGAGGCCACCCACTGGAGGTGGGTCCTCATCCTGGCAGAGAAGAGACGCCCCCGGCGCGGAAAGCGGTCTGGTGAGGTGGCGGCCGGCAGCGCGGGCCTGCTCTCCGGCTCTGTGCTGACTGCTGGGGGCTCAGGAACCAGCCTGATGACTTTTCCAGGATCAGGCCTGGCCCTTTATCACGTCACTGTAACAAGGACAGAAACCAGGAAAGCCAGAAAAATTACTGCAGCAAAACACGCTTCCTACCCGCGTGGGTCTGCTACTCCGCCCACGGGCACTCGGGCCCTCAGCCTCTGGGCTGGACCCCGCCGTCGGAGGACGAGCCCTGAAGGCGGCCCCGGAATCTGCGGACCCGGAAGAGCAGGGGCGTCTGCACGCGGGCGTCTGTGCCGCCCTGCCGCTGGGACCCGCTCAGCCAACCCTAATTGAATCCGACAAGAATAAATCACAGGCTGAAACTGCAGTGCTCACCTAAGGAACAGCCGTGGAGACGGGAGGACACGCAGAGCCGGAGCTCAGGAAACGTGGTCTTCACATAGAAACGCCTCACATTTTTCCCAGAGCGGTCCTGTCTCCCTCCTAAAGAAAAGGTCCAGACCACCCAGTGCACAGCGTGCGTTTGGGAAAACTGTACATAAAATCATCACGTCCCTTCAGCTCCGGCCGCTGTTGTCATACTAAGGCTTTAAGCCTATAAATAAAGGAGGGACTGAACTGTCAGAAGAGAAGCAGAGAGCAAAGCACACGGCTGGTTCCCCACCTGTCCTCAGAGCCGATCCCACGCGAGTGGGGAGGGTTTGCGGCTGGGAAGGATGCTGGGCCTGCCCCCGAGCCCCGGGCCCCACATTCCCTCCCCACTGGCCAGCCTCGAGTACCCCAGCCCGGGCCCCAAACCTTGCGGGCCCAGCTGTTTACCTTTTCCCTAACGGACTCACTGGGGACAAGCAGGAAAGCCCCTCAAGAGGGGTTGAGCATAAAACAAGCCACGTGTCCCTGTCTTCCGTAGAAGGGGCCGGTCTAGGTGTCAGCTCGGACACAGCAGCTGGCGTCCAGAGCCGACGTTTTGTTTTAATGGAACCTCATCCTTTTCCTTCACAGGATCTCTCGGTCTAATTAAATTTCAGGGAGACAGCGCCTTGGCAGAAGGCAAAAGCTAGCTGCCGGGCTGGAATGTGGGAGCTGGGCTCAGAACTGCATCGGGAAGTTTTACTGGTGCGTCTCTGGTTTCAATGAAACCCTTGCACGGTAGCACGTCTGTTTCTGAGCTTTTGAAAGCCATTTTTCTTCTTCCTTAATTGTCGTCCCCTACTTGTTTTTAAATTAGGAGCTGCTTGTAGGAAAATGCAGGAAACAGAGTTTCAATGCAGAGTGCCCTTTCCGAGCCGCCTGCAGCCAGCGGAGAGGCACGGGCTTTGGGGCTCTGCACCCTCGCAGGCTGGAGGCCATGGCAGGTGTGGGGTGGATGGCGGCACCCCCCAAGCCGAGCGTGACCACCGCAGAGACTGGGGCTCTGCTTCCAGGGGCCACGTTTCACAGCTCCCGCTGGGGACACAGGCAGAATGTATGTCTTTGTGTGACTCTCTTCTCCAACAGAAGTAGCCTCGAAGTCTAGACACGTTTACTCGGGGAAAGGAGAGAAAAATAAATTCACTTGTTTTTCCGCATATATTTCCAGCTCCATGTAGCACTGTGTTAAATTGCTAATCAATAATATCTGCACCCTACTTTTCCTGAGGACTCTGCACATGGACTTTCAGGGCCAGCAGAAGTAACTTGTTTGACTATTATTAATGCTGGAGACCAAGGCAGCCCTTCAGTGAAGCCCTTTGGGAGCTTGCTTGAGCCCAGCCTGAATGTGGGGCTGGGTGGTGGAGAGCCGCTGGAAGGGCCATGCTGGAACAGCCCCGGGCAGACAGTGCAGACGTGGGGCCAGGCCGAGTGCGTCGGGCCGGGCTGGGGTGAGCACAGAGGTCCCACCCGCCCCTGGCCTGCCTGTGGGATCCACCTTCCAGAGCCTGAGTTGACTGACATGGGGCAGAAACATTTCAGCTGCAGCTTGAGCATCCGTTAGGCTCCTCGCTGCGGTGGTTTGAGGCTCTCCTTTAGTACTCCATGTGGCTGGGAGAATGTCTTCCCTGGGGCCTGGGGTGCTCACGCAGCTTGGTCTGTTTCAGAGCCTCTCTCTCTCCTTTTTCTTCCCTCTCTCTCTCCTCCCTCCTGCCCTCACTTTCTTTTTGGAAGCATCTTGACATTCTCATTTCTCATCCTCCCATCCATCAGTCGTGGGCAGGGGGCGCTCCGCTGGGCCGGGTGGGTGGGCTCTCTCGACTCTCCCCCGGTTCCCTTCCCAGGCAGGCCAAGCAGGACAGCCCGGAGGTTCCCAGCCCCTCCCTGTCCAGGGAGGCCCAGCGGGACTGGTTGAGTCATCTTGCCCTCTTTTATGTGTTTTTATATTTTGATAAGACC
This sequence comes from Bos grunniens, assembly GCF_055505025.1. NCBI lineage: Eukaryota > Metazoa > Chordata > Mammalia > Artiodactyla > Bovidae > Bos > Bos grunniens. Next base: position 53,225,531 of record NC_141187.1, read on the forward strand.
CTGTCAGCTGGGGAGAGAAGCTCACCACTGAGCAAATGAGCCGCAGTGGGACCGGGGGCGGGGAAGGGGCAGAGGAGCCCGGGCCCTGGGTGGGGGGAGCTGGGGCAGGGGCGCGGTGAGGAGAAGCCCTGAGATCAGCATTTCCAAGGAAGGAACAGGACCGACAGAATAACCTGGACCTCAGCTCTGAGGGCAGCAGTGGGGGTCAGTAAAGAGGGGGCGGCTCAGAGACCCAATTCCTGCGGGTCAGGTGTTGGGTGGGGACTGCGAGAGCTGGGAGAGGGAGTTGGGGGAGGCAGGGGAGGGAAGGGTCGGGGTGTTGGGAGAGGCAGGGGAGGGGAGGGAGGGGATATTGGGGGAGGCAGGGGAGGGGAGGGAGGGGGAGTTGGGGGAGGCAGGGGAGGGGGGGAGGCAAGGGAGGGGGGGAGGCAAGGGAGGGAGGGAGGGGGCTTGGCTGGGAGCCGGGAAGGGAGAGGAGCCGGGAAGCAAGCACCGCGGGGGGCGGGGGACACGACCCCTCTCCTCGGTGAGGCCCAGAAGGCCCTCAGAGCGCGTCCCCGGGGCGGGACTCGGGGCTGCGCGGGGACCCACCCAGCTGCGCCTGCAGGGCTGCGGGGCCGTGCGTGACCGGCCGAGGCCGCCACCGCCCGCCCGACCGTGCGCCCCCCATCCCGCCCGCAGGACTTTCTGCAGGGAGACTGCTCCAAAGCCAGGCAGAAGCTCAGCTGGAAGCCTCGGGTCGCCTTTGATGTGAGTGAGTCTCCGGGGCTCCGGCCAGGCGGGAGGGGCCCCCGGGGTCGGGGGGGGGGGGGGGTTCCGGGGTGGGTGAGGAGGGCCCAGGGGCCGGGGGCTGGGGCTCCCCGTGACACGCGCCCACGCCCTGCCCGCAGGAGCTGGTGCGGGAGATGGTGGAGGCCGACGTGGAGCTCATGAGGACCAACCCCAACGCCTGAGCGCCGGGCGGGGCCTCGCCGGGACCCAGGCTGGCCGAGGTTTGCGGCAGCCGGGAAGGGCCCGGCCGATTCCCTTTCCTCCTCTGATCGGTTTTGGAATCACGATGTTTTAAATCACTTATTCGCTTCACTTGAAATTATATCCCAGACAACTGAAATCGTGGGGCTTTCAAAGGGTTTTTCTCTTTTCTTATTAAAAAGAGCCTTTCTCTTAATCAGCATTAACACAGTGCCTGTGGATACTGTCTCCAAGTGATAAAGCAGCACCTGTTAAGGACCCCAAACAAAAAGTCACCCAGATCCACGCCCTGGAGGGTCTCGGGCCTGAGCCCACCGGGCCGCACGCCCTCCTGAATCTGAGCGGGGACACTGCCGTCCCCTCCTGGTGACAATAAGCCGCTCTGTGCAGCCGGTCTGGAAACCCAGGTCCTGCAGAAAGGCGGCATTCACAGCAGCTCTGGTCTACAGCTATAATTAGAACCCACAGGGCTCCCACCATCTCAAAAGAAGGCTTGAGAAACAGGGAGAGTTAGAAGAAGAAACTTGAAGGAAGGTAAATATTGCTGGAACATTCCATGCCAGACCCCTGGGTGACCCAGAGGTCTCTGAGCCCATGCCTTTGCTTGTGGTCTAGAGTCTTACACACACTACTTATTTCCAACCTCCTCTCAGTACTAGATCACTTTTTAAATCTAATTTTTATTTAGTCATTCAGCCGGTTTATATTTAGTGCCTAATGTATGCACGTGAACCACACGAGCTTAATCAGAAATCCGGTTTTGCTGAGAGCGTCGTTCAGCGGCCGGGCTTTCACCACGTGTGCTCCTAAGATGTGAACAGCGTGTCTGTACAGCGTTAGGCAGGTGGACACACACGTGTGGAATTCACCCGCACCAAGCAAGCGTTCGTGTACGGGTGGGTCCTTTGCCTGAGAGGCCGTATTTTGCCCCAGAACAAATTAGGTCAGGACTCCTCTCCCCCTCACTCCCCCTCCAAGGAAAATAAAACTTTACAGCAAATGGAATTCCAGCCTTTGCACATGCTTGTGAGCGGGGCTGAACTATTTCTGAATGTCTTCACGAGCAGGTTTATGATCTGGGGAGGACCTGGGCTCCAGGCTGGTGGCTGGAGAGAGGGCTCTTTGTGTGGCTGCTCCAGTTGTGAGAGCCTGGCTCCCATGGAGCAGAACCGGGGCCTGATCCGGCCCACCCGGGCCTTGGGCTCGGGAGCTGCCCCAGGACAGGCCTTCTCCCAATCGGGACTCTGCTAATTGGAAACAGATGGTCCCCGGAAAGCTGGGCCTCCAGGACTAGGCAGGCTGGTGGGCACACACGCGCACACACTCTCACACAGGCAAACACAAATACAAACACACACCAACAGACACGCCAGCTCACACACACACACACACAATGCAAACCCGCTGTCACAAACACAGTCTTAAACATCTCACAAACACACACCTTCACACACATTGCCCTTGGCCTCGATGTGGTGGGCAGACCCCCTCCTCCTCTTCCTCTGACCCCCTGAACCCTCCAGCCCGCCTCACACTGGCTCCCAGGGCTCCATGGCTTGCTACCCAGCGGCTCCTCAGTGAGCACTGGAGGGGGTCCAGGCAGGGGGTTAGCAGGACTTCGGTGGTGCCCTGGGGTTAAATTACTCTCAAAATGGCCTGGAGCATCGGGCTTCAAGGACACAAGAAGTATTTGGATTGCAGCCTTCTCTGTTTTCCCGTATTTTGGATGGGGAGGGGGTAATCTGGCTTCCTGACCTCCCCGTGTGTGCTTAAGAGGGTGAAAAGAGAACAGGTCTGCTTGAGTATCTCTGCGCTTTCTTTCTGTGCTGTGAATTTCACTTAGACATCCTTCAAGACAATTCTTATTAAAGGGTTTCTTCTACCTTAAGTCTCGCTTCAATTTCAACAAATTTACTTTCCCCCTTTTCTCTCCTCTGCCAGCTTTGAGTATTCATTTTAGATGTGATAAATTATCTTCCACCTTGATTTTTCAAGTGGAAACTAAGAATGTTAAGCTTTACGCTCCTATATGAGAGCAGAGTCGTCAGGCCCACACTGGCGCCCCCATGAGCCACGAGGCCCGCGGGGGGTACCAGACAGCCGTGGCCTCGGTTCCACCCCACCTGCCGGACGGTGGCAGACTGTGCGCTGTCCTTGCGGGAGGGAGGGAGGGAGGGAGGACGGCCCCGAAAGCCTTTTGCCCCTCCAGCTGTCCAGGGGTGAATGTGGACACACAGGCTGGGCCTGAGAGGGAAGGACTAGAGGGCTTGGGGGTTAGCCTCCCCTTGAGGCGGGTCCTTCAGGAGCTGGACTCCAGGCTGGGACACGCCAGCCATCAAGATGACAGACTCGGGGGTGGTCAGTGCGCTGCTGGGGAATGAGACCTTCCGCTTGTTATTAAAGCTCAGTGCTGTGCTTAGTCGCTCAGTCGTGTCCGACTCTTTGCGACCCCATGGACTGTAGCCCACCAGGCTCCTCTGTCCATGGGATTCTCCAGGCAAGAAGACTGGAGTGGGGTGCCATGCCCTCCCAATACAGGGATTGAACCCAGGTCTCCCACACTGCAGGCAAATTCTTTACCATCTGAGCCACCAGGGAAGCAGAAGGCGATATCTCCAACTTTTGTTTCAAAATAACCATAAATGCATTGTTTACAAATCATTTTGAAGCCCCCCAAAAAAGCCTCAAAGCACTCCAGGTAGGTTTGCACCAGCAGTTCCAGCCCGGTATTCTCTGATTTAAGAAGTGTGCAAGTCCAAGTTCCCAAGCCATCTGTTTTCCACAAGGAGCAGCCTTTGGGGTCGGTGATGTCCGGGTTGGGGGAGGGGAGTCACCAGATTTACTGCAGGATTGTGTGCCTGGACGGGGGTTTTTCAAACACCTCCACAGCCAAACACGCCACCCACACCTCTCCAAAAATGGCAGTTTTTTTTTCGTGCGTCAGTGACGGCTGGGCCGAAGCATCCAGCGCCCCTTCCCTGGCGCCCGGCGTCGCTGACCCGCGGTCCCCGGGTCCAGGCAGTGCCACCACGATCAGCCCGCGACCGCCTCTCCAGCCGTTCAGTTTCCTGGGCCCGCCGCGGGATGTTCCGCTGGCCCGTCCCGGGCACCACGGCCGGGCCCCATCGTCTCTGCCGGGGGAGCGGCCCCGCAGGGAGGCCAGCGACCGCGGCCTGACCCCCGACCCCGGCTCCCACCCTCCCTCCAGGGTCAGGGGTCGCAGGCACGGGTCGCCCCGCTCTCAGCTACCCCTCTTTGATCTCTGGATTCGGGGACCAGGCGCCGGGCGCGGAAGCTGCTGTACGAAGGATCCCCGACGTGGATGCGGGGTCCGCGGCTGCCACACCTACCGCCGGGCCGCCGGGGGTCAGGCGCCCCTCCCCCAGCGCGGGTGGCGGGACCCCCACACCCCGCAGTGTCCCAGCACCGCGAGCGCAGGCCTAGCGGAGGACGCGGGAGAACCGCAGTTAAGAAAGGACCGCACGGCTCAGCCCCGCGCCGAGCGCCCAAGGCGCGCGAGATGCGATGCTCAGAAGCCGAGGCCCCCAACGCCCAGCGGCGGCGAACCGCGGCGGCGGCCGCCACGGGCTTCCGAGGAAGGCGGCTCCGATCCGAGGCCTGGGCCCACCGCGAGGCCCCCCTGGGGCAGGAGGGGCGGCCGGGCGCGGCAGGGCCGTTTGCGGGGAAGCGGGACCCCGGCTGGAGTTCGGCTTGTTATGGCGAGGAGGCCGTCCAGCGAGGGCTTCCTGTCGCGCTGCTTCTCCCCGCGGCCCCCGACCCTCTCCCGGGAACAGCCTGCGAAGCTGCGGCGGCGGGCGGGTTCTCAGTCACCAGACCCGCTGGACGCCGCGGCCCGGCCTCCCCGACGCCGCGCGCAGACGCCTCAGGGGTGTCTGGCTCCCAGACGGCCAGCCCGGGAGCCACAGTGGGGCCTCCGCGTCTCCTCCACGGCCCCTCCGCCGCCGCCCGCTGGGACCTAACGCCAAATGCCAGGTCCAGCGCATCTCCTGCGGGGTGACCACGACGAAAGGCCCTTCGGGCCGCACGGAAGACCCTGGGGCAGCCCCCGCCCGGCGGGAATCCAGGCGCTGCGCACTCGCGCACCGGCTCGCTCCCGTGTCCGCGGCCAGGGACGCGGGGCTCTCTCTGCGCAGGGGACACAGTCCTCGTCTTCCCTCCACTCTCAGATTTTTTTGAGAATCCGATCGCTTCCTAAACACGCGATTCGCACTCCTGCCCGGTGTTCCCAAGTGTAGCCACTAAGGGACCCGCGCTGCCTCGGGCCCAGGGACCAACCTTTATACTGAAGGGAAAGCAGAGGCCTTAGGAGTTAATGGCGCTAAAAGCGTTAGTTTTCCTGCCTTTTCCCAGGGGTGGGTGATGGCGGAGGGAAGGGTCTGTCTCCTCTCCCTCTCATCTGTCATGTAAATCGTCCCCAAAGCCCTGCAGCAAAGCCCTTCACTCCCCAGCCTCCAGCTCGGAGCCTTGGCGACCAACCTCCAGCCTGCGCCCAGGGGAGGCCTCCTCTGCCCCTGAGGCCAAGCCTGGGGTGCCACCACCCGCTCAGGGAGGAGGCCCACAGCTTTGGCTGCCTGCCCACTGCTCACTCACTCCCTGGGCTCCCGAAATGCAGTCCCAGGGCCACCCAAGTAGCACTGAGCTGTGCTGACTCGGGGGGCAAAGGAGCAGCCCACACAGGTCCTTCCTGGGAGTGGCCCCGGGGACAGCAGCGGCTTGGAGGAACCAAAGGCAGAGACAGGAGGTGCTCTGTAGGGGGGAGGGAGGTGGGAGCCACCTGGAGGAGCAGTGGGCCTGGGGAGGCGCCGGAGTCCCGCAGGGTCCCCGCCAGCCACTCTGAGCTGTCTTGGTCTCCTCCAGGAGCTCCGCCCTTCTCTCCTGCTGAAGACTCCCGCCTGTAGGCCAGGAGATCCCAGAGCCCACGGCATCCCCTCTAATAAGCTCAATATGCTGCAAATTTGAAATCAGTGAGGGAAAAAATCAAGTCAACAACAACAAAATAATGTGAAGCAGAGACTTCTCTGGAACCGGGTGAGAAGGAACAGCGCAGCGAAGGTCTTAGGCTGCCCTCCTGCTCCCTAGGCCGTAGTCTGGTTTCCAACAAGGCGGACATGGTCCATTTCGCTCAATTTTCCACTCCTAATCCCGTGGAGAACGTCATGGGGAAGCGCTTTTCATTCCTCTGAATGGGGTTCGGAGCTAGAATTCCTTGGATTAACCATCGCCCCTTTTCCAACCAGATCTGGACCTGGAACCAGCCTGTCCTGCTCCCTGGGGCCGGGCGTCCAAGGCCTGCTCGCCAGCCGGCAGCCACATCCGGCCCAGGCCCAGCGCGGTGGACACGAAAGGCAGCCCTGCTGGGTGGGAACCCTCCCAGGAGGGGCTTCGGCCCCCAGGCGTCTGCGGAGGCCTGGGGGGATGAGGGCGGGAGAAGGGGAGGATAGAGGGGGGTGCGGGGGCAGAAACCGAGACAGCAGAGCTGCGTGCTGACGATGGATTCGCCACCAAAGGCGGACCCGGAGCAGAGGGCCCGATACTCCGGTGTCAGAGGAAGGCTGTGTTTAGGTGTGACTGAAATGCCATTAATAAACAGCTCTTTTCAAGGAACCTCTTGGCCTCCTTATAAATTAAAATAGTAACTTTCAGGAAAATGGGGTCTTGAAACTGGCATTTCAGCCCCAAGCACATGTCGAAGGGTTTTTTTTTTTTTTTGCCTTGGCCATCGCCTGAATCAATCAGGCTGTGCATCACCCCCCTCCCCCGGGGTTCCTGGGGTGAACACTCTGATACAGTCTCTGGGTCCTTTTTCTCTCGACCTCCCCCAAAGCTCCCTGCCTGGCTGAAGAACCATTCGCACAGAATCAGATTCTCACCCGCCCGCCCGCTTTCTTACGTGTCCACCATCAATCTTGCCCCTAAAGCGACATTTGTTTATGACCCGGTGGGAAGGCCTAATGGCTTCAGGAACAGATCTACAAAATGAGTCCACAGGAGCCCGAAGACTCAGCGACACCAGGCAGGCCATCCCCACGCTAGGCACTGAGCTCCAGGGCAAACAGCCCCCCAGAAGCTCCGGGCGTGGGGTGACTTTGGAAAGAAACTATCACTCCCACTGCCGCCAACAACAGGGCACGGCCTGGGCCCACGGGGTGCCACCTCCCACCCGGGCAGCCAGGCCAGCACCGTGCCATCCACAGCAAAACGGAGGGCTCTCCACCTTACGAACCGAGACCCCTCCAAAGGCAATAGGGAAGGGGGCGAAGGCCCCCGTCTCTCTTCACCTATCAAAGTTCAGGAGAGCCACAGGGCTGGAAGGCAGGCTTGTTTCCTGACCTTGCTTCTGACCCTGCAGGAAACAGCCAAGGGCTTGAGGGCCACCAGCACAATCGAGCCTTATTCGCCTGCAGCCCTCCATCACTAACGACACAAGCTGCGGGCACGATGGATTGTAAAACGTGTCCTTGTTTGCATGCAGTCTGGTGGGAATGGCCTGTAACCTACATCACCCTGGAGAACAGCACCCACCACCGTGTGACGCGCCAAATGCAAGCCTGGATGTGGCAGGCAGCACGCCCGAGAATTGCCTGCCCCTGTAGAAACTGCTAAGAAGTGCCCACTGCCACACACAGGACAAGAAGACTGACTTTCCTCGGGCTTCCCACAGAGACGGGCTTCCAAACGAGCCCAGCCCCCCCACTGGGTCCTGTGTGATGTCCCAGGCTAATTCCAAACTGTGCTATTTGTTCAAACATGAGCAAGTTTCTCTTAGAATACCTCACAGCAAAATTATCCTTGTTGCTGTAACAGTTTCAATCAAATGTGCAAAGCACTAAGGAACAACTCGGGGTCCCTCCAGAATAAAGAGCCCCAACCTCCCAAGGATCAGGTGGCAGAGTCGGCCTTAAACTGTATCCGAGAAGCCAAAATGTCCCGAGAGCAGAACACGCCACATAAGGGGGTCTAACATCAGCCTCAGGACCAGGCCCTGCACCCTTCTGTGCCAACACAGCTTCTGAACAACGCCCTGGGCCACTCCTGTAGAGAAAACTCTTTTCTCTGCCTACAAGGCAACCCAAGCACCTTCCTCGACGCATGTCTTAAAGCCCTAACTTTCAAACGCTGGGATCGAAAAGGCAGAAGGGACTGTTGAGGCTTCCCTGGGGAGCAAGCAGGCAAGGGCTCCCCTGCTTGGGCCGGGGCTGCCCGCCGGCCTCCTCCAGAAGCCAGAGCGCCGCGCCGGGCTCCCTCTCCAGCCCAGGGACTCCGGGCGAGAAGGACGAGCCGGGTCGGAAGCGCCGCCGGGCCGGCCAGCTCTCTCCCACCCTCGCAGCCGAGCACCGAAGGCGGGTCGAGGCCGGGCCCCGAGGCCGCGGGGACGCCCCCTGCCCGAGGAGCGGCTGTAGCTGCCCAGCGGACTCCGCGAACGGGACGCGCGCGCCAAGAGGGGACGCGGCCCAGCGGAGAGGCCGCCCGGGCCCAGCGCCGGCCGACAGGCCAGGCCGAGGCTGCCAGGCCGGCCAGGGCGCGCGGGGCACCGGCGGCGGGGCCTGCCCGTGGCCCCGGGGCCGCCGCGCGCTGGACGAACGCACGTGCGTCCTCCAGACAAAGCGGCGGCGCGGCGCGGGACCGCAGCCCCGCGCCACGCACAGAGGCGCGGTGGGCCCGCCCGCCTCGGACCCGGCCAGCGGCGCCTCTGCGCGGCTCTCCTGGCGCCCGACCCAGCCGGGCGGAGAGGAGGGGCCGTGGGCGCTGAGGGGCCGTGGGCGCTGAGCGCCCGGGACGCGTCTTCCCCCTAATTAGCGGAGAAGCGTCCGGTCCCGAGGCCGGGTAGAGCCGGGTCCACACGGCCGCCCACCGCTCAGAAAATCGGGGCGGCTGAGGCCGGAGGGCTCGGTTCCCGAAGCCCGCCTGGGGGCCTGTGGGGGCGCTCCGCGTCCTGCGGACCCGGCCGCTGGCCACCTGCGGCCGCTTCCCTCGGGGCCGGCCCCGCGCCGCCGCGGCCCCTTTGTCCGCCAGCCCGGCTCCGCTCTCGGTTCCCACGAATGGGCCACGCGGGAGCCAGGCGGTTTGCCCGCGGATCCTTCCCCTTCACTCCCAAACGGGGGCTCCCGGGAGGCGCCAGACCGCCCGGCCCAGGGCTGCAACTCGGAGGCCGCGCGGCGGGGAGGCCGGTCCCCGTGGCCTGCCCCCGGGGACGCCGCGCCCCGCGCCTCCCGGCTCGACTCTGAGCCCGGGACCCAGCAAATCAGAGGCCGTGTAAAGCAGTTTTTGACTGGAAGTAGAGTGTATTTATTTGCAGCAATCCTTTAACAATGATCAAATTTTGACAACAAGCAACAGCAATTACTGCTAAGTGTTGCCCCTAGATCGAGCGGCAGATAGCAGGGAACTGTATTATCTCGAGAACAAACGGAAAGGCCCTGAAAGTCTGGAATCAAATCGCAGCTCCCCAGAGTCTGATCGACAGGGCAGATCACCCAAAGATAATGAATTTATTACATTTCCTGGGTTATTTACAAAAGGAGGGGCTAGCGGGCTGCCCCATAAGTTTAACTGTAAATTAACAAGAAAAACGGGACTGAAAAGAAACCGCCTGGATTAAAACACCCTGCTTCGCGCTCCTTCCCTCTCCTTATTGCTTTAAATCTTTTCCCCCAAAATAATTGTTCTACAAGCATATCTTCTAAAATAGTTTTCCCAAAGATTAAATATCCCTTTCCAACCCGCAGTACATTAAAATAAAAATCAATCCTACATTGGACACGAAGGATTGTAGATGTGGATGACTTATATACACACATTTAAAAGCTAGGTTTTTTTATCCCCCTCTTAAAATGGAGTGAAATTAACAGGAAGAAAATTCATCCAGCATTTGGCTCACAGGGATGTCTGGTATGTACGACAGTTTTTTAAGTGATACACAAGCCAAATATTCAAATGTGTATCTGAAGGCACAGCTACCTCTCCACACACAGGTATCACTGTGGTGAGACTGCCGCTGATTCATGGGCTTGAAATTTCCAAATCCTGTTGTCATTACTGAGAAAATGCATTTGTGTATATGCCAACTCAGATATGTTCAGGAAAATCTCTTTTTACTAGCCACAAAGCAAGCTGACTATATAGTACTTTTGCAAAAGATGCCGCAGGAAAAAAATAAATCTAAACAAAAAGAGACTTACACGCGTAATTTGACCAGGAATAGTCAGAGGATGTCTCTACTTTTTTTTTCAGAGATTTAGGAGGAGAATTGGTAATTTCTAGTGTTTTAATCTCTGAAATCTTTTTCTCCTAAGAATTAAGGCTGTATTAAAGTATCCAGACATATAGGTCTCATTCAAACTGAATGGTAATTTATTAATAAACAATGAATATGCTCAACAAAAGGAAAGCAAAGATGACAGAATGAGATTAATACAGTTTCCCTTTTCATGATCAAAAAAGCACAGTTTAAAGTTTCAGGCAATTTAACGTCAGGTTTTGGAAACACTTTCTGGCGTTTGGTCCACGACATCCAACTACAAATTAAAAATAAATTACTATGTTGCAATTTACATTTTAAAACAAGTCCAGGAATAAAAAGAAAGCCATTTCCATGTACGGGGACTTCCTCCCTCCTTTCAATAGAGGATAAAATAATATCTTACAGGTGAGAGAACAAGAGACAGGGCAGGAGGAGGAGAGGTGTTCTCTGAAAAGAGGAAGAAACTTACGTGTTATCTGGAGTAACACTGCCCTTTAACAAACCATGACTCTGCTGTCTCTGTACAAAACAGTTTACGGTTCTGTTTGTTTAGATAAAGCAAAGTGGAGGTGGCTCCGAATCCATCTTCTAAGAGAAGACAGCCTTTTCTTCATGCTGGTGACTTGAAAGTGTGGAGGGCTTCTGTTTGCTGGTTTGGTGGACGTTTTACGCACTGGGTTTTTGGTTTCGCTTTTGCGCTGAGGGTCCTTTTGGCTGATCCTGCTCCGGGGTTCGGTTCGGTCAGGCTGAGAGGCAGGCGGGGCGGAGGCGGGGGTCAGAACTTGCTGCAGTCGTAGACGAAGGCCCCGGACGTGCGGTACAGGGACTGGCCGGAAGGGAAGGCCATCTGACAGCTGCTGTTCCCATTTACCGGCGAGTTGTTCAGGCCGATCCGCTGCGACTCAAACATCTCCCGCACCGAGTGGAAGTTCTGCTGCTGGCCCGGGTAGCCCGCGGCCGCCGCCGCCGCGCTGGCCAGGTGCCCCAGGTCCCCGCCCGCCTGGTTCAGGTACCACGAGGCCAGGCGGCCTTGGTGGGCTGCGGGGTGGTGGCCGGCCTCCTGGCCGCCGCCGCCGTGGCCCAGGGACGAGGAGCTGCTGCTGGTGGCCGGGGGCAGGGAGTAGTCGGGCAGAGGGTCGTCCACCGAGGAGCCTCCGGCGCCCGCCGGCGCGCCCTGCACGTGGCCGCCGCCGCGCTCCCCGGCCGCGTACAGGCTCATGGCCTGCAGGTTACAGTGGTAGGTCCCGGCGCCCCCCGCCCCGCCGCCCGCGCCCGCGCCGCCCGCGCCGGGGCTCTGGCTGCAGGGCGAGCCGTACAGCGAGCTCTGGCCTGGCGAGTAGGCGCCGAGCGCCAGCGGAGGCGCGAGGCCCGCGCGCGAGGACGCGGCGGCCGGGGCCAGGAGGCCGGATCCCAGCTCGGCGGCCGCGCCCTGCGGCGACCCCCGCAGCGACGTCATGATGTTGTCCACGCTGAAGCCCTGGCTGTGCGCGGGCGCGGGCGCGGGCGGCGGGCCGGGCTCCGCGCCGTCCAGGCTCAGCGGCCGCGCCGCCGGCAGGCCGCCGGGGGGGCTGCCCCCGCTGGACAGGCTGCTGCTGCTGCTGTCGGGGCTTTCGATTTTGGGCACCGCGGCGGCGCCGCTGCTGCCGCTGCCCAGGGCGGCGGCCGGGGACAGGGGCTGGGGCGGCGAGGGGCACGTACCGTTCTCGGTCTTGATGTCCTGGATGCGCACGGGCGGGGGCTGCGCCCCGGGCGGCGCGCCGTCGGCCTGCTCGGGGGGCGCAGGCGCGGGCTGGCGGCCGGCCGGCGGCGGCGGCGGCGGCGGCGGCGGCGGAGGCTCTTTGAGGTGCAGCCGGTCCTTCTCCTCCTTGTCCTTCACGGCGTCCTTCTTCTTGAAGCGCCGCCGCCGCCGCAGGAAGCTGCCGTTCTCGAACATGTTGTAGGAGTCCGGGTCGAGCGTCCAGTAGCTGCCCTTGCCCGGCTTCTTGTCGTCGCGCGGCACCTTGACGAAGCACTCGTTGAGCGAGAGATTGTGGCGGATGCTGTTCTGCCAGCCCTGCTTGTTGTCCCGGTAGAAGGGGAAGCGATCCATGATGAACTGGTAGATGCCGTTCAGGGTGATCTTCTTGTCCGGCGCGTTCTGGATGGCCATGGTGATGAGCGCGATGTAGCTGTAGGGCGGCTTCACCATGTCCTTGGGCTGCGGCTGCGGCGTGTAGGGCCCGTAGGCGCGGGCCATGCCGCCCGGGTACTGCTCAGCATGCGCCGGGTGCGAGTACACGCTCATGGGGGCCGGCATGGCCGTGTAGCCGCCCCCCGCTGCCGCCGCTGCAGCGCGGTAGTAGCTCTGCTCGCCGCCGAGGTAGGGCACCACTCCCAGGGAGTTGGGGCTGGACACGGAGTAGCGCGCCTGCATGGCCCCGCTCGCCGCCGCCGCCCCCCGCCCTCGCCGGGCCGGCCGCCCAGTCCGAGTCCGGGCCCGCGGGCCGGTGCCGGGCCGCCGCCTCCCCTGCGCGCGCCCGGCTCCGGGGCGCCTCGGGCCGGCAGAGAGGGCCGGACGAGGACGCGGCCGACGGCCTGGATCGCGCGCCGCGGCTTCCCGGCGGGAGCGGGAGCGCGGAGCCCCGGCTGGAAAACAAGCCGAAGCCCGGCCCGCCGCGCCGCCTGCGCCTCGCGGAGGCTGAGCCCCAGCCGCCGGCGGGGCGGCCAGAGGAGCGGGCGGGGGCAGCGCGCCGGCCCCGGCCCGGGCCGCGTCACCTTTCTCAGTCTCGCGCGCGCCGGCCGCTTAAGGAAGCATTGGGAAAACTCCTGAACTTTTGAGCATCCGTCACCCAGGCGAGGACTTTTTTACGCAGTTACATTTTTTCCGGGCCGCGGGGCCCCGCCCCGTCCCGGCTGCGGCGGCCAATGGGAGGCGGGAACGCCTCCGAAGGAGCCGGAGGCCGAGCGGGCCGGCCCGCGCCCCGCCGCGGAGGACCGCGGGCTGGCCACACGCGCGCCCGCCCGCCGGCCCCGCTCCCGCGTCCCTGCCCGCACCCGCGCCGGCGCCCTCGGCCGTGGGCCCCCGCGCCCGCCGCCCGCGCCGGGCCCTTTCCCCGCCCCGGGCCCTGCGCTGGACGCCCATTGTTCCCGCGGCCCGGCCGGGCCCTCCGGTCCCCGCGCAGACCCTTCCTCGTCCGCTGCGCCCGGATGTCACGGCGTCCTGGGGCCCCGACTCTCCCATTCCCGCACTCTCCCGGCCCCTCCTCGCCGACCTGGCGCCCCGGTTTCCCAGGCTGCTCCCCCTCCCCTCCCCGCTCCCCCTCCCCTCCCCGCTCCCCTCCCCCCTTCTTCCCCCTCCCCCTCCTTCCCCCTCCCCCCTTCCCTTCTTCCCCCTCCCCCCTTCCCTTCTTTCCCCTCCCCCCTCCTTCCCCCTCTCCCCTTCTTCCCCCTCCCCCTCCTTTCCCCTCCCCCTCCCCCTCCTTTCCTCTCCCCCTCCCCCTCCTTTCCCCTCCCCCTCCCCCTCCTTTCCCCTCCCCCTCCTTCTTCTCCCTCCCCCTCCCTTCTTCCCCCTCCTCTACTCCTCCGTACTCCCTCAAACCTACTCTCCCCGATCTGTCCCCCCTCCGCTATTCTCCCCTGCTCCCCCCACACTCTTCCTCCCCTCCCCTCCCCTCCCCTCCCCTCTCCTATCCTATTCTCCCCTCTGCTCCCCTCCCCTATTCTCTCCTCCCCTATTCTCCCTTCCCCTCCACTCCTGGTCATCCTTCTCCCCGGGTTCCCAGAAGTCCCCAGTCCCCCCAACCTGGAAGTTCTCCAGTCCTGAGCAGGGTTACAAAAAGGCACAGTTCTGAGTCCGACAGCAAGGCCGGCCGGAACTGTAGTCTGTTCTGGGTGGGAGCAGGGTTGTTGCTCCCACCTCACTGTTCCCGCGACCCCTCCCCAGTAAACAAGGGAGGGGGACATGGGGCCTTGCCAAGAGCTTGGGGCCGCCTTGGCGGCGGGGGTCTGCAGCGCACGCTCCTGGAGCCTGGGCGTCCCTAGGCTCCTCGGGTTCACGGACAGGGCCGCCTCTGGGGGAGGCCGGCACCTTTCGGCCCAAAGGAGGATTCGGGCTGCGAACTCTGACGAGAGCCGGTGGTGACGAGTAAAGACGGCTACCTCCTTCCCCGCCCCGCGTGGCTGCCGCTTGCAGAGCTAACGGGTTGGGGGGGGGGGCGTTCAGAATCGCACCTGCAGGGCCTTCGAGGGTCCGGGGGACCCTAGACTTGCAGCTTGCGGCTTCTGGGGTCTGGGATGGAGGGCAGAAAGGAGCCGGCCTCCGGGCCTGCGGGGCTTTCTGCACTTCGGCCAACATGGAGCGGACCTCCGGGCCCTCTCCTGAGGAACTACGCGCCTCGGGGGCTCTGAAGAGCCGCAGGGCGCCCCTCACACCTCCACCCCGGTTCCGGACAGTCTGGAACTGCCAGGATGTGTTGGGAGCCCTTTGGCTTCCCGGCTCGAGTCTGGCTTCCTCCACAGCCCCAGCCACAGCTGCGCTCAGTATCAGGGCGCCGGCCTGTGCGGTGTTAAACTGTTGGCTTTCCGAGTGGACCCTGACGTGGAGAAACGGGGGTATCTGCTCCTCCCGAGCCGGCGGCACCTCCCCGAAGCCCGGCTCCCAGCGCCGCGCGGCCTGCAGAGCTCCTGGGCCGCTCAGGCCTGCTTCCCGGGCACCCCCCAGACCGCGTCTCTGCCGCCTCGAAACCCTGAGTTACGGGCAGAGGCTCGGTGCTCCTGAACACCCCGTGGGGAGGGAGCAGCAGCGAACAGTGGGTTGGTGTCCAGCACCCTCCCGCATCCCGCCGGAATCCGCTGCCTTGACCGAGGCCTTGTAGGCGCCCCGGTTTCAGAGCAGCCTGGAGGCCGAGGAAGTCAGCGGTCGCCCCGAATGCCTCGGCCTCTGGCGACTTCGGCCTTTAAACTGCGTTTCCACGGCTCGCGGTGCGCGGGCACCAACGCGGCCATGGAGACTCGCCGGTTTCCCCGCGCGGGGGCCCGCGGCTCGCGCGGGAGACGTGGTGCGCACTGCCCGGCCCGCGCGGCCTCTCTGCTCCCGGCTCCGAGGCCCGAGAGGTGGAAAGAGGTCCTTACGTAAACTGCAAATCCGACAGCCGGCCTTGCTGGGCCGCTTCGGGGATGAAAGTGGCCGTTGTGAAATGAGTTTCTGACGCGCGGGGGATAAAGGAGGGTGCAGTTTACGAAGATCAACTTTCCCTGGTCCCGCTCTGGATATTCGCCAGGAAAAGATATTTGCGTTTGTGTTTTATAAGCTTCCTCGGAAGCAAACCTCCACAAAACGGCTTGATTGTATTTCAAGTACTTGACTTCTGTTACTATTGTCGGTGGTGGTGGTATGTGGACACGAAGGCACAGAAACGAAGTCTTCAGGGAATGGGGTGAAGCTTTTTATTTTCGGTCAGGGTTTCTGATGCCCCCTGCATAGTTCACTGTCCCCACGACCTTAACTGGCAGAAATGCCTTCGCAGGAAACCTTCGCTGTTTTTCTGACACCTCGCGGCTGCGACCTGCAGGTCCGAGGGCGACAGCGGTAATGGATGTGTTTCCTCGGATGGTCGCTGACCTTCCTGGCCCCATCCCTTCCCTGACCCGCCGGCGCAGAGGGTGGGGGCTTCACAATTCCTGGGCCCCTCGAGGGGGTCTTAGCTCTGGGGAGGGGCGTCACAGCCTTCCCCAAAACAGGACTCCGTGAGGAAGGGAGAGGGGGCGGGCCCTGCAGGAAATGCCCAACTGGGACCTGGTGACACCGCAGGAAGAGGGGGAGGGGTGACCCCCTGCTGGGCACCGGGAACTGGGGAGGGCAGCTTCTTTTCATGTCGTGATAAAGGGAATAGGGATCCGGGAGGGGGCAGGGATCCCCGGCCCAGAAAAGAATTCCCAATGGGCTGTAAGTTCAGCCCAAGTTCCTGGCATTGTCCTCCAGAGACCCTCTCGGGAACTTTCCAGCGCCCCTGCCCCCCCACCCCAGCCCCGGACATTGATCCTCCCCAGACACAAGCAGGCCCCTCCGCCCAGTGTCCAGCGGATCCGGCCGGCTCAGCGGGTGCCCTGCGGGGAAGCTGGCCCCTGGGGGTGCAGGTCGGGGCTGGTCTGAGGACGGTTACAGGGGGCGTCAAGAAAAGCTGGTTGGCAGTCAGCCCAGGATGGGGGGACGCTGCACACTTCATGGACAGTGGGACCCGAAGTCGCCCCACTAGACTGAAGTCACTGAAGCAATTGTAGCCAGGTCCGTTTTGGGGTGTCTTCACGCTATTTAGGTTCCTGTGGAAGTTCTCCACATGGCCTCCTTCAGGAAGAGCTGAAGTCCAGGGGTGGGGGAGGATACGCGCCGGCAGTGATCCTTATTCGTTATCAGACTCTCGGACAGGCAGGACGGGCAGGGAGCACTGGACATCTGCATATGGCGGGGGGGACGACTCCCAGCCTTCTGGAAGATGGACTTCTCTCTTCCGGGGGGGCTTCGGAGTACTTGTTCTGTTAATGCAGTCTTCCTGTCTCAGTCCCCTGCTTAGTAGAAAAATCATTCTTAAGATAAATAAAAAGTGTGTTTGTTTTTCGATTTTAAAAATCGAAAACAATCTGATGACAAAGTGATGCCTGTGACTGACCGGACTGTGGAGCTGCTGTCCTAAGGGCGGCCTCCACAGGAGGTTCATGTGACGGGAATTCAATGCCCCCCAGTCCCCACGACAGCCGTCCCACTAATTACTCTTAGTTGCAGGAGTGTGCCCACACCTGCTCAGGATTGCCTGGGCTTGGCCCACCTGCTTCTGGTCGCAGAGAATGCTGGATTCCCAGAACGTTTCTGGGGCGCAGAGCGAGCTGAGTGCCTAGAAGGGGCTACAGGACAGGAGGGGAGCTTTACCCACGGTCCTGGCTGTGCATGCTGGGGGCTTCCTTCGTCCTGGCAGAGGTGGGTGGAGAAGACAACTGCCTCCTCTCCTTAGCCATCCAGGATGAAAATAACATGTTAAGCATGGATGAACGGAAAGTACCAGTCTCCACTCAGGTTCTTCCCACCCGGGTCCCCACTGAGACTTGGGAGCAGCCTGGCCTGCAAGGGCCGACGACCCGCGGGGCCCCAGGTGCGCGGTGCGGACGACAGAGACGCGGCGCACGGGCGCCTTCCGACCCACGTGTGGGCTCCGGGTGTCGGAGGAAAGGCCTCTGTGTGCAGACAGACCCGAGGGCCAGCAGGCCCCGCAGCGGGGAGGAGTTGGCCGCACCTCTTGGCGTCGGGGCCTCGTCCCGGGACGGCTCCCCTGCTCTCCAGTCCGGTTCGGGAGCCCCACGCGCAGAACCAGACCGCTCGGGAGCGGCCTGAGGAGCCCGAGCCCCAACTCCCCGGCCCCTCTGCGAGCCCGCGGCCAGGGACCCGGGACGCTCCATCCACCCGGCCCAGGGAGCGGCCGGCCTGCTCCCCAAGCTCCCGGGCGGCCGTGGGGTCCTCGGCCCAGCCCGCCGTCCACACTTTCAGGGCGGGCCCGGCCGGCACCGGCTCCGGGCAGCCAGCCTCCGGGTCGCCGTGTGCGTCCGCACTGGGGAGTGCGGCTCGGCGGGGCCCACAGACTTCCCTCCGTGGCCGCTAGGGCGCTGGGCAGGGAAGCAGGGGGGTCGGGGGTCCGCACCTGAGGCGGGAGCTCTGAACCCGGGGGCGCAGGTCCCCCGGCCAAGCCGCCCGCTGCGCGGGGCTCTTGCCCTCCGGCTCCGGCTCGGCTCTGCGCGCGCCCCGAGCGCCCCCTGCCGCCCGCGGCCGCCCCTGGGCGACCCGACGCGCCTCGGCGCCCCGGCCCAGCCCCTCAGCGCAGCCCAGGGAGGGGTCTCTGCGGAAGGGGTCCCGTGGGCGGCCTCATCGCCAGGCGGAGGGCCCGCCAGCCCGGCTCCTGGCCCTCGCACCCCGTAAGCTCGCCAGCGTGGCCGCGGAAAGAGTCGGCCGACAGGCCCCTTGGAGGGACCGGCTCAGACTCCCGGCACAGGCCTGGGGGCCTTTGTTCCAGGGACCCTAGGCGACCAGGCTGGAGGCTGGCAGCCCCGGCCGCATTCCTCCCAGCGGCCCCTTTAATTGATGGACACGTTACAGAGAAAGAAGGGCCTTTTCGGCAAGTGAGCTACATTCTGGGAGATGCCAAGGAATGTATTTACTGGCAGCCAGGTTTGCCAATAAAAGTTGCAAATGAAGACCTCTGGTTTCCAGGAAAAAGTACTTCTGTTTTTTAACCGCTCCTTAGTCTTAATTACCAAAAAACTGAACCCCCAAAGAATCGATTTGGAGAACAGGGCGGGGGTGGTGGGGCCGCTGGCTTCAGCGCGGACGCCAGCCCTGTGCGAATTTCCACCGGAGCCCCGCACACAGACGGCGCGCGGATGCGGCCCGGGTGGAGCCCTGCGAGACGCTGGGCATGGAGGGATGCACTCGTGTCAGGGCTGTTTAGTTTGGAAATGAAAATTTAAGGAAAGATAAACTACAGCGAATCAGGGCAAGTGTCCACAGAATGTGGGTGGGAACACACGTCTGAAAGGAGAACAGCCAAGGTGTAGTCACTGTGGTCGCTCCCGGATCTTTTAAGGCCAGTGGTTGACTCGAGTTAAACTTGATGGCGACAAACTTGTGACTGACTTGTACCGAGGTCCGCTTTGCTTGGGATCACAAAGACCCCAGCCAGAATGAGAAAATCTCTCCACGCCCCAAAGCTGGCCTCCTCCGGCAGGCCTGGCGGGGGCGGCAGGTGGACCCGGTCAGGGGTGGGGAGCCGGGGATTCAGGGTTGTCCTGTCCAGGGCCGAGAGTGCCATTCCCGCTGAATCCTGGCGTGGGTGCCGTCCTCTGTGCCTCTCACGGGAGGAGGCTGGGCTTAGGTGACTTGCTGGGTCGCGCGCCATCCCTCTGCTGTGTCTCTTGGCGCTAAGGTGCCCTTTGCGATAACGTATGTGGCTTATCTGCCCCCGAGAGAAGACAGTAAACTATTAAACCTCATCTGTGTTAAGTCTGATGATTTCAGATGTTAAAGCGTGTTTCTCAGGTCGTTGGTAGGTGGGCTAACCCGTGTAATCGGCAGACATACGGAGGTGTCCTTGTTCAGAGTATTCCCAGCAGAGAGATGCATCACCTGGGCTGGACACCTCTGTGGAGGTCACTACGGGGAACACGTCCACCCCAGGGTCCCGTGTCTGCTGCGATCACAGATGGCCCTGTGCTGGCCAACAGGCGCTCTCGTGCCCGAGGGCCGCCCTGGCTCCTCCCCTGGGTCTCCCATCCACGTGGGTGTCCCAGGACCATTCTCCTGGAAACAGGCGCATGGAAGGCAAGGTGCTCTTTCCAGTCCCCGTCATGGCTGGTCCTAACCGCTCAGGAGGAGCAGCCAGCAGGGCCTTGCAGGCTGGGAGAGCTCAGGGCACTGCTGGGAACCCCGGCCCATCACTCTGTGCCCTCGGAGACTCGGGAGGGTGAGGCAAGGGCACAGGGCCTCAGACCTCCACGACCCCATGAGGGTACTACCTGGCTGTCACGTCTCAGAGGGTAAGCCTGAGGCTTGGGTCACCTGCTTCTGAAGTGGGTGAGCCCCAACTCCCAGCCAAGATTTGCAGAGTCCCTAGCGAATAAGGGTGGTGAGGGGTTAGGGTAGGGGTGGGGTGGGGTGGGAAGGGGGCGGGGGAGGTGCTTCTGTAGCGCTGGGGCTCTGCTCTCCCGGGGACAGGGTAGCAATGTGTCCTGGGCCCGTGGTGCCTGGGGGCCCTTCTGGGGCAGGACTCCCTCTGTCTTCCCAGGAATGGCCTGCAGTCCCAGCTCTGGCGGGCGCGTCCCCCCAGCCAGTGGCCGCGGCAGGGGCGGGCACCTTAGGCCAGACTCCCCGGGGACGCCAGCCGCCACTGGCCAGCTCTGGCGACAGCCTGGGACGGTCCTGCTTCCCTTCACGAGCAGCCGGCGAGGGCGTCTGCCCCCCCGGGTGCCGTCTGTGTGCGCAGGGGCGCACGCAGAGTCCCGCACCAGAGCATGTGTTTAGTCTGTCTCGCTGACGTCCTTCCTGAACAGATGGGAAGAGGAAACGCTCCTCTCGGCCATTTTTGCCGGCGCTACCCCGGCTCATCCATCATTTTCTCACCTCCCGTCCCGGGACGCCGCTCTGCACCGCCGGTCTTGAGCAGCCGGTCCCGGGAGAGGCCTCTCTGCAGCCTCTCACACAAAGGTTTACATTATTGGCCATCCCTGTGATGAAATGGGCTCCAGATTAGATAAGGTTAAATTACACTTTTATAGGGTGCCAGTATCGTCTTAGGAGACGTTCTCTTTTCATTTGAGTGTGCGCTTGTAATAATAGTTTGTTTTTATACTTATCTCTCCTCTAAAGCAGACAACATATATACACGCTGTGACTTATTAGGGAGAAGACCACTCACTGCCCACAAGGTGGGGGTGGGGGGAACCTCAGTTATTGCCAAGAAAGAGCACGTTGCTCACAGCTGGGACTCCTGGGAGCCGGCCCAGCCCGCCGTGTGGAGTGCCCCGTCTGTGTGGTAACTGCATGGTGCCCGGTGCCATCTTAAACAGCCCATAGTAGCTCTCATTGTTCGCCTTTATGAGTCCCAGCTATCAAAGATGGTTTGTTTGGTATATTTGTTTTAGTAAGGAACCCGTCCAAAGGCAGACAGACATGTCACTGGGAAAATGTTTTGGCAGGAGTCGAGCAGGGGTTTTACATAATAGGAAAACAAACGGGCCGCGCCCTCTCACATCAAGGCAAACGCAGCCACAAGTTCGGCTCGTATCGGTCACGTTGTCCCCTGCCTGCTGGAAGTGAGTGAGTTTTCTAGTAAACATCACCGTCATCCACGTCAACTGCTTTTTCTGGAACGGGCTCAGGCTCAGCCAGACTGTAGCGCTTGGTCTATTCTAGCTTGTCGTTGGACATTTTAAAAGACAGGGCTAGTGCATTGCAGTCCCATTTCCTTTGACTTGAAGAATCTGTGTTTCACGCTCCTCCTCCGTTTGGCAGCGTTCGAGTGTTCCTCGATTATGCGTTCGATGAAGTAAACAAGCTTTTCTGACTCTCCTTTTCCTCCTCTCACTGCTGGAACATCAGCCTTCCTGATGGTATCTCTATAGCTTTGCTGATTTCAAGGAGGTTCAATTATCAGACGGTGCTGACAGCCTGTCGTAAATCTCATGAAAGGACAGTGGTGCTTTCTTTTCCAGCACTGCCAAACGTTTTCCAAGTAGGTAAGCAGAAAGCGTCCCCTAGCAGATCAAAGTTACATTAAACACAGGTCAAGTGCTGGCTTCGAAGTTCTCGGTCACGTCCCTTTAAAAACGCTTTTCTCTGCTGGGCCTGGGTCTGCTTTTCCGAGGTCAGTATAGCTTCCGTTTTGTCCAGCAGATAAACGCGTGCTGCAAGTGTGTACATCAGGCGGAGAATACAGACCGTGGGCACACCACTTGTTCTCTGCCTTGGGAAAAGTCTGACTTGTGACTAATCCACGTGAGTTTATGTCTGCAGATTCAGCTCATCATCCACCTCTGTGCCCACTTCTGGCCATTTTACATTGTATTTAACATTTGCGATTAGCTGCGGGTGGAGTGTGGCAGGAGAGAATGGAGGTGAGGTCAGAGAAGGACTTAGAGACCAGGTTGTTGAGGAAGAGATTTGATGGGCTTTTTGTGGGTTCCACCTTCTGTTAAAAGGCAGGACGGCTGTGGCTGTGTGGTTCTGGCTGAGCCCCACAAAGGGGACAGACGGGAGGTTCGGGGCTGGCCTTCTCCGTGCTGGCTGGACTTTCTTTCTTTGTGGGGGGGGAAGGGTATTTTTGTTCAAGCATGCCCCCCCTTTTTTTTTCTTTTTTCAAAAGACACGTGAACTCTAATACTTCACCTCAAGTTGCTTCTGTAGCGCCCACTTCTCTCTGTGCCCTGGGGGAGAGGCGGGGGTGTGGGGGCTGGTGGAGATGGAGGGACCCACGTGGAGGGGAGGAAAGAGCCCCTCTACCGCCTCCTGCAGCAGGTCCAGGTCGGGTGGCAAGGTCAGCACGCTGGCATCAGACACCCTGAAGCTGGTGCAGTGGGAACCAGGCTCTTGTCAGGAGCAGAAGATAATTTGAGGGGAAGCAGGGCTCCCCGGGCAGCTGCCCGGCCAGACATGAGCTCTGAGCAATATGTGCTCCCATAGAAGGCAGGGTTCGCACCAACGCAGGGAATCTTTGGGGTCTTCCTGCGGGTGGAAGGCGGGGCCGTCTGCTGGGGACAGGGTCCTATGGGCCACTTGGCCAATGGGGTCCACCTGGGAGCAGCCACTAGGCAGGGGTCACCCCCGCACTCTGTCTGCAGGGCCCACGCCCTCTCCTGCCTCGAATGTGGGTGTTCCTGGCGAATAGTTTCCGTCTCAGTGTGGAGCTGTGCATCTGCCTGGCCCAATTTCTGCCCACATTCGGTGTGCACCATGAAAGGCCATTTTTCTTTTTGAAGCAGATCCAAAATAATACACATGATGAAGTGCAGGCAGGATGCTTGTGGAAAAAGGCAACTTCTCCCAATTTTTTCAGTGGAACGGATGGCTGAGCCCTGTGAGCCGCATCTGTCGGAGGAGCAAAGCTTCCCCCCTTCAAGTCGGGGTATCAGCCGCAGAGGGGAGTCCAGAGCACCCCGACGGCAGGGCCACATAGCCGAGGCCCGCGGCTCCCAGCGGGCGGAATGCCCGCACCAGTGCTGAGCTGTGCCTCGGTTTACTTTGTCCCCAAAGGAGAATAACATGTGTCTTTTACTTAGAAGACAGATTTTTATCAAATGATCTCAATGGAGAACCCTTGGAATGCCTCTGAAAAAGTCAACTGTAAATACAGGAAATCGAAGAACGGTGATTACAAATAGCGGTTGGGTCTCTGAGCGTCTGGTTAAAGCCATTGGACTTTCAGGTTTCTGCTCCGACCAGCGCACACCGACGGGACTGTGTGTTCAAGTCTGTTTCTGCAGATGAAGAGCTTGACTGGCCACGGAGGACTGACCGCGGGCAGAGGAGCCTGAAGGCCAGTGCTGGCGATGGAATGCGTCTGAGCCTTCTCGCTGAGCTTCAGAGGAGACAGAGCTCCCAAGTCTAGGGGGAAACGCCTCCGTATTCTGCAGCAGATACTCGATCGTAAACGTCCACGGACGACGCAGCTACCACACTGCGAGTGGGTGTTAAGGGTGTTAAGCTTTTCAACAGTGCAAACTTTGAAGCAAAGCTTTTGGAAGCAAGTTGGCTGCCCATGAATGAGAACGTCAACTTAACAGGATCGTGAAAGGTCATCATTAGGAGCACCGTGCAGATATGACATGGTGATGGTTCCCTTGGACAAAGAATGTCAAAGAAAATGCAGAATGGAAACGGTGGCCAGAGTAGTGGAGTGACGTTTCCTTCCAGCTCAGCGTGTCTTTAACATCTGAAGATGCAGGTTTTAAACTCTGAAGTGGGGAAGCGGAATCTGGAAAGGGCTGTTTGTGACTCGAGATGGAGGCAGTCGTGTCCTCAGGAGGAGCGATCCTGGAAGGAAGCTGCTGTCAGCCAGTCTGGAAATTCCAAGGAACAAGTGTGGGGCAGGCAGAGGGCCTCCAGCGGGGTGTGGGAAGAGGGGAAGTGGGTGTCGTGAGAGGTGTAAATGGCCCAGAGTCATTTGGTGAGAGGGAGAGATAAACACAGGCCCACAGCCCTGGGAAGGCGGAGAGCCTCGCTGCTGCAGCTCCGTGGGCATAGGGTTTCAGTAAAGCCCTTTATCTCCCTCCGCTCTGATGTTATCACACCTTTAAAATGGTAAATCGTTTATATAACATTTGCCGATTCTCAAATGAAGGGGCTGCAAGTTAACATGCAGACAAGGAGGGCGGTGGGGGGAAGCTGGAGGGTATTGATTTACCTCTGGTTCTGCCTGAGTCTTATCTCTGAGCTTGTGGGGGGCTGGGCGGAGAGGGGAGCCTGGGGGAGGGCCCACTGCTCCCGAGCTGCTCTTCTGGTTTTTCTGGGCTGGTGTGTGTGTGTGTGCGCACGCGTGCGTGTGTCTCTCTGGGAGGCTCAGGGCAAATGACTCTGGCTTCCCAGGGAAAGCAGGATTTGGGGGGCTCCCAACTCTGGGCAGGCGGGCTACTGAGCGCCCCCCGGAGCTGTTTTCTGGGAAGAAGAGCCCCTGTGTGATGTCAGCCGCGCAGCAGCCCGCCCTGTCCTGCTGCCCTTCAGCCCACAGGGAGGAGAGGTCATTACAAGTCCAGGACCAGCTTGCTTTAGACACACCCAGTGTGATGCCTGGTTCTGGACCTTGAGTTAAAAACTAACGGTAGGTTCCACATTTTGGCCACACTTTGCACATGCAGTTATCACGGCTTTTCGTGCACTGATGCCAACTGTTCCCTCGTGGATCCATAAGCGCGGGTTCCCGCGGTCTCAGCTCCCTGCGGGCCTCCGGTCCGGCCGCGGGGCCGGTGGAGCTCTGGCGCCACCGCGCGGCGGACGCGGAGACTGCGGGCGGGAGTAGGCCGAGCCGGCTGGGGGTTTCAGGCTGTTTGCCGGCCGGAGGCCTTCCAAGGGGGTTCCGCAGGCAGTGGTCCAGGCATCTTTGCAGCTGGGTCCTTACACCGACTCCAGCTCATTAGGGAGAAGGGGCCGCTGAATGTCAAGTGACGCTGGGGTCCGTTTTGGTGGGTCTGTTTCTGTAAGGTGTGCAGGAAATCTATGAGTGAGCTGGACGCCCTTTGCCTACTTCCCTGGCCCATCCGTCTCCAGACCCAAGAGCACCTGTGCGAGGTGGCCGAGGCCAGCCAGGCTCAAGGTGTGTGCCGGGCACTCGCTCTGCCTCCTGCACTCTGCACCACCGCCCCCCCCCCCCCCCGACCTCCTGCAAACCCTGCCAGCCTCCTTAGAGCAGCCCTACAGCTCTAGTCCCTGTGCCCCAGGGGCCAGGCCCAGGCAGACTCGAAACGACGAGGGGCTGACTGTGCCCCCAAGCCCTCTGTCCCCTGGTGCCCACTGCCAAGTCTGTGCCTGGGGCCCAGCCCCCACGGCACCAGGCTCTTCAGGGACATCTGAGGGGCACGTGGCCGTCATCCCCTCCCCCGACGCAGTTCCAGACACAGTGAAAGACCCTGTGGGGGCCCTTCCCCTCAGTGGGCCACTCCGAGGGGATCCCCTAAACCAGCCCTCCGGGCAGCTGACCATCTGGATGCATTACCTGGAAACCCAGGCCTTGGAAAAACCTCAACTACAGGGGCCATGGTGGCCAGATTAGTTAATTCAAGTGATGGTTTTAACATGGCGATTAATACTTGATGATAATCAAGGGATCGAACCCAGGGATCGAACCCAGGGATCAAACCCAGGTACCCCGGATTCTTTACCAGCTGAGCCACAAGGGAAGCCCAAGGACAGTGGAGTGGGTAGCCTATCCCTTCTCCAGCGGATCTTCCCGACCCAGGAATCTCCTGCATTGCAGGTGGATTCTTACCCAATTGAGCTACCAGGGAAGCCCGATGCTAATTAACAGTATTGCTGTTTTAGCACGAGTAGTAACAAATCTGCGTAACAAAGGTGTTCATGACCGTCTGGAAGGATTCCTGGAATAATTGCATGGGGCTCACGCTCACCTCTGAGTCCCTGAGTCCACCTTCCCGGGACACTGGCTCACAGCGTCATCAGAAACACGTCTCCGGGTCATCCCCATGCTGGCCGGGCCTTTTCTTCCTCTTCTGCTTTGCCCAGAGCAGGGCTCTGCAGGGGGGACTGTCTGTCTGCTGGAACGGCCAGTGGGTAGAGGCCCTAGTGGGCAGCCCTGGTGTTGGTGGGGACCACAGCTGTCTGTGCCGAGAGGAAGACGGAACCACTAATTCAGCATCTCCAGCAAAAAGATTCTAAGGGAGAAGGGTCTGAATTTTCACTTCTAAGTCATAAAGGTGGCCAGGACGTGGTACAACACCCTCGGTGATGGGGTAGGCGGAAGCACATGTGGGTCACGGCCACTCGGGAAGGTCTCCTGGGCTGGTGGCTGCACAGGTCGCCGTCACTGTGGCCGAGGCGTCGGGTGCCTGGCGGTCTGTCCTTCCACCCCTGGCCGCAGCGGCCCTCGCCAGTGTGAAGCTCTGATTCCAGGTGGGGACGAGCCCAGGCAGACGCCCCTGGGTGCTGTGAGCTGGGTGAACCGGTTCCGAGGGCATCTGGCGCCCTGGGGATGTGGTTACCTCCCGGCGGGCTCTCTCTGCCCAGGCAGTGCCAGAGCGAGGTTATATAAAAAGCCTTTATGAGCCAGGGAAAGTGTGTGATTTGTCCTGGAAGAACATAAAGCTCATTGTTCTCCCCCAGCCGCAGGTTGCTCTCAGCTCCATTGGTCTCCTGGGAACGTTCGCTACCTGCTCCCGCTTCCACGGGCTTCGGGAGGAGGCTGCCAGACCACAGAGCTCTTGCCCTTCCGAAAAGAGAGAGAAAACGGGGCTCTCCCACCTTCCTCCGATTTCACGAAGAACCGACTCTGGACAGGTTTCCTCAGCGTGTTGACTCGTGTAGAACTCATGATACATGTATGTCTGTCAGTCAGAAGGGTTCAGCCATATTCAAGCGCAGACGTTCAACACTCCCTGCCTCAGCTCTGCGCTCTTGGGTTCACAGACCTGAGAGCTGCTGGGGAAGCCGGGGGCAGACACAGCCCGCGAGAGACCCCGGCAGACCTCCTGGTGGACACGGTGTCCAGGGGACAGGCTGAGTGGCTGCAAGGGAGCCCGTAGCTGCTGACCCTGCCCCGGCAGCACCGACTTTACGGGCCTGACAGTCGTTTCTGTGCCTGCACCTTGCTTTTTGCTTTCTTTTGAAGACAGTGACACAAAAACATTTAAAAAATCATATCTACACACACGCACGCACGCATGCACGCACGCACGCACGCACGCAGACCTGGATTCAGCCACACTCATCTTGCGGCTCTCAGTGACTGAGCAGAATGAAGAGCCGTCAAGTCGGGGGCGTCCCCTTGTTCCTGTAGCTGGACCCCAGGCCCCAGGAGTCAGCCTTTGCTGACACTCCACAGGAAGAGAGAATCCCTCTGCTGCCTCCCCTGCCTCCCCCAGAGAAAGTGCTCATCCTCTGCCACACCCACCTTTGCCGCCGGAGGAGCAGGAGTGTGTTTGGCAGGTGGGGATGTGGGGCTGGCAGGGGCACCTACCTGGGGCTTCCTCCCTGGAAGCAGGACTCGGAGGCCGGCTTCTCTGGACAAAGGTGCTGACAGGGCCCGGCGCCCTTTGCTCTGGGGCTGAGGTGCACGCAGACACACAGGGGCCACAGGCGTCTCGAGCGCTGTCCGCCTGGTGTGAGCAGCCCCGCCAGGCTTCCAGAACCCTCTCCTGAGGGGGACCTCTCCTGAGGCTGATGAGTCTGGGGAAGCAGACCCTGAGCCTGTTTCTCCTGAGCTCCTACGTGTGTTTGACGAGCCAAGCAGAGAAGCCTTCTGCATCACTTTTCTCCTTGCAAATCCTGGGCCCCGCTCTCAAAATCGCCTAAGGATCTTTCCATCAGTTCAAAGGAAAAATGTGTTTCAGACTCGGAACGTGTCTCTTTATAGCCGCACGATCGTCACGTCATGGAAGAAGCATGCGGCTCCTGGGAGTAGGGGTACCTGACCATAAAGGGCTTTTGGAGGGTGACTTTCCACTGAAGGAGCCCGAACGTCAGACTTATCGGGCTGTGAACTTCTCTTTCTGGGCTGAGTCTAGCAGCAGGTAGTTTTTTTTTTTTTTTACCAGATTGAGCAAAATTAACCTTGCAGGAGGACAAAGGGGCGATAGAGGAGGAGATGGTTGGGTGGCATCACCGACTCGACGGACATGAGTTTAGCAAACTCTGGGAGATAGTGATGGACAGGGAAGTCTGGTGTGCTGCAGTCCATGGGGTTGCAGAGAGTCACAAACGACTGAGCCACTGAACAACAGTAAATCTTGCTGGGTGTGTGTGTGTTGGTGTGTGTGTTGGTGTGTGTGTCTGTTGGTATGTTGCTGTGTATCAGTGTGTGGGTGTTGGTGTGGGTGTAGGTATGTGTGTATATTGGTGTGAGTGTTGGTGTGTGTGTGTTGGTGTGGGTGTTGGTGTGTGTGTCTGTTGGTATGTTGCTGTGTATCGGTGTGTGCGTGTTGGTATGGGTGTAGGTGTGTGTGTATATTGGTGTGAGTGTTGGGGTGTGTGTGTTGCTGTGTGTGTGTGTTGGGGTGTGTGTATTGGTATGAGTGCTGGTGTGTGTATTGCTGTGTGTGTATGTTGCTGTGTGTGTGTTGCTGTGTGTATGCATTGGTGTGAGTGTTTGTGTTTCTGTGTGTGATTGAGTGTTGGTGTGTGTGTGTAGTGCTGTGTGTCAGTGTGTGTTGGTGTGAGTGTGTGTGTTGGTGTGTGAGTGTTGGTGTGTGTGTTGCTGTGTGTGTTGGTGTGAGTGTGTTGCTGTGTGTTGCACTGTGTGTTGCTGTGTGTGTGTGTTGCTCTGTGTGTGTCGAGGTGTGTGTGTTGGTGTGTGTTGGTGTGAGTGTTGGTGTGTGTTGTTCTGTGTGTCGAGGTGTGTGTGTTGCTGTGTGTGTCAATGTGTGTGTGGGTGTGTGTGTGTCAGTGTATGTGTTGGTGTGTGTGTTGCTGTCTGGGTGTGTGTGTTGGTATATGTGTTGGCATGTGTGTTGGTGTGTGTGTTGCTCTGTGTGTGTTGCTGTGTGTTGGTGTATGTGTGAGGGGAGGGGCACTGGAGATCAAAAGCTGCAGGAGCAGAGACTTCTGCTCTTCTCCTCTCAGAGCCGGGCTGGCACGTCCCCATCAGGCACCAGCCCTGAAGTGAGACCTCCAGGTCTCGGGTCACCTGGGCAGTGCAGCTGGGTGACTGGGGACGCTCTGTGCAGAGCCAAGCTCGTCTCTCCCCTGCAGGCCTCCTCAGCGCCTCCAGCACAGGTTGGAATCCCATGAGGTGTGTGCGTCCCACACAGGCCAACCGTGGAGCATCTCCCAGACTGCTGTTCTCTGGTTCCCTCTTGGGGAACGCTCCTGCAGAGGCCGGGTGGGACCCCGGCTGCACGGGGCACGTCCAGGGAAGAGGCGGGACCCAGGGCGTGGGCTCCGGGGCTGCTTCCACGGGGAAGGAGGCTGCCTGAGATGGTCAGCGCCGTCTCTCCCGCATCTGTCTGTCCTGATGGCAGACGGCACACTGTGCCTAGTGGTCTCACAGAAGTATTTGTCAAGCCCTGGCTGCAAACCGGCGCTGGGAGTGGGCAATGTGTGGAACAGGGCTGGGGGTGCCAGGAGGGAGAGGAGCCCCGGGCCTTTGGTCTTGGACTGGGGCTGGGGTGCCAGGAGGGGAGAGGAACCCGGCGCCTTTGGTCTTGTCTCCATGCCGCGCTGACCGTGGTCCCAGCTCAGCCACCACGCACAGGTGTCTCAGGCTCCTCGAGCACAGTGAAGCTGGGCACGGGTGGTCAGGTAATCACTGTGCCCAAACACTGTGGCTTCCCTCTCCCCTAGCACTTCTCATGGGTC
Source organism: Bos grunniens (assembly GCF_055505025.1). NCBI lineage: Eukaryota > Metazoa > Chordata > Mammalia > Artiodactyla > Bovidae > Bos > Bos grunniens. Next base: position 53,255,296 of record NC_141187.1, read on the forward strand.
AGGGTCGCCTGCACAGCTGGACCACAGAAGCAGGAGTGAAGTCGCTCAGTCGTGTCTGACTCTTTGTGACCCCATGGACTGTAGCCCGCCAGGCTCCTCTGTCCAAGGGATTTTCCAAGCCAGAATCCTGGAGTGGGTAGCCTTTCCCTTCTCCAGAGGATCTTCCCAACCCAGGGATCAAACCCAAGTCTCCTGCATTGTAGGTGGATTCTTTACCAGCTGAGCCACAAGGGAAGACCTGGACCACAGGGGAGACTCTACAACATCGCCCCAAAGTGGGCTTTTGGGGGAGAGGCAGCCCCTCTCTACCTTGGTGTGACGCAAGGGCGGGTGCTGGCCGTGTCTGCACACAGGAAAAGCCTGAAAACGGTACGATCCACACGTCCTGCGTGCTGGGTGCTCTGGCGGGCATGGGGCAGCAGTGTGAATGAGAAGAACTTCTGCCCGGTTGGCAGACTTCTAAACTGATGGTTGGATGGCATCCATGCAGCCACCGGGTCTCAGACACGTCCCCAGGGCCAGGATCACCCCGGACAGTGGCTGGGTGTTGGCAGAGTTCAGGACAGGGGTTCTGAGTGGAGTCGACTCTTGATTGTTGGGGATCACGTGAACGTGCTGAAAAGGTACGTGTGACGGTGTCCGGCCAGAGGGAGACTGGGAGGACAGGCGGCCTCTGTCACTGGCGGTCGTGGCCGCAGGGCAGCCCTGGCCTCGTGGTCGGCCGTCTCTCCAGAGGCTGGCTCTGCCCGGACATGCCGTGACGACGTGGCCGGCGACGACTCAGCCAACGGCAGGTGTGGGCGCTCTCAGTTTTCAGAAGGAATTTTCTCTGCTGATGACATGTGCAAACTGAGGTGGAGACTTGAGCCCGTGCGGCAGTGGCATGGAGTGCAGCCTGCCTGCGTGCTTCATCTGGAAGGTTCTGGCAAGCGCGCTCTTGCGGCCACAGGTCTGGGAATGGCCTCATGTCTCCGTTTCTCGGCCCAAGTCAGCAGTTGTTCCAGGACATCACGCGCTTGTGCTCTGCACTTGGCCACATGGCGATCCTCTGGGTCAGACTCTCGCGGGATCGTGATCGGGGAAGGTTCCCTACGTGAGGTGGGTCTGGGTCAGACTCTCGCGGGATCGTGATCGGGGAAGGTCCCCTACGTGAGGTGGGTCTGGAAGGGGCCATCGTGAAGTCTGCCCCGCTGCTCCCGCAGTTGCTTCACCTCAGCTCTCAGGCCCCTTCCTGGGACTTAACCCTGGGAGTTAACCCAGGTGAGCCGAGCCCACCTCCGGGGACGCGGGGACCGTGCCCCTAGGCTGCGGTCCACCCCCTTGCACGCGCGGGCAGAGGCCGGGCCCTCGGGGGCAGCCGAGTGTCCCAGCCACTTTAATCACCTGCTCACGACCGTCTGCTGTTCAGGACTGAAACCTCCTGTCTGGTGCTGGGCCGTGTCTGCCCAAAGGTAAACTTCTTGGGAAGTTTCTGCCAGAGCAATTAAGCCTTCCGTGAGTCGGTGAAAACAGATTCTTTATCTGACCTGTTTGGCTTCGGTTCACCGGGAATTCAGAATGTGACCCGGCCACTCAAGAGGTGCTGGGTCCCTGTACATCTCTCACATTCACACACTCGCACACCAGCCACCGACACACACCGTGCACACACAGGCCCTCGGTCTGGCTGGTGCGAACCCGTCTCTCCCCGCTTGGTTACGTGCCAGGAGAAGCACACCGGTCAGGACTCGGCGGTCCGAGGCACACACTCGCTGCTTCAGGATCGGGAGTAGGGGTCCGAGCCAGAAGGCGAGTCTGGGGCACCTCTGACTCAGCAGGGGGGAGCTAGGCCCTTCCGTCTCGATGGGAGACGTGCCTCCCCACCCGGTCCCCAAGCTTTGCTCTTCTGTCCAGGATGCTCTGAGCGGGTCTTGTCCTGGTCCTGACCTGACAAAGAGCCACGTTCGCGTGTCCTGGGCAGCAGCGGGAGTCCCGGGGCATGCAGGGAGGGCAGACGCTGTGAGTGGAGCCGAGGCCAGGGGCTGAGCTCACCCGCCACCTGGTTGCAGGTTTGCTGGTGCCGGTCAGTGGCTGGTCAGCAGCTCCGTCCCCTTCAGCCTTCTGGAGAAATCTCGGGCTGCCAGGCCTAGGTGAGCCCTGGTCCCAAGGGCACCTGGCCAGGAGGCCTGTCTGCCTGCAGCTCTCTCCAGAAGGCCTCGGAGCGGCACGTTCCCACTAACACTTCCCGACTTGGAAAAACTGAACTCTCAAAATTTCTGTATTTAAATAACATAGTGTCAGCAGAATGTTATTTCATAAAATGAAAACAGAAAGAGCTATGAAGTCGCGGGCAAGGAGGGGGACGGATGGGTATTTAGGAACCCAGATCGATGTATCCCTGGGGGCTCCGGGCTGTGACGGGGGCGTCCACTCGCAGGTGGCCCGGCCCTGGGCAGGGGGCGGGGCCAGGGATGCAGGGCACTCGGGCTCTGGGCCATCCTGCGGGCTGAGCAGGGGCCCGGGTCAACCTTCGGGGTCACAGGTGGGCTCCTCCTGGGGGATCGGAAGGCCCCGCCTCCTGCCGCTCCTCCTCCATCCGTGTCCCTGGGCTGAGTGCGCCTCGTGGCAGGTGCCGTTCTCTTCCGACAGAGCTTTACGTGCCGGGGAGCCATGGGGGCGTCAGGACCAGGGCTGCCCCTGTCCCCCCGCCATCCCCCGTCAGCTCCAGGGCGGCCCAGGCTGTCCTCCCGAAGGACAGCTCTGGTCCGCCTCAGCCCGGGCAGGCGGCCTCCAGGGGAGGCTCTGGCTGTCCCTGGGCCTGGCTCCCCGCTCGCAGCCCAGGCCCTCGGCCGCTCTCCCCTGAAGATGGGAAGGACCAGGCTCGCCGGGTGTGGCCTCCTGGCGTCAGCTGGCTCCAGAGGGCGCGGGCGCGCCGCACGAGGGCTGGGGGCACTTCTCCTCACTCATCCCGAAGGGCAGTCAATGCACTCGCTCCCCTGGTCTTCACGCGTCCATATTTGTTCAGGAATTCTCAGGAAACGAGGCTGTGGGCGCCATGCGTGGTGCCAGGCCCTGGGAGAAGCTGGGCTGTGTGTTCACACGCAGAGCCCGGGGGAGCTGACGGAGCCTGCAGAGCCTACTCCACGCTTCCAGGCCCTGGAGACGAGAATGGTCCAGCCGTCCTCCGCAGTGGCCAGGCTCACCAGGCGGGCAGCGGGCTCGTTATTCTGCACAGTTTAAAGGAGGTGACCGAGGCCCGGGTGTTGCCTGGACCACACACGGAAGCGTCTTCAAACTGCTTCTCCAGCAGTTATGGAAGCCTCGCCTAAAAATCAGAAGTTCGCGAAGACTTGTTTTCTTTTACATTAATTTTGTGTGTGTGGTTGAATAGGTGACCCTCAAGCTTGGTTTAAGCAGAACCAAGATGTAAAAAGGCAGACACGGAGAAGTCTCTTTCCTGCCCAGGTCGCTGGCCTCCTCCCCAACCTCAGCGACTGAGCAGCTGCTTCTGCTCGCTTGTGTGTTTGTCTAGGGCAGGTTGTGATGCCTCGTCCTCCTGATAGTTCACTGTAGATCAGATCAGATCAGATCAGTCCCTCAGTCGTGTCCGACTCTTTGCGACCCCAAGAATCGCAGCATGCCAGGCCTCCCTGTCCAACACCAACTCCCGGAGTTCACTAAGACTCACGTCCATCGAGTCAGTGATGCCATCCAGCCATCTCATCCTCTGTCGTCCCTTCTCCTCCTGCCCCCAATCCCTCCCAGCATCAGTGTCTTTTCCAATGAGTCAACTCTTCGCATGAGGTGGCCAAAGTACTGGAGTTTCAGCTTTAGCATCATTCCTTCCAAAGAAATCCCAGGGCTGATCTCCTTCAGAATGGACTGGTTGGATCTAATACAAGCAAATAAAACATGTTCTTATTTTTCTTCTTTTTACCCCCCCAACAGTGTAGTATTAATCTCACTCCCTGTTGTGTTCTGCTGACCTCTCCTCAGTGCGTGGGAGCGCCCTCCAGAGGCGCCTGGCATGCCCAGGTTGGTTAACCCCACACAGAGGTGTTGTCAGTCGTCTGCTAGAACAAACAGCTTTTCAGCGATCCCCTTGGAAGCCTCGTTCTGTGTGTGCAGGGGTGTCCACAGGCTGGACTCCCTGACGTCAGGTGGTCAGGCCTGAGTCAGTGCCTGTGAGGGGTGTGGAGGCCCCGCCCCGCCGGCCCCACCCCCCTGTCCCTAAACTTGGGGGGTCTGCCAACAACATACACAAGGCTTGTTGACTCAGTGCAGTTTTGTGTTTTTTTTGCACTAGGTCTTTGTTGCTTTGTGGGGTGTTCTCTAGTTTTGGTGAGCAGGGGCGCTTCTTTTTTATGGGGGCTTCTCTTGGTGCAAAGCAGGGGCTCCAGGCTCCCGGATTTTGCAAGTTGTGGGGCGTAGCCTCAGGAGTTGTGGTGCACGGGCTTAGCTGCTCAGTGGCATGTGTCATCTTCCCAGACCAGGGATTGAACCCACATGCCCCACATTGGCAGGTAGATTCTTATCCACTGAGCCACCAGGGAAGCCCTCAGTGCAGTTTTAATTTAAATTTCTTTCAAAGGAGAGTGAATATTTTTTCATGTTTTCTGTTTCTTGGTGAGCAGTTTTTTCCTTTGCCCACTTCCCATCTGGTTATGGAACTTTTTCCTCACGATTTACAGAGCTTCTTTATGTGTGAGTAAGACTCACCTTGTCCAGGAGGTAAGTTACAGACAGTTTTTCCCAGTTTGTCATTTGTCTTTGGACTTTAGTTTATCGTGTACTTTTTTCAACTCTCTATTATGAATAAATAAATCATCAAAAGAATAGCGCCCTGATCACCCGTGTGTGTGTGTGTGTGTGTGTGTGTGAGTCGCTCAGTCGTGTCCAACTCTTTGTGACCCCATGGACTGTAGCTCACCAGGCTTCTCTGTCCATGGGATTCTCCAGGCAAGAACACTGGAGTGGGTTGCCATTTCCTCCAGGGGATCTTCCCCACCCAGGGATCAAACATGGATCTTCTACATTGCAGGCAGATTCTTTACCATCTGAGCCACCAGGGAAGCCCTGAAGGATCAGACGGTATCCCTCTGTATCCACCCGATAAAGTCAACAGTGGATAGCAGTTTCCACCTCTGCCCTAGCTGCATGTGTGTGCGTGTGTGAGTGTGCGTGCATGCGTGTGTGAGACAGCACGTCAGCTTGGCCCTCCTGAAACCTGGACGTTTTCTTACACAGTCATTGCGTCCAAGAAAACCGATAATAATGCCCCCACCTTTCTGCTCGGGATTGTCTTGATTCTCTTTCCTCTTCTTCATACAGATTTTAGATTTACTTGTCTCGTTCCAGAAACAGGCCCCTTTAAAAACCGAGATGTATTCGTATTTGGTTGCATGAACTTGGAGTTGGCATCTTGTGATGCAGAGTCTTCATATCAGACACGTGGTGTGTCCTTCCATTTAGAAATTCTTCCTCCATGTTCTTCAGGAACATCTTGAAGTTGTATTCTGAGGGGTAAGAGGAGAAGACAGGCTCAGGACGAGGACAGACTCGGGGTCCAAAAGTCCGCATCCTTGGCCTCTGACTCTGGCTGCTGTCTGCGCTCCAGGAGGGGCGGCAAGTGGGCAGGGCTGAGGCAGTGCCCTCCGCGGCCTCTCCTGAGACCTGCAGGGAGTCTGCAGGGTGCACCGTCTTCAGGGACCCAGTGGTGTTGAGGCTGGTCTGCAGGGTCACTCGGGCCTCGAGGGAGTACTGCTGTGCCATCTCTCTCCTCCCGGGCTGAAGTGGTGAATGAGGCAGGAGCATCGATGCGGCGGGGAAGGCCTGGGTGGGAGGGGGCTCAGAGGCCTGGCCGGGCGCCCGCACTGACCCGGCCCTCTCTGCCTGGCTCGCCCCTCTGTGGACTGTCTCTGGGAGCAGCCGTGGCCTCTGGGGCTGTGGTTATAATTACACTACTGACTCTTTAGTGGAGAGCCCGGGTGTGGACTGCAGTCCCGGTTCTGGGGCGGAAGCACCTTCTCGGGGCCGGGGGGTGGTCACCATCCGCTGTGCTGGCCGTGGAGGACCCGGAGCCACTGCGCTGACTCGGGGGCTCCTCACCGCTGCTGACCCACCCCGTGGAGCGCCCCTCGCAGCCCGTAACTCACTCTGCGGCTCTTTCCTGGAAGGGTTCCCGTGTTCCCAAGGCGCCTCTGAACTTGGGGTGCTCCAGCCCGTCTGCGGTCTCCTCTGAGGCTGTACGAAGGGCTGGGCCCCACGGAATAAAGAGGGCCTTGTCAGGCGCAGTGTCACACCCAGGGCAGCATGAGGCTTTTAAAACCCTTTCTGTGAGTCAGCGACCTCACCTGTCTATCAGCGCCTCGCCGCTCAGCACTGCGCCCAGGCCGCTCCCCGAACCTCTGCTTCCTCCGAGTCATCTCCCCATTGTTTCTCCGTGCCGGTCGGGCGAGCAGAGCTGAACAGCGATGCGGCCGCTCTCCCCTCCCCTCCCTCTCGCGGGGTTCCCAGTGAGGACAAGCCAACGCGGGGCTCTCGCGGCCCGGCCGGGGGAGGCGCACTGCACAGGCTCTCTGCTGTCAGGGGCCAGGCTGGCCTGCTGCATCTCCCTGGGAGCCAGAGAGGCTGAGTCACCTCAGGGTGGAGAGACGCCCCTCTCCCCTGTCATCCGGAAACAGCTTCTCTCCCTTCCTTTCTGCCTGTTTCTTCCAGCACACTGTCTCACCTTCTCCCCTGCCTCCCGCAAACTGAAGGTAAAACCATGGGGCCCCGCAGCAGGAGACCCCCAGGTCCTCCTTCAGGGCCCCGGCTCCGAGCCCCAGAAGCCCTGTGACTGGACCACGGCCCAGGCGGCTGCGGGCAGACTGGGCCAGACCCAGGCAGGACACACTTCCCCAGCCACTGGTCCGAACAGCTAATAAATGACCCCAGGGTCTGGGTGTCAGCAAGAAGCGCTGGGCGCCCCGCCCCGCCTCCCACATGCCTCATCCTCAATTTATGAAGAGGGAGTTTGTGGGATTTTTCCTGTGCAGGCCACTGGGCTTAAATTCATCATAGCTCGCCTCGCCTTTGTGGAAAGAACCGTGGTCAGAATCTGACTAATTCATCAATGGATTTATGGCCTGTTCGGAGCCCACATGTGAAATGGAAAGAACCATGCTATTCAGTGACAACAGCAGGATTTATTTGGTACAAGATGGTTACCATAGAGGGACCTTTACGGATGAGATGAGGTTTTGGAAATGGTGGGATTTCGGACATGTGGCCGTATTGTTTTTGGAGACATGGCAGAATACTCCACTCAATTATCTGTTGTGCTTGGATGAGTAATAAATTCCAGTGAAGAAATGCAGAAAACAGTGGTAGGTTTTCTTTTCTAAAGCGTGGTATTTTCAGTCCTCACTCCTCACAGCTCCCGCGCTTCCTCTTGTGTTGCCCTCTTTGGGTTGTTCAGAACCAGGGATTTCTATGTGAAATAATAAAGTGTAAATGAAGAGATGAGTCCCGCTAATGTCTCTGAAAGCCAGGCTGCTCTGCGCCACACACGGGCTTCACCTCCGAAGGTCGCTGTCACTGCCCACGTGGGCATCCAGACCCCCGGCCCAGCCTCCCAGGGCTAATTCCTGCTTTCCACCCGGACTCACTGCCGCTTCTTCCAGGGACACCTTGGCACGGACGGTACCAAGGGCCTTCCATCCCTCCCCGGATCCTTCTGACACTTTTCGGACAACACCATGAGGACCACAGCTTGGAAAAATAACATCGGATTTGGGGGCCTTTCCAAGTGCTTTGATGGCAAAACTCAGAGTCACAACCGTTTATTCTTTTTCTGTTGATTCCTGCTTTCAGATATTCTTCTTTATTTGGGCCTTTGGACCCATCCTTGGACCTCACGAAAACTGAACACTCTGGACACCAGAGAGGGTGACTGACTGCGGGTGCTCTGAGTGAGACCGGCAGCTGGTCACAGAAACGCAGCCAAAGCGACAGGCTTGCCCCTAAATGATGTGTAGGAAACTCAGAGCTGAGGGTCTGAGTCCGAGGAGGAAGTCTGTAGAAACTGCTGGGCAGTCTGCAGATGGAAGTGCTGATCTCAGCTCAGGACTTGGAGGCTGTGAACAGCCTTGTCCTAACTGTGCAACGTCGCTGTTGTGCAGAAAGTCACTGTCTCTGCTGGTGTCTTCAGCGCTCTGTCCTAGAAGGGACCCTAGGCTGGCAGACTGACCTTGAACACAGCATTTCAGACTGTTTCCATGGTTTGGTTTCTAAATCCCAGGCTGAGACCCTGAAGTGTGTGGATCATAACTGGCATTAAAAGTGGGGTTTTCATTTCCATCCCCGCTGGGACCAGAAGCTCACAGAAAACAAGACAGATGGCTCTGACCTCACCCAGAAATGGCATCTCCAAGCCCCGTGGAAACACACGCTTTACTCATCAAGACCCCTCCTTCCCATCGAGGGGAGCACAGCAACGCTCCCCCGGGAACCCCAGGCCCCACCCCACCCACTCTGGACGGGGAGGTGCTGTCCTGTCCTGGGCAGGCAGAGCTCTGGGCATGAAAACGGCTTTAGAATGAGGCGTCTGGGTGGTTGTTTTTGAAAGAGAACTCTCGGTGATGCTGGAATTCCATCCTCCTTGAGAGTGAGCACCCAGGGGCTGAAGCCCTGAGACTCGGCCTCCGGGACTGCAGGGGAGTCGGTGTCAGGCGGGCGGCTGGCGCTTTGCGGCTTTGGTGTCCTTTCTGATGGAGATGCTCATCGCCCAAACCTCCCGGAGTCCCAGGTAGAGACGTCGTTGCCCGTGAGAACAGGAGGCTCTTTCCCTGCGCTGAGCTGCTCGAGGCCCCAGGCTGGGGCTGGCGGGACTGTCAGCTTCTTCTGTTTCCTAGAAACCTGATGCACCGTTGAACCTTTCCCCAGCGCGGGGCGGCGTCTGCATGAGCCATGAGATGACCCAGCACCACTGGGCTGACACAGGGCCTGGGGGTCTGATGGCCCCAGCTCTGTTCTGTCACCAGAACCCAGCCTCCACTCCCACAGAGGGGTAGTGAGCAGGAGTGGGAGCCCCACGGTGGGGTCACCCCACGTCCCTCCCGTGGATGAGGGGTGGTTGTTGCCTGGACACAGGGGGCAAGCCCAGGGCCTCCACGCAGCTGCAACGGAGGGGGTGGGGCTGGTGCTGAGATAGACCTGAGGTGGAGCTGGGGGAAGGACTCCCTCACGGGACCAGGTGGGCATGTCCAGGTGCCTGAGGAGGCTCGGATCGCCCTGTGTTTCTAGCGGCCCGGGGGCCTGGGGACGCCTTGCGGTGTCTTCCTGCAGGCAGGGCGCCAGCCAGGAGGACTGTGGTGCTGGCCCCGAAACTGCTCGAGGCTGGGCAGGTCTGGGCCAGCCAGATCCTGGTCCTGCCCCCTCTGCCACGGGCACTGCCCTCTACACCCAGTGAGGAATCTTCCGAACAGAACAGCAACATGACCTGCTGACTGTCCATCTGATGAAGGGCCCCACCACTCCACAAAACAGTGAGCACCACCTGTCCATCTGATGAAGGCCCGTCATGCAGACTGAGACTATCCAATGCCGAGGCTGCGGCCCTCAGCCCATCACGGTGGCAGGAGAGGGCCAGGGTCACACCGCTGGGCTCACCCCATGTGAGGCCTGTGGCACGTCCACTGGGAGCGGGCACTCGGACCGTGGTACATATGTGGTAAGTCGCTTCAGTCCTGTCTGACTCTGTGAGACCCCACGGACTGTAGCCCACCAGGCTCATCTGTCCATAGGATTCTCCAGGCAAGAAGACTGGAGTGGGCTGCCATGCCCTCCTCCAGGGGACGTTCCCAACCCAGGGATCAAACCCACATCTCTTACGTCTCCTGCGCTGGCAGGCGGTCTCTCTACCACTTGTGCCACCTGGGCCATGGTGGGCAGGGTAAACAGTCTGATGAGGATTGCTCCATGCCTCCGCTCCTGGTGGCCCAGCGTTAAAAAGAACCTGCCTAACAATGCAGGAGATGTGGGTTCGATCCCTGGGTCCAGAAGATCCCCTGGAGGAGGAAATGACAACGGACTCCAATATTCCTGGCTGCAGAATCCCATGGTCAGAGGAACCTGGCAGGCTACAGTCCGTGGGATGGCCAAAGAGTCAGACACAGCTAGGGACTAAACACCGACATCCACCTTCCCGTGTGCCCTGTGCCACAGGGAAGGCCAGTGTCATCCTCAGCCCCAGGCAGTGGGTCTGAGTGGTCTAAGGACCATCTCCCCTTTATTGCCAGTGATCTGGTTAGTGGAGACACAGGTGGTTCCGTTGCTTGGGGAACAGATGGATGACTTAGCTTGTGGGAGGCCCATAGCTGGGAAGGTTAGAAAATGATGAAACTGTGAGGTCTTCCATTTTGCTTCCTAAGCAGTGGCAGAAGCTGACTGTGTTCTTTCCCTCAAACAGCATCCGTGGTCAAGTTTCTAAGTAGTCTGGCGATCCTGATGCTGGTTTCTAACACAAAGCGTGATGTGTCCCAACAGCGGCGAAGGGCACCCCGTGCCCGTGTGTGCTCGCGCCCTCTGCAGGTCGTCCCCGTGAAGGTGAACGAAGCCTCCCCGTGATGTGGGGTGACGTGGGCCGTTAGACCCCTCGGCAACTCACGGCCGTAGATCAGAGCCTTGTGGGCGCTTGGCCTTCGTGGCCGTTCATGGTGACCCCTGACAGCCTGTCCCCAGAACCGCACTGCGTCCGGGTCCTGTACTACGCACAGAGCCGTGCACTCGACAGGCCGCTACGGTCAGCCCGGGGGTGGTCGCTTCTCTCTGGCGTCCTGTTTTCACTTCCTGCAACTCACGGCTTCAAGTTTTATTCAAAACAACATTAAATAAAAGCACGGAGGACTCATCTGTGGGTAGCTCACGTTTTCGAGGCTTGATCGGTCCTGATAACTGAAGAGGCAGTGCACGCACGGAGGAGCTAGCTAGGGGTGCTCCGCCTGGGGCGGGGCCTCCTGGAAAGGCCCGGGGGCGGGAGCCCCGAGCATGCGGTCAGTGCGGGGCGGGGCGGGGCGAGGCGCCGGGGAGCCCCGGGCGCCGGAGCAGAAGCGCTGATCAGTGAGAGCGGCCACGTAGAAACCCAGGGTGCGCTCAGCGCGTGCTGTGGGACTCTCTCTAGCCTCACAGCAGCCTTTTAGGGAAGGCATCGTTGTTCCTATTTACAAAGCAAGAACCGAGTTACAGACACCAGGCTCAAGGTTGCCTAACTCGTAGGTGGGGGCTCGTCCACGGGGTCTGCTGGACTCGAAGGTCTGTAGGCTCTCTTTCCTTCCGACCATGTGAGACACTGTGTATCCTCCCCACAAAGACTTGCCCAGAAAAAGTCCTCCTTCGCAGTAGCTGCGCATTACGTAGTATTGAGGTCACGGAATCCATTTGTTCTTTTTGAAAGGAAGGAAAAATCACACAGCTGAACGGTCTCAGGAGGGGCAACGCTCAATCTCAGAAAGGGTCTAAATTGAACTACCAGTTACACGAAGTTCAGGACATTTAAATGACACCACTGCATGCAGTCAGCAAAGTCACAGCATGGATGGTGCTGCAAGACAAAAGCCCCGGTTTCTTCAACAAAGACCCTTCAAGGAAAAAGAAAGGGAAACTGTAGGTGGAATGAGTCAGCCGTACGCCGTGTGGACCTCAGATACTACTGAGCAGCCGTGAGGAGAGGCCCTGAGACGGTCAGAGAGACGAGCACCGGCTGCGCGTGTGGCCGTGCGGGAGGAGGCGCTCGTTTTTCTTTAGATGTGATCATTGTAGTGCAGCTGTTTTTTACCCCCAAACAGCTATTTTTAAATGCCATGGGAGCATTTTTATATGAAATGATATACCCTGTTTTTACTTCAAAGTAATTGGAGGAAGTGGGTATTTGGTGGGAGTTTATATAAAAATATTGAAAATTGAATTGAGTGAAGGGTGCTTTTTGTTTGTATTTAATATATTTCCAATTCAAATCTAGAAGAAAATAAGGAAGCAATAGAGCGGACCTTGTCTGATTTTCTTATTGATGCTTGAAGGCTGTTTGTGTGTCGTGTCAGTTATAAAAACAAGGGGTCCATTCTTTCTGCCATTCTTTTTAACTCTGTTTTTCTTCAGTGTTTAGTGCTTTTAAGGAAATACTTATGGTGAAGAAAGATAAGTTTAATTTTCTGGGAGGTACTGTCTTGGCTGGGGAAATGTTTTTATTATATGTCATGGCAAATCTCAAATATTTCAAATGTAAAATTAAGTAGCTCCTTTTTATTTGCAGGGGAAGTTTAAATATTTCATGATACAGTAGACTTGACCTAAAAATAAATGCTGTAAAGTGTTTGATTATGAGTTAAGTAGATATGCCGTCTGAATTCGTAAGTACCTTATAGAGCTCTTTAAAGGAAATGCACTGTAGAAAAGTCTCCAGTGTGAGCTGAGTGCTAAAAACACATGGTTTGCATGTTGGTGGTGTTTGGCTTTGTAATCATTATTCTGATTTCGCGTTTCAGGGTGCTGCTTGCATTTGGTCTGGTGGGAGAGTAATGTGGGCGAGCGGTGGTCAGGGCCATCACCAAAGGCAGTGGTGTGGCTGGCACAGAAGGCCTGGGCTGTCCTGGGCAGCTTCACCGAGGGCAGGTTAGCAGTCCCTCAGCCTCGGGGTGCTCAGGGCACACGGGGGGTGACTGGCCTGCCTCCCAGGACTGCATGAGGTCCCACGTGGTGAGGCAGGCCTGGCATGGAGGGTGAGCCCTACAGGTATCTGCACTTACGGCTAATTCCTGGGACCCCCGTGAGCAGAGAAACGATCTCGCAGGCGCTGGGGACGGGCACTGGGGATGGGCACCAGGGACGATTGTCACCCTGGTTCGTCCCCTGGTTGAAGAGGAGGTGACTTCCGCCCGGACTGCTGTCCTCTCTCCTGCACGGAGAGGGAGAACCCACGACCACACGATCCCAGCAGCGGGCAGCCACTCCTGAGAGCCCGGGGAAGGAGCCTTTCTTTAAAACGATGCTCCCCGCATTTCAGGGAAACTTCTGTCTCTGAAGATGAAGAGAAAGGAGGCTCCAGAGATGCGTCCTCACACATTTCCAGAAGTCTTAAGACATTTCAGGAACGCATGCACTTTCACACGTGCAGCATGCAGAATATGAGTTTAATACGTGTTAGTTACCAAACTTTATTTTTTTAATAAAAAGGACAACGGGTTTTTTTTTTTCTTCTAAAGACAATTCAAAAACACGTATCTGGATCTTTGCCTTCAAGGGGCCGTAACTGGGCGCAGCTCCAGCTGCGCGTTGCGGCATTTGCATCAAGCACCTTTTACAGCTTTCTCAGGAATTGCCTTTTTTCTGAAGATGGAGTTGCAGGAGTGAAGCCCTTATTTTTCATGGCACACACCCTTTGTTTCTACCACGTCTTGCAAGAGCAGACGCCTTGGGACGGTGGTGGACTCCTCGACGCCAGGTTGATACATACGCCTCATTAGCTTGTCCTTGTCATGGGGACCTCCCTGGGCATTACCAAGCCAGAGTGCCCAAGAGACTTTCTACTTCTCAGTGGTTATCACATCATAGATGGGAAGTAATAGAAGTGCTAAGAATGTCCAAAATGCCTGTTTTTGGAAATATTTAAGTTCTTTTAATATCTTTTAATATCTAGTTGATCCTAGTGAGACGTGTGAACAAAAAGGCATGTACTACAATCTGCTCATCAAAGGAAAGAATAATTAAAGTAGGAACAGGTTAGTGTCCCCTGCAAGGAAGACAACCTTCCAATTAAGGAATCTCTACAGATTAAGTTTGGTTCCAAATCCCAAACATTGGCTTAGTGACACTTCATTACTTCTTGAGTTGCTAGAAAAAGTGTTAGTTTTATTATTGAAAGACTATTCAGCTTTGAAAAGGACCCACAAACAAGTAGGATTAACTAACCAATTAACTAAAAATGCTTTGCATTTTTCTTTATTATTGTAAAATATATCAAAATGTAGATGACATTATTAATGTCAATTATTATCTCTTTTTAAGGTTTTACATGGATTATGGTTTCTTTTATTTTTTAAACTTTTTATTGGGATATAATCGCTTTACAATGTTGTGTTAGTCTCTGCTGTACAACGATGTGAATCGGCCATATGTATACATACGTTCTCTCCCTCCTCCTGCCCCTCCCACCCCCCCCACAGCCCCCTGTGCTGTACAGCTGCCTCCCACTAGCTGTTCCTCCTCCCCCCCCTCCTCCCACAGCCCCCCGTGCTGCACAGCTGCCTCCCACTAGCTTCCGTGCACGGTAGTCTGTTTATGCCTACCCTGATCTCCCACCTCCCCGTGCGCCGTGTCCACAAGTCCCTTCTCTACGCCTGCGTCTCTATTCCTGCAAATGGGTTCACGTGTGCTGCTTTCTTAGATTCCACATATTTGTGTTAATATACGATGTTTGTTCCTCTTTCTGACTCGCTTCTCATTTTCACAATTGCTGGTTCCACTGCCAAAGCCCAACATTGTGGTTAATCAAGGGGTCATGACATCACTTCTGAGTGAGGCAATTACAGGTTAAAAGGAAAAAGGCAGTGACTTTGGAAATCATAGTCAAAGAGAAGTCCAGTTCACGCATCTTAAGTTGTCTCTCTTTGGTTTGCTGGCATGCTGTCTCTCCATTTAGTTTTCCTTTGCAAGTTTCTCTTTAGGACTGTCGGTGACTTTGCTTCTGCATCCTTATCTGCCTCTGCTCTGGGCCAGGTGGAGAGTCTGCAGCTGAGAAGTGGACAGAGACACCTCCCGGGAAAGCAGAGGGCCCTGCGGGGTGCTGTGTGCCCGCAGGAGGGTCACCTGCCCCCTCCGCCCCGGCACCTGCCACTTGGAGCAGACTGACTCAGGAGGCGGCTCTGACTCCAGGGCCTCCTGACACCTTTGCTGACAGATCTGGACCTTTTTTTTTGGGAAAAAAATCCCGTCACTGGTGTGATTAACTTGCATCTAGTTCTGCTGCCAATTGCCAGAACTGTGGGAAGAGGAGAGATGAGGAAACAGGAAGAGAAATAGCTTGAAAGGCCAGAGGAGTGAATTTGCACACGTTCCGCCACCCCAGCCTTGAGCTCCAGCTTTTAAGTCTTCATCTGGCCGGCTGAGGTCAAAGTACTCTTTACTTCTCGTGAAAAATGCTTCCCAGGGGAGGCATGCTGACTCTGGTTCTGAAACTGATTAATGCTCTTTGGGTCCCCAGAGAGCCATTGCTAAGTGTCTAAGTTACAGTTTCAGAGGAAATGGGATGTGTTTTTGAACTCATCTAAAATGGCTTCATGGAGGGTAAATCTCAAGTTGCATTTGTAATGGGGGAAGCCTGCGGTTTGGCTGAGGAGAATGAATAAAACATTTTCGACCCACGTGTGGGGACTTGGTTTAGTCAGAGAGGGATCCGAATGAAAAGGCATCACCACGAGGCCTTCCCGGGGTGTTGCCTGGTCCGCTGGCTGACAGAGGACTCACTCCAGCGAGTGCGAGCAGAAGGGGACTCGTTACAGGATGGCGCGTGGTTTCCAGACTCTTCCTGGATCCCCAAGGAACAGATGCCAGCTGACCTACTAGGAGCGCCATCCAAAGCCACCCTGTGAACTGAGGACACGGCCGCCTCCTCTGCCACAGTGGACCTCGCCCGGGCGGGGGCAGGGTGGCAGCAGGCTCTGAGCCATCCCAGCTGGTGCCACCAGGAACCTCCCCTAGGAGATCCTGCTGGTGCTGCGGGATCCAGAGTCACGCCGGCCAAACACGTGCCCTCGGCCGTGCTCTGCAAAGTCCCAGATGCCAGCAAGTAGGCACTGCTGATACCGAGGGCTCAGACACCCCCACGATGGGCAAAGTATTAGAAACAGACCTGCCAAACTCGCATTCGGGTTCTAAACGGTGGGGCCTGAAGCGCCATCGAGCACTCGATGCGGGGATTGGTGGGGCCTGAAGTGCTATCGAGCACTTGATGCGGGGGATTGGAGAACTCTAGCTCCCAGCGCCCGGGCCTGAAGCGCCGTCGAGCACTCGATGCGGGGATTGGAGAGCTCTAGCTCCCAGCGCCCGGGCCTGAAGCGCTATCGAGCACTCGATGCGGGGGATTGGAGAGCTCTAGCTCCCAGCGCCCGGGCCTGAAGCGCCGTCGAGCACTCGATGCGGGGATTGGAGAACTCTAGCTCCCAGCGCCCGGGCCTGAAGCGCTGTCGAGCACTCGATGCGGGGATTGGAGAGCTCTAGCTCCCAGCGCCCGGGGTGCAGGGCAGCACACGGGAAGGGTGTCGGCAGGGACACGAGGTGACTGAGTGCACAGAGCACAGCACGCCTCGGTCACCTCAACTCTCATCGTGCCCTTCTTCCTGTACTTCAGCTTTTGAATATGAATGATTCACCATGCAGTAAAAATATAGGACTCGTTTTGGGTTCTAATCCAAGATGACGATGGAGGAAACTCCCAAGACCCCTTCTTCAACTGCACAGCTATCCACAGAGCAGTTCCATCGAGAAGAAACCCAGAAGCAAGCTGAGTGCCCCTGCACATCGGGGAACGAATAAGACGGTGCCCACTGAGCTGCCAGGGGAGGCCGGACACCCTCTCGCCATCAGCCCTGCCCTGGCTCCTCTCTGTCCAGTGGGGGGAGCAAGGGTTTGCACTTCCCAACAAGCACACCAACTTCTAAGGCATTCAAACGAGGGAGAGACTCCCCAAGCATCAGTTCTGAAAGCCAATGGGCTTGAGTCTATGAGACCCCAAGACTACAGCAAACAAAGAACTCTTTGTGACCCCATGGACTGTAGCTCCTCTGTCCACGGTATTGTCCAGGCAAGGACACTGGAGTGGGTTGCATTTCCTTCTCCAGGGGATCTTCCCGACCAGGGATCAAACCCGCGTCTTCTGCATTGGCAGGTGTGTTCTTTACCGCTGATCCACCAGGGAAGCCTGAAACAAAGAGACATACATATTTTTTGAAGTCTCTGGAGGACTTGTGGCCATCCGTGCAGCTGACGACATTGCATGCTCTAAAAATGTAGAGACAGACTTTTCTTCATGGCCACAGCACGAAGGCTTTAAGGTTGTAAAGCCACAGATTGGAAGACAAAGAGGCAACTAGAAATGCCAAGCGCTCCTTGTGACTTGGGGTTTTGATTTCCCAAGGCCCCAGCCCCAGAACCGAACTCTGAGTCATCCTGAGAAAGGTAGTGCAGCTGAGTGGTCCGTGCCCCGCCCCCACCTTTGTAACAGGTGCGTGGTCCGTGCCCCGCCCCCACCTTTGTAACAGGTGCATCATCCTTGCCCCGCCTCCACCTTTGTAACAGGTGCGTGGTCCGTGCCCCCCCAACCTTTGTAACAGGTGCATCATCCTTGCCCCGCCCCCACCTTTGTAACAGGTGCGTGGTCCGTGCCCCGCCCCCACCTTTGTAACAGGTGCATCGTCCTTGCCCCGCCCCCACCTTTGTAACAGGTGCATCTTCCTTGCCCCGCCCCCACCTTTGTAACAGGTGCGTGGTCCGTGCCCCGCCCCCACCTTTGTAACAGGTGCATCGTCCTTGCCCCGCCCCCACCTTTGTAACAGGTGCATCTTCCGTGCCCCGCCCCCACCTTTGTAACAGGTGCGTGGTCCATGCCCTGCCCCCACCTTTGTAACAGGTGCATCGTCCTTGCCCCGCCCCCACCTTTGTAACAGTGCGTGGTCCGTGCCCCGCCCCCACCTTTGTAACAGTGCGTGGTCCGTGCCCCGCCCCCACCTTTGTAACAGGTGCATCGTCCTTGCCCCGCCCCCACCTTTGTAACAGTGCGTGGTCCGTGCCCCGCCCCCGCCTCCGTAACACACAGCAAAGCATGAGTGGATGCTCCCCCCGCAGGAGAGGCAGCGGCCCTGGTGCTCCTCCACGGAGGTGTGACAAGCCATGCCAGGCCTGGGTGAGTCCTCCCTGGCAGCGAGGGGCTTGGATGCGCTGAGATGCCCCTAGGGCAGTGGCCCCGACTGGCTGCAGCAACCAGGAGCCCTCCTGTAGGCCAGCTATCAATCAGCTGTGAGCCGGAGACCTGCCTTTGCTGCCTGGGGCCCAGGGACTCAGCGCTGCAGCCCTGCAGGGTCCCAGTTTAACTGGACCGGCTCCAGTGGGAACAGGCAGAGTGGCCACGAGGGACCCTGCTTGGGGTGTCGGGAGCCCTGGGTCTAGGTGTTACTAGGGAACCAGGGGCCCGTTTCCTGAGCTTTAGTCTCCTCACCAGTAACTTAAGGAGACTGAGCAAGACTTTGATTTTATGATCCCATTAGCTGTCTCTCTGTGTGTCTCTCTTTTATTTGGCTATTACCCACCTACCACCTTTTTATCTATTTATCTATTATCTATTTATCTACAGCCGTCCATCTGTTCATCCTTATTCCAGAGACTGAGATGAAGGACTAAGTAAACCATCATATTTTTGCTATGGTCTGAATGCTTATGTCCGCCAAGCTTGCTATGTTGAAAACCTAATTCCAAGTGTGAAGGTGGAAGGAGCCGAGGCCTTTGGAGGTGACCGTGTCCGAGGACAGACCCTCAGGGGAGGGATTCATGCTCTTACAGGAGGCCCCATGGACTCCCTCACCCTCCGCCACATGAGAATCCAGCGAGAAGCCGCCAGTCTGAATTTCTGGTGGGGCCTCGCCTGACCCTGCCTTCCAGCCTCCAGAACTATGAGCGATAAATGTCCGATGTTTATAAGTAGCTCAGTCTATGGCATTTTGTTATAACAGCTCAAAAGGAATAAGACACAAAATTCAAAATCTTAAAATCTGCATACCATTCTATGTAACAGCAAGCTTAAACCAAGAAAGCAAACCTTCTCTTGGACTTTCCCTCAGATGCTCATATTTCTGGGACGAAGAAGAATCAAGCATTTTCACTTTGAACGGGACCATTGTTTCTTTGGAGGGTCTGACACACAGAGGGAACTCAAAAAGGAGCCCTTGAATTCGGATCACAGCTGGAAAAGGCATCAAAGTAAATAAATCCTAGTCAAAACAGCTCTTCTCTTACATCAATTTACTGAATCAGAAGGAAACTTCCTCTTGCTGGAAACTCAGCTCCTGAGAGATGGAGGGAAAGAGGGAGGCAGGTGAAGGAAATGTCACAACCAGATGACGTGGCGACCTTGTGGTGAGAGACCCCACCCAAAAGGAGATGCCGGCAGGAAAATGGAAATACAATTTACAGCAGAAATGTGTGTGGTGAAAAGCCATGCTGAGTAACTCTGTAAGGGATCTGGCCGGGGAAAGAAGACCCACATCCTGCAGAGAGGACCCGGGGCCACAGGCCGAGGTTCTGGGTGAGGAGCAATCCCTGGGGGGAGGGGAATTTTCCAGTTGGTTATCAGGAGACAGATCAGATTTCTGCTGGAGCAACAGCAGGGAAGGTGGAAGCTTGCGTCAGAAATATCAATAAACTCCAAGTAGCTTCTCTCTTCTCTTTGGTCGAGATTTGGTTCCACTGCATGTGAACAAAGTTCTCTTTTCCAGTGAATTGGCTCTTTGCATCAGGTGGCCAAAGGACTGGAGCTTCAGCTTCAGCATCAGTCCTTCCAATGAGTATTCAGGGTTGATTTCCTTTAAGACTGACTGGTTTGATCTCCTTGATGTCTAGGGGATTCTCAAGAGTCTTCTCCAGCACCACGGTTTGAAAGCATAAAATCTTTGGTGCTCAGCCTTCTTTATGGTCCAACTCACACCTATATATGACTATTGGAAAAACCATAGCTTTGACTATATATCCAGCAAATGTTCAAATTTCTCATTGTATCAAAAGTGTCGTAATCTTTGGTAGCATGTTTGTTTGAGTCGGGATCCCAGTAAGCCCCACACATTGGAATTGATTGATGTATTTAAAGTCTCTTTTAACCTAAAGGTTCCCCCTCCTCTTTGGTCTTCCCTCTCCCCTCAGAAGTCCGTTATGGCCTGCGTTCAGGCACCAGTGTCCCCACCGGCTCCAGCTGGAACTTCCTGCACAAGATCCAGTGGTAATCGTAGGCAGCGTATAAGGGTGTCGAGTCACCACGTCCTACGCCTTCAGCTTACCCTGTGTCTTATGTCAACTGTATCTCTGTAAAGCTGGAAAAAAGAAAGGCTGTAAGCCTGAGCCACTCCCCGGGAAGAGCCGGGTGGTGTGCACTGGAAGTGTGGCCTCTGGGGGCTAAACGGCTGTGCAGGGAGAGCTAACGTCTGGGGGCAGGTGACGAGGAACAGGGACCATGCTGGTGGGACCTGGGAGACCACAGGAGGCGCAGGCGGGCGGGAGCAGGTGGCAACACAGCCGCCCACACCCAGGGAGGGAGGGGTGCACCCGCCTCCTCTCCCCCCCGGAGGCGACGTCTCTGCTCCTGGCTCCAGCTCCTGCTGTCTCTGGGCTGGGAGAGCTCGCAGTGTGCCCACCGGCCCTGGGAAGTTAGCCACAGGCTGTGCATGGGATCCCCATTCTCTCCACCCCCTCGGGCCTCACTGGAATTCTTTGCTTTGAAGAAGCAGAACCTAGAGAAAGTGCATGAAGGTGTAGCCATGGGCTATTTTAAAAATGCATGAAGTTTGAAAGAAACTGAAGTTGCTCAGTCGTGTCCGACTCTTTGCAACCCCATGGACTGTAGCCCACCAGGCTCCTCTGTCCATGGGATTCTCCAGGCAAGAATACTGGAGTGGGTTGCCATTTCCTTCTCCAAAGGATGTTCCTGCCCAGGGATTGAACCTGGGTTTCCTGCATTGTAGGCAGACACTTCCTCTGAGCCACCAGGGAAGCCCACATGAAGTTTAAGGGAAACAAAAACTTCACTCATCATCAAAGAAATGGAAAGACCTTTGAGTTTATCTTTTTTGTTATTTTTTTAGCTACTAAAAAAGTCAGCAAAAGCTAATTTAACTCCTAGCAAGGTTGTAGTTTTTGTAAAAAATGCTCACGTTAGTTGTATATTGTTAAAAGCTTTTTCAAAACCAAGTTGGAAAACGGTTATACCTATGGGCAGACTCGAGTCACTTGTGGAAATTCAACTCGAGGAAGTAATTCTGTGGAAGAAAGCAGTTGTGTCTGACTGTCCAGTGACAGGGGAGTGAACCCCGCGCACCCCCTGAATGGGACAGGGTCCGAGCCAGAGCGTCACAAGGTGGGGACTCCGCCACAGCAGAGGTGGCTGAAAACAACAGATCAGATGAAAATGCCGCTGCTGCTGCTAAGTCGCTTCAGTCGTGTCTGACTCTGTGCAACCCCACAGACGGCAGGCCACCAGGCTCCCCCGTCCCTGGGATTCTCCAGGCAAGAACACTGGAGTGGGTGATGAAAATGCTGGTGCCCCTTAAAGCTTGGTCCAGTGCACGTTCATAGAGGCAGGACTGGAAAACGCCAGCGACCGAGAATCACAGGGTCGACAGTCGTGTTCTGGGTTACACACGATGTGAAGTTTCACGGTGGAAACGACGACTGAAAAGCTGTGTTTGAGGACCGCAGCCCGCGGTGCCCTGGAGAAGACACGGGCCTGGCCCGCGTCCAGCGCCAGGTCACAGCATGAGAACCGATCCGCCTCCGCCTGGGCCCCCGGGGGCGGTCTTCTCCTGCAGAGAGGGTGCGCTCGTCCCCTCCTCCTGGGCCCCTGGGTCGAAGTGGTCATCACTCACTGATGATCACATCTTCCCCAGACAGGAGCCCGGGGGAGGCTGAGGACACGCCTGGGGAGGAGAGCCTGGGACCTGGGGACTCTAGGCCGGGACCGGCGCCTGGACGGCGGCTCTGCAGGTCAGACCGGGTGCCTCTGGGCTTAAAGATGGGGCACCGACAGTGTGCACCCTGGGACTCGGGGTCACAGTTCAGGGGTCCCGTGAGCCACCTGGGTTTCAGGGCTGGGCCCTGGAGCTGAGCAGGGGCTCCTGAGGATGGGGGGCTGGCCTGCCTTCTGGGAAAGGCCCCGCTTGGGATTTGCTGGAGAAGGCACCTGGGGAGGGGCCGCAGGAGAAGAGCATCCCCTCTCCACGTGGCAGAGGCCACGTGGCCCCGAGTGGCTGCTGCTCAAACCCCACGGGCCCAGGAACACTGAATCTGCACGTGCTCAAGGCTGGATTTTACATGTGCACAGGGCACCCTGGAAAGCCCTGCCGCCCCTGAGCCTGGGCCACGGGCACAGGCGTCCCTGCCTGCACGTGCGTGTGCTGTTCACGCCCACGATCCCAGTCCCCACGAGGGCCGCGAGCCCATGGCTCTGAGCGTGGCAGGGCTGGAGGGAGCCCTCAGAATGGCCGCCTGCACGGTTCTGGGCCGAGGAAACGCCCTCCTCGTGCTGCTGCAGGCATGGTGGCCTGGGGCTGAGCTCGAGCGCAGCCCCACTGGGCCAGGTCCCCAGGAGAGTAAGGACAGGGCAGGCCACAGCCAGAGGAGCCCGGACCAGGGTCTGAACTTGGACCAGATGGGGCAGGCGGATCCACTGCTCCCTAAGTCTCCTCCCGGGAGAGTGCGGTGCTCCGCACGAGGAGCGTTCTCCGGACCCCGCGCCCTTCCTGAATCTCGAGGATTTGGCTCTCCCCTGCCTCCCTCTCTGCTCTGTTCCACGCCTGCAGGCTGGGCCAGGCTGAGGCTCAGAGGGGCCGCGATGGGGGAGCCTGAGGCTCAGAGCCTGTGGTGCTGGCCTGAGGGGACGTGGGGCCCGGGAGCTGCGTCCCCACGTGTGCCGGACTTCCGCTGCTTCTCACTTGGGACGGGGCGCCGGGGCCCCTCTGGGGCCGTGAACCCTCAGTGCCGCCCACAGACCCTTGGCCTCGCCTGGCCCCTGTGACGGGGATGGCCCGGGGGACGAGAGGGCAGCTGGCTGGCATGTGCCCACCTGGCCCCCGGCTCTCCCTGCAGCCACCCCGAGCAACCGTTGCTTGAAGATCCCCAAGATCAATCCCCAGCTCTAGATCAAGACGTGCTTTGCTGTCTAAACTCAGGCACATTTCAGACTGAAAGGGTGATACTGACGATCACCTGGTGACCACAGGGTGAAACGACGCTGTCCTGGGAAGCTGAGGACGGCGGCCGCCTGCTCCACACCCACCGGTCCTACAAGGCTTTCAAGAATCCTCGCCCTGGCCACTGGCTTAAATACAGGATCATCTCTAAGACTCCTTGAGATGACCTTTCCCTTACACACGAGCTCTGGGTTTTCATACATTTGCTTTGAATTAGGTTGAAGCATTACAGATTAATAAAAAAGAATACACATGATTTTCTTATTTTAACAAATGTTCCAAGAAACATGCTTCTTCCAGGTTTAATGTTGCTCTGGTCTTGCAGGGTGAGCTCAGAGCGTCTCAGAAGGCTGATGCTCCCAAACACGGGAGAACTTCCTGGCTGAGATCTGAAGACTGTGGCCGACAAGTGCTTTTCTTTGCATTTTCGCAGAGTGTTTTGTGCATCTGAGAATCCATGTTCAGAAATGTTCCCCAGAGTCAGACACGGGTTATGGGGGAAGGGCACTTCAGCAGGTTTCACCACTTACGTCTGACTCCTTCCATTAACCTGCTGACAGAGGGCTGGCATCCGTGATACTCTAACACGGGTGAGTGACTAACACTGGTCCTCTCGGTCCTGAAACTGAGCTTAACTGTCACACCCCTGTCAGCCCCTCTCATCCCTGGAAGACGCTGGAAGTGAAACCCCACTGTTCTGGTTTCCCTGATGATGGAGGCTTCAGAACCCCGCCCCCTGCCTCCTCCCATCACCAGGCTGCCCCAACCACGCTTTGGGGTAGCCATCCCGCCTTTCCTTCCCCGTGTCCCCTGATGGAAGTGCTGGTGTCACCGCAGAGCAGTGACCCCAGCTGGAGCCTGGGAACCCCCGGGTCAGCCCCTTTCTCCTCTGTCCACCCCTCGCCTCCTGCCCAACCTTGAAGCTCAGCCTGAGTATCCCTTCCTCAAGGAGACTTCTCCCGACCCGAAAAGCCCAGGCCTCAGCTCAGGCCTCCCTGCACCCCAGCAACTCTCAGAGTCCGTGCTGCTCAAATAACGGACGTGCTTCCCTCACTCGGTGAGGGCGGGGGCCATGTTTATCTTTCTCCTGCTGCAGTGAAAGCGCACGTCGCTCAGTCGTGTCCGGCTCTTTGCGACCCCAAGTCCATGGGTTTTTTTATCAGCTGAGCCACCAGGGAAGCCCAAGAATACTGGAGTGTGCAGCCCATCCCTTCTCCAGAGGATCTTACTGACCCAGGAATTGAACCGGGGTCTCCTGCATTGCAGGCAGATTCTTTACCAACCAAGTCACCAGGGAAGCCATTTCAGAGTCTCTGGCAAAAGATGCAGACTGATCCGTCAGAACTTTTTAATATAATGGTCAGGCTTGCTAACTTAGGTTGGCAAAGAGAAAAGCACTCTTTCTTGATCAGGAAAAAATGACGTGACGAGGCTTGAATTTCTCAGCTTGCTTTGCGGCACTGTGTCCTAAGCAGTTCCAGAGGATGTTTACGGAACTGTAAATTCATGCTCACTTAACACCAACTACTTAAATGGCCTCAGAGTAACTTTGCTGCAGCTGCTGCTAAGTCGCTTCAGTTGTGTCCGACTCTGTGAGACCCCATAAATGTCTATGTTAAACAGCCCTTGGGTTCGTAAGATAAAAAACGGTAAATGAAATTCTATAATCAAATAAAAATTAAATATAGAACTATGCGACATATCCATGCTAGCAATAGTATTTTCACTTTAGATGGAAGTCTGCTTTGCTCATTTGGGTGAACGTAGGTAGAGTCCCAGCATAACCATGCTTTTATTTTTGTTAATTAATTAATTTTTGGTTGCACTAGGTCTTTATACCATTGTTAATTATCTGGGTCGTGAAGATCTTTATTTTTTTTTCTAATTTTATTTTATTTTTAAACTTTACATAATTGTATTAGTTTTGCCAAATATCAAAATGAATCCGCCACAGGTATACATGTGTTCCCCATCCTGAACCCTCCTCCCTCCTCCCTCCCCATACCATCCCTCTGGGTCGTCCCAGTGCGCTAGCCCCAAGCATCCAGTATCGTGCATCGAACCTGGACTGGCAAGTCGTTTCTTACATGATATTTTACATGTTTCAATGCCATTCTCCCAAATCTTCCCACCCTCTCCCTCTCCCACAGAGTCCATAAGACTGTTCTATACATCAGTGTCTCTTTTGCTGTCTCGTACACCGGGTTATTGTTACCATCTTTCTAAATTCCATATATATGCGTTAGTATACTGTATTGGTGTTTTTCCTTCTGGCTTACTTCACTCTGTATAATAGGCTCCAGTTTCATCCACCTCATTAGGACTGATTCAAATGTATTCTTTTTAATGGCTGAGTAATACTCCATTGTGTATATGTACCACAGCTTTCTTATCCATTCATCTGCTGATGGACATCTAGGTTGCTTCCATGTCCTGGCTATTATAAACAGTGCTACGATGAACATTGGGGTACACGTATCTCTTTCCCTTCTGGTTTCCTCAGTGTGTATGCCCAGCAGTGGGATTGCTGGATCATAAGGCAGTTCTATTTCCAGTTTTTTAAGGAATCTCCACACTGTTCTCCATAGTGGCTGTACTAGTTTGCATTCCCACCAACAGTGTAAGAGGGTTCCCTTTTCTCCACACCCTCTCCAGCATTTATTATTTGTAGACTTTTGGATCGCAGCCATTCTGACTGGCGTGAAATGGTACCTCATAGTGGTTTTGATTTGCATTTCTCTGATAATGAGTGATGTTGAGCATCTTTTCATGTGTTTGTTAGCCATCTGTATGTCTTCTTTGGAGAAATGTCTATTTAGTTCTTTGGCCCATTTTTTGATTGGGTCGTTTATTTTTCTGGAGTTGAGCTGTAGGAGTTGCTTGTATATTTTTGAGATTAGTTGTTTGTCGGTTGTTTCATTTGCTATTATTTTCTCCCATTCTGAAGGCTGTCTTTTCACCTTGCTAATAGTTTCCTTTGATGTGCAGAAGCTTTTAAGGTTAATTAGGTCCCATTTGTTTATTTTTGCTTTTATTTCCAATATTCTGGGAGGTGGGTCATAGAGGATCCTGCTGTGATGTATGTCGGAGAGTGTTTTGCCTATGTTCTCCTCTAGGAGTTTTATAGTTTCTGGTCTTACGTTTAGATCTTTAATCCATTTTGAGTTTATTTTTGTGTATGGTGTTAGAAAGTGGTCTAGTTTCATTCTTTTACAAGTGGTTGACCAGATTTCCCAGCACCACTTGTTGTGAAGATCTTTTTTGTACAGTTCTTCTGTGTATTCTTGCCACCTCTTCTTAATATCTTCAGCTTCTTTTTTTTTTTTTTTTTAAGACGAGCGCGACTTGGCCTTGGCGCGGGCCTTGCCGCCTTGCTTGCCACGACCAGACATGACAGCGACACCCACTAACAATTGCTCCCGCCAAACGCCCGACAAACTCCTATCTTCAGCTTCTGTTAGGTCCTTTATTGAGCCCATCTTTGCATGAAATGTTCCCTTGGTATTTCTATTTTCTTGAAGAGATCTCTAGCCTTTCCCATTCTGTTGTTTTCCACTATTTCTTTGCACTGATCACTGAGGAAGGCTTTCTTATCTCCCCTTGCTATTCTTTGGAACTCTGCATTCAAATGGGTTTATCTTTCCTTTTCTCCTTTGCTTTTCACTTCTCTTCCTTTCGTAGCTATTTGTAAGGCCTCTTCAGACAGTCCTTTTGCTTTTTTGCATTTCTTTTTCTTGAGGATGGTCTTGCTCCCTGTCTCCTGTACAATGTCACGAACCTCTGTCCATAGTTCATCAGGCACTCTGTCTGTCAGATCTGATCTCTTGAATCTATTCTTTACTTCCACTGTATAATCATAAGAGATTTGATTTAGGTCTTACCTGGATGGTCTGGTTTTTTTCCCTACTTTCTTCAATTTAAGTCTGAATTTGGCAATAAGGAGTTCATGATCTGAGCTACAGTCAGCTCCCAGTCTTGTTTTTGCTGACTATATAGAGCTTCTCCATCTTTGACTGCAAAGAATATAATCAATCTGATTTCGGTGTTGACCATTTGGTGATGTCCATGTGTAGAATCTTCTCTTGTGTTGTTGTATGAGGGTGTTTGCTCTGACCAGTGCGTTCTCTTGGCAGAACTCTATTAGCCTTTGCCTTGCTTCATTCTGTACTCCAAGGCCAAATTTACCAGTTACTCCAGGTGTTTCTTGACTTCCTACTATTGCTTTCCAGTCCCCTATAATGAAAAGGACATCTTTCTTGGGTGTTAGTTCTAGAAGGTCTTGTAGGTCTTCATAGAACCGTTCAACTTCAGCTTCTTCAGCGTTACTGGTCGGGACACAGACTTGGATTACCGTGAGACTGAACGGTTTGCTTGGAAACAGAGATCATTTTGTCATTTTTGAGATTGCATCCTAGTACTGCATTTCAGACTTTTTGTTGACTATGATGGCTACTCCATTTCTTCTAAGGGATTCCTCCCCACAATAGTAGATATAATTGTCATCTGAGTTAAATTCACCCATTCCAGTCCATTTTAGTTCGCTGATTCCTAGAATGTCGACATTCACTCTTGCCATCTCCTGTTTGACCACTTCCAATTTGCCTTGATTCATGGATCTAACATTCCAGGTTCCTATGCAATATTGCTCTTTACAGCATCGGACCTTGCTTCTATCACCAGTCACATCCACAACTGGGTATTGTTTTTGCTTTGGCTCCGCCTCTTCATTCTTTCTGGAGTTATTTCTCCACTGATTTCCAGTAGCATTTTGGGCACCTTCTGACCTGGGGAGTTCATCTTTCAGTGTCCTATCTTTTTGCCTTTTCATGCTGTTTATGGGGTTCTCAAGGCAAGAATACTGAAGTGGTTTGCCATTCTCTTCTCCAGTGGACCACATTTTGTCAGATCTCTCCACCATGACCCATCGGTCTTGGGTGGCCCTGCATGGCATGGCTCATAGTTTCATTGAGTTAGACAAGGCTGTGGTCCATGTGATCAGATTGGTTAGTTTTCTGTGATTGTGGTTTTCAGTCACTCTGCCCTCTGATGGAGAAGGAAAAGAGGCTTATGGAAGCTTCCTGATGGGAGAGACTGACTGAGGGGGAAACTGGGTCTTGTTCTGATGGGCGTTTAATCCAATTTTCTGTTGATGGGTGGGGCTGTGTTCCCTCCCTGCTATTTACCTGGGGCTAGTTTTGTCTTGGAGAAGGCACTGGCGACCCACTCCGGTACTCTTGCTTGGAAAATCCCATGGACAGAGGAGCCTGGTGGGCTGCAGTCCATGGGGTCGCTAAGAGTCGGGCACGACTGGGCGACTTCACTTTCACTTTTCACTTTCATGCATTGGAGAAGGAAATGGCAACCCACTCCAGTGTTCTTGCCTGGAGAACCCCAGGGATGGGGGAGCCTGATGGGCGGCCGTCTATGGGGTCGCACAGCGCACAGAGTTGGACACGACTGAAGCAACTTCGCAGCAGCAGTTTTGTCTTTGCAAGGCTCTGCTCTGCATTCTGTTGGTTTAAATCACTCAGAAATTCTTAGATGTCCTCTCTGTTGTGCCCCAGCACCCTGGGACTCCTCCCCCGGCCTGTCCAGTCTGCCGGCCTCACTCAGGCCAGTGGAAGCTGAATGTCCGTCCAAGCAGCTGAGGAACCAGAAGGCCCTTCACGCAGGCTGAGTTGGAGTAAGCGCCTCTCCTCCCCGGAGCACTTGCCTGCTCTTTTCTGTCTGACTTCTGAGGTCAGTCACATCTGACTCTTTGAAGCCCCATGGACTGTAGCCTGCCAGGCTCCTCTGTCTGTGGGAGTTTCCAGGCAAAAACACTGGAGTGGGCTGCCATGTCCTTCTCTGTCTGACTTTGGGGTCCAGACAAAAGCCAGCGCTGTTTCTCTGGGGAAAATGGTAGCTATTTGGCCCACGTATCAGCCAGGATGCAACCAGGAGGCAGAAACCACTTAACAAAGTGAACAGGGAAACTTAATGTAAAGGATTACTAACTAAGGGGGATTGGAGTCTTAAAGTGAAGAGAACTCTAAGGAGCGGTGGCTCCTGGCTGAGACACAGAACCCAAGAAGGGGGTCCTGGCCCCGCTGTGGGGGCCGCCTTTGTCAGGAGGGTTGCCGCAGGCCCCTGCGCGGTGGAGCCGGCACAGAGCAGCCGACAGCCACTGCAGAGGGACCCGCCCCGCCGGGCTCAGCCCAGGGGTCTCTGCCCAGGCGGCTGCCCCACCTGCGGTGGGAGAGATGGGTAGAGAGGGCAGGAGCGCCCTGGGCAGGAAGGCCTTCCTCCGGGCCGTCTCTCCAGGGCCCTCCCCCCGCAGCCTGAGCTGTGCTGGTGGCGGCGGCGGTGGCGGGGTGGGGGGGGGATGCGTGTGTCCCAGCCTTCCGGTCACCAGCCACTCCTGGGGGAGGAGAGCTGGGAGCCATGAGTGGGTTCACAGGGGCCCGGTGAGCTCCTGCCTGACGACACCCCGCTTTCTGCCGAGGCTGTGTCCCGAGCAGGGTGGGCCGTGAATGCCTTTAGGGCGGGGTCGCAGATTCCACCTCGAAGGAGCAGGATGCACGGCTGCCCGGGAGACGGGGCCGTGGGGGCCGCGCCGGCTGCCCCACGCCCGGTGCCATGGACGCTGTAAAGTGAAGAGCGTGTTTGTGTGGCCAAGTCCAGGGAACCGTGGGCTTGGGGGAGCAAGAAGGCGGCGGTGCAGGCGTCCGCTCCAGGGTGTTCTGCCCCGCACCTGCCCTGGCCTAACCGGCCCCAGGGTCTGCGCGGGGACAGGAGACCCCTGTGGGCAGATCCTGGACCTGGAGGAGGGTGCACCCGGAGCCCCAATCCCAACTGCCGCAGGGTCTCTGCTCCGAGGGGGCCCAGCCAAGTGGCAGGAGCACTGGATTAAGGCTGGGCCTCGGGGATGGAGCCGAGCCCGGGGCCGGCCAGCTCGCGCCCTGTCCAGGGGAGGGTCATGCAATGCTGCCTGCCGGGGAGACACGAGCAGCCCCTCCCTGGGGGTGGGCTCCTGAGCACAGCAGGGGGGGTGCCGTGGGGGCAGGGTGGGGGTGCTGTTGGCCCCACGTTCCCGCTCCGGGGAGGATGTCCCACATCCAACTGCCGCAGTGGCCACCTCCTCAGGCTTCTGGATCCAGGCTTCGAGTGCCAGGCGCCCGTTTGCCTGTGAGCTGGGGGCCCGCCTCTCGCTCTACCGAGGGGCAGGGGGCCAGAGACCTGCCTGTTCCTACCTCTCTATGGCCCCACATGTGTCAGGGGACAGAACGCGGGGCCCCAGCACACCCGAAGGTCCTGGTGTCAGGGCCTGGAAAGCCGGGCAGGCTCGGCCCTCCCCTCACCACAAGGCACCCACAGAGGAGCGGGGGACAGGGATGCCCTGGCCTCCTGGGCTCCGAGGCTCCTGTCTCACCCTGGCATCCTGGGAGGCAGGCCCTGGTCTCCCCTATGCTCGATACCTCCTGAGGGAGCTTGCGTTTGTGCATGAAGGAGGGGCACGGACTGGGTTCCAGGCGGGTTCTGCTGTCTGGTGCCCTGGGAGCCCTTGTGCAAAAGAGACCGACCCGTCCCACCACTGTCAGATGTCTGGGTGCCAGACCCAGTGCAGGGGCCAGACCGAGGCCCTGAGCAAGTCGTGGGCGGTGACCTGGTTCCCTTCAGGCTGCAGGGTGGGCAAGGAGATGCCAAAGGCATGGGTGTGGCCTCTGAGACAGGAGAGAGGTGATGACTCCCTGTGCTGGGTAAACCAGTTCATCCTCCTTAGCACCATCACCGAGCCCCTAGGGGCCCTTAGGCGGGCCCACGATGCCAGCAGGAGCTCTGCACGCCTGGAGAAGCAACC
The DNA here is from genome assembly GCF_055505025.1 of Bos grunniens. Taxonomy (NCBI): domain Eukaryota; kingdom Metazoa; phylum Chordata; class Mammalia; order Artiodactyla; family Bovidae; genus Bos; species Bos grunniens. Next base: position 53,286,091 of record NC_141187.1, read on the forward strand.
GCCTGCTTTCCCTGGGCTCTGATGGAAAGTGACGGGGCTGCTAGAGCCCAGGACTGGGGACCTGGGACCCTTGAGTTGCCCGCTGGTCCCTTGACTTCAGGTCCTTTCTTGCTGCAAGAGTCCGTGAGTCTGGAATTCCAAGCCTCAGATTTCCTCCTCCTAAAGTAGACGTTAAATCCAGGACTTCATGTGGGGCCCACGGGCCCACCTGCAGCTCCTTCTGAAAGGTCCTGGAGCACGTGTGCGTGCGTCCCATGAGAAGAGGCCAATTTAGCCCTCACTGTGGTTTCTTTGCCTTCAAATAGCAAACATCAGGCTTGCGTGGGTCTGGGATTTTCACTTAGAAACTTGTCCTTTAGGTGAAACCTCTGCAGTGAGATACAGCAAGTGCATCCCACACGTTCTGCCCACACTGCAGCGGCCACCACCCTGGCCTGGAGACCCTCTGCTTCATCCGTGGGAACCCCTGCAGGGCCGCCCCCACCCCAGGGCAGGAGGACATCAGTGGAAACAGCAGGCTGGCTCATACAGTCTGTGTGGCCATAGAGGGGGAGCCCCCTGCAGACGGGCGGAGGACGTGCAGCTGCCTGGAAGCCCACATCCCATAACCGGCAGAGGAGGGAGCCTGAGGCCGCCTGTGGTTCCCAGGGAGGGAGGAACTGGGGGGAGTGGGCCCCCGGGAGGGCTGGTGATGGGGAAGGCCTGAGACCCCCCTCCCTGCACCCCGCTCCCTCTGTCCCCAGCGGGCACACAGACGGCTCCCCTGCAAACAAGAGGTGCTCACTCCGTCTTGGCCCTTGGCCGGAGCAGTGTCTCTGTCCCTTCCCCGAGGTACCATCTTAATTCACGGGAATGCACCTGTGGGGATGCCGAGGAGTCTCAGGCCTGTGGTCACAGGGAGGACGTCCTTCCTGTTTTCTGGAGGGTCCCCCCGCAGGCTCTGTGCTCTGAGCACGCAGGGCAGGAGTCCAGTCTGGGAACAGCTGCCCAGGGGCTCGGCCTCTGACGGAAGTGCCTGCTTGTGCTAGGCCCTTTCTCCCTGAGCCGTGAGGCGTCCCAGGCCTGAGGACACCTGGGCAGAAGCCCCCCTGTGATGCCCCCGCGAAAGCATCAGTGGTTTCCAGGCTCTCTCCTATTTCCGCATCACAGCGTATGTGAGAACCATGCCTGCTCCCCAAGGAGACCCCAGATGCTGCAGCCCGGCCCTGTCCACCTCCCACGGGCCACTGACTTCACTGGGGGCCTGCCTGGGAGATGGGTCATTTCAGATTCCTGAGTCTGCGCTCTTTGGCCCTCTATCAAACTAAAAGTTTAACGTGAGAATCAAACCATCGTTTGGGGCAAGAACAACTGTCTAGGTCCCTGACAAAGCCATATAGAATTTCACAGAGCAGAGCCAGCCTTATTCAAAGTCACACACCCCCATCCCTAATTCTATGCATTTATTCAGCTGGGGACTTGGGGAGTATACAATTTAAGCTGCAAAACAAGACTATAAAGGGTGTTGGGTATCCTCCTGGTACCAAAAAGAGGAGCTGCAGCCCAGCTTCTTCTCAACACCGCATGGCTTCCTCCAGAGCCCCCCCGCCCCCCACCTCACTGGGCAAATCCAGGAGGTTTGTGCTGACACAGTCTTTCGATAAGATCAGCCTCTGAGCCACAGGCTTTTCACAGGGAAAACTAGAAGAGCCGTTCCGAATACGCTGGGAGTTTTGAAGCGGCCCCTGCGTCGTGCAGAAGTCTGGAGAGTACGATAGGGAGCTTTGAACTTGAAAGATGGAGTTGGCCTGAGCCAGTGGCGTGGGCCGTGTCTCGCGAGGATGGACAGACTCTCTGGGTCCGGCGGAGCTGCCCTGCTCTCGGTGCTTTGGGTGGGACCGTGCTCCACGCCCACCTTCCGTAGGATGCCGTCCTAACACTCGGCCTCACGTGTGCTTCTGTTTGGTAGAGGATTTTCACAGAGGTGATGAAGCTAAAAGGAGGTCTTTAGGGTGGATCCTAATCCAACGAGCCTGGTGTCCTCATGAGGGAAGATCAGGACACAGACACGCAGGGAGAAGGCGGCCTCTGCCAGCCAAGGAGAGGCCTCAGCAGAAAGCGGCCCTGCCGACAGCTGGAAGGGCTTTGAGAAAGGACTTTTCTGCTGTTTAAGCACCTTCTGTTCATCTTGTTAGAGCAGCCCTGGGGACTGAACACACTGTGTAGGAGGAGAGACTTTTATGAGCCTGACCCAGTGATGATGGAGAAGGCAGATCACTAAGCTTTTAGCTTCAAAAAGAGATGAACACAATGTAATGAGTGAAAAGGTATCTTCCTCCCTGCCTGCTTGTCACCCTGCCCTGCCCCCTCCTGGGGAGGACGGGTGAGAGAGGTTCAGACGGGGTGGGGTGGGGGTCCTGGATGCAGAGGGACCAGATCAGCTTTATTTTTGTAACAAGAGTGAGTCTAGGTTCACCCACATCACTTCAACTGACTCAATTTTGTTCCTTTTTATGGCTAAGTAATATTCCATTGTATCTAGAGCCTATCATACAGAGTGAAGTCAAAGAGAAAAACAAACATCATATATTAACATATATTAATATATGCGGATGGACAAGGAAATAGCAGTCCACTCCAGCATTCCTGCCTGGAGAGTCCCGGGGATGGAAGAGCCTGGAGCTACAGTCCATGGGGTGGCAAAGAGTCAGACATGACTGAGCGACTTCACTTTCTGACATACGGACTCGAGAGGAGCAGCTCTGACGCGCCTATTTGCAGGGCAGGCACGGAGGCGGAGATGCAGAGCGAGGGCTCTGGACACGGCAGGGAGCGATGGGGCAGACACACTGCCAGGGCGGCTTTGACACACAGGCAGACACGCCTGTGTGTACAATATGCCTCAGCATAGCACGGGGAGCTCAGCTCGCCGCTCTGAGACCTAGAGCGGTGGGGTTGGGGGAAGGGAGGCTCACAGGGAGGGGATACTTGTATGCTTGCAGCTGATTCATGCTGTTGCACAGCGGGATCTAATGCGGCAAATCGTAAGGCAACTATATTCCAATAAAAATGTGAATCTAACAATGTAAACACAAACAGGAAAGAAATGTCATTTCTCTTTATCCTTTCAAGTGGACTCAAATGTAACCCAGTGCTTTCAGTTCATCTTCTTAGAACAAAAATAAGATTAAAGCGAAACCGCACTTCTGTGAAACCCCTGCCTCTCTCGGTGAGCGGCTGCAGGCCCCTGCCCCTCTGGCGGCAGGCTCTGTGCTCGAGGTCCCTGGATGTGTCTGCCCCTTCTTTCCGACCCGCCTGTGGGGAGGGTCTCCTTCCTCACTGGGGCCCCTCCTCGTGGTCGGCACAATCGCCAGTGGGTTTCTCTAGAATGTGCATGCAGCGTGACAATCTTGTGCCCGTGGGATGGAATCTTTATTTTGCCTCCATTTTTGAAAGTGTTTGCATGGGGCTGAGACTTTCAGAATTTACATTTTTCTCTCAGCACTTCACTGATGTCATTCCATTTTATTCTGGCCTCCAATGTTAGTGATGAGAACGCAGCATATTAGGACTTTTTCTCCTCCGGTTATTTTATTTTTCTCGTCCTTATTAGTTTTTAACAACTTGAGAATGAGGTGCTAAGGTGTGGTTTTATTATATTTAACCCTCTTGGGACTTGATCATCTTAAATATCTGGAGACTGAGGTTTTTAATCAAATTAGGACTAATTTTGAACAACATTTTTTCAAACTTTTTTTCCGTCCCATTTTCTCTTTTCTTTGCTGCTAGGACTCTAAACAGAGTCTCCAGACAGATCACATACAGATTAGATTGTTTGAAGCTCTCACATGTAACTGCGACTCTATTCATTGCTTTCATCTTTTTCTTTCTTGAATTATTTTCTCCAGTTCTTCATTTTGGATAATTTCTGTTGAGATTATCTGTCTTCAAGGTCATTGATACTGAAATGTTCCACATTGCGGAGGTTTCTTTAAAATTTCAGATATTGAACATTCAGTTCTAGGAGATATATTTATTTATTTAGAATTTCTATTTCTCTCCTAAACTTCTTTTTATCTGTATATCTTTTCCTGCAAATTGTTTTAATGTATCTGCTATTTCCCTGGTGGCTCAGCTGGTAAAGAATCCGCCTGCAATTAGGAGACCTGGCTTTGATCTCTGGGTTGGGGAGATCCCCTGGAGAAGGGAAAGGCTACCCACTCCAGTATTCTGGCTTGGAGAATCCCATGGACAGTCCATGGGGTTGCAAAGAGTCAGACACAACTGAGTGACTTTCACACTCACTCACACACACTCATATCTGTTACTTTTTCATTTGGGGTCATGAGTGAATATGCCTTGTTGACTAGGTCACATTTTCCTGGTTCTTTTCATGTAAAGTACTTACCGTCTTAGATAGGGCACTGTGGATGACGTGCTGTAGAAATTCTAGGTTGGCTTGTGTTCCTGTTGAAAATGTTGATGTGAAGAATGAAAGTGGAACTCCTGGCAGGAAACCAACCCGCCCTGTGATCCTGCTCTGCCTGGGCTTCCCTCCTCCTCCGGGTCCTGCACTGCCCGCCCCAAGCTCTGCCCTCTGCAGGGATGCCCCCACTGCCCCTACTCTTGCTCGGCCTCCAGTCCCTGGACCTGTGAAGAAGGGCCTGTGAAGAGGGGGACAGACTAGGTAAAGGTGGCTCCTCACTCCGTCCGGGGCGTCTCTTCTCTTCAAGAGCTGAGTCTTCTCTGCGTCTGCCTCTGCGCTCTGGTGCCTCAGAATAGCCCATCCTGTCTTGTGTCTGAAGCTCATAACCGATGCTGGCAGGCAGGTCAGTCTGCTGTAAACTGCTTTGCCATTTCCAGAAATCAGAAATCTCTAAGACTGGGTACACCAGCTCAGTGACTCTTCACCATGTCTCTAAGGGGGTCAGTATTCTTTTGCAGAAGGTGCTGGAGCTCAAGGAGTTTAACTAACTTACCAGCTGGTCAGCAGCGAGTCAGTGGTGGAAGGACTCTAGCTGGACACCAGATTCCACAGCAGGGACGTGGTCACTGTGGGCATCTGTCTGTGCGGTGTGGACACTGGGGTGTCTCCAGAGCAGGGAGCCTGGCGGGGGTGTCCCCGAGCGCCAGGAGCACCTGGGGGGCACAGCGGTCCTGCGGGCACGTGGCCAGCTGTCCTCCTCGCGGGGCAGTGCTCTTCCCCAGGGTGCTCCTGCAGGGCGATGGCACCGGCTCCAGGGTCACAAGTGCATCGACAGCGAGGAGGCCTCAGATCCACCCCGGTGGATGGGCGAGAGAGTGGTGTTGGCGAGGCTGTTTTCTGGAAACTTCCAAGAAGATTTGCTGCAGGAGAGTTTAGAGAACATATGAGGCCGCAGGTGTGCAGGTGGGACCCTGCGCTGGACAGAATATTGACACAAATGGGCTGCTGGGTTTCCAGGGTCTGACCCGCTGTACCCGGGGACCCAACAGCTGCACCCATGCTTCCTTGAGAAAACCTGCTCAGGCAGCTGGACTCGAAATAACCTGAGGATGGCAGGAATAGGAATAGCTTATCGAGGCATATTCTGTGCCCAGGCTGTGAAAATTTCTTATCTGCATCATCTCATTTAATGCTCACAGAAACTCTGGGAGAATTGCTATGATTTTTTGTTTTTTGAGTTTTTCTTGGAGTGTAGTTGACGGACCATGTTGAGTTAGTTTCTGGTGTGTAAAGCGAATCTGTCACACATGTGAGTGTGTGTGTGTGCTCAGTGTGCAGCAAAGAGAATCTGTCATAATGTGAGTGTGTGTGTGTGCTCGTCGCTTCAGTCACGTCCGACTCTGCATCCAGTGGACTGTAGCCCACCAGGCTCCTCTGTCCATGGGATTTTCCAGGCAAGAATACTGGAGTGGGTGGCCATGCCCTCCTCCAAGTGATCTTCCTGACCCAGGGGTTGAACCCAAGTCTCCTGCATCTCCTACATTGCAGGCAGATTCTTTACCCATCTCAGACCACCTGACCTGCCTCCTGAGATACTGTATGCAGGTCAAGAAGCAACAGTTAGAACCAGACACGGAACAACGGACTGGTTCCAAATTGGGAAAGGAGTACGTCAAGGCTGTATATTGTCACCCTGCTTACTTAACTTCTATGCAGAGTACATCATGAGAAACGCTGGGCTGGAAGAAGCACAAACTGGAATCAAGATTGCTGGGAGAAATATCAATAATCTCAGATATGCAGATGACACCACCCTTATGGCAGAAAGTGAAGAGGAACTAAAAAGCCTCTTGATGAAAGTGAAAGAGGAGAGTGAAAAAGTTGGCTTAAAACTCAACATTCAGAAAGTTAAGATCATGGCATCTGGTCCCATCACTTCATGGCAAATAGATGGGGAAACAATGGAAACAGTGACAGATTTTATTTTGGGGGGGCTCCAAAATCATTGCAGATAGTGACTGCAGCCTTGAAATTAAAAGACCCTTGCTCCTTGGAAGAAAAGCTATGACCTACCTAGACAGCATATTAAAAAGCAGAGATATTACTTTGCCAAAAAAGGTCAGTCTAGTCAAAGCTATGGTTTTTCCAGTGGTCATGTATGGATGTGAGAGTTGGATTATGAAGGGAGTTGAGTGCTGAAGAATGGATGCTTTTGAACTGTGGTGTTGGAGAAGACTCTTGAGAGTCCCTTGGACTGCAAGGAGATCCAACCAGTCCATTCTGAAGGAGATCAGTCCTGAGTGTTCATTGGAAGGACTGATCCTGAAGCTGAAATCCAATACTTTGGCCACCTGATGCGAAGAACTCACTCATTGGAAAAGACCCTGATGCTGGGAGGATTGGGGGCAGAAGGAGAAGGGGACGACAGAGGATGAGATGGTTGGATGGTGTCACTGACTCAATGGACGTGAGTTTGAGTAAACTCCGGGAGTTAGTGATGGACAGGGCAGCCTGGCATGCTGCAATTCATGGGATCGCAGAGAGTCAGACACGACTGAGCAACTGAACTGAAGGCAACTATAGATAAAGAAAAGGAGTCACAGAGGCAGGTTACATGATCAAGGTCCTACAGCTGGTCAGCACCCCCAGTGATCTGCTACATTGCCGGTGGAGCCAGGGCTCGGCGTCACAGGAGACGCTTCTGTTTATATTCAATTCACAGCTGGACTGTATCAGTAAGACATTTTCTGCTGGGACTTTGGAATTGAAGCTGAAGTCACTGAACAGATTCAGTTAGAACTTGAACTGGGAGGACAGAAAACTTTGGGAACAAAGGAGCAACCATCTCCTGCCCCATGGTTGAGAAGCTGAGCAAAACGGCAGTGAGAGAGACAGAGGGGGAGACAGAAACAGAGAGACAGAGACGGGGAGACAGAGAGACAGAGACGGGAAGTGAAGAGGACCAGGGATGAACAGCCGTGGGTCTCCAGAGAGACTGTAGAGCGATGCCGGTGGCAGAGGGGCTGGGCCGCCCTGGTTTCGCGTGATTTCCACGTTCTGGCTCTCTTCCCTCTTGAGGCTTGACTGTTCTTCTTGTCCTTGGGTGTGACAAGGCTCCCTCTATCTCTGTAACCCAATTTTCTACAGTTTACTTTTAATGCATTTCTGTTACTTGCAAGGCAAAGGAAGAGGGTGATGATTTTAGCTGTAAACAGGCTGAGAGCAGGTGGAGCCTCAGGGCAGACAAAAGCCTTCATGACACAAGAGACCAGCCCCACTTGAGGAACCAATTTCGTCTCCACCCCGAGCACCCAGCCCTTGTCCCGGGACACGGTAGCCATCCAACACCCATACTTTCCATAAGAAGGAGGGTCGGTCTGCTACAGAGCACCAGACTTCTGTTTCATGGTCAAAGACTCTGTGATATCTCAGTGACTCTGGGTCTGAGCAAATGAAACAAGAGGTTGGACTTACCATGTATGGCTTCTAGGAAAACTCTGTGGAAAGCTATTTCCTTTTGTATTGCTAATTTCTCTCACAAAATTGCGATTAGCTAATTTATTCTGAGGTCTTTCTTAAAAGTGTGAGGCAGTTCAAAGTTTCTCTCATGATTTGATATGAAAGCCCCCATGTACCTGCTCTCTGGACTGCAGGAACATACAGCTAATAAACACCTCAGCTCAAGAGTGAAGCTCATTTGAATTGTTTTTAAGCTGCTCAATGAGTTTCTAAGACTGTCTGTTTTCCAGGTGTCTTCTCTTTGGGCCTAAGGGTCTGAAATGTAATTTTAAAAAAAACTGGGAGGCATGCACTTGTAATCGCCTTAGGTTGGATCAGAGACCTGAGACTCTGCAAGTTCCCTGAAGGGAAGTCGAGGGAGAAGATTAAAGACGCAGCTGATCAGCAAACAGCTCACAGGGAGGCGGAGGGTCCTCGCGGTCATCCCGGGGATCGGAGATGTGAGTGACTCTGGCCATTTTACTGGCTTTGGAAACCACACAAAATCGTTTTTCCATTTTACTTCAGGCTTGGAACCTCTGTGTTCACGATAAATTCAAGCAGATGTGTTTGATTTCTAACATTCCCTGAAAGATCACGCCTGCGCCTCCACGGGGTGAAGTGACACCCACTGAGGCAGAGAGCAGGGTCCCATGTGATCGCTCCTTTATCTTACTTCCCTCCAGATGGAGAATCGGGCAAACCCAAGTCATGGTGGTCACAAGTGGCCTTTGAAAGCAGATGCTAGGTTCCATAAAAGCACAACGCAAAATTAAACTTGGAAACCCAAAGTTTTCATTGAGCTCCAAGGACGAAGAGGGTAGAAGAGGCAGAGGAGGAAAAGAACATTTGAGGGGGAACCTACTCGGAAAACCTCTGACTCTTGTCTAACTTGGCATTTGGCTTCTGCAGGCGTCTGCTGAGTCCTCGGTCTGAGGGCTGGGCGTGTTCCTCTTCTTACTCTAAGGTGCCGATTGTAACCAATACACACACACATCGCCGCCACCACCCTCCCTGACACCCACACCACCCCCAGTGTTTGAAGGCAGACACCCCAGGCTAAAGTCAAGGATAAAGCGTTAGCATGCAGAGGCCAGCTTACCCTGGATTTACATTTACCAAGACTGCGTAAAAGGACTGAAATCCTACTTTAACAGCCATTTGTTACAAAACTTCTCTAAACCAGCTCTTCTTCTATGTCAGAGATTATGCATCGAGTCAGATGTTATTTGGCGTTTCTCCCACAATTCAGCCAAACCCATACTGAAGCTATTTAACTTATCTCAAGTCTCCATCCCATTGAAGTGCCTCACAGTTTTACCTAACTGCATTCTTTGTATTTGCTTTGGTTAATAAGAAGAAAAGAAAGTGAAGTCACTCAGTCGTGTCCGACTCTCTGCGATCCCGTGGACTGTAGCCCACCACATTCCTCCATCCATGGGATTCTCCACCTAAGAGTACTGGAGTGGGGTGCCATTTCCTTCTCCAGGGGATCTTCCCAACCCAGAGATAGAACCCTGGTCTCCCGCATTGTAGGCAGACACTTTACCGTCTGAGCCATCTGGGACATACACTTTGGTTGATTTGTCATTGCATAATTAGACAAAAGAAAATAGCTCTGTCTCCTAAGTCGCTAAGGCTAAGGGAGCACTTCATCCTTTGAATGTCTTCAGGACACAGAACAGCAAGTACGTGGGATCGAACACCCAGGTTGTGGGTTCTCAAAGGACCAGGGTTCCATTCCCTTGTCCTAGACCCCTTTGGGACCAGTGGGGAAAGAGCACATCTCATGGCTTTGGAGCTAAGCTCAGGTGGCCCCAGGGGACTGAACTGGGACCTGTGGATGAGTGCAAATCACACAGCTGTCTGCTTGAGTCAGTTCTGAGGAGACAAGTAGCTGGTGACTCCCTTCTCAGCTAGCTCTCCCCTGTAACCCCCATATGTGTGTGCACATACTTAGCACATGCGCGTGCACACGCACAACATACTTAGTACACATGTGTGCACATATGCAGGCACTCAGCACATGCGTGCACACATGTACACACTTACTCAGCACGTGTCCTCGCATATATACACATGCTTAGTACACATGCACACAACATGAAAACACTTGCACACGTGTCCACACACATGCACACATGCTTAGCACACATGTGCACACCTATCTACACACATTCACTCAGCACACATGTGCATACAGGCACACACATGCATACACTTGGCACACATGTTCACACATACACCACACTTAGCACACATGTGTGCACCCACATGTGTGCACTCGGCACACACGTGCACACGTGCACACACGACACACACATTCACACGTGCACACATGCACACACACATGTGCGCACACATTTACTAGGCCCAGGGCCCGTGCACACATCTCCAGTCTTGCCCCTCCTCTGTCCTGGATCCCCAGGTCTGTCTCCAGGACCCCTGTCAATATAAGGCCCAGGGAGTAGAAAGCTCCCACTCCAGTGGGAGGACTTTGCCAGCTCAGAGAGCATTGTGAGCCTGAAGCTTTAGCCTCAGCAGGGGTTGATGGGGCCCTCTCGAGGGGCCTGGAGTCCTGGATGTTGCTCCTTCACAAGATAGTCGTTGACTCAGGGGATCCAGGTATACTTTGCAGATTTTTGATTACCTAGCAATTAGCTTCTGGAATTTTTTCAGAAAAATATTTAGCTTTTTACTTTGAGATAATTATAGACCCACAAGAAATGGCATGACTCGTACAGAGCCCTGATCCCATCCTCCACCCATCCCTGCAGTGGTGTCGCAGCCGGGACATCAGCCTCTCACTGGTAACTGGACTTCAGGCCTCAGCAGGTGTCCCTGGCTCTCACCGGCACTCGTGTGTGTGTTTGTGTGTGTGTGTAATTCTTTGCCATCTTATCCCCTATGCAGATGCCTGTGACCCCCGGCGAGTTCCGAACTGTTCTGTCTACTCATCCTACTCTCTTTAGAGTCACCTCCCCTCCCCTCACTGCTCCCAAGAAACCACGGTTCGTCTCCATCTCTAGGATCCTGCTGTTTCCTCAGTGCTGCATAAGTGGGATCGGACAGCAGTGTCGTGCTCCTGGGTGGGCTCTTGCTTTCCCCCAAGTCAGGTGTTCCTGTCCCCTAGCCGTGTGCGTTGGTCACCATCAGGACCCCTTGACTGCCCCCGCCCCTCTTCGGCTCTGCTGAAACCCCACCCCCTCCTCACCCGCCGGGTTCATGAGGGTCATGAGCCTCCGCAGGGTGCCCCAGGCACCTTCAGAATTGCTGCTCCATATGCTGTCTGGAGCCCAATAACTCTGTTACAGTACTGTAATGGAAATATTTGGGATCAGAGGAGTGAAAAAGATTTTCACTGGGAAGCTTAGAGCCAGCAAACCTGAGGACGTGCAGGGGAGAGGGCGGGGAAGGCGGGGCGGGGCGGCCACGTGGAGGCTGGAGCTCCCAAAGATAACTCCGGAGTGCTGTTCCCTGTGGCTGGCAAAGTTGTAGACAATGTAGACGCCCGTCAGCAGAAGGAAGCTTCTGTAAACGGTGAGGCGTGGAGGACTGTGTAGCCACTAAAACACGGAACCACGACTCGGTCCCTGAGCCAGGAGTGACTCTTGGGGGAGGGAGGGTGAGCGTGAGTCCTAAGACCCCTGTGTGAGCATGGCGAGCCCAGTGCATGAAAATGAAGACTGCCCTCCGCTGTCTGTCCGCGAGGAGGAGAGCGTGGACACGCCTGTGTCGGGTGTGCAGGGGTTGTGCCTCCGTCCCCTTGCTGCACCTCCGTCTTCTGACCAGAAGCCTTGGAGATGCCCACTATCCGACCGTCTGCCCTGCACGAGGCTGCCGCAGGAGACCCTGAGGCCTGGGGGTGAAACAGTCCCTCGGAGCTCGTCAGGGGCTCGTCGTGGGAGGCGACCCCTTGCCCCCATGGACGCCCCTCTCCTCCGTGCTACGGTTTAGGACTGACAGTGACGCTCAGGGCCCAGGCAGGAATATCTAATGACCTGCGTTCAGGGTGAACCAACAGTTAGGAAGCTGGTCTCATTGCAGAAATGTGCTTTCATGAATTCGCTGGGGCTTGTTCTCCAAGAATTAGCCATCAGCTCACAGAGATGCTTAGGCATGTTTGAGCCCCATCAACTGGTGTTTAAGCTGCAGTTCATCGGGGCGGATCCTGGCTCCAGCTAGAGCTTCATGGACCTCTGGAAAGTCAGAGCTCCGGGGGGACTGATGTTTCTGTGGGTTGGGTGTAAAGGCTGGGGTTGCAGCAGGTACGGGGGACACGCTTACCCCGGCCCCCCTGCGGGCCCTGGTGGTCCTCCTCGGCGTCTCTGCTCCCCCAGGTCTGTGCCATCTGCGCTGTTTACTCTTGCAGACGGTGGCGGTGAGGACCGCAGCTCTTGTCTTAGGCTGCCGCTAGAATTCTAAGTCGACTCTGCGTTCAGCACGCGACACAGAGCACCGGGAGCGGTGTTTGCTCTTCATCGCGACACCAAGTGCAGAACTGTAGCAGTGAGCGGACTCACAGTGGAGCCTCTGGAGCCTTTAAGTCACGGCTCTTGACAGTCTGAACATGACGGTTTGGGGCAGGTAGGAGGGAGAGTCCCCAGGGCAAAGAGCCCTGCCTGGCAGAGCGGGCTCACTGTCCCACGACCCCTGCTCCCCACGACCCCTGGTGGACGTGGCTGCATGTGAGGGTGCTCCCTGGCCACCTTGGCTTAGCGGGGGCTGTGTTATCAGTTCTGGACAGTGACTTAGCCAAGACCACAACTTGGTCTAAAGTGACTCAGAATGTGTCATGGGCTGAAGGGTGATGCCCAGGACCTCAGAATGTGATTGTGTTTGGAGACAGAGTCTGCAGAGACATGATTAAGGTTAAATGAGGCCGTGTGGGTGGGCTCTAAACTAACGGGACTGAGTTCTTACAAGAAGGGAAATTAGGGCCTGCACGCACAGACGGAGGGAAGGCCCTAAGAGGACTGGCGAGGAGATGGCCGTCTACATGCCAGGGAGAGCAGCCTTGGAAAGGAAGGAGAGGAAACCAGCCTTGCCCACACCCAGACCCCAGGCTTCCGGCCCCCAGACTGAGAGAAAGCCCGTTCCTGTTGTTCCAGCTGCCCGCCTGCGCCGCTTGTACACGGACACCCCAGCAGGCTGGTGGAGCCCATGAGCTTTTCCCACGTTCTCTCTCCCCATCTTTGTGGGGGTGCAGGTGTGGATCGCATATCCGGGAGCATGGTGGGGCATCACTGGTGGGGGCATCACTGGTCGGGGCATCACTGGTGGGGGCGTCTCTGGTGGGGGCGTCACTGGTGGGGCATCACTCCTGGAGGCAATGGGGCCTCCCTTAGCTGGCCTCTGAACACCTCTGTGGGGAGAACCGGCTACTTTGTGACATTTGAGATTTTCAGTAAATGAGAGACAAAGTTGTATCATACAAGGGCGTGAGATTTTGAGCTTACCTGTCAGTACAGTAGAATTACCCGTCCCCCCGCAATGGAGAAGACTTCAAAGATGCTGGAGGGACACAGGGGGTCCCAGCTGGACCCCGGGGGGAGGCCTTCCCTTCCTCTTAGAAGGAAGTTGAGACTCTAACATGACTTGAATTCTGTAGGATGTGGGAGCTCCGGGAGGCACCATGCACTGGGACCCAGCTCCTTCATGGAAGCTGAGAACACTGATGTTACCGAAAATTTATTAAGAGATGAAGAGTCAGATGCACAGGAGCTGTTTTATTCCTCAAAACTAAAGGGGATACGATGATAGAAATAGGCCCCCCGAAAATGAGGTGAAGGTTATACCAGGGATGTCAGATCTGGGAATGGCATTGATCACTAGGACCAGTTGATCACGGAGAGGGAGCAAGGTCAGACACTTGGCAGGCAGGCTCGAGAATTGCATCCTTATTCTCAAGAATTCTTTTGTACAAAAGGCTACATCACTCCTTTCAAAAGAAAAAGACAAGTGTTTGTATGGGATTGTGCTTAGGCTAAAGACTAAGAAAGTGGCCTTTTTTGTGTCACAGACATGCCCAGGGTATGGGCCTCTGCTGGCCTGAGTGGCCACGTGCTCTCCTCCAGAAGTCTCGGGCCAGGTCGGCTCTCCCTTGAGTGGGGCCTGAACTGAAGGCGCTTCAGTCACCGTGGAGAGTTATGGGCTGTAGAGAGAGATGGAGCCTAACTCTGCCTGCAGCTGTTTGCTTTTCTAATCCTGAGATTTAAAGCTGCAGGTTTTACAAATAGCTAAAATAGGACAGATGTAAAAACCAGTATTGTCTTGTCCAGCCTCCAGCCTGTCCACTTTGGAACTGAACCAGAGTTCTGCCAAGAAGTGTCCTGTTTTCATTTCTGATTTTATCCCTGACTCTGGTCATGCAGAATGTGAAAACAGACTAAATACAAATATCTGAAAAAATAAAAACAATCCAAGCCATTGGACACAAGGGAAGATCTTACTAAAGGGAAAGACCCGTCTTTTCTTGGGTTGGAAGACAGTAGTATAAAGGGTCATTTTCCCTAAATTATTTTATGTAATTCAGTATCATTTCAGGTAAACAACTCAACAGAATTTGAGGAGAAGTTGACAAAATTATTCTAAAGTTCATCTGGCAATAAAAATTTGAAAATAACTGCGAGTATTTTGAAAAGAATAATAAAGGACTTGTCTTATGTGAATGAAACGTGTCCTGACAGTAACAAAACAGTTACAGTAATAAAACTGTGTGGCCCTGGCCTGGGAATAGGCAGGTAGATTAGTGAAGTGGAACAGAGGACCCAGAAGGAGGTGAACACAGACAGGAAACGCAGCACGTGGTTTCCATGTCAACTGGAAAATAAGAAAACAAACAGCCTAATAAAAATTGGGCCCAAGGTCGGAACAGGCATTTCACCCAAGAAGATACACAGGTACACAGAATGCAAACACGTGATTAGCTGCTGGAGCCGCTAAAACCAGGGCGCTCGTCCTGCTCGGGGGAGCCTAGCGGCGCCTTTGCGGACGGGCAGCTTCTCATCCGCAAGAAACAGCTGCACGTGACCCACTGCTCCGCGTCAGGGTGTTTGAGCGGTGCTTTCGCAGGACGGTGTTTAGCCAAGAGAAGTGGGACGCACGGTTTCACCAAGGCCTGCGGTCGGCTGTCTCAGCGCATCTGGGAGGCAACAGCAGCCATAGGCGAGGGGCCTGGACCACCCTGTGATGTCCGCCCTCGCGGTCAGGAGGCCGGGCGTCCGAGGTGGGGCCCGCAGGTCCCGAGTCTGCGGAGAGCCTGCTTCCTCAGAGATGCTGGCTTTCACACCGTGTCCTCACGCGGGAGCAGCCTCTTCTTTAAGAGATCCCATCCCAGGGCTCCAGACCCTGCCTGATCGCCCCCCAAAGGCCCCATATCCTAATTCCATCACACTGGGAGGTAGGATACCAGCAGATGAATATGGGGAAAGGGCATAGACATTCAGCCCATCATAGCAAATTTATTCACAAATCACTAGAAGCAGAGAACGTCCCACGTGCCCTTCGGCAAATGTATAAACAAATGGGATGGATCTTGCTCAGCACCAGGGCGTGAGTGAGGGACACTCCCAGGACCACCCGCTGGAGGAGGAGCCACTGGGAGACACACTCATCCTGAGCCTATGGTGATCCTGTGGTGTCGTGGAAGAGGTGGTGGCCTGGGGACTGGGGCCAGGAGCTGCTGTGGGCTGGACTCTAAAGGGGCGGTGAGAAGGGATTTGGAGGGTGTTGGGACCGTCCTGTATCATGCTCGTGAGGCTGCTTACACAACTCGTTTACAAAACTCACACACCTACACTCCAAAAGTCAGTGATGCTGAACGTCAAATATACAATACACTTTAAAAGACATCATGTCATCTTGGAGTAAAAAGTTAATCATCTAGTAGATGGGGTGTGATTCCAAGCTAGTGATTTAGACAAAAACAGAGGTAGGTGATTCTCTCAGCCCGCACAGAAATAAAGTCCAGATGGACTGAGGTTTCAGTTGAAATACAGAAATTATAAAATATTACAAGAAAATAGGGGTGAATAGTTTTCTAATCTTAGTTGGCGGAAGCCTTTCAAATAAGCATGTCAGAGATCTCCAAACCCATATACTTGATGGTATACGAATTTAAAGCTACTGGACAGCAAAATAAAATAACATAGATGTGGTGGAAACTAAATTGGTGAAATTAGCTACAAGTCACATGGTAACAGATTAATTTTGTGAACTCAAAAAAGAAAAAAGAAAAGAAACCCGAAGAAAAATTTGGAAAGAACATGAATAAGCAATTTACAAATTAACCAATAGACACAAGAAAATACGTTAAACCTCCTTAGTGATCAAAGGAAGAAACAAAAACAATAGTTTTGTTTGTGTATCAGATCAACAAGGGGCAAAGGGACTGATAAAACCTTCCGGTGGCCAGTTTGGAGAGCGGGAAATCATGAACAAGCTGTGGGTGTGCAAGCTCCCCTAGTTGTTGGGTCGGGCCATGCGGATGCCTGTTCCCCTAAGGAAGTACTAACACAATCGAGAGACTCCGTGTGATTCAGGATATCTGTTGCAGCACTGCTTATAATGTCAACAGTTTTTGCTGCTACAGTTTTGTGAGCCTTTAAAATACTTGTTCTCTGTGAGTTTCAGGTGGTGGATATGATATACAGAAAGTTCTGAAAATTATATTTGAAACTCCTGCTCTTTCTTTCCCTCAATGGGTCACCCTTCGGTCATAAGAAGGCGACGGGGAGAATGGTCTTTAAATGTTAATGGCCCTCCCACCTGGATTCGGTGAAACTTTACAGACTTCTTTGTACTGTTCTGTGTTGCTTGAATTCTGTAAGCAATGAACATTTACCATTTTGATTTAAAAAAAAAAAAAAAGGATCTGTTTTCAAAAGGAAGAAAAAAGGTCCAGTGATTATAAAAGATGAGTAAGTTAAAACTTCACTGCAAAGCCAACCTCTCTGTGAGTCACCTTGACGTAAAGACAGGAGCCCTGGTGCTGGCGGGAGCACATGAGCCTGGGTCCTGGGACCCCCAGGTCGAGGAGACCACCAGGCCCCATGGTGGCACCACGTGTGGCCTGGCAGGTGGCCCCCTAACTCAGGCCTGTTCCCTCACCTGTGAGGCTGGAGTCAGGATCCACCCCGCCTCATTCACAAGGTTCCTGACACTGTACAGGAGGTGGTAATCAAAACCATCCTCAAGAGGAAGAAATGCAAAAATGCAAAGTGGTTGTCTGAGGAGGCCTTACAAATAGCTGAGAAAAAGAGAAGCTAAAGGCAAAGGAGAAAAGGAAAGATATACCCATCTGAATGCAGAGTTCCAAAGAATAGCAAGGAGAGATAAGAAAGCCTTCCTCAGTGATCCATGCAAAGAAATAAAGGAAAACAATAGAATGGGAAAGACTAGAGATCTCTTCAAGGAAATTAGAAATACCAAGGGAATATTTCATGCAAAGATGGGCTTACTAAAGGATAGAAATGGTATGGACCTAGCAGAAGCAGAAGATAATAAGAAGAGGTGGCAAGAATACACAGAAGAACTGTACAAAAAAGATCTTTATGACCCAGATAATCATGATGGTGTGATCACTCACCTAGAGCCAGACAGACATCCTGGTATGTGAAGTCAAGTGGGCCTTAGAAAGCATCACTACGAACAAAGCTAGTGGAGGTGATGGAATTCCAGTTGAGCTCTTTCAAATCCTGAAAGATGATGCTGTGAAAGTGCTGCACTCAATATGCCAACAAATCTGGAAAACTCAGCAGTGGCCACAGGACAGGAAAAGGTCAGTTTTCATTCCAATCCCAAAGAAAGGAAATGCCAAAGAATATTCAGACTACTGCACAATTGCACTCATCTCACACACTAGCATGGAGAAGGCAATGGCATCCCTTTCCACTACTCTTGCCTGGAAAATCCCGTGGACGGCAGAGCCTGGTGGGCTGCAGTCCATGGGGTCAATAACAGTCGGACACGGCTGAGCAACTTCACTTTTACTTTTCATTTTCATGCATTGGAGAAGGAAATGGCCAGCCACTCCAGTGTTCTTGCCTGGAGAGTCCCAGGGACGGGGGAGCCTGGTTGGCTTCCGTCTATGAGGTCGCACAGAGTCGGACAAGAAGTGACTTAGCAGCAGCAGCAGCACACGCTAGCAAAGTAATGCTCAAAATTCTCCAAGCCAGGCTTCAACAGAATGTGAACCTCCAGATGTTCAAGCTGGATTTAGAAAAGGCAGAGGAACCAGAGATCAAATTGCCAACATCTGTTGGATCATCAAAAAAGCAAGAGAATTTCAGAAAAACATCTACTCTGCTTCATTGACTATATGGAAACCTTAGACTGTGTGTGTCACAAGAAACTGGAAAATTCTTAAAGAGATGGGAATACCAGACCACCTTACCTGCCTCCTGAGAAATATGTATGCAGGTCAAGAAGCAACAATTAGAACCAGACATGGAACAACAAACTGGTTCCAAATTGGGAAAGGAGTACATTAAGGCTGTATATCGTCACCCTACTTATTTAGCTTATATGCAGAGTACATTATGAGAAACACTGGGCTGGATGAAGCTCAAGCTGGAATCAAGATTTCTGGGAGAAATATCAATAACCTCAGATATGCAGGTGATACCACCCTTATGGGAGAAAACAGAGAACTAAAGAGCCTCTTGATGAAAGTCAAAGAGGAGAGTGAAAAAGCTCGCTTAAACCTCAGTATTCAAAATACGAACATACAAAGTGGCATCCAGTCCCATCACTTCATGGGAAGTAGATGGGAAACAATGGAAACAGTGACAGACTTTATTTTCTTGGGCTCCAAAATCACTGCAGATGGTGACTACAACCATGAAATTAAAAGACATTTGCACCTTGGAAGAAAAGCTATGACCAACCTAGACAGCATATTGAAAAGCAGAGACATTATTTTGCCAACAAAGGTCCATCTAGTCAAAGCTATGGTTTTTCAAGTAGTCATGTATGGATGTGAGAGTTGGACCATAAAGAAAGCTGAGCGCTGAAGACTTGATGCTTTTGAACTGTGGTGTTGGAGAAGACTCTTGAGAGTCCCTAGGACAGCGAGGAGATCCAACCAGTCCATCCTAAACGAAATCAGTCCTGAATGTTCATTGGAAGGACTGACGCTAAAGCTGAAACTCCAATACTTTGGCCACTTGGTGCAAAAAACTGACTCATTGGACAAGACCCTGATGCTGGGAAAGATTGAAGGCGGGAGGAGAAGGGGATGACAGAGGATGAGATGGTTGGATGGCATCACCAACTCAATGGACATGAGTTCGAGCAAACTCTGAGAGTTGGTGATGGACAGGGAGGCATGGAGTGCTGCAGTCCATGGGGTCACAGAGTCAGACACGACTGAGCGACTGAACTGAACAGTTAAGATAATTAGTGCAAAATGACTTAACTTTGAAATCTCTGATCCTTGAAGTGGTTGCAGGAAAAGTTCTCAGTGGTTGAAGAATGTGAGGCACTCAGAGAGCCCCTTTTCCTGAGCCACCCGTCACCAAATAATGAAACAACACAGAAGCTGGGGGCAGGACCACCTCAGGGCTGCTCTCCACCCGCAGGTGCAGCTCAGAACCTTGCTACTTGAAATGTGGTCTGCGGCCCAGCAGAATCGGCGCCGGGCGCGGAAAGCCGTGTCAGGGTCTGAACAGATGGCACACCGCCCACTCCCCCCGCCCACACACGCAAAGGATTCAGTGCACGTCAGTGCTTGAGAAGCACTATTTTGGGGACCGAGTCTAATCTACAGGACACACAGACCTTGTTTTATTGCGCTTTGGAAATACTGTATTTTGTACTAACTGAAGTTAGTACAAGCTTATTGACACTCATTTTCCAGCAACGCTATCTTTAATTAAAGTAAGTCTGTTCTTTTTTTTAAGATGTAAAGCCATCGCACATCTAGCAGATGTCGTGGGTGCTTATGTGCTCAGTCCCACAGTCGTGTCTGACTCTTTGCAACCCCGTGGACCGTAGCCCACCAAGCTCCTCTGTCCATGGGATTCTCCAAGCAAGAATACTGGAGTGGGTTGCCATGCCCTCCTCCAGGGGATCTTCCCCATCCAGGGATGGAACCTGTGTCTCCTGCATTGTCAGGCCATTGAGCCACTGGGAAGCCCGCCCCAGAACGTGCTCTCAGGCTATCTTAGAACCTCAGGTCTGCCCAGCAGGGTGATAACAAACAGGGCACTTCTCTTTGCACTTCTGCTGGCTTTGATTAGGTTTCCTTTGCTTTCATTCATCAGTTGGATCACACATTCTTCCCGGGGCACTTCCAGTGATTCTGCTAAGCTAGTGATCAGAGCCTCATCTCAAATTCAAGTGCCCAAAAGACTTCAATCTTAAGAGCAAAGTAGAGGCGACATGAGATTCTGACTTCTGCCCACATATTTGACTTGGAAGAAGGGCATCATCGTCCTCTCTGGACCCCTGGAAACGCTGCACAGTCTGGTCTGGGGAAGGCGGGAAGCTCCCCGCCGAGGCCTTTAGGAAGCGTGTGTCATGCGAGCGTCGTCCATGAGGTGGCGCTATTGCGCCACAGAAGGAGGCTTCCTTCCTGCCTCTCGGTCTGAAAACCCCAAGAACTGCTGCTATAAAAAGAGATCCCAGGGCTAAGAGGAATCACTTCTGGGGCTCTCACGTGCAGTTCGGGGAGTGTGGTCCATGCTATTTAGCACATGACTGAACACTGGTAATGATACACGCTCTCAGCACAGGAAAGAAATGGCCACCGTGTGCTGTGCCGTGGCTGCCGCGGTGGGCGTCTCACCAGAAGCGAGCGAATAGGGGGCACGCGGGTCCGGCTCGCGCGCTGCCTCCTGCAAGCTCGCCGCCCCGCCTCGCTCGGCCCTGAGCCCCGGCGGCTCGTCCTGTCTTCCAGCCCTGGTCTCTCGCAGGCCGACGCTTTTCTTCCCACGGTCACGTTTCACACGCTCTTGAACCCAGCTGTTTGCAGAGTGTGTGTTCCTGCCCCTTTCTCAATGTCTTATCTGTTTTGTTTCTGAGGCTAATCTTGTCTGTCTGCCCTCCTGGGAGTAACCCCTGAGGGATGGGGTGCATGGGGCTCGCCCACCCGGGTGTCGAGAGCTGCCCCTTGTCCCTGACAGCGCCAGTGTGGTCCCCAGGTCAAGCGGCGCTGGGAGGGGGGGTGGCTGGGAGCTGGGGGGCTTAGAACTGAGGGGCTGGGAACTGGGGGACAGGGAACTGGGGGGCTGGGAACAGCGGGACAGGGAACTGGGAGTCTGAGAACTGGGAGGCTGGGAACTGGGGGGCTGGGAACTGGGAGGCTGGGAACTGGGGGGCTGGGAACTGGGAGGCTGGGAACTGGGGGGCTGGGAATGGGGGGCTGGGAACTGGGGGGCTGGGAACTGAGGGGCTGGGAAATTGGGGGCTTGGAACAAGGGACTGGGAACTGGGGGGCTGGGAGCTGGGGGGCTGAGAAGAGGGCCCATTCCCTTTCCTGCAAAATGGATTGTTCCTTTTTTTTTTTAATTGTGGTAAAATGCACAACTGGCTCAGCCAGTAAAGAATCCGCCTGCAGTGTGGGAGACCTGGGTTTGATCCCTGGGTTGGAAAGATCCCTGGAGAAGGGAAAGGCTACTGGCTCCAGTATTCTGGCCTGGAGAATTCCGTGGACTGTATAGTCCATGGGGTCATGAAGAGTCGGACACGACCGAGTGACTTTCACTTTCACACAGTCTGAAGTGGGACATCTGAACTATTTTGGAGTCCGCAGCGCTGTGGCAGCCAGTGCGTTCTCAGCTCTGGGCTCCCATCCCTCCACCCTCCTCCAAACTAGTCTCCCCAAACTGAAGCTCAGTCCCCGTTAAACTCTAACCGCCCCGCCCCCTGCCCCCAGCCTCCATGCTACACTCTGTCTCCATGACTTTGATGGCTAGTATTAGTGGGGTCGGGTGGTACATGGCTCTTTGTGTCCGGCTTATTTCACTGGGCCTGACGTCTTCAAGGTTTATCTGTACTGGGGGCTGTATCAGAATCTCCTTCTTTGTAAGTCTGACTGGCACTCCACTGTTTGGAGAGGCCACACTTGGTTTGTCCATCATCTGCAGATGGACGTTGCTTGCTTGCACCACTTGGCTCCTGTGAATCGTGCTGCCGCGAGCTTGGGATGCAAATATCTTTGAGGTTCTGCTTTCAGTTCTTTTGGACAGGCGTCCAGAACGGGGCCTCCCGGGTCACGGGGTGGCTCTACTTTTGGTGTCTGAGGAACCTGCGTGCAGTTCCCCTCGGGATGTACCTGTTAGCATCCCCGCCAGCAGCACACAGGTGTTCCCTTTTCTCCACACGGCCCCCAGCGCTTGTTCAGACCACGTTTAAAACCTGCTGGGCACGCACACCTAACGGGGAAGAGTTAGTGTCCTGCCAGTGCCTCGCTCGGAGCTCCTGATGGGTGTTTCTGTCGGGACGCCTGCCTTCTATTTTCCCAGACAGTGTGCAGATTATTTCTTTTAATCAATTCGCCTTTCACTTCCCCCTTTTTGAGATGGTCATTTAAGATAAAAACTACACTAACCTGTTTCTTATTGGAAAAACATCATAGTATGGTTTAGAATTATTTTTGAAAGCAGAGGAGGTGTGTGAAAGGAATACCTTCAGGATGTCAACTTTTGGGTTCTCTAGCCAGATGATGACTGAAGACCAGAGCTCTGGTTCTTTGTTTTTTTTTTTTTTTTTTTTAATTTTATTTTATTTTTAAACTTTACAATATTGTATTAGTTTTGCCAAATATCGAAATGAATCCGCCACAGGTATACCTGCGTTCCCCATCCTGAACCCTCCTCCCTCCTTCCTCCCCTACCCTCCCTCTGGGTCGTCCCAGTGCACCAGCCCCAAGCATCCAGTACCGTGCATCGAACCTGGACTGGCAACTCGTTTCATACATGATACTATACATGTTTCAATGCTATTCTCCCAAATCTCCCCACCTTCTCCCTCTCCCACAGAGTCCATAAGACTGATCTATACATCAGGGTCTCTTTTGCTGTCTCGTACACAGGGTTATTGTTACCATCTTTCTAAATTCCATATATATGCGTTAGTATTCTTTGAATGAGGAGGGCGGAGTCTAGCAGGTGAAGGCAGGAGATTTCCGAGCTGCGGACAGCAGAGGGGGGCTGACCGCAGGAGGCAAGTTCCAGGCCCCACCCACTGTCCATGGGGGTGAGATGCACAAGCTTGCCCTAAACGTCCATTTCCTGGATTTCAGTGAGTACCAGACACGAGTCATGGACCATGGATACAGATTGTGATTTGTCTGTGTTACCAACAACCATCCTCAAGTTTTGCTGAAGCTTTATTTTTCCTCCCATTATGATAGTTCTAGGGGAGGGAAATAGCGTGTCTGAATGATAGATGTTCCTGGAATGATCCCAGCTGCTCTCCTTGGGATTCAGGAAGCCCCTTCCGGGGCGGGGGTGGATGGCGTGCCCAGAGGGAGACCCTCCGTGTTCCTGGCAGGGGCCCTTCTCGGGTGCTGCCCTTGCTCTCAGCAGACTGTCTTGGCATCTGATTCTTCGTGTACAAGAACCCAGAGAGGACCTCAAGTGACACATCCTTTAAAATAAGAGTTAAATTATTTGAAATAATAGCATGTGGAATCAATAAAAATGGTACAGATGAACCTATCTGCAGGGCAAGAATAGAGACACAAATGTAGAGAACAGGCTTGTGGACACAGGGGTCGGGAGGCTGGGACTAACTGGGAGATCATACTTACACACTCCCGTGTGCAAAACGGACAGCTGGTGGGGGCTGCTAACACAGGGACCTCGGCTCGGTGCTGTGATGACTAGGGGAGTGGGACGGGGGGGAGGGAGGCTCCAGAGGGAGCAGAGGATGCAGGTATACGTACAGCTGAGTCACTTCATCGTGCAGCGGAAGCCAACACGACGCTGTAAAGCAAATATATTCCAATTTTTTTTAAAGAATAAAAATATCTCAGTGCATTACTAAAATAGGTGTGCCAGCATAAACTCCACTGGCTTTGTCCACAAGGGTTCTGTGAAGTTGGGGTAAAATATCGCCCTTTTTAAATGTTCCAGGCTCAAATCTACAATTATGAAAGCCCGTTTCTCCTGTCTGTGAGCATATAGAGCAGGTGTTTCCGTGAGCTGGGTGTGACCACACACAGGTGAGGAGGGATTTCCCACTCGGATGCACAGCACTGGCCTCGGTTTCTCAATGTGAAGGGGCGGGCAGGGTCCCACCTCCCTCCTCCCCCCAACCCCTCCTTCCTCCCCTACCCCTCCCTCATCCCCAACCCCTCCCTCCTCCCCCAACCCCTCTCTGCCACTTACACATAAACTCCGCGTCTTTGTTCACTTTCGTGTCTAGTGTCTGGGCGAGACAGAAAATGATAGCTAAGACCTGCAAATTCTTATCCTCACAGGATCGGCGAACCCTTCAAATGGCCTGCTGAGTGCATGGCCTGATGGGGATTTCAGAGAAGCTCAGGGCCACGAGCGGGCCTGTCCTTGCTGTTGGGCAGTCCCTTCCCTCGGTGGGCTTGTCATGCGCTCACATTGATTCCCCAGCAAGGAGGGGCCCCTGGCCTAGCCTGGAAGCCCAGTTCCACACTCAGCCACTCTGTGGCCATGGACAGGTCAGGGGCTGTCAAACCAGCTGCTGACGCCACATCTGGGGGGATGCAGAGTTCGCCACGGGGCCTGAGCTCCTCACTGCCTGAGGTCCTGGCAGTGGGGTGGACAGTGACAGGGGCCGGGGGTGAGGGGTAGGGGTGCAGGTGGGGGGCAGTGGGGAAGCTGGGCCTGGAAGGAGGAGGACCAGGTCCCGTGGGGGCAGGCATATGGGCGTCCCGCAGTGCCGTGGGCTGGGCACCCCCGGACCGCCTGCCCCTGCTCCTGAGGTTGGTGCGGCTGATGCTGGAGGCGGGGCTGGAAGGCGTTTCGCGGCAGAGACTATCTCGTAGCAGAGCACCGGGCCCTCCTGGTGGAGAAGCCTGATCCTAATTAGGCTTCCACTGGGTGGTCCATCCTCCAGGGCTCCGGGCTCCTCCCATGGTGGGGATCACACTGGCGGGCTTGGCTCTGCAGCTGGGAGGTGGGGGGAACCACCAGGGCAGGAATTTGAGTCATGGCCTCTCTCTGTGCAGCCAGCATCCGCACGCAGCCTCTTCTGTTCACCCCTGTGGGCGGCAACCCCCAGCGTCCCGTCATCCTGGCCCAGCCCTGGCGACCTGGTTTGAGCAGACCCTGCCCACGTGGCTCCCCACCACCACCCCCGCGGTGCCATCCCTCCCCGCCCGAGGGCCATGGTCAAGGTGCTGCTGTTCCCTGCACTTCCATCGGTCCTGGGAGCCACCTGACAGCCGCCTGGGCCTCAGGATGGGGAGGAGACAGGTTCCGCAGCTCAGAGACTTGGTGTGACTCCAGCCACACCACCGAGTGTGGGGTCACAGCTCTGTGTCCTCGGGCAAGTTACTTGCCCACTCTGAGCCTCATTTCCTTACAAATCTACCTGAAGAGTAGCTGGGAAGATAAAAGAAAATGCTACGTAATGAGACAGTCATTTCCTAGGCAGGTTGATAGGGAGTCTAGGGGTCCCCAAGGAGAGAGGGGTCTGGAATTCTCAAGGAGGAAAAAAGGACAAACTTTTTTTCTTTCTCCACATTCCTTAGGATTATATATCAATAATGTATCCTGCCTAAGGACAGTCTTTGGATTCAACCTTCTGTTATTTTAAAATGTTAATTATGGGAGTATACCTGGTCTTTACAAGGATGTATCTTGCCTGAGGACAGTGTTATCTTAAAATGTAAATTATGGGAGTAGGTCGGAGGAGGTCTTTACAACCTCCAGACATTCTTTGGATTATATAACCTCATTGTTAACACTAGCAAGCGGGTACTCTTTCTGCCCCCTTCTGATGCCTATGTCAGAAGCTTTCTCTATCTCCTTTATACTTTAATAAAACTTTATTACACAAAAGTTCCGAGCGATCAAGCCTCGTCTCTGGCCCCGGATTGAATTCTTCTCCTCCGGGGGCCAAGAATCCCGGTGTATTCGTGTGATTCAACAACAACCTTTCAGTAACATCTGCTCTGGGATGCAGCACACGCAATGTGAGGGTGGTGACTGCTAGAGAGAGACCTGCTGCTACACCAACGTGACAACTCGCTTTCGTCCTGGCGAGAGGAGGACCGGCTTCCTGCCCCCTGCATCCGCCGAGGTGCTGGCGATCCCGCGCCAGGCCGGGGGCCGTGCCAATTCTTGGCGTCAAAGGAGGCTGCTGCAGCCACACTCCTGTTTTATCCTGGAAACTGAGCTCTTACTGTTCTGAAAACCCTTGAGACAGGCTCTTGTCTTCTAGTCCTAGAGGTTTAGAGCAGGAAGAAGCTAGAGACTGCCTGACCCCTCCCTTGGCATTTGATGAGAAAAGGCCTGAAAAGCTCAGGATGCGCCAGCAGACGAGGCTCTGGGACTCAGGCCCAGCTGAGCTCCCTGGGCGCGCACTCGGGCCTGGCTGCGCTGGGCTGCAGCCGCCCGCTGGACCCCGTGGTCGCAGCTCACTGCATCTCCTCCCACAGACAAGGGTGAAGGCACCTGAGTCTGCGGCTTCGATGCTGCACCTCCTGCCTCCCGCCAGCTCTTCGTCCTCGTCCTTGTGGACAGACGTGTGGCTGTCAGGGCGATGGGCTCGGCCGGGGCCGTCCGGTGGCTCCGGCAGTCGGACCTGGAACTGGAGTTGGAGAAGCAGCTCGGAGAGGCGCTCCCTGACGCCTTTTCTGGCAGCTTCGCTGGAGCTGTGTTGTGATTGGCAACGGGAGGGCCAGGCGGGGGCTGAGCCAGCCCTGCTTAGGAAATTCACACGGCCAGACCCTCACCTCCAGGCGCGAGGCAGGCTAAGGGGATTCCAAGGGGGCTCTGCGCCTCGACCCCCCGGCCTGGCGTCACCGAGGGCGCCCAGACGCCTCGCGCTCCTCAGCACTCCCTGCCTGCTCCAGCCTTTATTCGGCTCCCCTCTCACAGTCTGCACGGTTGTCATCTGTCTCAACAGCAGTTAGTTTCCGGTGACGGTAGATGATGAGCTTAGGGTGGAAGGCAGGTACTTCATAAACCGTCTGGGGCAGGTGGAGGCTTCCTCGTCCTGGAGGGCATCTGAGGGAGGACGGTCTCCAGGGCAGGTTAGAAATCTGGTCCCACTCGGGTTTATGAGGGTGCGGGTGGCCCCAGGTGCTGCCCCAAGATCACGGCTGTGAACAATGACCTTCCCTGGTATGATCTGATTGGGGCACCCTAACGCTGTCCTGAGGTCATGAGTTTCTTCTTTCCAAGCGTGTAATTGCTTATAATTATCTGGTGGCTCAGTGGTAATGAATCTGCTTCCAATTCAGGAGACGCGGGTTCGATCCCTGGGTTGGGAAGATCCCCTGGAAGAGGAAATGGCCACCTACTCCAGGATTCTTGCCTGGAGAATCCCATGGACAGAGCAGCCTGGCAGGCTACAGTCTGTGGGGTTGCAAACAGACAGTGACTGACCGGCAACAGTCGCTTTTTAATGGCAGCATCTACATGTTCGCACAGTCCTCCCCCCTCCAGCTTGGCTTCCCCTGAGGGCTGTTGCGCCCTAGCAGCCTCAGGTGAGCGTCCTGGCCGGGGACGGGGTGCAGGCAGTTCCCCGTCGCTGCTGATCTTGCCTTTTCCCGTTTGTTTTCAGGCAGGACCCGCCGCTGCGCAGTTTCCAAGGGCTGCTCAATGCGCGCTCAGCATTTCTTTTACAATTTTGCAGGCTTTTGGACACTGGGTTTATTTCACGCTTTCCAGCAGGCCACATGCTCTGTGAGGTGGGGACCCCACAGGCAGTCCCCCTGTCTCCACAAGCCCAGGGTCTACGCTGCTCACGGAGTCGTGAACAGGTAGACTCGAACACCTGAGTGGACTTGACTTGTGAATACGCGAACTCCACAGTCTCTGCCCCTCTGCCCCCGTGTCCGGACAGCCAGCCCCACTCATGATCAAGGCCGTCTCCTTGCGACACTGCTTAGTAACATTCACGTATGATATGAGCCTCAGCTTAATTCCTTCCAGGATGTTTTCCTTATTCTTAATAATTGAATAACCCTTCAAAGCTGCCCTTCTAGTTGGTGGGCCCCAGGAGCCCTGGCCCGAGTCGTCTTCGTGACTCCGCTGTTTGTCCAAGACTGCCTCAAATTCACCCTCCATCCACGTGCTCCTAAGTTGCTGGTACGTCTCTTGGTAAAGATGAGTTCTAAGTTACATGCATGGGATGATGGTGTTTCCTGCAACAACGCACAACGAGGAGCTTCACCCATGCCTTTTCTTTGGATGCATCGTATTTCATGTCCTCTTCATCAGTTCAGAGATCATCCATATTACAAAGAGTATTTCTTCAAATATGTTCTCACTCTTAATCACCAGCTTCTTCTGTTCATCCTTGGTGTGGATGCAAAATCTGTACCAAAGTTTGCAGACAGATGGCCTGTCACTTGAATTTAACCAGCAGATGTGTTTTATTGAGCTGGTACAGTGTTTTAAAAAATACTATGAGCGAATATTTAAGAAAGAGATTTTGCATAATATGCTGGATTTGTGGCTAGCCCACGCTGGCTGCCTTGGGCAGGGCTCTGCTGAGCTGCTCCAGCCTCTCTCGCTGGTTCGCTGCCTGCTGTTCAAATCCCTGAAAGTGCGGTTCCACCTGATTTGTTTTCTTTTTTCAAATTGCAACTGATGTTTTAAAAAATGTTGATATGATAAATGGAAACAATAGCTTTTAAGGGGTTCAAGTTATGGGCTTAAGAATTCACCTGTGTGCATCTTTCTTAGTCACATGGGACTCCCAG
Source organism: Bos grunniens (assembly GCF_055505025.1). Lineage (NCBI taxonomy): Eukaryota > Metazoa > Chordata > Mammalia > Artiodactyla > Bovidae > Bos > Bos grunniens. Next base: position 53,314,854 of record NC_141187.1, read on the forward strand.
AAGCAGTGAACATTTTAGATCAGCAAAGTGAGGAGCAGAGAAAGGAGGCAGCAGTGTCCCTCTTGCTTTGTCAGCTCAGGAGCTCCTCCTCCCCGGCCCTGAGGCCCTGGCCTGGCAGAGGCCGTGCTGTCCTGGGGGCAGTGGGAGGACTGGCCGCTGCGGAGCGGCCTCCTCTCCAGTCCCCGTGGGCCTGCCCAGGAGCCGGCAGGTGTGGGGTGACAACAGACTGGCTGCCGCGGAGACAGGGTGGAGACGGGGCGTCCGTGTCCGCTCAGCCGGGGACCCCGGGTTCCGTCCCCTGCAGAGTCCCTGTGGCCACCGTCCCCTGAGGTTCCCACACATCCTGAGTCAGGTGCTGCTCACACCTGGAGCACCCGCTCCTGGGGGAGCTCTGAGAGGGGTCCTTCCTCGTCCTGCTGGTTCAGAGCCTTCCCTTGGCCTCTGTGTGGACATGAAGCCTCACCCTCTCACTGTACAAATCCTAGCAAAACAGGGACTGTTCCTGTAGGCAGAGTTCATTGAGAACACGTCTGACTGGCAGTAAGCTCTCCCTTGATGGCACCTACAGGAACACATGTTTCACTCGAAGACACAGAAAATTTACTCTGATTCTTGTAAGAAAACCCAGAGCTACAAGACGATACAGTGGACCCTCCCCCTCCATCTGTGATGTGCATGTGTCCATCAAGAAACAGAAAACAATTATTTAAAACCTACAGCAAATCAAAAAGCTAAAAATCGAAACAGATGTCTTCCAAGATAAGGAGAAAACACAAAGAAAGGAAGGCCGGGGCCGCTTGCCGAGATAAACTTAGTAAGAGAGAAAGTGTGGGGGTGGACCCCGGGGGCCTGTGACCAGGCTCAGGAGGGGGCGGGGGTGGGGGTGGTGGGGAGGAGGGGCGCTGGGGGTCTTCCAGTGGCAGGAGCTGGACGTGCCCACCCCTCATGCGGTCCCAGGCCCAGGGGCTCACAGCCCAGCGGCGCTGGCAGGCTGCCCGGCGGGGGATGGAGTCCAGTCCTTCCCAGCGTTTCCCCCACCAGCGCGGGCTGGGGGCTCTCACGGTCATCCCCTCAATCCCCTTTGGCCAGGGCCCAGCCCATGCTCCACTTGGCAAGGCGACTCCTGGCATGTGGATGTGGCTTTCCCAGGCCCTAGGCCCTGGGCGGGCTGGCCAGGGAGGGAGGCATGCGCGGAAATGAGCCGCACTCAGAAGTCTCTCCTCAGTGTCTTTCCCTGAAGACGAGCTTCTGCAAAGCCCTCAGCAGCTTCCGGCAGGGACCTTGGCAGGGACTCGGCACGGCATGCCGGGGGACGGGCCAGGGACCTGGCGTCCAGTCACTGCCAGCATGGACCCTCTGTACCAGGGAGCGGGGGATGAGGAGCACAGAGGGAAAAGCGGCTCCCCCTTGGAGGCAGACCTCGGAAAATGGAGCAGGAGAAAACCACACTGGGCTTCCCCAGCCCACCCCAAAGGCAGGCCTGGGCTCAGGCAGGCAGTGGGCGGTGGCTGGGTGCTCGTGGTCAGGCCTCCCTCACCACCAGCCCTGGCCTCAGTCTGGTCCACCCCATCTCGCTTCATCAGCCTCACACCCTCTGCCCTGTCTGCCCGTCTGCCCAGCCCTGCCTGGGCTGGGAGGGCAGTCGTGGAGGTGGGGGGCTTCGTGTCAATCTCAGGAGTGGGGGAGGCGAGCGCCTGGTTGTGCTGAGGAGGCGGTCACCGAGGCCCCAGGGGCCCCACGCGAGAGGGCGCTCATGCAGGGTGAGAGGGCCACCCACATCCTGGTGGCCACTTACGGCTTCATGACCTATCACAAAGCAGGAGAGGCTGCCTGGTTACATGCTGTTCCTTCTCAGAGGCTCTGGTCCTCCGTGGTGGCCCCTAGCGTCTAGACCTATGGAAAGCATGCATCTCCCCACGGAGCTTCCTACCGTGTGGGAGAGGCTTCCAGGAGCCCGCAGTGTGAGCAGTCGTCAGCTAGGCTGGCGTAAAGACAGCGAGGAGCCGTCCCTCCCTGTAAATGGGTCGTGGGGCGCCTCTCCCCCATGGCATCGAGGGTGGGGGGCGGTGGGCAGGGAGGCAGGGTCCCTGCAGGGCCGAGGCCAGAGGGCAGGGCTCTCCCACCACCCCGACACGTCCCCTCTTGGAGGAAATGCAGCAGACATTTAAATATTTCCAAACCAAACAAGACACCCTGAAGCATCCTCCTGCGCCCGCCGCCCGGATCTGAAAATATCAAACAAGGCGGAGAAGAGGCGCCTCGCGGAAGCAGCCGGCGGGAGGGCAAGACAACAAAGCCAGGCGTGCGGGGCTCCCGCCTGGGCGCCAGGGGCTGCTCTAAACCGGGGCCAGGACCGGGGTGGTCTCCGAGGCATGGCTCCGAGGGTCCCGGCCCCATCCCCGGGCCCAGGTCGCCAGCTGAGCGGCCTTGCAGGTTTCGTGTCTGTCTTCGGCTCCTTCCCACCAGGGCCCGCCTGCTTCCGGCTCTCGTGCCCTGCGGTCCTCAGGGAGCGGTCCTGCGCCCTAATTTGTCCTAAAAAACCTGGCTTGTCCGCAGCGCTTAGATCTGATCTAACGTTTTCATCTGGGCTCCGCCAGCGCAGGGAGCAAAGTCCCAGAACAAAGCTCCGGCCCTTCCCCTGGGAATTCAGAAAACGTTCCTCTAATGCCAGCACAGAATCTGGGGAAGAAAAATGAAAGTTGTGACTCTGACCTCCTACGGCATGTAATTGCTAATAGAGTTGTGGTTTCTTTCTTGGTTTTGTGATCTTGTTTTCCAAATTAAACCCCTCAGTGACTCAGCCTCTGCTCTGGTCCTGGGAGGCCCGCGGGGCTTGGGTTAAAGATGGGCAGCGGAGGACTCGGTCCTGGGGGGCTACTGGCTGGCTCCCTCCCAGGGGTCCCCCCTTGTCCCCAACCCATGGGGGTGTTTCAGTTCTCAGAGGAAATGAGGGAGCAGAGTTTGGGTCCTTACAAGGGAGCCTGGGCCAGACCCCAGAAGGGCGGCCAGCTACCCGCACCCCCATGCCAGGGCTGGGCTCCTGCCGACACCTGGGCGAGGAGCTGGCCGGAAGGTGGGTCGGAACCTGCTCTGCTCTCAGCCCAGGGAGCTGTCTCTCTGGGGTGGGAGGTTTGGGGCTGGCAGAGCGCCAGATTTCCTGGGACCAGGAGCAGGCAGGAGGAAGCCCTAGGGTCCCCTGCCTTTGCCGGCCTGTGGGGGTCCACTCCTGTGCAATGAGAATGGGGTGTCCCCACAGCCTGGGCTGTGTCCCTGGACTTCCTGGACCCACAGCACGACACGCGTGGGCCCCTCACGGATGGCCAGAGACCCTTCGGGGAGCCCCCTCCCTGGAGGCTGTGACCCCCCACCACACACATTCTTTGCCGACCGCCTGCTTCAGTGTGTGGAGCTGGGGGCGCCCGGGGTGGGGGCTGGCCCTCCCAGCTCCCGGTGGACCTGTCTGGGCCCAGCTTTCCTTAGTGTTCCACCTTCATGACACTGTGCGGGTAACTCCCGCTCTTCCCCAGTTCAGCCCGGGAAAGGACCCCTTCCCGGACCTCTTCTCAGGTCTCTCAGGACCTGGGCTCCTCCACGCAGGGCCTGTTTGATGCTCCAGCCTCAGGAGTGCGCCCCTCCCCGTCTCCCCAGGGAGTTACGGGGTCCTAGCTTGGAGCGTGGGCTGGAGGGGCCGGGGCTCCCGAAGGAGCACGAACCTGGCTCCTGGTCACCGAGGGGCGGATGCAGACAGGCGGATGTGGACAGGCAGCCCGGCCGCACCAGGGTTGTCCGCTCGGCCCCAACCTGGAGGCGGGCGGGCGGCGGGCGGCAGGCGGCAGGCTGTAGGAAGTCAAGCTTCTGTTCAGCCTCGAACTTGGTTTACAGTTGTTCCGGGATGAATTCTGTCCTGTAAAATCCTCACCCTTGATGACTGACTGCGAGGTGGGGTTGCTACAGAGGTCAGAGAGTCGCAGGGAGGTCCCAGAGGAGGCCCTGATCCAACAGGACCGGGATCCCTAAAGCCCTGGGGCGCCTGGGCCCAGAGGCAGACAAAAGGACAAGGTCGTGAACACGCAGAGAGGAGGCGGCGTCTACCCACGTGGAGGAGCTTCAGGAGGAATCAGCCCCTGGAAATACCTGGCTTCAGGGCTCCCGGCCCAGGACACTGAGAAAATTAACGCCTCCCGCTTAGGCCCCCTGATCTGTGGCCCTCTGTCACCGCTGCCCCCGCAGACGAGGGCAGAAGCCTCCTAACCTGCCCTCTCGGGCCCCACACCTGGGCCCCCGTGTCCTGCTCCGAGCATCCTCGGGGGCAGTCTGCCCCCTGCAGCTCTACCAGGCCAGGAATCCGTCTCCCACCCGCCCACCCTGTGCGGGAACCGGCTAAGCCCCTGCAATCACCCTGCCGCCCCCAAACCCGGGACACGGACCTGTGCCCTGCTGCCTGTTTAGGACACTGAGACCCAACCACCCCAGTGCTGCTGCCTCAGCCCGGCGGCCCTCTCTGCCTGCCTCTGCTCGGGGCGCACACACGGACGCCGAGAGGAGAAGCTGTCTGAAGACCTCCGGGGCACGTTCTCCTGAGCAGGTGAGCTTCCTCCACAGGCGATTTCTGGGGAAGCAAAGGCACCGGGCTCCTCCCTGTCGCCTGGAGCAGAGGGACGGTCCGCACGCGGGCCAGCCAACCGTGCCCTCGAGGCTGGGCAGCGACGTTCCCTGGTGTTGCTGGGCGGGTTCTGACCCGGGTGGAATCCAGGCCGCTGCCTCGTGCCTCTCGAGCTCGGGTCCTGATGTGAAGGGTCAGCCCGACAGGCCCCTCCCAGAGCTGCTCTCCCCCCTGCAGGGAGCACCGAGCGCTCAGAGGTGGGGGGTGCAGAGCCCACGGGGACCTCGGCCCTTGGAGGAGCAGCCCATGCCCCCACCCCAAGTGCCATGTGTGTCTGGGACAACTGTGGGTCCCACCCTGGTTCCAAGCTGTGGCCTTGCCTCTGGCAGCAGGTCGGTTTAGCCTTTGAAAACAAAAGTGACATTGAAAAGAGGCTGTTTTCCTGCTTCTAGAATCAGAGGAGGGGAAATTCCTGTCTTTAGAGAAGGAAGCCTCAGAAGGCAGTTATTAAACTGCTGTGGTCAATTTGGAGACTTGGAACGACAGCAGGTGTGATGCAAGGCTGGGCTTCAGCTCTTGGGCTGGAAGCCCACTGAACAAGAGGCGGCGTGTGAGCGCGTGTCCACGTCTCCGTGTGTGTCTGCGGGCGGCGTGTGAGCGCGTGTCCACGTCTCCGTGTGTGTCTGCGGGCGGCGTGTGAGCGCGTGTCCACGTCTCCATGTGTGTCTGTGGGCGGTGTGTGAACGCGTGTCCACGTCTCCATGTGTGTCTGTGGACGCATCTGTGTATGGGTGACCATGTCTGTCTGTCCACCTACATGTATGTGCATGTGCGTGTCTGCCCACTTAAGCAGGGCCTCTGGCACTGGCCCAGGCACCAGGCTCTCCCAGTCAGTGCTGGGTCCCCCACTTGGCCCTGATGGATGGAGTATTATCAGCGCACAGGGCCTGGGGGCCCTGCGTCCCTCCAATCCCCCATTGGTGCTTCCCTCCTACTCAGGAGGAACCAGGATCACTGATTCCTGTGAGGTTACACCTTGTGGCCACGGGGTGGTGACCCCTTCCCGGTGTGGGCTGGGGCCAGAGCCTCCCATCCCCCTACCCGGTGCTTCACGCCCCCACCCAAAGCTGCCGGGGGGCAGGCAGTGTGCCAGGCATGGCACCGGTGTGGACACCAGCTAAACACAGCTGGATGGCCGTCTCCGTCTGAAACCCACGACGATAAGGCCTTCCTTAGAGGGTTTCTGTAAAACATAAACAAGATCGTGTTCATTAGCGGTTGTCAATCCCACCCGAGCCGCAGAGGCAGCTGGGGGCCATCTGAGGACCGCCGGGGCCAGGCCCCCCGGGAGCCGACTTCCCTGGCTGGGGGTGACATGCATGGCGTTCAGAGCTCCCCAGGTCCCCACCAGGAGCCAAGGCCACCCACTACTGTGGTGGACAAGTCACCAAGTAACAGCCATTGACTCGCTCTCCCTGGACCGAATGCCAGCCTGGTCACTTCGAATTTCAACCCAGGAAAGCAGTTCCTGATGGAGGTTCTTCTTCTTGAAGAACAGCCATTAGTGGGGGTTGTCCTGTGGTTCAGCCACTCACCCCCCCACCACATTCTCCTGGTGGTTCAGATGGTAAAGAATCCGCCTCCAGTGCAGAAGACCCAGGTTCGATCCCTGGGTTGGGAAGATCCCCTGGAGAAGGAAACGGTAACCCACTCCAGTATTCTTGCCTGGAGAATCCCAAGGACAGAGGAGCCTGTAGGCTGCAGTCCAAGGGGTCGCAAAGAGTCAGACACGACTGAGCAACTAACACTTTCTACCTGTCAGTGCTGGGGTGGATGGAGTAAGGAAGACCATGGTGGTGTGGTCACACGGGGGAGGGGAGCCCCAACGAAGAGACGCCCCCTGTGGCAGCTCAAGCCCCCACCCCCGTCTCTGTGCCCTGCCTCTCCCTCCCCTGTGGTGGACAATGTGGGGTGACAGGATGGGCCTGGGGCCACGGTGGGGAGAAGCATGGGAAATGGACTGGGGGTCCCAGGCCACGTCCCAGCCATGCGAACGACGGCTATGGCAGAGAGAGGCTCCCAGACTCAACAAAGTGGGAGCAGCTTGTGACTCTGGGGAGCTCTGCCCGTCCCGGGCGGTGCTGAGCTGTCGGGGGTCAGGCCCCCACACCTCTCTTGTGAGACAGCAGTTCCTGGGCTGAAGGGGGCCCTTCCGGAGGGGACACTTGAGGCACCTCCTTCAGCACCCACTCCCAGACCCCCTCCTCACTCTCACACACTCAGGCCGAGACCCCCGGGACTGGAGCCCTGAACACATGCCAGTCAGTAGCCGCACACTCAGGGCTGAACTCTGAAAGAACTTCCAGCACTTTCATTTTCTCCCAAATGAGCTTGGCATCCGTGAGCTGTGACCCAGCCTGGCCCGGTGGCTGCATCTGGGGTGTTTTCCTTGCTCAGATAGGATTTCGTGGAGGCAGTTTTGGTAAAATATATTTCCGCTCTGATAAAATATATTAAAAAACATTTCCATGCTCAAGAAGCTGCTGCCTGTTCTGAATTAATCACCATTATGCTCGCTCAGTCACTAGGTGACTAGGTAGATAGGAATCTACAAGGGAGGTTTTCTTTCGGGAAGGAGGTGCTAATTCCATCTAATACCTGAAGATTTTCCTGGAAATCAGACTTCCACTTTCTAAAATGTAAGTCGAGATGATTCTCCCCAAATGCTCTGACCGTTGCTGCAGCAGTTGAGAAGCTTTGAGCATGAACAACGGGAGAATCCACTTACGTGCCCAGAATCCTGGCAGAAGTCAAGGAAAGCAGAAGACCGTGGGCTTCACAGTGGTGCCTGTGGTGGCCGCAGGACGCCATGGGCTCGGAGGACCACAGCCCTGCCTCAAGGCTGCTCCGCTCCTGTCAGGACGGGAGCTCCTGCGAGACAGAGCCCCCTCTGCAGACTGCTCCCTCTCTCCCACCCCTGCCACTGCTACTGCCTGACCCATCTGTGTCTGGGGGTCACTGAGGGGACCTTTACCTTCTCTCTGTTCCACCCTCTAAAGATTTTTATCACCAACAAAGGAATTCCTTTTCCTGCCTGCTTTAATCACCACTGCTGTCTGTCTGGAGAGCTGTGACGTCACTAACCCAGACTCTCGGTACCGAGGTAGAGAGGCCTCAGTGCTTCCACCTGAGCTCTCTGCAGAGGTGACTAGAATGGAATAGGGCATATCGTGGCTTTGGATAAAAAGGGGGTTTCCACTTCCTTGTGCAGGGCTCAGCTCAAAGTTAGGCCTTACATTTCCCAGGGGCCAGTGATCCATCAGAGACATTTCTGTGTGCAACCTGCTTTCAAAAAGCCTTCTCAGATCTTTGCCTAACAAATTAACGTACAAGCCTTAACACCCACCGTCTGAACCTGTAAAATCTCTGTAATTCAGACTGCACTGCTGGGCCTGTGGGTCTCAAAGTGTGCTCCTGGACCCACTCTGCCAGCATCACCCGGGAGCTGACTGGGGATGCGGGCTCCTCGGACTTATCAGAGTCGGGGTGGGCCCAGCAGCCTGTGCTCCATCAGCCCTGAGTGACCGATGTGGCCACCGCACCCGCGTCTGCAACGCCAGACAAAGGAGCCTCGTCAGTGACACTGCTGTCACTGGGCTTCACCGTGGTGGGCTTCCCAGGGTCAGCCTTTTTTTCAAAGTGGCACCCCTGCGTACAGCCACGCAAAAGTGTTATTTTTGCAGTGACATTTGCTCACTTAGTGTCTTTGTCACATTTTGGTGATTCTTATGCTATGTGAAACTTCAGCATTAGTATTTATTATTCTTATGTGTATCACGGTGGTCTGTGATGAGCGGTCTTTGATGTCACTGGGATACCATGGCTCACTGAAGGCTCAGACGAGGTTCAGCATTTTTAACAATTATTCGTTTGCACTTGGTTCTGGCTGTGCTGCGTCTTCCGTGCTGCATGTGGCTTCGGTGGTTGCCCCACAGCGCATGGGATGCTCCCGGACCAGGGATCAGATTCCCGTCCCCTGCATTGGCAGGCGGATTCTCAACCACTGGACCACCAGGGAAGAGCCGGGGTCGAGCATTGTTAGTGATAAAATGTTTTAAAATTGAGGTCTGCACACTGCTTTTTGGACACAGTGCTACTGGCCTCTTGACAGGCCCCAGCAGCGTGCACACATGACTTTCGCCTGCCCTGGGAAACTAGAAGTTTATGTGACTCACTGTATTGCAGCGTTTAGTTTAAGCCGAGCCCACTGTATCTCTGAGGTCTGTCTGGGCGGATCTGCGACAGGACCGGCGTCCTCACGTCAGAGGAGTCGGAGGAAAAGCACCAAAACGGCCACTTGGGGCACCGCGGACCCCGCATCCCAGGCGCCGGCCGGCTCTCACCACGAGGGGGCACGCTGGGCTCGCCGGGCCGGCCGCAGCCCTCCTCGCACGTCATTCTCTGTATAAACAAGTTATGTGCAAGTGTTTAGGATATAAATTACGACCATGCCGGCTGCCTTGCAAGGAATGTAAACACAGCACTGTGGTCGGAGCAGACTCTGAAACTGACTTCATAATTTATAGCAGGCCCCCGAGTAGCTCAGAATAAAAGGGGGAAAAATCCCTATTTAACTGCAAAGATGATAAAGCAGACACAAAAAAATGTTTAAATCACAGCAAGATTTTGGAAAATATGGAAAGGAAGCCTCAGGATTAGGCAGACAGTTAGGACTTTGTAAAACAAGATGTTAAACTGAGACTGTCTTTGGACTGAAAACTCACTCGGCATGCAAAAGTCCCAGGGTGGGAGATGTCCACCCTGGGGTATCGGGGGCCTGGTGACTGACCGGGGGACAGCTTGCAGGAAGTGGGAATCCAAGGTGAGTCCTCAAAGTGGACTCAGCACCTGGAGAACCTTTGCCTCGCTCAGGGGTCTGCAGGCTGCTCCTTAGGGCTGGCCGGCACCAGGCCCTCTGCCCAGGCTGGTCTCCTCTCTTGGTCCAGAAGTTCTCAGCCCGGCCTTCAGCATCTGTGACTGGGAAGGCCTGGAAACCAAGCAAGAAAGGAAATGGCCAAGAGGGAATCCCAAGGGAAACCACGGCTCCCTGGAGAAGGACGGATGGGAGCAGAGAGGCAGACCGGGGCGGCACGTGGGCGCCGACCTCTGTGCCCCGAACTGGGGGTGGACACATGCCTCATCCTGCTTCTGTCCCTGATGCCAGGACTGCCCACACCCTCCTCACCTTCCCCTCCAGACACAGGGATCTGACGGCCACCTAAGGATGCAGGGCCTGTGTCCTGGGCACCTGCCCTCTGCTCGCAGCCGGAGGAGGGCAGCCCAGCCCAGCCGGTGGGGAAGCGAAAGCACGGTGCAGAGGCCGGGCACTTGGGAAGGACAGCGAAGGGCAGGGGCGCCTGGCTTTCCTTTAAGCTCCTTTCACTTTCTGGCTTCGGTTTGGCCAGAAAGAGCGAGGGTGAAGCAAAGAAATAACAGAAAACGTTTCTTCTTCCCTTTCTCTCCTGAGAAGACCCGCAATCAGAACCTGGCCTGCGTTACTCAAGGCACAGACCCCACACCACGCCAATTACACAGCTTAGAAAAAAATCCTGCCCAGTGTAGAGTTGCATCATCCTGGCGATCAGATGCCCATGGAGGAGAGAGGTCCCCCCCGGCAACTATTTGTTATATACATTTTATTGAAAAAATTGTACATCAAAATAGTTTGGCAAACTGTAAAAGTATACATAAGTGCAAATATATCCTCCTTTTAAGATACAAGCAAAGTGTGAGTATACACGAAGATCATAAAAATATCTTTAAACTATGGTGGTAGAAAACAGCCTTGTAAAAACGTTGTATTGTCACAATACTGGAGACCACGTTTCTTAAACTAGACACATCATTGCTAAATACTTTCTTGATAATGTTCTTTGGCACCTGGATCCAAAGGTAGTGTTTGGCAAAATACAGCTCTCCCACTGAGCCAGGCAACAAGATGAGGCTCTCTTGGAATCTTGTGCTGGGCACTGCCTTTTTTAAAAAAAGAGCACACACATTTTCCATAGACAAAGAAAAACACACACACACACACAGCCCGTCTGCCTGTTTCAGACCCTGATTACTGAAGGCAATGAAGATCCCAGAGTTCCACGTCTGTGTTTTCTGCGTGGTAAGTTTTCACCATCTCCCGTCGCTGGGAGCCTCCGTGTGTTTGGGGCATTACCTCACCGGGGGTTGTCCTCCTACCAAGAGTGGACAAACATCAATGCGTGACGCTCACCTGGGGTCTCCAAGTGACTGGCGTGGCCACGCTGGGAGTCCACCTCGGTCATCGCCCGGGGGGCAGCGGGGGCCTGGGCCGGCCCCCGCCCTGCGTTCACATGACACAGGGCTTAATGTCCTGGCAGACGCTCTGATGGTGGTGGTGGTGGTAGTAGGGGCCGCTGGCAGAGGGGTGGAAGGAGGAGATGCCGTTGAAGTTGAGGACGAAGTCTTTCCTGTCGCACACAGGCGTGGAGTGGTGCTGGTATCGAGGGAGCCCCACTGAAAGGGGAGAGAAGAGAAACGCTCTTCAGAAACGTTTGTTCCACTAGGGCACGGCCTGTGATTCTTAAAATTGTCCTTTAACATGCATCTCTTTGACTACAAGCGGGTGGGCCTGTCTTTCTATTGCTGAAAACCTGGGAGAGGAAACCCAGCCCCAGAATGTCTGAGTGTCAAGCTTTGGCCACAGGATGACTCTTGGAATTCCGGTTTGCTATTTGGTTTTGAGGGGCCCACAAACACGGAGCACAGGCCGCTTACCCAGAAGCCAGGCTCTCGTTCCTGAGTTCCTATTAATCCTGGAGGCCGGAGGGGCTCTAACAGCCACCGGCCCGGGCCCTGGGCACTGGCCCTAGGGCTCCCAGCCCAGAAACACCACGGGCTCCCTCGCTTCTGGTTTCCAGCCCCTGCCCCGCATTATTTCCCAAACAACTGATCGCCAGGCAGTGGCAGGAGGAGCGGAGGGGGCAGAAAACACTGGCGGGGAGAGGGGCCGGGAGAACGCGCCCGTCCCGGGGTCGTGCCTCTAGACAGGGGAGAGCCCAAGGACAGGGCCTGCCCTTGGGCAAGGGCTCGGCCGCGGCCCCTCCGCCGCGCCGGGAGCCCCTGGAGCGCCGGGCCGGCCCGTAGCCTCTTCCCGGACCTGAGGCCGGCCTCCTGTCGCCGACTTTTGCTTTTGCTTTCTCGGCGCCTCCGGCCCGGGGGCGCGCAGTTGGCTGGGGGTCCAGGGGCAGGCCTCTCAGGCCCCGCTGGGCTAGGCCTGCTCCCTGAGGGCTCTCCAGCCTCCCGCGCTGGGGAATCCGCAGCCCTCACCGGTGCCCGGCGGGCGGTTCTCCGCGCGCACACCCTACCCCGCGGCCCGGCGCCTCGCCGGGTCGCCCTGCGCTTGCGGAGCCGCCCGGCAGCCCCGTGGCCAGAAGCTCGGCCCATGTTCGGCGTCGGGCGGCGCCGACTGCGGCCCACCGCGCGCCCAGACGCGAGTCCCTGCGGCCGCGCAGGTGCTCCCGCCCCCAGGCTAAAGCACCTGGCGGCGCCGCTTCCCGCGGCTCTAATCCGCGGCCCCCTGTGGCGCTTCGATGAGGCCGAGGCCGAGGGGCCTCCTCGAGCACGCCGGCCTGGGTCTTCCGGGGCGAGCTGGGTGCGCGCTCCGGACTCTTTCTCGGCCTCCCTGCTCCACTCGCAGCCCCGGGTTCCTGAGGGACCTGGCCCGGGAGACGGCCGCCAGGCCGCGGGGAAGAGCGTTGGCGGAGGCGGGGGTCAGGGCACTGGAGGGGCGGTGGGGGTGAGGAGGGCGAAGCAGAGCGTCCAGGCTGGCCAGGGACTCCTCAGGCCGCAGACTCGGCCCGAAGGGCGCGCGAGCCCTGGGGCTTGGGAGGCGGAGTCCCTTCTCCTCTAGAGGGGCTGTGCCCGCCGGTCTCCGCGCTTCTGGGACCTGGGCGCGCCTGGTGTGCGGGGCGGGACGAGGGTGGCCTCTCAGAATGGTCAGAAAGCTCTGTCTGCGCGATTTGGAAAGTTTAAGGAAGTGTTTCAGGCCAACAGCGAGGCCTCGGGGTGCAGGTGGTGGCCTAGCGGGCGGCCGAAGCGGGGACCCGGGAGGAGAGGCCGCGGCGCCCGCAGGCGAACCGCTGGGCGGGAGAGCGCAGAGCGCGCCGCGCGCCCGGCGCTGATTGACAGCCAGTCCGAGGGGGTTAAAGAAAATAAGAGCGGAGGGTCGGCTGTGTTGGTTACTTGTTGAAATTCCCATAAAACTGAACAAGACTCCGCTCTCAGTGGGTTGAGTCAGGCTGGAATCCTCTCCGGTGTGGTCCGCCCAGACGGTCTTTGTTTAGTTAACCTCTGAGACCCGCAGTTAAAAGGCCTATTCGGGAAACTTCACCGTCCAGGGATCCAACATCTTTTGCCCATTTCTGGGCTTCCTCTCTCCCTGACGCTCTGCTCCCACGCCGATGCACGAACGTACAGTGCAGGCGTGTCAGCCTGGAAACCCTCTTCCAGGTGCGGTGGGTATGGGTCTGCTCCAGCCCCGCTTGCCCTGCACACCAGCGTGCCGCAGAGGGGTTAATACGAGGTTTATCTCCACGGTCCCCATAAACCTGGCTAAATATTCAAATTCCCTCCTCCACCCCGTCTGCCCCTCCCACCTCTCACCGCCTTAGGCAAGTCAATAAATTTTCATAATCTGCAACCAGCACGGTTTACACCAGCAACACTGCAAGTGGGGCCCAAGGGCAGGCCTTTCTCAGGGGAGCCCCCTGGGCCCTGGGGCCTGTGGGCCTGGGCCGCACCCGTGTGTCATCGACTTGGGCCCACTGAGGGGAGGCCGGGGCGCCGCTCCTCCCTGGCCACATGTCCCTCCTGTGATGGTCCCCCGGCCCCTCTGTTCCTGGAGGCCCTGCCTCCCTGCTCCGCACACCTCTCAGCAAGGCCCAGTGCAGCCTACCCCGTGCCCTCCTGGGGACACAGCGTTTACTCTCAGGTGAAAGCACAGCAAAACCGACTTTAAAAGACAAAAGAAAGCAGCCACGGCGCCCTGGCCAAGGTCCCCTAAGGCGCGAGCCTTCTCCCTCGGGCAAGCCAGGCCTGAGCCCTGCAGCCCGCGGAGACTCTGGACACCCGCGCTTCCTTCCCTCCTGGAGGGGTGGAAACTCCGGAGGCCCGGCGGGGGCCAAGGGTATGGGGGAGGCCCTGTCACCCCACCCTCTCCAAAAGGGCGCCGGCGTTGCCCAGGCCTCGGCCGCCAGAGCCGGGAGGCCAGAGGCAATGGCCCGCGGCTAGGCAGCACGTTACCTGGGAGGTCCTCGCGGGCGTTTTGATGCAGGTAACTCTGCTCCAGCGAGTAAGAAGACATGCTGCTGTGCAGGCCTGCGGGGGCTGCAGGGGTGCTGCCCGGCGTCAGGGCGGGCGGCTGCTTGAGGTAAGGCGAGGCGCCGGGCGAGCTCCAGTGCGCCGCGGGGCTGGTGTAGGGCGAGTGGCACTCGATGGCGCTCGCCACGGCCGGGGACGAGGGCACGGGGCTGCTGCTGCTGTCCGGGCCGTAGTCCCCGCCGCCGCCGCCGCCGCCGCCGCCAGCCGCGCCGACGGCCCCGGGCCCGGCGGGCACCGGGCAGCTGGCCATGTAGGTGGAGCCCGGGTTGGGCGACATGTGCGGGACGTGGTGGTGGTGGTGGTGGTGGTGGTGCGGGTGTGCGTGGCCCGGGGCGCCGGCGCCCGCGTCGTAGCCCGCCGACATCATGTCGAGGCCGCCGTAGCCGCCCTGCCCGTGGCAGCCGAGCGGCGCCGACGGGGGCGCCTGGAAGTCGAAGCCCTGCGGCAGCAGCGAGGCCCCGAAGCCCAGGCCGCTCACCACGCGGTGGTACATGGGCTTGAGCGCCTGGCACTTCCGCCTGAAGCCGCGCGGCCGGCGGCGGAACGAGCCCTCCTCGAACATGAACTCGCTGGCCGGGTCGATGGTCCAGTAGTGGCCCTTGCCCGGCCGCCCGAGGCCCTTGGGCAGCTTGATGAAGCACTCGTTGAGCGAGAGGTTGTGGCGCACGGAGTTCTTCCAGCCCTGGTAGGCGCCGCGGAAGAAGGGGAAGCGCGCCTGCAGGAACTGGTAGATCTCGCTGAGCGTCAGGCGCTTGGCGGGCGAGCTCTGGATGGCCATGACGATGAGCGCGATGTACGAGTAGGGCGGCTTCTCCGGCCGCCGCAGCCCCGCGCTCGCCTTCTTGGCGCCCCCGCCGCCCGCGCCCGCGCCCGCGCCGCCGCCCGCGCTCTTGCAGGCGTTCGGGGCCGCGCCGGCCGAGGAGGCGGCCGAGGACGAGGACGAGGACGACGAGGCGGCCTCCAGGGCGGCGGCGGCGGGCGGCGGGCTCATCAGGGCGGCCTGCAGCGCGCTGGGGCCCGGGCTGCGGGCGCGGCGGAGCGGGGCCGGCGGCGGGCGCGGCGGGGGTGGCGGCGGCCCGCCCTCGGAGGTCATCGGGCGCCCGGGAGCGGGGCCGGGCGGCGGGGGCGGGCCCGGGGCCGGGCGCGGGGGCGCGGGAGCGCGGGCGGCCCAGAGGCCGGGCGAGCGCCCTAGCCCTCCGCCCGGGCTGCAGCCGCAGCCGCTGCGAGCCAGCGCCTCGCCGTCGCCTCCCTCAGCCCTGCCGGCGCTTCTGGCCGAGGCCGCGGGCCGCCGGCGGCGCCCGGCGCATCCCTCCCCGGGCCTCGGGCCCGGCCTGCGCGGCGGCCTCCGGGCCGCGGAGCCGGAGCGGCCGGGCGGCTGCGCGGGCGAGCGGCGACCGCGGCCGGGACCCCGGGGACGAGCCCGACGTCTCCCCTCAGGAGCGCGGCTCGCTCTGTCTCTCGGACTTCCTCCTCCCGCGCCTCCCCCGTCCCCCCACCGCCCGCCCCCTCCTCCCCGCCCCCCCGGAGGGCGCGCGGGGCCGGCGCTCACTCCTCCCCCCGCCGCCGCCGCTCCCTCGCTTATCTCGCTCCTGGCTCTCCGGGGTCCCCCTTGGCCTTTTAATGCCTCTGCCGGGCGCTCGCCCTGTCCCCCACCCACCCCCTTGCAAGCCTAGGGATCGCACCCCGGCTCACATTTGCCTTGGAAGACACCGCCGCCCCCGCCCCGCAGAACCCGACCACCTAGACTTTAGGGAACCTCCTTTCTCTCTGCCCCCGACAGCACCCCTGTCGCCCATCCCGGAGCCAAGCGCCCCCGGCGGCGCGGCCCACCCGGCTCCTCCCCTCCCCTCCCTTTCCCCTCTCCCCCCACCCCCCTCCCCCGCTACCCCTTCCCCCCGCTTCCCCCCCTCCCCGGGCCGGTCCTCTGCCGAGTGTGCGGCCGCCGGACCTCCGTAGCCGCTGCCCCTGCGCCCGCGCCGACGCCGTCCGCCCGCCGCGATCAGAGGCTGCCGAGCCCCCGCCGCGCGCCGGGCGCCCGACGCCCAGAGGTAACGCGCCGTCCCCGCTCGGGCCCGCCCTGCAGCCCCCGCAGCGGCGGCCAAGGCCGAGGCCCGGCCCGTGGAGAGTCTCCTTTCAGGTCGGAGAGGACGCCTGTTTGCTTCTGTCCCCACTTCCTTTCGTTCCCACTTGAGAGTTTGTACAAAATGCAGGAAGAAGGCCCTGAGGAGTGACAGGACTGAGGTGGCCGGGTTTGTTGTCTGTGTCGAGGCGGGGAGGCTGCTGTCACCGGCTTGACACCCCGGGCCCCCGCGCCGCCCCCGCCGGCCCGCGAGCCCCCTCGAAGCTGCCCCCCAGGGACAGAGCTCCACCCAGCGTGGCCGGTCCTCTCCAGCTAAGCAAGAGGCAGGCCGGGACGCCCTCCCAGTGAGCCTGGACCGTTAGTTTCTGGATTACACGTGCAGGGACTGGGCTGGAAGGGGGGGCCGGGGTCGGAGGACTGGGAGCCGTTGGGGCCACAGAGGGATGATGGGGGTGCCCGGAGCGGGTGCTGCAGACCGCGGACCGCAGGGGAGGCAGGGCTGCTCAGAAGGGACGGCTCAGCGGGGCGGAGAGAAAGAGAGGTGGTGCAGGGTCCCAAGAACGTGGCGGCCAGAGCCGCCCGGCTGGAACAGGCTCGAGGCGGGCCCTGGGGCTACCCCAGGTCTTCGGGCGGCCCTGAGCCCAGGGCTGCTCCCGGCTGAGCGCGCCGGTGGGGCTGGAGAGGGGAGACGGAGGGCGGGAGGGGAGGCTGGGGGCTGGGCTGGGCTGGCCCCAGACAGTGACCTGAAGTTGAGTGGAAGCAGGCTTTTTCCATCAAACCCTGCCTGGATACCACACACAGAGGCCGAGTGTCAGTTTACTGCCCTGAGCCCGGCTCCTTTTCCCTAAGCTCCACTGTAATTAGACAAAGAAAACCTAAATTAGCTGAACAGGCGTCGACAGCTTCCTCCAGAGCACCCCTGGTACCTACATGGGAATGTGTCCGAAAAGGGCTTGATTGTAGCCGAGAGTCAGCTAAGAAAACACGGCCCAAATGAACTCAGTTTACCGCTCATTTCCAACAGAAAAAAGAAACAAGCCGCTCTTTTCCGGATGGGATGTTTTGGTTGAGATGGGGAAGGGGCTTTGCAGTTGTTTCCACTTCTAAGAATTCCTTTCTGAGTGACTGGTGAGCGTCTTTTTTTTCCCCCCTTTTTGATAGGGGCCCATTAATTTCACGGTGTTTTTTCTCTTACCCCTTTTGTCATTTTACAGGGAATAACTTAATTACAAGTAAAAGTGGAAGTATTCAATAAATAGTGTGTTTACTAAATCAATGCTTTAAATGTCTGAAAAATAATGAAATACAGTAGGAACTGAGTGAGAAAAGGATATCTGAAAGGAGCTCCCCTGTGTGTGTGTGTGTGTGTGTGTGTGTGGCAACTGGCACAGCTGAGAAGCACAGGGACAAGGAAGGCAGTCATCTCCTTTGGAGCTGGGAGTGGCAGGCAGTGGGTTTGGGGAAAATTCAGTAAGCTGATGTGTCACTGGCTCTCAGCCCTCTCTGATTTCTGCACCTGGAATTCTGGGTCCCTTGGATCTCAGGTCCTAAAAGCTTTTAGGATCCAGAGAGTGAAGAAAAAGCACCAACCCTAAAACCAGGACAAAGTTAGTGATAACCTTGCATACCCGTAGTTCTCAGTTTGGGAGTCTTTTTGAGAATATGATGGAAGCTATGGAGCCTTCTTCCAGAAAAAAATATTCTCAATTTGCCCAGGATTTTAGAGGGTTCATGGATACTCATTAAAAAAAATACTATACATTTTTTGGCTTCTACCAACTTACCTGCTTAAGTCATCAACAGTTTTTAAAACTGCTTTGCCATCTAAATGATGGTGCTTCCCATTTTACCTAAACCCTCTGAACTTCCAAGACACACACGCCTGCAGCCTGGGGAGAGTCCTAGGAGGCCAGGCAGATGCTGGGGAGGCAGGAGGCTTTGGGCAGCAGGTCTGCAGACCTGGGCCCCCTCCCCAGGGTCTCATTGCTGCCCTGTGCTCCAGGACCTTCTGGAGGTTGGGGCCCCTCGTTATCTGAGCAGCAAGGGGCTCCTCGTCAAACCTCTTTCCTGGAGCTCTCCCTTCTGCCTTTGGAAGCCGTTCCATGTGTTCCTCGTAGGTTTCACTGCATTCATCTCATGTGACCCTCAGGTGGTCCTCTACCTTCCCCTTTAGGGATAAGGAAACTGTGGGCCCAGAGGTCAGATAATCAGTCACCCGTGGACAAGTGACAGACCCAGCCGGAGCTCAGGTCCGGGGTCTCAGCCCAGCACTGCTGCCACTGCCGGGCAGCAAAGCCTCTGGGAACTTTGTTTTAATTACTGTTTTATACACATCTCCTGGGTGCGCATCATGCAATACCAGTTATGTCAAACTCTCTGTCCCCGGTAGGAATACCTGAATTTCTGTGTGGCAGAGGGTTGAAAAGGAAAGTTGTGTTTGTTTCTGAAATAGCCTTGCTCAGAAGGCTTCCGTGTTTCCAAGCTCTTCCTGATAGACTTTCACCATCTTATAAACAACAAAAGTCTTGACTTCTATCTTAGGGGAAGGAAAGGTATGGTTCCTTAAAATGAGTACAGATCCAACCAGGCACTCCTCAGTTAACCAGAAATAGCGGGGTGCCCGGGGTCCCCTCCGCATCCCCAAAGCTGACCCCTCTCAGGTTGACTGTCTCCATCTGGGCTGTGGGTTCCTTTCTGCTGCAAACCCCAAGGTCCCACCCCCTGCCCCAGCGCAGGGGAATGTAAACTTTGGGAAGCCTGTGTTTCTCTGATTTTGTTCTATAATCGGCATTTTATTCTAGGAAATCTCTTCATTATTGTGGTTTAAGTTTTATGTTCTTAGCATGCTTCTCAGCTGCGTGGGTTTTACATGAGATGGCTTAGACTAAACCAGCTACCCACCGGAGACGCACCCATACCGCCCTGCTTGCGGCCCTCTGAGACCTCCATCACCAGCACCCTGGCCCTGGGCCTGCCCTCTCTTCCCCGCCTAGGGAGTCACCGGTGCCTGATTCCCATGGAAAGTGACCACCCGCCCAGCCTGTGCTTTGATGCACAGCTAAGGTGGCCGCTCCAGAGGGCAGGGCCGCCCAGGGAATGAGCCTGTGTGAGGAAGCGTCCCAGAGGCCCATCTAAAAACTCTGATTTACAATAGAAAGTCTGGCCCCAAGGCCAGGAGGAGGCGCCGGCTGGGCTTGGAGAGGGCACCTGGGTCTGAGCGGCAACATCGGGAATTTTACACCCCTGTCTGCTGGCCTTCCTCGGCCCAGAGCACCAGACCTCCAGGTTTGAAAGCCAGTCACCCAATTTCCAATGTTTATTTAGATAGATTCTTCCGCTCTCCAAAGCTCGTGTCCCGGCGGGCAGGACGCTTTTACAGCCACCTTCCTGAATCCATGGGTGGGCCCCAGATCCCCAGCCCTGGCAGTGGGTGGGGGGCAGACTTGGTCACTCTCTTGGCTGATGGGCGGTGCCTGGGAGGAGGGCAGGGGTCCCGCATCTTCCATCCCTGCGGTGCCGTGCTTCTAGGCCCCCCTACGCTGGGAAACGCATCTCTCGGGTGCTTCTGGGAGCTGGCCCAGACACCCACCGGCCCCCGCTTGCTGCAGCCCCACAGTGGACCAGCCTTGGGTCTCTCCCCGTCGTCCTGCTGTGTTCACTGGGGAGGCGGGCAGGGCTTGAGCAGTGTTCCCGTGGCAGGGGTGGTCATCCCTCCCAGGGGTGGGAGCTCTGACGCGCCCAAAGGAGAGGAAGGGCAGTGCTGGAACAGACACTAGGTGTCCGTCTCCTACGGGGGCGGCTCCAGTACGCTTCCAGTGGTGAAGCCTGTCCCAGGCATTCCCAGTCTTGGGAGAAAACAGGAGGAACAAGTGGGGTGCTGGAGCCCCTCTGCAAGATCATTGAGGGTCGGCTTCGTGGGCTGGGAGGGAGCCCCGCTGATGAGATGAAGACCTGGAGCCGGGCTGTGTCCGGGGAGCGGGCCGAGGGCTCCCTGAACGCCCTACATCCCTTCCCGAGCCCACCCTGCTGGGCCCCTCTCACCCTGCTTCTGCGTCCCCAGGCTCCGGGGGGAGGCAGCAGGCACCCTGGGGGGGCGGGCTGGCGGGCTGGCGGGCGGGCTAGGCCCAGAAAGAAGGAGGGTGCGCGCCCAGGACTGCGGAGGCAGCGAGCAAAGGCGTTCGCGCTGGGAGGTCGCAAGACCGCTCGGGAGAGGCCGAACCGGCAAGGCCGCGAGCCTGGGGCGCCCTGGCGGTCCCAGCCCCACTCGAATCAGGGTTTCTTCCCGCGTCTGGCTCATGCCCTCCCCTCCTGCCCTCCCCTCCTGCCCTCCCCTCCTGCCCTCCCCTCCTGCCTTCCCTTCCCCCCAGTAAATAAATATCTCCCGGGGCAGCGAACCCCGCGTGCTGGTTCGCGATGGACCAACTTCCTGGAGCATCAAAACCGCCCTTCTGTCTCCCCGCTGCGCTCAGGATATGGGGCGCTCTCACTTCTCTTCAAAAAAGGAAACGTAGCTCTTCCAAAAATATAAATCAGCTCTGACGTCCAAATATTTCTTTTGTCCTTCAGCATCCTCTGCACGGATAAATAAAGCGTGCTCGGCGCCCAGCGCCGACTCGGGACCTCTGGGCACCCAGACGCCGTCTAGGTCCTAGGAGCTGCCTTTCAAGAGCCTTCCCTCCAACGGTCCCCCCATTCCCGCCCTCCCCCGCCCCAGCCTGGCAGAGGGTCCCCTTCCGGAGGCGGCCTGACCTCGGTGACCCGCGAAGCCTGCTGGAGGGGGAGGGAGTGCTAGCTGGTTCTGGGACAGGGGCCCGGGAATGCACCCGAGGCCTTGCGAGCTAGACAAGCCCCGAGGCCGCCTCCCCAAGCCCACCTGGCCTTCGAGGTTCGAGTCTTCCCTAGAAGGGAGCGGCCGCTGGCTCCCCAGCGCGGTTCCCACCCCCAGGGCCGCCGCCTCTTCCAGGCAGGCCCAGAGGGCGTGGAGACAGACAGAGGGCGTGGAGACAGGCCCAGAGGGCGTGCGGTCTCTCCGAGGCTTGGTCCCAGGGGTTCCCAGCCCGTCCAACCTCCAATGGTTGGACCCGCTTCAACCTTACCTGCCCCCTTCCCGATTTGGGAGAGGTGTCAGGTTTTTGGCTGGGGCTCCCAAGTGAAATCTATACCAAGGAAAGCATCAGGCAGCAGGGCGCTGGGTAGGTGCTGGGAGGGTAACAGCAGGGCATCGCGGGCTGCCTCAGCCTGTGTCCCTGACACCCCGGTGCTGGGAACCCTCCAACCTTTCTGCTGCCCCCCCGAACCACACCCCGCCTCCCGTAAATCACCTTGCAGCGCCCATGAGGTGCAGCCTGAAGGCGCTGGTCCAGGCAAGGCGTCTCCACCTGCCTGGGCCCTCCCCGCCTCGGCCGGGAGGCCTCCGGGCTGCGTGATGGGGGCTGTTCTCCAGCCCCCCTTCTCCAGGGGGGTCTTTATTGATGAGCTGCCTAGAAACTCCCGCCCGAAACGCCCCAGAAGGGTTTAGACGATCCATCACCCGCCACTTCAAGAATGCTTCCTCCCTTTCAAACAATCCTCGCACACCAGACGGGCTGCGGTGGGGCGGGGCGCGCACTTGAAAAAGGACAGCCAGAAAATCAACGTCCAAACCCTCCCACAGCCTTTCGGAAACAGGGACTCGGGCCAAACATCCCTCCGGATGATTTACGCGGCCCGGTGGTCCCAGACCCCGACCGTGGACCCTTCTTGTGCGGGCAGCGCGAGGCCAGCGCGCGGCGAGGCCAGCGCGCGGCGCGTCCACGCGCGCGCGTCTCCGCGGGGCGGTTCGAATTTTAGGGGAAGCGCTTTCCATCTCGGGGTTCAGGGCAAAAGGAGAGCCCGGCCTGGCGGTCACGGTGTCCTTGCTGGTGAGAGAGGTGGGCGGCAGAGGGCAGGCACGGTTTTCTGGAGCCGTCACTAAGTGCTACCCTCCGAGAGAGGGGTTCCGGGGGTCTCGGGGTCGCGGGCTGCCGCCCCTCCGCCAGGCGCGCGCAAGTTCCTCTAGCTTCCGCCGGGTGGCGCCAGGCCCTCGGAAATCGCGGGGCCCGCTGCGCCCCGACACCGCCATTCCCGCCCGCCGCCCCCGCCGCTCCCGCCGCCCCGGACCCACCGCCCCGGACCCGCCTCCCCCGATCTTCCCGCTCAGCCTGCCGCCCTCGACCCACCGCCCCCGACCCGCCGCCCCCAGCCCGCCGCCCTCGACCCGCCGGGCCCAGGCGACTGAGTCCGGCGCTCGCCCCCTCGGACTCGGACTCGGTGGCCACCTTAGGACACACCCTGCTCTCCAGACCCGTCACGCGTTAAGGCGGAAGACGGCCCGTCAGACGCTCGGGACCCTCCGTGGAAACGCGCTCTGCCTTGCGACCCAGCTTGGTCTGCAGAAGAAAGTCAGGCTTCGGGTTGGCCCCTCTGGTTTCCCGCCGCCAGGAAGGGGCCGGGGCGGCCCGCCTGGAGCTCTGGCCTCCGAGGTCTAGCAGAAAACAAGCGACCAACAGAGCGCCGGCCGGACACTGGACAAGCCAGTCGCTTCGTCCCCGCGCCCGGGAAAGCGCTTTGCGCACTGGATGGCGGCTAGAGACTGCAAGGCGTCTCTTGTTGTCTAGGCCTATGTGACAGGAAGAGAAGTTTGCGTTTATTATTTCTTCTTTTTACTACATTTGTCCTGGCAAAATGCAGAAGGGAGTTTTTGGGATCCTTTGGGGCAAGCTGCATACGTGGGGTGGGAGGTAACAGGCAGGGCAGTGGTGGGCTTGGGAGTCAAGCTGTCACCACCGGCCTTGTCTGTGACACCGTGGGGGGGTGGGGGGTGCGGCCGAGCTTCACATTTTAGGAGATAAGAAGGCTTTCTCCATCTAGTCTGACTTTTACTTAAAAATTCCTCAAAATTAACTTTATTCAGGTATACCTTACACAAAATAAGGGCTTCCCTTGTGGCTCAGCTGGTAAAGAATCCGCCTGCAATGCGGGAGACCTGCGTTCCGGCCCTTGGTTGGGAAGATCCTCTGGAGAAGGGAAAGGGTATCCACACCAGTATTCTGGTCTAGAGAATTCTGTGGACTGTATTGTCCGTGGAGTCACAAAGTCAGACACGACTGAGTGACTTTCACACACAAAATAAAACACACCCATTTAAATGAAGAGGTTGTGTTTTTATTCTATTTTTTCTTACTAAAAGTTCCAGAAGTGGAGGGTGTATCGTAAGCCATCCCTCAACACCCATCATCTCGATTTCCATTTCTTGCTAAGATATTTTGGAGCAAATACAAACACTGTGTTTTAAAAATCCCCCTTATTAGTCCTCTCCACGCCCTCCAGCTCTGGCTCTCTTGTACCTAACATTGCATTTTGGTGCAGACAGGCACCTTCCTTTGGGGACTTGGAGACCGGCTGAGATGTGTGTTTTAAGAGCACAATGCTCTCTTCTGCTGCCCTCTCCCCCAGTGACTTCCAGCCCCAAGTTTCTGGGCTTCCCTGCCTACCAGCTGGTGAGGGGTGACAGCCTTTCCCGTCACTGGTGTGTCCTTTAGCAGTGAGTCCCTGGGACACTCATTTGTGCAGTCCCCAGAGTTACTCCACACTGCTTCTACACGTGCAACAGATCATACATACAGAATTCATTTTCCTGCAAGATCACTTATGTATAAAGTGTCCTTTCACTTTATATAAGTGTGCAATGTATGTGTGTGTTTATCCCAGTGGACCATACAGTGCTTTCCAATCGTTTACTCAGACAGTGGCCAGCTGGGAAAAAATTTTTTTTCACATTGTTCAGAAGCGCCTGTGGAGGCTGGGGTGAGGGGGCCATGAAGGGCAGGGGGTAGACCAGAAGACCCTAGTTGGCCTGTATCCCCAAAGGCTAGTGTGTATCTGATGTTAGTCAATTTGCCTGATTTTCTCCCAGTCCCCCTAACCGTACCTGGTATCTTTGTTCTCAGCCTCCCCCTTAATGCAGCCAGAGCGGGTGGGGAGAGATGTGACGTCATAGGTGGCCTTTGACGATTGCACCTGCTCCCAGTGAAGGTGAGCTCTTTTAAGTCGGTGAGCTTCAATTTCTTTCTTTTTCTATGTATGTAAAATGGGAATAATAAAAATTTTTAAAGTGTCTCCTCCCACAGTGACTATAAAGATGAAATAAACATTGTGAAAAAATTAACATTTCGAAATGTGTTCCCACCCAGAAAAGCACTGTTTGGTTAAAGGTTCTTTGAAGCCTCAGGTCTCTGGTTGCTCCCCTTCTCTCGTCAATCTCTTACGTTACACGTTTGGTTGGGTTTTTAATAAGGAAAAGATGGGTCCTTTGTCTGCAAGTTTAAGCCCGCCTCTGCGAGCTGGGGTCTCCGGCTCTCCGGGTGTGTTCGAGCTCCGTGGCTTCACCGCCGAGAGCGAATTCTCCCCGGTAGCGGGAGGCTTCCCTGGACCAGATCTCGCGGCTCCTGGAGTGAGCTGACTCTTTCGCAGCACCCGGGACGGCGCGCACCCTTGCAGCTCGGTGGGTGGGTTCCCGGGGGCTGGCGCAGGCGGACACCGGGGCGCGGCGTGCGTGTGTGTGTGCGTGTGCGTGTGCGTGAGCTCTGGCAGAGGAACCCACTCGATCGAGGAGGGTAGAGAGCCAATCGTCCTTAGGAGAGCGTGCCCGCAGAAAATCGAAGCGCCCGCGTACGATGCCCGGCGCGCCGGAGGCCCGGGCGTGGCGCGTGGGCTCGCGGCCCAGGGGCCGGTGGAACCTCCGACAGCGGCTCTGCACCGTGAGTGCCCGGGGAAGCCCGCAAGTGCGGACAGAAAGCGAAGCTGCGCGCTGTGCCTGGGCAAGGGGTCCTCGCCGGCGGCGGTCTCCCACCAAGCGGCGGCCCACGTTCGCGGTCTCGCAGCGGAATTTCCTCCATCCCGTCTCATCTCTCCTTTGCGAGAGGCACGGGCTCAGGGCGGTGCTGCGGGGGCGGCGAGGCAGGCGAGAGCCCTCCCGTCCGGTGTAGCCTAGCGCCCGGGCGGCGGGTGACGCCAGGCCACCCCGCTAGGCTCTCGAAGCTCTGATGGGAAAATGTAACGTGCAGTTTGAAAAGCTAATAAATATATACTAGGTCGCACATGTTATATAGCTCATTTATTTCCGTGTATCCCCAGCCCGTACGCCTTGCCATTACTTGTTTTGCGACTACGAGCAAGTTACTCATGTTTATGGATTTCCGTTTTGTCACTTCTCTCACCGGGGTCGTAATAACAGCAACGAGTTCAGACAGTCGAGCTCCTAGAACCAACAGCGCGCCGCGCGGAGGGCGCGCAGCAAACCTCGGGGATGGATTGGGCGGCGCGGACCCGCTGCCCTCGGGCCGGGGTGGGCGCGGGCCCCGTGACTTTCCCGTAGAGGCCCGGAGCGGTGCGGGGGCGGCTAGGGACAACTGGGCTCCCGGGCCCGTCCCAATGCCACCTCAAGTCCGGCGCTTCGTGTTAGTTTTCGTATTTAGGGTCAGAATGAAGAGTTGGAAACGCAGCCCGGAGGACGGAGAGGCTGGCGCGGTATCTGCGGGCGCCAGGCCAGAGCCTGGCGCACGGAGCAGGTGCGGCGGGCCCAGCTCCACGGGCGATCCAGGGCCGCAGGCGCGTCGGGCTCGCGGGGAACAGCGCGTCCCCGCCTCGGCTTCGACACCCGCCGCTCCGGGCGGCCAGAGCCCTCGGCGGCCCCGAGGCGAGGTGCCCCCTGGGGCGGGAGCGCCACACGCCCGCAGGGCAAAGAGGGCGGCGAGTGTGGCAGCCGGGGATGGAGAGTTTTCGTTTGCGCGCCTTCCGCGTGTCCGCGTCGGGTGATCCGCTGCGCCGTCTCCGGATACTGCCCGGAAAGGACGACCGGACGCGGCCGCTTTTCGGTTGTCGGCTGCGCGCCGGGCCGGCGTGGCCTATCCGCCGCGCGGGCAGGACGGCGGTTCGGCGCGGAACCTCCGCCCCAGCGGCGCAGAAGGGAGAAGAGGAAGTCCCCTCTTGAGCCTCATCAAATGCAGATTCTTTAAGTGTCTTAAGAAAAGAAAAGCGGAAGGTTGGGGAAATGGAGAGACGCGGCTTCACCTGAGGCGTCAACGGCCTTTTCAGCCTCTGGCCTCTGGGGTGTCTGGCTTCTCTGCGGGTGACCGAAGGCACCTCGTCCGAGAGCGCGTTTTACCTGTAGAAACGCCTTCTCAGCTTAAGGGCCACGGAAATAAATCGCGCAGATAAACTAAAACAATCCGGCAATGCCAGAACCTCTTTTCTTCACTGGCGGCATTTCGTTCCTTCCTTGCATTGCTCGCTTTCGCAGCTGAAGTTTCGTCTCCAGGTCGGTGGCTTTGCAAAGTGTTTTCACACCACTCAGCCATGTGTGAACGACTCATGAAAGTGAAGTCGCTCAATCCTGTCTGACTCTTTGCGACCCCATGGACTGTAGCCCACCAGACTCCTTCATCCATGGGATTCTCCAGGCAAGAGTACTGGAGTGGCTTGCCATTTCCTTCTCCAGGAGACCTTCCTGACCCAGGGATCGAATCTCGGTCTCCGGCATTGCAGGCAGACGCTTTATTGTCTGAGCCACCAGGGAAGTCCAAACTTTGCCCATTAATGCAGACCCGGGATACATTCAGAATTTTATTTTTCCTTTGGAAGGATAGTGCGTTTTTGGAAAAAGGAAACGCCGTTCTTGTTTGGTGTTTAGCTAGTGAGAGAGAGTGGGTTGGGGGCTGGAGGCCCCGGGCAGAGGAGACCCAGACGTGGGAAGTGCTTGGCTTTGAAAGAGAGGGACACACTGGACGAGCCACAGTCTCTCATTCCATCTTCAAGTCTCAGAGTTAAAATACGCTGAGGATCTAAAAAACTGTGAGTGGTTTCCTTTCATCAACTTTCCATTCAGCAAAAGGGGCTCTGAGTGCCGGCCCCACCCCCGCTGAAAGGAAACTGGGATCTGAAAACACACGGCAAATCCCCCAGCACCAGGGTCTGCGGCGGTCAAGGGGCACTGGACAGACAGGGTTTGGGGTGGAGGCTGGCGGTGGGGCCTCTGCAGGTCTGGTGGACAGTGAGCCCCTCTGAGTCTTGGCCTGAATGCATTGGGGGTCTGGCTGGTGTCCGGGAGGGGTCAGGGCTGGCGGCCTCCATGAGGAGCCCTTTCCAGGGGAAGCGGCTCAGCCTGTGGTCCCTGCGGCTGCTGGCCGGGTGGAGGGTGTGCCCTGGCGGCGGGCAGAGGGAAGGGCCAAGTGGGGCCCGGTGCGGGGGATGGAACAGCAGCCTTTCCCTCCTGTGGCTTCTACCTGTGAACACAGCGAGGGTGGGGGCTCCTGGGAAGGGCTGAGCCTGGAGACCTTTGCATTTGTGAGTCAGTTACCAGAAAAGCTTTGCTGTGTGTTTTACGGACACAGGGATTTAAGGAAAAGGAAAAGAATGTAGATACATCCAGCAGGTAAGTATGACTGGAAAATAAGGGTTTGGGGTTTTTTGTTTGTTTGTGGTTTTTTTTGCTTTTATTTTTCAATATTAGCAAATGTGTGTCTGTAGTAATGTGAAAATATTAGGTAATTTGAGGTTTCTTGATTTCATTGTAATGTATTCATTACATTTTATATTGTAATGTATTCACAATCCCTTTCTAACCAGGAAATTGTTTTGGAGGCCACAATTCAGTTGATGTCTGGAGCTTGACTATCATTATGAGGTGAGGATCAGAGCTGGGCAATGTAAATAGCATCCTTCAGATTCTCAGCTGAGGGGTCATTTCTCTGACTTCTGATTTTGAGAAGCTCAGTCACAGCATCAAAGTGACCTTCATGAAAAGTTAAAACCTTTAAGAAAAGATTTAAATTTTGAAAATTTAAATGACTTTAACAGATTCTAAATTTCCCTTTTATGTGATAGCTTGCATTGTGTTTCCTTGTAACTCAGTTTGTCTTTTCTAGAGAAAGTGAACAACTTCAGTTCAGTCCAGTCGCTCAGTTGTGTCCGACTCTTTGTGACCCCATGAATGGCAGCACGCCAGGCCTCCCTGTCCATCACCAGCTCCCGGAGTTCACTCAAACTCACGTCCATTGAGTCGGTGATGCCATCCAGCCATCTCATCCTCTGTCGTCCCCTTCTCCTCCTGCCCTCAATCCCTCCCAGCATCAGAGTCTTTTCCAATGAGTCAGCTCTTTGCATGAGGTGGCCAAAGTACTGGAGTTTCAGCTTCAACATCAGTCCTTACAAAGAACATCCAGGACTGATCTCCTTCAGAATGGACTGGTTGGATCTCCTTGCAGTCCAAGGGACTCTCAAGAGTCTTCTCCAACACCACAGTTCAAGAGCATCAATTCTTGGGCGTTCAGCCTTCTTCACAGTCCAACTCTCACACCCATACATGACTACTGGAAAAACCATAGCCTTGACTAGACGGACCTTTGTTGACAAAGTAATGTCTCTGCTTTTGAATATGCTATCTAGGTTGGTCATAACTTTCCTTCCAAGGGGTAAGCGTCTTTTAATTTCATGGCTGCAATCACCATCTGCAGTGATTTTGGAGCCCAGAAAAATAAAGTCTGACACTGTTTCCACTGTGTCCCCATCTATTTCCCATGAAGTGATGGGACCAGATGCCATGATCTTCGTTTTCTGAATGTTGAGTTTTTAAGCCAACTTTTTCACTCTCCTCTTTCACTTTCATCAACTTAGGACATGTCTATTAACCTCCCATTAATCCTTTAGAGAGAGAGAGAGGCAAACACGTCTTCACCGCTTGAAACAAGGAAAGAGGAATCATTGCAAGAAGAGTAAGCCCTGAGGTTAAACAGGTTGACAACTTCATTAATAACTGGGAGTTTCAAGAGAGCAGAACATGGGAGAACGGTGAAAAAAAAAGTGCTTTAAAACCTTTGTGTTATCTAGAGAGATTTCTAGATGTGTTTCTCTGTTTGCCCAGTGACTTGTCTCCCCTCCTCCCTACTAGTGACAGCATCTCACGCCCCTCCCACTTGGGGCTGGCCTGGGGCAGTCACTTGTTCTCTGTGGTTGGCCCTGTGCAGGTGTGGGCAGCACCCGGAGCCCTTCCAGGGGTGCTCAGTAAAGGTAATAAACAAGGATGCTGCTTGGAACTCCTGTGACCATCTGGTCACCTCCCCAGCTGCTTGACAGAAGCCCACTTACAGTAGACGAGGACTCCGGGAGGAAGCAGAGGAGCCGGACAGCTGTGTGCTGACCTCACTGCTGGGGGGGCTGGCCAGACCCTGGAGCTCTCATTTCATTCCTTGGTTCTCAGACCGTTGTTAATTACCACTCTGTGCAAGGCACAGTTCTAGGTGCTGTGCTGGGGAACATTCAGGGAGGGGACAGTAAAGGTGTCCACTTTTAAAATTTAAGTTCAAGGAAACAGACGACAAACAATTATGTACAAGACAACCTTTCAGATAAGAGAAAAGTGAAGGCAGACTGTGAACACTTCCTGATGGTAACGCAGGAGAGGGGAAACGGCTTCCCCTTTTCAGGTTCTGTGGCTGAACCCCCTGTAATAAAAGGTAAATTAACAATAGAAAGCTGAAGCTCCAATATTTTGGCCACCTGATATGAAGAGCTGATTCATTGGAAAAGACCTTGATGCTGGGAAAGATTGAAGGCGGGATGAGAAGGGGACGACAGAGGATGAGATGGTTGGATGGTGTCACCGACGCAATGGACATGAATTTGAGCAAGCTCCGGGAGTTGGTATGGACAGGGAAGCCTGGCGTGCTACAGTTCCTGGGGTCACAAAGAGTTGGACACGACTGAATGACTAAACAAGAGAAAAAGAAAAAAAAAGAGAGAAGCAAACATAAATTCAACAACTTTTCTATGTCCTGAATACACGGGAGAGACCCAGGAAAACAGAGTCACTCCCTGAAATGGCCAAGCCTTCTGCTTGGACACCATCTTAAGCTAAAAATGAAAGAGGTTGAGGTGGGGGTCCCCAGGAAGAGCTCGGGGACAAGGAAGTGGTCCCCACTGCAGAGCCAGTCCCCACCTTCTCAGGTGATGAGCGTCTCCTGTGACTATGAGTCCTCGGCTGCCTGGCGCAGAGGGGGACACGACAAACGTAGGCTTCCCTCATCCTTCTGGAGGACTTCTAGGGTTTCAGAGCTTCTCCTGTGTCTGCCTTTTCTCAGATAATCAAAATCATCCTGGGGGTAGCATATTCTGTACTGGAGGTGATAACGAGCAGGGCGATGCAGTGGAGAAACGGACGCTGGGTAGGGGTCAGCCGTGGAGGACCTGGGGGTGTCATTGACCTGGACATGATGGTCCAGAGACGCAGTGTGGG
The DNA here is from genome assembly GCF_055505025.1 of Bos grunniens. Lineage (NCBI taxonomy): Eukaryota > Metazoa > Chordata > Mammalia > Artiodactyla > Bovidae > Bos > Bos grunniens. The sequence continues at coordinate 53,345,256 of NC_141187.1, forward strand.
GAGATAGGGCAGACGGAGCAGCAGAGACAAGGCCCTGAGAAGCGATCTCGGGGTGTTGAGGGTACCCAGGATCAGGACACCTGGGCTGATGAGCCCCCACCAGGGCCAGGTGTTTGGGGTGAGTGAGGCATCACTGGTGGGTGGTCATCGAGTCTGCCTTCTGGGCTCTCCTTTGTTCAGGCTGTCAGCCCTCCGCCCACCAACACTCACTACTCTCCTAGGTCACATGACGTCACCAGCCTTCCCTTTGTGGCCACACGTCTGTCTTGCAGGATCTGAGCTCCCTGAGCAGTGATTAAAGCTGGCCCTCAGTGGCGGAAGTACGGATTCCTAACCACCGGGAATCCCCCAGACTTTGTATAGTATAGCTTAATGGGTCACAAAGCTTTATTTTAAAGGTTTAATTAATGTATGTATTTGGCTGTGCTGGGTCTTCGCTGTGACATGCGGGATCTTTTTCCTGTGAGATGTGAGATTTTTAGTGATGGCATGTGAACTCTTTCTTAGTTGCAGCATGTGGGACCCAGTTTCCTGATCAGAGACAGGACCCAGGCCCCCTGCACTGGGAGCACGGAGTCTTGGCCGCTGGGCCGCCAGGGAAGCCCTGGTTACAGAGCTTTTGACTGTCACGTCCCCCCATTTTCCACGAGGCTCTCATATTTTATTGGCGTACATTTGCAGATAGGCTGATTTTTTTTCTCATTTTGGTCACAGAGGCACATTGTTCCTGAACTCTGTGGCACTCAAGTCTGGCTCTGTGGCTGGGGAGGGTCAGTGAGGGGTTGGAGGCGACCCCGCTTAATTCGGGGCTCTCCTGACTATGGTGGGCGCATGTGCACGTCTGGAACTCGGGCTGCTGGGGAGGCGCAGAGGGGGCCACTCTGCTGAAAGGGATGGAGGTGCCCGCCGTGGTGTGTTGCTGAGAGTCGAGCACAGGGTCTCAAGGACGTTGACGAGGGAGCTTTCTTGTGGTCAAGTAGGTCAGAGAGTCATGCTTGGAAATCAAAAGTGGTTTGTGAAAGGGAACCAGAAACCCATAAGGATGACCCAGGCTGCAGCAGAAACCCTTTGTAACACACTGACTCAGGAATCTTGTGTAGGACAGGCTTTGGAACTGGCTCTGCTAACAGCTCAGTGATGCCAGCAAGACCCCAGATTCTCTGTCTTTCTGTTCTGCTGGCCACAGAATCCACTGCGTCCTAGAACTCGTTTATGTCATGGCTGTACGAGAGCCGTGTCTGGATCTCTGTGCTTCACGTTCAGAAAGACATGTTTGGGGAGAGTCTGCAGCAGTGGAAGGAACGTTAGCCTCTCCTCCCTTCTGGAGCCAGTTTAGGTCCCGTACTTCCCTCTGTGCTGGCAGCAGTCTCCCTGGAAGATCCTTCGTGGATGATCCAGCCAGTCACGGGCAAATGCAGTGGACTGGCCTACGAAGACGCCTTCTCTGGAGTCTGGAGCGGGGTCCGTCTTCCCTAAATCACATGGTTTCACTGGATTAAGAAATCAAATCCAGGTTCTGTAAGAAGGAAGTAGGGGAAATGCACGCAAAACAGAAAGTATGTGGGAGGCTTTTAGGGTGAAAAGTGAGCGTGTCAGTCGCTCAGTCGTGTCTGACTCTCTGCGACCCCATGGACCGCAGCCCGCGAGGCTCCTCTGTTCATGGAATTCTCCAGGCAAGAATACTGGAGTGGGTTGCCTGCCATTCCCTTCTCCAGGGGATCCTCCTGACCCAGGGATCAAACCCATGTCTCCTGCATTGCAGGCAGATTCTTTACCATCTGAGCCACCAGGGAAGAAGAACCTGAAGTAGATGATTTGAATGTCAAAGAAAATGTAGTGTGGGAGGATATGGGATCGGTTTTTTCAAAATTGTAAGATTCTATTTGTGTGAAATTGAATCTCTGTTCCTGTCTGAATGTGGGGGCAGAGTGGGGTAGGAGAAAAAGAGAGTGCCCCCTAAAACTATCACCAGCATTAGCTAAGGTGCTGGTGAACACACAGATTCGAGAGATAGAGATGTCGTGTTTAAGGATGAGGTCTGCGGTGCTCTGTTTTAAAACGGTGATTCACGTGCATCTGATGCAGCTTGTCAGCTGAACTCCGTTTGGAAACCACTGGTAATGGGTACAGAATACACATTTTTCTGAGCACATGTGGAACATTCACAAAAGCTGACTGTGTCCTGGGCCACAAAGGAAGTCTCAATAAATTTCAAAGCATTTACATCATATGAATCACGTTCACTCACCACAATGCAACGGTCTCAGATGTACTGAACAAGAACATAAGAAAGGTTATGGGAGCGTTCCCCCAAATTATGAAATAACCATTGAGTCACAAAGCTTGTCATGAGAGAAACTGTGAAATGCTGAGAGCTGACAACAGAGAAGACACTCCATGTGAAAGCACAGCTAAGGCAGTACTCAAAGGGAAGTTTACAGCTCTGGAACCAGTTACCAGAAATCATGAGAAACGCTGGACTGGAGGAAGCACAAGCTGGAATCAAGATTGCCGGGAGAAATATCAATAACCTCAGATATGCAGATGACACCACCCTTATGGCAGAAAGTGAAGAGGAACTAAAGAGCCTCTTGATGAAAGTGAAAGTGGAGAGTGAAAAAGTTGGCTTAAAGCTCAACATTCAGAAAACGAAGATCATGGCATCCGGCCCCATCACTTCATGGGAAATAGATGGGGACACAGTGGAAACAGTGTCAGACTTTATTTTTCTGGGCTCCAAAATCACTGCAGATGGTGATTGCAGCCATGAAATTAAAAGACGTTTACTCCTTGGAAGGAAAGTTATGACCAACCTAGATAGCATATTCAAAAGCAGAGACATTACTTTGTCAACAAAGGTCCGTCTAGTCAAGGCTATGGTTTTTCCAGTGGTCATGTATGGATGTGAGAGTTGGACTGTGAAGAAGGCTGAACACCCCAAAATTGATGCTTTTGAACTGTGGTGTTGGAGAAGACTCTTGAGAGTCCCTTGGCCTGCAAGGAGATCCAACCGGTCCATTCTGAAGGAGATCAGCCCTGGGATTTCTTTGGAGGGAAAGATGCTGAAGCTGAAACTCCAGTACTTTGGCCACCTCATGCGAACAGCTGACTCATTGGAAAAGACTTTGATGCTGGGAGGGTTTGGGGGCAGGAGGAGAAGGGGACGACAGAGGATGAGATGGCTGGATGGCATCACTGACTCAATGGACGTGAGTCTGAGTGAACTCCGGGAGTTGGTGATGGACAGGAGGCCTGGCGTGCTGCGATTCATGGGGTCGCAAAGAGTCGAACACGACTGAGTGACTGATCTGATCTGATCAGAAATTAAGAAGGAGGAGGGTTCCCAGGTGGCGGTAGTTGTAAGGAATCCACCTGCCAACATAGGAGACGAAAGAGACACGTGTTCGATCCTTGGGTTGGGACGATCCCCTGGGGGAGGAAATGACAACCCAATCCATTGTTCTTGCCTGGAGAATCCCACAGACAGAGGAGCCCGAGGGCTACAGTCCATGGGGTCACAAAGAGTTGAATGTGACTGAGCTTGCACACACACATAAGAAAGATGAAGAGCAAAGAAGCGAATGGCCAAATCCAGAAAACCGGAGTAAGGCTGGTAGAACCATCCGAAGAAACAACACATTAGTCTGAATTTTTACTGAGAAACGACAGTGCCCACTCAGGCTGCATTCGGTGGAGAATGCATTCAGTGAAGGATCCTTGAAGGCTCTGGTTTGGGAGGGCTGCAGAGTCCGTTTCAGAAGCTACATCTCCAGAATGATGTCAAATCCCAGCACAGACAGCTGAGGAAGGAGGCCCTACAGTGGCTGCCACGCTCAGCGCCTCGAACACTGACCACAGACATCAGGGCCTCCTGGACTAGCTGAGGCCTCTGAGGGGCCGGGCCAGGGAGGAGAGCGTCCATCGCAGGCCTGGTGCCCGTTCCCCCACCTGCTGTGTCTCAGAAGGGTCTGGCTGGCAGAGTAAATCTCAGGGGAACCCAGTGCAGGGGGCTGGGAAGACGAGTTTCCTTCTGGCTTCCACCTTGGGAGACAGAACTCATTATGGAAGAAATTCAAAAGACATGGGGTCGGTGGGTGCAAGGCAATACCTTCTGAATTCAAGAAGGAGGGAAATTGTAAAGATCATGGCAGATATCGATAAAACGGACAACCTGCTTCTGCAGTTTTGAGATAATTTACAGACCAAAAGATGTTTCTTGGAAAGGAATAATAAGGTTGACAAATCTCTGATGAGACTTAGAAAAACATTAATGTTCCACATACACAAAAATATGTCAGGAAATAGTGATATAGAGAATTTCATATCATTCATAAATGAATGATTCTTCATCCGCTTGGGATTCAGCGTCCTGAGAGAGGTGATCTCTGTGTGAGTCTGACTCCGATGCTGGCCCTGCATGTGTGGGAAGAAAGGAGGCTCTGGCTCCTGGATTTGCAGGTGGCGAGTATTTCCTCCCAACAGGATTGTGCAGAGTAAGAAGCATCACAGAGGGGCAGCCAGCGAATGAGGAACATGTAGTGCCTGCAATGCAAGTAATTTCGTTAGTTCTGTGCTGATGGCTGGAGGAAATGGCAAACCACCCCAAGATTCCTGCCTGGAAAATGCTATGGACAGAAGAGCCTGGTGGGCTACCGTCCACGGGATCGCAAAGAGCTGCACCTGCCTGAGCACACGCACTGTTGATGGACGTCAACATTCTTCACAAAGTGTCGTTACCATAAAAACACTTCAGCAAACACCGTTGTTGTAATTTTTATCCTAGAAATGAAAATTATCCTAAAAATTTATTAATTTAAATAAATTAAAAGATATGAATGATTTTATGGCTCTTGGTTAAACTAATTTCTTTCTTGAACAGTTACAACAATTTACAGCCTCAGCTGCTATGATAAAGGAGGATCTGCCTCATTACATGTTTCCTAGTTTTGATTATCGTAACAAGGGTGATAACTCGTGGTTGTTTTTACTGGAATTTTAAAGTATATCCGAGGGTAAGCATACATTATCTAAGAGGTACAGTATTTTGTAAGGGAGATGTCATGATCTTTGCTTCACAGATGAGAAAACTGAAGCTCCAGGAAGGTGAAGGATCATCCCTCAGTCAGTCTAGAATGTAGGGTTCAAACCTAAAAAGGCTTTTACTTATTATTATTATTTACTCTAAAGCTCTTATTTTAAACTACTGTTTTAGTTCATAGAAATGGATATATTTGACTAAATACATAAACTATCTGAGGACTAGAAACAAATGTAGTCAGAGCTTCCCAAAGAATGTCCCAAAGAACACAAGACTTCTCAAGTTCTTAGAGGAAAAAACAACTCAGTATTTAAAACTTTGGGAAACGCTGGATAATGGGTCCCCTCTTGGAGACTCCTAGTGAACGTCAGGATTTTTAAGGCTTTCAGCAGTCTCGAAGCAAAGAAACTGCCTAACTTTGTTTAACATTTCAGAGGAGTAGAGCTCCAAGGAACGTGTTTGGGAAACACAGCCAACGTTGTGCCTTGTATTTCTGAGTCACGTTTTATCGCGCTGGCTGCAGCATCTAGACGACGGTAAAGGATACTGGTGGGAGTGGGTATTTTATTCCCTGATTTAATGAGAATGTTTCCAGAATTTCATCACTAAGTACTGTGTTACCAATGAGTTTAAGACAGATACCATCTTTATTACCTTTTTTCCAATGTAAAGAATCAGAGATGGATGTTGAGTATGAGGGGATCATACAGAGGGGGTTGTTCAGTGTCTGTTCATCAGGTGGACAACGTGTCTGATGGACAGGGCTCCCTTCCTGGGGTTCCTGGAGTAATAAGACAGCTCCTGCCTGGGCTGGGGGAGATGCATGCATTTGGGGTTCCTGGAGTAAAAGGCAGCTCCTGCCTGGGCTGGGGGAGACACATGCATTTGAGGTTCCTGGAGTAATAAGACAGCTCCTGCCTGGGCTGGGGGAGACGCATGCATTTGGGGTTCCTGGAGTGATAAGGCAGCTCCTGCCTGGGCTGGGGGAGATGCATGCATTTGGGGTTCCTGGAGTAATAAGGCAGCTCCTGCCTGGGCTGGGGAGATGCATGCATTTGGGGTTCCTGGAGTAATAAGGCAGCTCCTGCCTGGGCTGGGGAGACGCATGCATTTGGGGTTCCTGGAGTAATACGGCAGCTCCTGCCTGGGCTGGGGAGACGCATGCATTTGGGGTTCCTGGAGTGATAAGGCAGCTCCTGCCTGGGCTGGGGGAGATGCATGCATTTGGGGTTCCTGGAGTAATAAGACAGCTCCTGCCTGGGCTGGGGAGACGCATGCATTTGGGGTTCCTGGAGTGATAAGGCAGCTCCTGCCTGGGCTGGGGAGACGCATGCATTTGGGGTTCCTGGAGTGATAAGGCAGCTTTGGGGGAGACGCAGCACGTGGGCTTGTCACCTTTGCTGTGGGCTGCAGAAGCAGGGGCGCGGGGTGAGGAGCACCTGCCTTGCTCAGTCAGCACACGTTTTCCAAGTGTGCCCCCCTGAGGGTCAAGCACAGCTGGGCTCCCCATCTCTAAATGCAGCATGCAGCCCAGGGCTGGGGTGGGGAAAGGGTAGGGAGGGGGACAGATTAATACTGTTCGTGTGAGGTGGGGTGTGAAGAGCTGGCTTTGACGTGGGCTCTCTGCACGCCCCTGCCAAGGGGCCTGAAGCTGTGGGGGTCTCCCTCTCCTCTCCTCACACACCCGGGTCTTTCCTCACCTTGGCTGCAGGCACTGGGACACGGACGAGCAGCTGTTCCCTAGAGATCCCCAGGCTGCCCAACCCTGGCTCAGATGGGCATAAGAATCAAGGATGGAATCAGGGCGGTTTTGGCCACTTAGGACATAAGACTGTGCTTTTGGCTGGAGAGGACTTGGAGATAGAGTCCTCAGGGTGCTGGCAAGTGAGTAATTGTATTTTAGCTCTGGAAACCGCCTTTTCACCCCTAATCTCCGCATCTTCCAGCTTATGGGGTGGTAAGCAGCCCCAGTGTGCATAATGAATGCTGACATCACAGGTCCAGGCATGGAAAGCATCAACTCACCGGCACTTCTATTAGCAACTGTCCCCGAGGCCACACAGTCAGCCCTTCCAGCTCAACGTTCTGTCCGGACCCGCAGCGTCTCATGGGGCTGCTTCGTCAGGACCCACATCATCACCCGCGTCCCCCTCCCCCGGGACCGTGGGGTGAGATGCATTCCTGTCACACAGCCCCGATGCAGCGATGTGGACGTGCGTCTTCCACCTTGGCTGATTAGGACAGTTCAGCTCAGTCGTGTCCAACTCTTTGCGACCCCATGGACTGCAGCACGCCAGGCCTCCCTGTCCATCACCAACTCCCAGAGCTTGCTCAAACTCATCTCCATTGAGTCGGTGATGCCATCCAACCATCTCATCCTCTGTTGTCCCCTTCTCCTCCTGCCCTCAATCTTTCCCAACATCAGGGGTTTTTTCCCAATGAATCAGCTCTTTGCATCAGGTGGCCAAAGTATTGGAGTTTCAGCTTCAGCATCAGTCCTTCCAATGAATATTCAGTGTTCCAGAAACCCCGTGTCATCCTGGTCTAAGAGGGTGACAGCTCCTCGGGTCTGTGACAAAGCTGGATGGCTTCTACCTTCTCTCTTGCTCTTTGTCCCAACCTGGGACCTGTGAAACTTTGGAGATTTGTATCTCAGTACAGAGTAAGTTGAAAGCTAGGTGAAGGAGGAAGGGCTGGTATATAGGGATGAAGTATTACTTCCTAGTCTTCGTGGGTCTTTTTTTTTGGTGAAGTCAAAACATTGTCAAAGAGATGAGGGCTGAAAACTAAGAATTTTCCTGTGAGTGGAGAAGCCCTCATTTCAGAGCTGATGGTAGTGAGAGCGCGAAAGCGATGCATCTCCTCCATCAGCCTGGCTTTCCCATCCCTGGACCCTCAGGCTCACGGTGAAGAGCTGCAATGATGGTTGCAGTTTATAAAAGTGAGCCTTATGAAGCACTGATCGAAACGTATCCAGCTCGTACTCAGAAACCAGGTAGGGTACAAGTAGAGTGGGCTTGCTGCGGAGTCGGCGTAAACTCTCCTTTCTTCTCCATCCTACTTGGGACTTCTTCTCGTTTCAAATGTTATCCAAAGTCTCTGCTTTGCAATGCCTAAGTTATAAAATGGTCTTTTGTCTTCACTTTGAGATAGGAAAATGTATGCTCAAGGAGGCGTGGATGGCAGAGTCTGGTTCAGAGTCTGGGGGTGGAGGGGTCCCCCCAGCGCTGGGCTCAATGTGGCGGCTGCTGAGTGGGGTCCTGGCCTCCACTTTGCTCCTCCAGCCGTGGACTCCCAGTGGGGGTGAGGGTCAGGTAGGAGGGACACCCCAGCTGGAGCGCTGCAGCTCTGTCCGCCCTGTTTGGCCGCTGATGACACGACCTTGACATTTGTCCAGCACGATCTCGGGCCTCGTTTTTACTTCAGATTCCCCCAGGCAGCAGCGCCGCGCTTCAGCATTCTTGTTGTTCCCGTTTGATTTTGAGCTAACGCCAGCTCCTCAAGGCCCAGAACTGCCCTCCTTGCTTTGTTTTTATCAGCTTGATGAAAGGTTGCTAAACTCCTTATGCTTAAAAGAATTCCCTTTGTCTGGGGACAAAGAAAAGAAAACCCAAACAAACAAAAAAAAATCAAAGGTTTCCTGCTTTTCCGGGTTATCACCATTTGAACCTGAAAATAAGATTTTCAAATACTTTCTGTTTTGAATGAAATTCCGAGGAATGGTCCTCTGGCCGTGGGCCTGCCCCTGGTGCCGGGGAGGGGGCTCCAGGAGAACTCACGCAGGGCCTGGGAATCGCCCGCCCCTCTGCCTGCGTGCGAGCCTGGCGGGGCCGGGTCGGGGTGGGGGCGGGGGCGAGGGGTGCTGTCCTCTTTCTCGAAGGATGTGTCTCAGGTTTCCTGGTTTCCCACGAGGGCCACTTAGCAGATGCTGGTGATGAGGGGCCTCCGAGGTGAAACTGAGCTCCTGCTCTTGGGGCGGAGGAGGGTGAGGATGGTGGGGGGACCACCTGGACAGGGATCATCCAGATCGCATCGACTTGGTTCCTGAAATGGGAGCATTTTATTTTCACAAGTTCCTTTTCCCGTGCCCTTTCTTGGAGTGACGTCTTTCTCCAGGCTGCATTGTTGTAGGCCAGGTTATCTGCAGGGCAGTGGGACCCCGGGTTGTTTGCATTTCCTAAAATTGTCCTTTGCCCTGAATGTGGCAGAGAGATTGTCCCTGCGGCATTGAAACGGGACGGCCCGGGGCAGCTGCACAGCCGCCCTTCTGCTTCCGCGGCTCCCGGGGCCTCACAGATCCGTGTGTCCAGAGCCCTCGAGTCCGCAGCGAGAGCCCCTGGACTTCTGAAGCTCCTGGCCGGTTTTGTGGAGTTCAGAACTGCCTTGCTGTATTAGATCATTTTCCTCCTGGCTTTCCAGGAGGAATCATTTTCTAGACCCAGTGTGCGCTGACTTACAGTCGGAGATGCAGCCTGGTACCTCCAGATGCAGGTCCAGATCCTGTGGTTCGTGGGGAGGAGACAGAAACGCGCCGGCTTTGTTGGGCACCCTGTTGCTTTGCTGTTCAGAGTTGTCTAATTTCCTGCTTTAAACACTCGCGCTTTAAAGTTCATTTACATATGACATTGAATCATGTGACGGCGTGTGGGGAAATTTTGGCCAAAAACCATTTCCCTTTGATCTGCACGTGCTGTGGATCCCGTAAGTGCTGCCACTTCTGAGGGGACAGGTCTTCCTCCAGGCAGGGGCAGTTTAAAGTCCACTCTACTCAGTTAGCAACTTTGTAAATGGGTCCTAAATCTGGTTCTGAAAAGGATACTATAAAAGTTTGTTTAGTTCCTTTATCTTTAAAATAGGGAAAAGACACTAAGTAAACCCATAGAATTATTTTGTTACCACCAAGAGAATAATTTAAGGCATAATAATTCATAGCAATGTAGCAATCGTTTCTGTGTAATACTTTGTATGAGAATAAACGATCATTTGTTACTATGAAATTATATTACTGAGCCACTTGGAAGCAGGATTCTGTTTTATTATTTTTCACCTTTGTGATGCTGATGGATCTGCATGTGAATATTTGCAGAACTTTCATATTTTCAACAAATGCATATTGAACGCTCATCACGGGCCAGGAAACTTTCTAAGCGCTGTCGAGTCAGAGGTGAGTGGGCCGGACATGTTGGCTGCCTGACTCACATGGAAAACACTTGGGGGAGTGTAAGGGGATCACAGGATAGACAGTGCTCTGGCCCGAATCACGTCTGGGTCTCAGCACCCAGGATCCTGTGACTGTGTTTGGAGGTGGGGCCTTTAAAGAGGTGGTTAAGTTAAAAGGAGGTCACTGCTGCCGCTGCTGCTGCTAAGTCACTTCAGTCGTGTCTGACTCTGTGCGACCCCATAGACAGCAGCCCACCAGGCTCTGCCATCCCTGGGATTCTCCAGGCAAGAACACTGGAGTGGGTTGCCTTTTCCTTCTCCAATGCATGAAAGGAGGTCACTAGGGCGGGCTCTGATCCCACAGGACCAGTGTCCCTGTGAGGAGTGAGGTCACAGACACACACAGAGGAGAACCACGCGAGGTCACAGGGAGAAGGCAGCGTCTCCAAGCCCAGGAGAGAAGCTTCGGGAGGAACCGGGCCCTGGCAACACCTTGATGCTGGATGTCTGGCCTCCAGACTGTGAGGGATGAACACGTGTGGCCTAAGCCGCCCCGTCTGTGGTCCTTTGTCAGGGCTGCCCGAGCTGACCACGCGGCCAGGAAGCTCCCTCATGAAACAAAGGCAGATGGTGCTTCAGGACAATGGCCTCATGTCAGCTCCTGTCCTCTGGGGTGAACACAGTGATGTTCCCCCAGCAAGAGCTGAGGAAGGGCTCGGCCTGCCAGCAGCCCCGGGACAATGAGGGGATGCCCCACTGCCATCTCCCCAGCACTCTCCTAGCGTCGTCACTGCTGAGCGTCCAAGGCCCAAGAGGGAGTGCTGAGCGCTGGGGGTAGGCGGGCTTCTCAGGAGGGTTGCTGTTCATGCATCTTTCTTCTCGGGAAGAAGCTGAGGTCCTGCTTTGGCCTCATTTTTGTCTCTGTTAAGTAGATAAATGTGGTTTGCATCACTCAGAACCTTGGGAATGTCTTACAGGATATTTCTGGAATGGGCAAAGTTCAGCACAGTCTGGAGCCAAATGTCCCCGTTACTGAGTCAGTATGGTCCATGTGTTTACAACTGTCTCCAGAATGGTCTGCACGTGTGTGAAACTGACAGTACAGCTTGGCTCATCCCTGGGAACCAAGGAAGAGCTCCAGGAAGCTGGCTGGCTGGGGCTGCCCTCGGGCGTCTTCTCTGTTTCAGAGCCTGCAGCTGCGGACAAGGCCCGCAGCTTGATGAAGCTTTTCCTCTTCAAAGCACGCAGCCTTCTAAGCCAGGGTTGGAAGCCCCAAAGGCTGCGGGAAAGCCCCAGTGACCTCTGGGGTCTTTGCCCGGACTCTGCCTCCAAGACCAGCATCTCTGAAGTTTCTGAAGGGAGTTACCTCTAGCAGAGTTCTCAAACTGTGGTCTGTGGCCCCCTGGGGTCTCTGGAACTCTTTCAGGGTCTTTGAGGTCCTAATAATAATAATATATTCCTAATAATAATATTCCAATAATTATTATTCCTAATAATAATATTCTTCTTCATTTCCCTCTCCCGCACTCGGGCAGCGGGGTTTTCCAGGGGCTCTGCGGCATGTGGAGAGGGCACTGCCATTGAATGTGAGCTCACTATCTCTGTGTTCCCTGCAGTGTTAATAAGGAGGGTCGAGTTGCACAATGTGCATTTTCCGAGATTAACACCTTTAAATGCTTCTATGTCCCTACTAGTTATCTTCCTTATACCTACTATAAGACTGTTTTTTTTCAAATCTTAAGTTCTCTTAGCTCTCATTAGACTTATTTATGTTATGAAATGGGCTTCCCCAGGTAGCTCAGATGTAAAGAATCCACTTGCGATGCAGGAGATGCAGGAGACATGGGTGCGATCCCTGGGTCGGGAAGATCCCCTGGAGGAGGGCATGGCAATCCATTCTAGTGTTCTTGCTGGGAAAGTCCCAGGGACAGAGGAGCCTGGTGGGCTACCGTCCACGGGGTTGCAGAGAGTTGGACACAACTGAGTGACTAACTTTTGTAATTTCTGGTATTCAGCATTTTACAACATGTCCTATGGAAAAAGAAAGTAGAATTATTTATTTACAAATGAAATGCTTCTGTACATAGAAAATTCAAAAGATTCAACATGAAACAGTTAGCAGGACTTTTAATATAAAAATAAGGGGAAATTTTTATTTACAGCAACAAACATTATAATATCCCTAAGGATAAGCAAATCAAGGTAAAATATATTTAAAAAATAATAGTCTATCAAAGAACAGAATGTAAAACCAAAATGTAAAAATGATTAATAAGACAATAATAAATAAAGTGGTAATTCCTCCCACATCAGTGCATACTTTTAATACAGTTTTAAGCAAAATCTCATTAATTCTTTTTAACTAGACAAAATGTGTCTCTAACATTTGTATGGAAAAGTGAAGGAATGAGGTCTGACAAGATATTTTTGATAATGAAAATGAGTGACCAGGACTATATGTGTACATATTCTTAGAACTTACTGTGAAGCTACAGTGTGGAATGAGCATAAGATCAAATGCATCAGTTTGATTATATACTTGTTAACAAGCTTCATCTTTGAAGGGAAAAAATCGAACAACAACAACAAAATAATATTAATTATGTTGTGTGTTGTTTAGTCACTAAGTCATGTCTTACTCTTGGTGACCCCATGAACTGTAGCCATGAGGCTCCTCTGTCTATGAGATTTCCCAGCAAGAATACTGGAGTGGGTAGCTGTTTCCTTCTCGAAGGGATGTTCCTGACCCAGGGATCAAACCCCTGTCTCCTGCATTGCAGGCAGATTCTTTACCACTGAGCCATCTGGGAAGCCCAGTATTAATTTTAATAAGGTAAAATTCTATATGTTATTAAGAGAAAGAAAATCTATTTTTTTCTCTTTTTGTGTGAATTAATTTAACTGGAGGCTAATTACTTTACAGTATTGTAGTGGTTTTTGCATACATTCATGTGAATCAGCCACGGGTGTACATGCGTCCCTCGTCCTGAACCCCCCTCCCACCTCCCTCCCCATCCCATCCCTCTGGGTTGTCCCCGTGCACCCGCCCTGAGCACCCTGTCTCAAGCATCAAGGAACAAATTATGTGAGTAACCAAATCACTGGAGAGAAAATATGAAAAACTATATATAAAAGAGTTCAATGTCACTAATGGACAACATAACATTTGGCAAAAAAAAAAAAAAGAAAGAAAAGCAATTTCAAGTTTCTTATGCAGAAACACAACAAAAAGTAAGCATGCTTTTTTGACTTATTTCAGTTAATATTTCAACTTTATGGAAAAACATTGTATAATTTAAATTTTATAAAATTTATAACTCTGTCTAAAACTGTTACTCTTTTAGAATTGAGTTCAGTTCAGTTCAGTCACTCAGTCGTGTCCGACTCTTTGCAACCCCATGAACCGCAGCACGCCAGGCCTCCCTGTCCATCACCAACTCCTGGAGTTTACCCAAACCCATGTCCATTGACTCGGTGATGCAATCCAACCATCTCATCCTCTGTCGTCCCATTCTTCTCCTGCCCTCAATCTTTCCCAGCATCAGGGCCTTTTCAAATGAGTTGGCTCTTTGCATCAGGTGGCTTCAGCTTCAACATCAGTCCCTCCAATGAACACCCAGGACTGATCTCCTTTCCGATGGACTGGTTGGATCTCCTTACAGTCCAAGGGACTCTCAAGAGTCTTCTCCAACACCACAGTTCAAAAGCATCAATTCTTCAGCGCTCAGCTTTCTTTATAGTCCAACTCTCACATCCATACATGACTATTGGAAAAACCATAGCCTTGACTAGATGGACCTTGTTGGCAAAGTAATGTTTCTGCTTTTGAATATGCTGTCTAGGTTGGTCATAACTTTCCTTCCAAGGAGTAAGCGTCTTTTAATTTCATGGCTGCAGTCACCATCTGCAGTGATTTTGGAGCCCAAAAAAATAAAGTCTGACACTGTTTCCACTGTTTCCCCATCTAATTCCCATGAAGTGATGGGACCAGATGCCATGATCTTCGTTTTCTGAATGTTGAGCTTTAAGCCAACTTTTTCACTCTCCACTTTCACTTTCATCAAGAGGCTTTTTAGTTCCTCTTCACTTTCTGCCATAAGGGTGGTGTCATCTGCATATCTGAGGTTATTGATATTTCTCCCGGCATTCTTGATTCCAGCTTGTGCTTCTTCCAGCCCAGCGTTTCTCATGATGTACTCTGTGTATAAGTTAAATAAGCAGGGTGACAATATACAGCCTTGACGTACTCCTTTTCCTATTTGGAACCAATGTGTTGTTCCATGTCCAGTTCTAACTGTTGCTTCCTGACCTGCATACAGGTTTCTCAAGAGGCAGGTCAGGTGGTCTGGTATTCCCATCTCTTTCAGTACTTCCTCTAAAATAGAATGAAACTTATTTGTGCTGTATTTTGTCATATTTAAGGATAAGTCACTAGCTTTCAAATGGGAGATTAGAAGGCTTGCTTTCTCTATCCATAACTGCACTGTCTGGGTGGAAAGATGCTGTGAAGGATAAATGGATGCATCAGGGTATTCTCTTGCTCCCGAAAGGAGCCATCTAATCCAAGGAAACTTGATGAGCTATAAGTAAAAAATAGAAATATGATGAAAGCTATTTCCCCTCAGTGCTATAGATTAATAATTTACCATTTGGTTTTTAATGCAATGGAAAAAAAATCAGATTACACTAAGGTGCCAGTTAAATTGTGACCATCAACTTTGGACTTCCCACTCAGAATTTAAAGAAAAAGGAATATAACATTGGAAACCATGAGTTCTTTTTAGACAGTTTGGACATTAAATTTTCTTTGAAAAACAAAAATTGCTTGTTACTACTTTCCAAATGAGAAATTAAAAAAAAAAACAAAAACACCACAGGAGCATCTTACGGAGTAAGGGATGGTCAGCTGGAGAAGGGCACGCAGCACACAGGGATGCGTGGAGCCACGCACCGGCCTTGCTGGATGTCTGCTGGCTGGCCAACCAGGGAAGGAGTCGTGGCACGGCCTTTCCAGCACCACAGTGACCCGCTGCGTTAGAGCTGGGGCTGCAAACAGGAGGATCTTGTCTGCAGACTTGCACCTGTAGCTTATGAAGGATGCTCGGCTTGCCTTGCCTGTATCCATCTGGGCCAATCAGTGATGCCGGGTAAAGCACAGGTGGGGTGACGTAGTCCAGATGATGAAGCCCTTTCCTGAGCCTCGTGGTCTGTCCTGGAACAGCCGTGCTGACGTCACAAACGAGGACGGATGGGGGCTGAGCTGCACCAGGGGCACGGCATCTCCCTTCCGCACCCAGGGGGAAGAGCCTGCCGCCCCTGAAGAACGCCCAGAGGAAGTGTAACTGCCTGAGCAGACTCCAGGGGTCTCTGAGGCACTGTCCTTCCTGCCTGTTTTTCTGTCCCTCACACTGGACACCTCACCTATCTTACAGACTAAGAGTTCTTCCTCTCCCTGCTCTGACATGATGTGGAGCTCTAGTGAAGTTTCATTTCAGTTTTTGTAATTTTTTGTTTGCTACACCCTGGGGCATATGGAGCTTCCCAGACCAAGGATGGAACCTGTGCCCACTCCACTGGAAGCATGGAGACTCAGCTACTGGACCACCAGGGAAGCCCCATAGTATTGTTTTCTAGATTTGCCATTTGGTCTTCGGGAAAAAAAAATCCTTGTATGGATATTCTGTATTTGGTGAAACATTCCTCACACTTCCTTTAGTTATTTAGCTATGGTTGCCTTTAGTTCTTTGGACACATTCAAGATTGCCAGTTTAAAGCCTTAGTCCAGCCTGAGTGTGGGGTTTTCCTGGTGGCACGACTGGTAAAGAATCCTCCTGCCAATAGAAGAGATACAGGAGATGCGGGTTTGATCCCTAAAGAATCTGCCTACAATGCAGGAAACAGGGGTCCGATCCCTGGGTCAGGAAGATCCCCTGGGGAAGGAAACAGAAACCCACTCCAGGATTCTTGCCTGGAGAATCCCATGGATGGAGGAGCCTGGTGGGCTACAGTCCATGGGGTCACAAAGAGTCAGACACGACTTAGCAACTAAACAACAACATACCTGTGTGGGGGCCATAATGTCTTGTTTCTTTGCAGGTCTTGCAATATTGTTTTGAAAATTGCATGTTTTAAATAATATAACGTGGCAACTCTATTAAATTCTCCCTCCTACCCAGGGGTTGTCGTTACTGTTTGTTGTTGCTTCTGTTGTTTGTTTAGTGGTTTTTCTTACATGGAACTAATTCTGTAGAGTCTGGGTTCTTTGTCACGCGTGGTCACTGAAGTCTCCGCTCAGTCATTTCCTCAGTGTCTGGAGCCGAGGTCTTCCATGTTGCCGAGGTCCTCGTGTATGCAGGACGATGCCTTCAGCTCCCAGGGGGGCAGGATGGCCCCGCTGCCTTAGCATCACTCACTGGCGCAGAGCCTCCGGGTCAGCCAGAGGTGAGGCGTGAGAATTCTCAGGTCTTCCCCGGGACGAGACAGCCTTGCACACACGTGCAGCCTCCTGGAGCCCTGCAGACACGTCAGAGTTTCTCGAAGCCCTCTGAGGACATCTCATCACGCAGCCCGTTTTTGCTCTGTTTTTACCATGGTTTCAGGCAATCGTGACGTTACACAACTGCCCCTGATCTGTTTCTCACAAGCGTCCTGGGGGAGAAAGGTTGTTCGCCTTTCACGTGAGTGGGTCAGATACAGTGGGGTCTCTCATAGTACCATCTAGAAGCCACAGAGGAGAACGCTCTGGGGAGGTTCCAGTCCGCTCTCTGCTTCTGAGGCCCCCAGGCTCCTGGTTTTCAAGGTTCCGAGCAGAAAGGGTGGAGGAGAGGGGACGCGGGCGTCAAGGTTCTCGCTGAGAGGAGGCCGTTTTTCCTGAAGGCAGGCTCGCGGCTTACCGCGGCCTTGGGGAACTGCCATCAAGGAGCGTTGATGGCGCCGGTCGCTGCCAGCGCTGACGCTGCTGTTATGGAGGAGAGGATTTCTGGAGGCCTCTCCTTGCCGTTCACAGTGATGCCTACGCCGTCTCCACAGCAAACCCCCGAAACCAAGCTGCCCGCTCATCAGCCGAGTTTGCGGAACGTCTGTATTGTGTGCTGCTGTGAAACCACTCGGGAGGATGAACCGTGTCTCCTGAGGTGGCGGGGTCTCATCATGCGTGAAATTAGAGACGGGGCGACGCATGCGTGTCCACTTACGCCCCACTTTCTGGAAGCACGACCCCCCGAGTCCCCGTGCGTGTCTGTCTTCCTTCGTGCGGGGACGGTGTGCCAGGACAACGCGGGGCCAGGACTGGCCGCAGTGAGACTGGCGCGTGTGGCGGCTGCTCAGCGGCCTGTCTTTGCGTTCTTCAGAGACTGTGGGGGGCATGTCTCACGTTTGCCATTTCTGAAGATGTTTCCTCAAGAAGTATTTGTGAGGGCAAAACTGTGAGTTATTCTACAGTCCAGAAGGGTTTTACACGTGAAGTTCTCTCTTTTTTCCTCCGCTTTCTATATCCACAACAGTACATTTCCAGGGTCATAGAGTAGATAAACTTTTATTCTTGTTCACGTACATAAAAGACTGTCTCGTTCAGAAAAGTAAATGCTTTTTACTTTTGCACTGACTCTGCACGTTTGCTTTCTAGACTCGAGTGAGGAGCCATTCACCTGATGCTTCCGGCCAATTCCCAGCTCTGCTTCCGGCGACGCAGGGTCACCCCTGAGACCGCTGCGAGGGCCCCCAGAGCCGGTGCCGCCGGCCAGCCACGCGGAACCTCCGGGACCGTGAAAGGTGAGGGGCGTGTCCAGAGGGCTCAGCCCGGCTCCGGTGCCTTGCGGGACAGCCTGCTGTCCTGTTCCCAGCCCCCAGGTGTCCGTTCCAGAGTCTAGGCGCCAAGACCGCGGACAGCCGCTCCTCACACTCTTATTTGGCTGCAGTAGGTCTTGACTGTGGGATGTGGGCTCTAGTTCCCTGCTGCTGCTGCTGCACCAGGGATCGAGCCCAGGCCCTCTGCATCGGGAGCACAGTCTTAGCCACTGGACCAGCGGGGAGGTCCCCGCTCTTCACTCTTGAGAAGCCCCGAGTCCTCTCTGCCCGCCCCCCGGTGCAGGGGCCCCTCCCCCCGGTAACGTGTAGCTTCAAGAAGCCACGCGAGGGAAGGGGCTGGGGCCTGGGGCGGGCAGCCTGGTCATGGTAACACCCAGGCTTTGGACCCACAGGGCAGAGCTGGTGCAGTCGGTCCCTCGAGCAGCGAGCAAGGCGGTGGCTGAGAGGCTGGCTGCGCGGCGTGCAGGCCCCTTACGAGCACCAGGGGAGGCGGGCAGTGCCGAGGCCAGTCGCAGGCTCCTGAGCGAGGACCGGCCCTGTGCTGACGCCCAGCATGCCCACTAACGTGGGGTGCGGGACGGGCTGGGGGTGGAGTCCCAGACCCAGCCCTACTGGGAACGCAGCAGGAGCAATGCGGCCCGTCAGCGTGTTCTGTTCAGGCGCCAAAGACTGCAGCTCCAGGGTCCTGTGAATAAAAGCTTCCCAGATCTCTGAGAAACCTTCACTTACAGAGATGTGAGTACCGAGAGAATGAAGCTGCAAACATAGAGCCTCCATTTACAACCTGACAATTGTACGTGGGGGAAAAAACCCAAACCTAAGCTACCAGGTTCCACAGAAAGGGACTTGGGACTATTGGCCAGACTTTTTTCTCTTAAACTGACAAGTTGAGAAATGTATATGGTTAAAAAAAAATTGCTAAAAGCTCAAAATGTATGAAAAATCTCCCTGGTTCGGTCCCTGGTCCTGCTGCCCTGAAGGGACTGCATTGTCAGCTTTTGTGTTTTCTCCTAGGAATAATCTGTGTGTGAGCAAATTTAGGCCAAATATTTACCTATCTTTTTATTATATTAAATTGTGGTAAGATACACACAGGACAACATTTACCACCTTAATCATTGTTATGTCCACAGGCTAGTCCTACACCCGATCTCCAGAACGTTTTCATCTTGGAAAACTGAAACTCTGTCCCCATTAAACAACAAAGCCCACTCTGCTCTCTCCCTCAGCCCCTGACACCCACCCTCCTAATCTGTTCCTATGAATTTGATGACTCTAGGGCCTTCATATGGTGGAATTACACAGCATCTTTCTCTGTGTGGCTGACTGACTTCACTGAACTGTCTTCAGGTTTCCTCTGTGCTGTAGCAGGTGAGGCTCCTCCGTGCAGCAGGGGGAGAAGACGAGCTTGGGAAGCCCCCTTTGTGCTGAACGGTGATGCTGCCCATCTTCCTGATGGGGTGTCTGCCCGCGGCTCCCTGAGTGGTGCGAGCTGGTGATCTGACCCCGCTTCGAGGTCAGCGCTCTTCCCACTGCTCAGTCTCACAGACTCAGACTCTTTCTGATATGCATGAGAAAGCCCCGAGGTCAGCGCTCTTCCCACTGCTCAGTCTCACAGACTCAGACTCTTTCTGATATGCATCAGAAAGCCCTTTACGCGTTTTCTTGGACGGTCTGACTTCCGGGGTGGGCAGGTTGTGGTCAGCGGGGTACAGGTTCTGTAGGATGCTGCCCCGTTGTGGGGCCCTTGCTTCTCAATGTGACGGCGATGCAGGGACCCAACCCACCCTGCTCCATGCTGCACGATGCCAGCCTGCGCTTCACTTCTGGCTCTGAGGTCCTGACGGGGCGAGGGCCACGGGCCGCCCATCACTGCCGAGAGAGAGAACGGGTTAGCCCGGCCGCCTGGCTGGAGGAGGAGGAAGTCGCCCAGTGATGCCGTGGGTTCTGGGAAGAGGAGCGGGACCGCGGGGATGGATGGCTCCCGTGACGTCAGTCCCACTTGGAGCCTTGATGCTTCGCTCATGCTGTGGTGAAGGGGCAGTCCTGCTGAGCTCCATGGCCTTGAATTTGGAAGGAACCCCCGGGCGACTTTAGGTTAGCCTTGCCTGTTGTGTGTCCTTGGAGGAGAACACGCAGCTGAGTCTGGACTGCAGCAGCTGGGCTGAACCTAGGAGGCAACAACAGATCATGACCACCAGCCGGTGCCCTGACCTGAGCGGCGCGCCCAACCAGAGCCAGTCTCATCCGCCCAGCAGCGCCCGGGGGAGGCAGAGGCACCAGTCTCTTGTGTCAGCTCAGCCGCCTGCAACTTGGAGCTGATGGCGGTGTCCTGCAAACATGGAATTCCCCAGTGTGTCCCGCAAGCCTTCAGGTGGGGACCCAAGGCCACCGGGATGCATGGCTCCCTGGCCCCCAGGACAAGAGCTGGAGAAAGGAGGTTGGCTGAAACGGAGGCCACTCTCCTGGGCTGTGGATGAGGTGGGAAGGCTGGTGAAACTCTTCTGTAAATGGAACTTCTCAGAGGCTAGTTTGTGTTAGCCTCTCAGCTGTGTCCGACTCTGCAATCCCGTGGACTATAGCCCACCAGGTTCCTCTGTTCATGGGATTCTTCAGGCAAGAATACAAGAGTGGGTTGCCATTTCTTTCTCCAGGGGCTCTTCCTGACCCAGGGATTGAACCCAGGTCTCCTGCACTGTAGGCAGACTTGTTACCAGCTGAATGTGGGAATCGTTTGGGCATCTGTGACCATGCAGACTGTGCGTCAGTGGGTCTGGGGCCGGGCCAGCTGCTCTGCGTCTCTAATGGACACTTGGATGAAGCCCAAGTGAATGGTCAAAGATCACCCAGAAATCAAGGCTGTACTGAAATCTAAGCAAAATTGACATTTATTTTCTTTTTCCCTAGATCCCTGTCCCCACTTAGGGCTTCTCTGGTGGCTCAGATAGTAAAGCATCTTCCTGCAATGCAGAAGACCCGGGTTCGATCCCTGGGTCGGAAAACCCCCTGGAGAAGGAAATGGCAACCCACCCCAGTATTGTTGCCTGGAGATTCCCATGGACAGAGGAGCCTGGCAGGCTACAGTCCATGGGGTCGCACAGAGTCAGACACGACTGAGCGACTGAGCACACACACACAGACATGCACACCACTTCACCTGCCTGAGATAATGCTCCAAATAAGTGTGTTCAGAGTCTTCATTCTTATTTACAGACTGTTTTGTACCCATGGCATGTCAGTGCCTAATGGTAGACATTCAGATGGCCTCTCATCTTTGTTCTTTTAAAAAAAATTACACTTTATTAGTGTATAGTTGATTTAAATGTTGTGTTAATTTCGGGTGTACAGCAATGTGGCTCAGTTATGCATTTGCATACGTTCATTCTTTTTTAGATTCTTTCTAATCTTTGTTCTTAAAGCCAGAATGCAAGGAACAGACTTGCTCACATGAATATCGCAAGTGTGTTTGGAAAGGTGTGAATTTGAATGAAGGGACGCATATGGGACGCTTGTACACTGGAAACTGTGATTGTTCTAACTATCGAGGACCCCAGGGACCAGGCGTTCTGACGGGCTGGCGTCCTCTGGACTCAGGTCAAGCTGGCTGTCTCCCAGGACGCCTTCAGTCCTGCACGTGCCGTTATCTTTCCATCTCGTGCTTGTGCAATTGTTTTCCTGGAGTCTAAGTGTGGGGTTGACTTACACAGCCTGTTAAATTCCATTTGCTGGCTTCAGACTGCCATCTCACCTGCTGAGATAACTGTGGTTATTGACTTTGTCATCTAACATTTTCCCTCACTCTCCTGGGTTATTTCATCTTCACAATGGATTCTTCCTTCCATCCCCCTATCCGTCCCTCTCTCCCTCCATCTGGTGACTGTCTCCTGAGAGCTCTGAAGCCTCTGTGCTCAGCTCTAGGGTGTTCACCACGGTGAACCAAACGGAAAGGAATCTGTGTTCTCCTGGACTTTCGTTCCAGTGGGGAAGACAGACACTAAACAAGGACAAATAAGTTCCATGGATGTTATGGTGATGATGAGTACCAGGGAGGGAAATAAAGCAAGGACGAGACAGGGAAAGGGTGGCCAGAGAGAAGCCTCACAGAACGCGACATCTGAGCAGAAGATGTTTCAGCCCAATTCATCGGACAACAGGCTGAAAAAGAGTTCTTTGATCTGTCACTAGAGGCTTCCCTAAGGGCCGACGTTAATCCACGAGCTGGCACCTTTGGGTTTCAGCTGATGAATCCACAGACATGCTCTGTGGTGAAGTATCCAGACTGCATTTGTCGGTATCCATGGTCTTCCCTGATCCCGGCTGGTCCTGCTCTCACATCAGAGAAGCGAGTTTAATGTGAAGGAGGTTTTCCCCTTGTTGCCGCGATGCAGCAGTGAGTGGAGGGGGGAAGGGGCAGCTTGGCGCTGACCATCCTCGGGGCCTCAGCAATAAATCACAGGTGGAAAGACCGGATTCTCTTGGCAAAATCATAGGAAACTCAGTACTTTTCTCCGGAAACTTTGGCGAATGTGTTTCTGAGTAGCAGGCACTCCTGGCAGTCCAGCATCTCCAGCCAAACCCCAAGCGGCCCGCGGCCAGTGTCCCCGCAGGTGGAGGCGGCCGCCCACCGGCCCTGCGCCGCTGCCCCAGGCTCCGTCCAGGTGAAGAGCTGTCTTCTTCAGACTCACCTGCAGGCTGCAGTGTTGCCGTGACTATCTTCCCAGCTCTGGGGCGGGCTCTCCAGGTGAGCAGTTGGGCAGGGGAGGCGCAGGCAGACACTGAAGTCACAGGGAGGCAGGGAGCACGAGGTTCCCGGGTAGCCCAAGAAGCCAGGCAGCAGCGGGGCCTCATCGGGCCGGCCGTGTGCAGAGCCGACTGTCTGCCGGCTGCCCTGGCCTCGGTCCCTCCGTCTGTGACGTCAGTGGACTGGAGCAGGTCGTTGCTGAAGCCAGTGCTCTGCCCCTGAACTTCAGGTTCTGTGTGTGTGCTGTGTGAGTAGCCACCAGGGCAGCTACGCTTTAGAAGCTGGTTTCGCAGAAACTGCTCCAGATGGACGAAGGCCCTGGGGCCTGAGGACAGCCTGGTGCCAGCCAGGATGGGCTGGGACCTGGGGAGGCTTGGAGCCCCTGGGGGGTGTGGCCCCAGCTGGTGAGCAAGGCTGGGGGCCCGGGACCAAAGCGTACTGATCTGGTGGGAGATTAAACAGCGGAAACAGCAGCAAGAACCAGACTCTCCCCACGCAGTCCTCCAGCCCCCCTGCTCCGGAAGCAGGGGACCCCCTGACTGTGAGAAGGTGGGTCTCGGTTCCGGAGAGCAGGAGAGCAGACCCCACCCTGGTCAGAATGGCCCTTTGTTCTGAGACTCTGTGACTAACGACGCTGCTATGTGAAGGCTTATGCAACCTGGCAGAGCCGGGCCCTCGCCCCGACCCGGAGCCTGTGATCTGGGCGCCCGGCCCGAAGTTGCGCAAGAAGTAATTAGGGGTCCAGCCGAGGCTTGCTGGCTCCTGGTCAGGCCGGGCTACCGGGCCCAGCACCCCGACAGGCTCGTTAATGTTTAAACCTCCGGGTGTGGGAGGCTGTTTTGTCACCGCGGAGGGTTCAGCGTGGGGCTGGGGTGGAGCGGCTGGGGGAGCTGACATGCTGTTCTTCCTGCCCCCTCCCTCTTTTCCATAGAAGTCATTTTTAAAGCTTTCTAAAAATCTCTGGATTTTTTTAAAAAGTTCTTTAAAAAAAGAAATTTCTCCACCAATCCATTGTCTTCTAGAAATAGACCTCAAGTATAACTTTAACCTTGAGAAATAAGTGAAAAATAAAAACTCGTCTAGCTTCCTGTCGGCGACCAGAATCTCAAGGGGGACGACAGAAAGCTCTATGATCTGGTGAAAGCTTGAGGGCGCGCGTGGCAGAGGCCGCCACTGCCAGGAAGCACCCCCCTGCCTCCAGGAGGGCCTGGAGACCTTCCTGTCTGTGGGCTCCTCTCTGCAGTAGCTTGCGAGCTCCCGGCTCTGTGCTCCGAGGCCTCGGTGCCAGAAGCAGGACACCCTCCCGCGTGTGCATCCCGGGAGGAGGTGCCGGCCTCAGTCCCCGAGGACTTCACCCCCAGGGCTTTGCCGGGACCAGGGACAGGGCCCAGACCAGCAGCCGGCACTCCCTGCTCCACCCATAGAACCCGAAGTGCTCCGTCTGCGCAGTCTGGGGCCATCGCTCAGGTGTGGGATGCGCTGGCCTCTGTCTCCATCCTCACGGGCCCAGGGCTCGTCTCAGAAGAATGAGGTTTCTGTCCCAGCTCACCTGCAGCCTCCCCTCCCTCCCTCCTTTGTTTTCCTTCCCTCTCAGTGAACTGGGCTTGTTTAAATTGTAAAGCAATGGACTATAATGGTAAAAAAAAAAAAAAAAGTTCTTCCAACCGGAATAAAAATGCATAAGATGAAAGATCAATGGTTTTCCCCACACCCGCATCTCTGCAGCCCTGTCAGCAACCTCCAGGTAACTCTACAATGTGAGTGTTTGGTAAAACCCCTCTGACCATTTCCTCTGTGAGCACTTCTGTGATGGAGACGCACAGGACCACAGTCGGTGTGCGGAACACGTGGCTTTCCACACCACTCCCTTCCTGACTGCCCGGCGGTCCGCCGCGAGGCTGTGCCCCGGCTGACTTAAACTGGACCCATGCACTGGTGCACATACCTCCTCCCCAGTTTGGGGGACCACAGGCAGGGCTGCCCTACACACCCCAACACGTGCCCTTGTGCTCAGCTGGAATAGTGCGCCCTTGGGATAAATTCCTAGCAGTGGTTTTGCTGGGTCAAAGGTTATGTGCATTTTACATTTTAATAGGCATTGCTCAACTGCCCTGCAGAAAAGGTGCACCAATTTACAGCCCCATTAACACTGTGTGAACAGCCAATCTCCTCACAGCCTCACCAAACCACATACTATCAGACTTGCAGTCTCTGCAACAGACAGAAAACAGCAGGTCTTTCTTTTCTTAAATTCGCATTTGTATTATGAAAGGTGTTTATAGACTACTTGCCGCTTAGGGTGAAAACATGCTGGCCTTGACCATGGTTCATTTCTATTTTTAGATGTTTTAAAAATGGCTTTCTAACAGCTTTCATTTATCATTAGCCAGTTAGGTCACAAATATCTTCCCCTTTTGCCTACTATTTAGGCACAGAGGAGTTTACAATATTTACAGAGAGAATTGATCTGCACAGAAAGTTTCCACCCGCCTCACCGGAGCCCTGCCTGCACAGAGAAGACAGTCTGTCCTGCTCCCCTGTCGCTTTGCCCTGGGCTTGCTTTCCACACGCGTGTCTTTGCCACTCCGGCCTGTGTTCTGGTGTACGGGGCGAGGTAGGGATTCGGTCGGTTCTTTGGAGTTTGCTCATCAGCCTGCTGGCTCGAGCGACCCACTGCTGGAGGGGGCTTTCTGCTCCCTGGAAGTAAGTGGATTCAGACAGGCTTTTGGAGGATCCAGACAGGAACATGCCTCCTTCCCTTATTCTTAGATAGATCTGGCCCTTTCCCCAGAACCCTGGCCTTTTTTGAAGGAAGCTTCAAGGAGTAAATGCAAAAAAGAATGATTGAGAGAAAAACAGAAAATGGAGGCTTCTGGTAGGAAAAGAAAAACACCAACTTAAAAGGGTTAAATCACTTCTGTGCATAAGCCACTTAAGATTCCACTTAAACCGAGTGCAGAGGCCCTTGGACAGCAAGGAGGTCAAACCAGTCAGTCCTAAAGGAAGACAACCCAGAATATTCACTGGCAGAGTTGATGCTGAGGCTGAAGCACCAGCGCGTTGGCCACCCGATGTGAAAAGTCAGCTCATTGGAACAGACCCTGATGCCGGGAAAGATTGAAGGCAGGAGGAGAGGGGGACAACAGAGGATGAGATGGCTGGATGGCATCACCGACTCGATGGACATGAGTTTGAGCAAACTGCAGGAGAGAGTAGAGGACAGAGGAGCCTGGTGTGCTGCAGGCCACGGGGTCGCAAAGAGGCGGACACTAAGTCCGCAGACTTAGTGACTGAACAACAACGACGATAAACAGAATCACTGGGCTAGAAAACAGCCGAGCAGATGAATTCTGCTTACCGTTCGTTTGCCCAACTCTGCTTAAGAAAGAAGGAATATACAACTTATTTGTTACTCTCATTTTAACAGTATCTCTGCAGTGAGTTTTCTTAGTTGAACAGATCAAAAATCCTGTGGGAAGTTCAAGAGGTCACATTTATAGCCCGGGTTTTCAGGATTCCTCCCATAGTTCCTAAGTAGGTGGGGTATTTTCTCTTTAAAGACCAAATAAGTTAATTGCACAATCAGTAGAATCAGCAATTTCGACTTCTTGGCGTGAGTAATGTGATATGCATGTTGGCAAAGACCTACATACCCTGATTTGCAGCATAATTCATATAATAGTCTGTAGATCAGACTCCAGGTGATTTAGTTAAAAGGTACTGAAGCACTCCTTCTACCCACCGCCCCAAGTACCCACCTCACAGTAAACTGTGTAATTTGTACGATGATCTAAGGTGATTGATGAGGATTTGGTCTCATCGTTTGGGACTAAGGAATCTCACTGCTGGCCTCTGCTGCACCTGCCCCGCCCCCTCCTAAAATGCGGCTTTTCTGGTTTTTGTGAATCCATTTCTCCCCCTTCCCTCCTTCTCAGGCTCCTGCATCAGCCTCTCCTTGTGCTTCTTCTTCCCAAGCTTCCCTGGCCCTCCCTCAGCTCAGGACACCCACCCCATCTTTAACTTGAGCTTAATTTGCTGACTTTGTGTCTTTCTTTCAACTGATTTTCACCCAAGTCATTGCACGTGTCCCGGATGAGGGCGTCATGCCTCCAGTGGTAGGAACTGTGTGGATGGTTCCCAGGCACTCCCCAGCCCCGTCTGTCCTGGGCTTCAGACAAGGGTTGCTGGTCAGGGAACCAGACTCCTCGGCCTCCAGAGTCTGCCCCCGCCCCTGTGCACTTGGGGAGATTCAGATGGTGCCTTTGAGCACATTCAAAAAGTGTTCTTTCCTCAAAACACTTACTTCCATTGGGCAAAATTGTCGGAATTACCGAGACTGCTGAGAATGGCACCCTTCACCTGTATTAGGGAGGGGACAACCACAGTCACACGGCCCTTTATCTTGTGTTTCAGAGACTCTGTTGCTGCCGGTTGAGGGGTTCCCTGTGGCCCGCCTCCGGCTGTGGCCCTGGGGCTGAGGGTGCACGGCCGCCTGCCTGCCCGCTGCCTGGGAAGTGTCCGCCTCTGCAGGGAGGATGTGCGGTGTCCAGCTGACTTCCCCTCGACGGAAGGAGTGACATGGCTTGCTGTCGTCTCGGGTGAGCACAGAGGTGTGCCTGCCAGGCCCAGAGTGGCTGCTGCCTGGCTCTCCGTCCAGGAGGAATCCACGACTTCACCGGCTGCATGGGGCGACAGCAGAAGACACCACGGGCAGGGCGTGTGGGCAAGTGGTCTCTCGGAATCTCTCGGAACTCGTGTGTCCCCCGTCTGGTGGGGCGGCCACGTGTGGTCACGTGACCCGTGCATCCTTCAGGCAATGTCTCCCCAGGACCAGAGGCTGCCTCTGCCCTGGCCATGCTCAGAGCCTTCGACACAGCCTCCTCCTCCAAAAGGGCAAAGCCGTGCTGCTCAGGGAGCCGTTGGGGGCCACGGCCTGTGGGCAGCGTCCGGACTGAGGGCCAGGCCGGAGGGCTGGTGCGGGTCCTGGTGCCCAGTCACCCCCCGGAGCCTGGCTGCTGACTGCGGGCCTGCGCTTTAGGTCGTGTGTTGGTTTTCTAACTTGGACAGTTTGTAGTCGGAGGAATTCAAGAGCAGATTTACTCCAGAGCACTTGAATGAAGCAACTGAACATATTACTCACATCCCTGCACAAAGGAGGCGGCCCCCCCGGGAAGCTGCCTGTGTCCTGCGGTAGCAGGACTTCTTCACCGTGCAGACTGGGCTTGCTGCCGGTCGCTGGGCCTGGCCGGGGCTTACCTGGACCGGTGGCCGATTTCCAGAGCTGTTTCTTTCATACCGAGCATCTCCACTAGTGCCGTGCGGCAGACAAAAGCTTGAGCTCGGCCGCGGGAATATTCCCGAAGACTCTGCCGTTCGTGTAGGTCTGTGGACGGTGAGCGCTCGAGGCCGGCGAGCCCATCCGTGGCCCTGCGGTCACAGAGCGAGAAGGGCATTTGTGAGGCAGCCTGGTCTTCCTGTGCCTGTTTTCTCTATTTTACCCCTGGAGGATGTCTGTCCTGTGTCTGCTGCGTGACTTAAAGTGACTCGATGGTGGCATCTGAGACAGTAGGGGATGTGGGGCGCCTCTGGGTCCCTCTGAGAGCCCTCCACAAACAGCCCGCGGCTGGTCCAGAGGGGTCTGGACCCTGATGCTGTCGAATCCACTGTGCCTGAAAGAGGGGTGGGTTCCAATCCCCTATGACTGGTTAAGAAACCCCACTGGGCTGTGCCCAAAGCCCTCTGCCAGCCGAGGGGCCAGGCCCGAAGGGTGTCTGAGCTGCAGACACCCCTCTTCCGTCACAAGTCATCCTGGGGTTCCCAACTGGAGATCCGGGCTCAGGTTATCTTGGCTGGGTCCAGGTCGGCAGACAGCTCCTGCTGACGTCCTAGGAAGCAGAGGCGGAGGCTGCCCTCAACCTTCCCGGATCTGGACAGACAGGCTGCCCGCCTGAGGGCTTGCTTCAGCCAAAACCCAGAAAGAGCCTCGTCATTTTGCAGTAAACAATGATGCACCTTTTATTGCATTTATAAATGTCCCCAGAGGCTATTACTCAAAAGGGGTTCAGCTAATAAATACAGAACTAATAATTACCTCAGTTCAGAGTGCTGACGTGTATAACTGCCGTCGGGGTCAAGAATGTCCCGTTTGCTCAACCTCCCTGGCACCACGACACCTGCGGTTACGGAGCTGGGGTGCAGGCTGAGGTCAGGGGTCAGGGAACAGGATGTCCTTCCCGCTGGGTCTGAGTGTGGTGGACAGGCTGTGGCTCTGTCACCGGGTCCTTGGGGTGTCCTTTCCTTGCAGGGGTGCTGGGTCCTGCTGTGGGCCCTGGACAGATGGCAGCCCCCGGAGCTGCTCTGGGGGCTCACCGGGCGTCAGGTGGGACCACAGCAAGGCTGTTTCTCTTCTGCTTGGGCGCTTGTTCCCTTGTCCATCCTCGGCCAGGTGGCCAGGTGGAGGGAACAGTTGGCCCAGGCTGTGCGTGGATTCGGTCGGAGGTCAGCCCTCTTGCTGGGCAGCCATTGGTTGGGCCAGGCCCCTGGTACCCGGCCTCGTCTCCCGGGGCCAGGGCAGGAGAAGACAGAGCTGCCCGCACTGCCGGCCTGACGCCTACCGCACGAGGCGCGGCTCGTGTCCCTACATCCTCCCGCCAGGCCTCGTGGGGTCCCCAGCTGGCCAGTGCGAGGCCACGGTGCAGCCGGGAAAGGCCTGGCTCTGCACCCGGGCTGGCCCGCAGCCTGGCACTGGGGGTGCTGGCGACTGGCACGTGGGCGAACAAACGGGACCGAGATGGGTCTGCTTGGGAGGCCTTCCCCGAGGAGGCAGCCGGGCCTCCCACAGATGGGCCGGCTCCCGGGCCCAGGGACAAGTCAGCTCCCTCAGTCTGGGATGGAGTCCCCCCCGCCCCAGCTCCAGAGCCCTGGGGAGATGCCGGGCCCCGCTGCACCCACACCACGGGAGCAGAGCCCCAGAAGTCAGGGGCGCCCCAGCTAAGACGGCAGGCCTCCGCAAGTCCTTGGAGCCTGGATCGCCCCGGCTCATCTTCCTGGAGCCCCATCCTGAGCACTCCCGTGGATGGACCGGCTCCGTGGTTCTGAGCCTCATAGACTTCTGACAGCAATGAGCACAGCCAGCCAGAGGTTGCCAAACCTTCCTGCCTTTCCCCTCAACCATTAGACCTGGATGATCAGAAACCGCAAATCCGCGTCAAGGCTGTTGAGTAGTTTGCTGTCTCAGATCCCAGATGTGATGAAAAGCCCGAGTCGTGGCAAATCCTCTGGGCTAAACTCCCTGAGAGGAGAGGCGGAGAGGCAAAGGGGCTCCGGGCGTGCGAGGGGCAGTGTCGCTGGGGCAGTGTTCGTGTCTGCCTGTAGTGCCCCGGGAAGGCGCGTGTAAGGCCTGTGTGTAAGCTGGAGAAGGGCAGGACACCACTCGCTTCTAGCCAACGGTCCGTCTGAAAGCCGAACACAGAGGTCCGCACAATAGCGCTGTGTGACGTCGGAGCCCCTCCCAGTTTGAAAAGAACCTGGAATCGGAGGAAGATGGATTTTTACGTTTTTGATCACAATCTTAGAAGACACTTATTAGGGCCATTTGCTGACAACATTAAGAATTAACAAGTTATGTCGTCAAAGCATAACAAGAGTTTAATGGTTTCATTACGGAACTGTAAAGTCTGTTACTTAAAGAACTACTGTGGCTTTAGAAAGCAGGAAGTATTTACTGGACTCTTTGCGGTCTAATTTCTAGCACCCAGGCAAAGCTCAACTGCTATGATATAAAGAATTTGTTGTTTAGTTGCTAAGTCATGTCTGACTCTTTGCGACCCCACGGACTGTAGCCCACCAGGATCCTCTGTCCATGGGATTCTCCAGGTGAGAATACTGGAGTGAGTTGCCGTGCCCTCCTCCAGAGGATCTTCCCAACCTAGAGATCGAACCCACATCTCTCACACTGCAGGCAGATCTTCTACTGCTGAGCCTCCTGGGAAGCCCAGAGTAAAGAAATAAAGAACAGTATAACAGAGGGGTAATGTCTGGACATGTGATACCAACAAAGCTTTGATGCCTAAGAAAGTTGTGGGCCATGTCGGTGCGTTGTGTTGGCATTTTTTACATGTGAAAATGGAAGGTGGGTTACTGGAAGTTCTTTCTTTCCAGCATGGGAGGGGCTGTTTCTGTTGTTTTGGGAGAGCGGGAGAGGCCTGTGGAAGGGTGCCCATGCATCCCTTCACCAGTGAGCAGGGCTGGAGAGGGTTTCTGGGACCCTCTGGGCACAGAATCCTGCTGTGCCCTCGGGGGGTCGCTCTGCAGTCACAGAAAGGGCACCAGGGTCGCTGCCTAACCTCAACAGTGATGCCATGGCCCCCCCACGCCCAGGCCTCCCCTGGCGGGGGGGGGCACCAGCTCTCACTAAGGAAAGAAACCATGTCGCAGTTTGGGAGGCTCGCCTACCAGTTAATGAGTGAACTGAAACAGTTGTCTGATAAGTTTAGGCCACACTATGTTTCGGTCTGAATTATCCCGATAATTGTGTTACGATGGAAAGAATTCTGAACTGGATCTTAGTTTCCTCTTGGGTCAGGAAGGAGTGTTTCAGCTACCCTGTGGCCTGTTTTCTCATCTGTGAGATCCAGTTCAGTTCAGTCGCTCAGTCGAGTCTCACTCTTTGCGACCCCATGGACTGCAGCATGCCAGGCCTCCCTGTCCTTCATCATCTCCTTCTGCCTTCAATCCTGCCCAGCATCAGGATCTTTTCCAATGAGTCAGCTCTTCACATCAGGTGGCCAAAGTATTGGAGTTTCAGCTTCAGCATCAGTCCTTCCAATGAATATTCAGGACTGATTTCCTTTAGGATGGAGTGGTTGGATCTCCTTGCAGTCCAAGGGACTCTCAAGACTCTTCTCCAGCACCACAGTTCAAAAGCATCAATTCTTCTGTGTTCAGCTTTCTTTAGAGTCCAACTCTCACATCCATACATGCCTACTGCAAAAAACGTAGCTTTGGCTAGACGGACCTTTTTTGGCAAAGTAACGTCTCTGTTTTTCCATATGCTGTCTAGTTTGGTCATAGCTTTTCTTCCAATGAGCAAGGAGAGGCCTGTGGGAGGGAGCCCACCTGTCTTTTAATTTTATGGCTGCAATCACCATCTGCAGTGATTTTGGAGCCCCCCCAAAATAAAGTGTCTCCACTGTTTCCCATCTATTTGCCATGAAGTGATGGGACTAGGTGCCACAATCTTTGTTTGTTGAATATGAGTTTTAATCCAGCTTTTTCACTCTCCTCTTTCACTTTCATCAAGAGGCTCTTTTGTTCTCCGTTTTCTGGCGTAAGTGTGGTGTCATCTGCGTATCTAAGGTTATTGATATTTCTCCCGGCAATCTTGATTCCAGCTTGTACTCCATTCAGCCCAGCGTTTCGCATGAGGCACTCTGCATAGAAGTTAAACAAGCGGGGTGACGTAAGATCAGGGTCTGCCCGAGAGTCAGAGTTACCTTTCATTTGTGTGTGGTTTTTCCTGAGAAAGGCCAGTGCTGCTTTGTGACACGGTGGCAGCGGGACAGAGGGCTCCTGGGGGCCCCAGGAGCCCCTCTTCCCCTGTGGGGTGGGGGTGGGGACTTTCTCCATTTGCTTATTCTTTTCTTAAGAGCCCAAGGGACGAAGAAGTTGGCTCAGTTCTTGAGGGAGCCCAGGGCGTGGGGTGGTCTGCCAGGGGTTGTGGGGTTGGGGCAGGGCGCAGTGCCCTGCTACAGCCTCTGGTGTTTGGGAGAATCCTCTTCTATCTTAGGAAGCGGCTGGGCTGTTCAGGTTTTCTGGCACCAAAATCAGCAGATTGATCCCGGGTTGTAGGGGGCTTGGCCTGGGGCACTGCGGCACTGCTGGCCCTACAGGGTGAGGGCATGGGTCGTGGGTTTCTCTCCGAGGATCCAGCGCCCTGGGCCTGGAGGGTTCTTCTGGGTGGGGGTGGTCAGGTGACGTGACCACAAGCACGTGGGGCGGGGCGCCCTGGCCCAAGTCTCTGGCCCTCAGGTATCAAAGGGTGTTTCCTAAACCAAACAGACCCCCACCCCACCCCGCTGTCCTGAGCTCCCGCATCAGTCGAGGGTCAGCTGCCCTCAGCCTGTTTGCACAGGTGGGCCTTGGCCTCGTGGCCTGGAGGCTGGGGGAGGGCTGAGGCAGGTTAGGTCTGGGGTGGGCCCACGGGGTGGGCTGGGGAGGGTCAAGGGCGGGGAGGGGCGGGGAACGTGCAGGGCGGGGTCGGGTGGGGCTCCCTTGGGCCCTGCCCTTTGCCCTCCAGAGTGCAGGAGGAACGGGGTTTTCTGGGCAGACTCGGGAAGGTTGGACCTCGGTGGAGTCTCCCAGGGAAACTGCCCCACGGATGCCAAGCTCCCAGGGCTGGGTGGGTTGCAGCCGCCACGGGACCTCCGCCCTCTGCCCCCTCAGGCCAGGCCCAGCAGGGCAATGCGCAGGGTTCTCGGGAGCTGGAGCCTGGCAGAGGTCATGACCCCTGACAGGGGCGCCCAGGTCCCCTGACTCTGGCCTTTTTGTAGAGAACCTGATGGTCGCTGGCGGCGCGGGAAGGGGGCCCCTCACTCACCAGAGTCGGGAGTGTGTCTCGGGGAGGACTGACCTTGGAGGGGATAGGGAAACGCTGTGACTGAGAAGACATCCCCTTTCCCCTCCCCATTTCTGTCCATTCGCAGAGTTGTCCTCGTGTATCAACTGGACATGAAAACACTGGCTTTACCAACCCGAGGGGGCAGTAGGCAGGGCCGGGCCTCTGAAGGCAGCCAGTTGGAGAGGAGGGCTTGATTGGCTGGAGTCAGCGATGGGGATGGGTGGGCGCTCCCCGGGCTTCCCATGTGGCTTCAGGGTCGCAAGGAACTGAGCAATGGGTCCCCACTTCTACCCCGTGAACCTGGGCTCCCCCCATTTCAGTTTTATTTTCTCGTCTAATTATTGGCCATGTGGGTGCAATCTCCGTGTAAATGGGTGCCTTTTGTCGTAATTCAACCCTGTTATTATCCTTCCTCAAGACCACTAAGTAGATCAAATCAGAATCAGTCAGGACTTGCTTTTGGTTAACTAGACTGAGGGATGGGCTTTTCCCTCCTATTTCTGCCAAAACACAGCATCCTGAAGTAAAACCCACTCACCACACCCAGCCTCCACGTCGCCCTCTTGTCTTGGTTACGCTGACACCTGCCCGACCCCGGAACAGGAGCGGGGCCTGAATTTACATCCTCTTGGTCTTCACTCTTTGCAGTCCTTTCCCAAGACTGCAGCCCAGGGACTGTTAGAGCTCGGCTGCCTCCGAGTTTATGGAGAAGTAGTTCCGGTACTTCCTCTGATAGACCCTCCCTCCTATGTCCCGCAAAACCGGTGGTTTTCCCTGCAGATCAGAAGGAGCTAGGGCCATCAGGGACTCCAGCAGATAGAACCTTCTCTGCATTCCTAAATAGGTGGGTGGTTTTGTTCAGACACTGACTTTCAAAGTGCTCTTAAAACTTCCTCGAAGTACTTCCCTGGGGGTCCAGTGGCTAGGACCCAGGCTCCCAGTGCAGTGGGCCAAGGCTCGACCCCTGGTCAGGGGACTAGATTCTACACGCCACAGCTAAGACACAGTCAAATAAATAAATAATTAAAAAACCAAAAAACTTCCCTGAGGAAATCTTCAGTGTTAGGACAGTTCCTTGCCAAGATCACATTTTGATCAGAGCCAGTTTACCCAATACCTGCTTGAGGCTGAGATGGTTAACAGCTGAGCTTGTCCCCAGAGGTCCTTGGGAAAGGGGGGCCCACACATTATCATTTCTTCTGGTAACTTAAGTGAATTCTTAGAGGTCATTGCTTTGACGTTTAAGAAACCCCACTGATCCTGCAGAATCTTACAGCGATGTGTCCAGTAATGAAATCCACAGCATCTACCTTTACTGAATTATTCAAGAAAACAGTTTGAACTCCACGAGGAGTTTCTTAAGAGTCAAACCTGAGATCATTTGGGAGGGGGGTGCAAAAGTCCATCTCCAACCCGTCACCACAAAGTGCTGAAGTCAATTGTCAGTTTTATTAAAAAATAAGCACTATGCTTGGATTTCATAAAATTTATATATGAATATGTACACAGACACAAATAAAATAATATTAAAAATAAAAATCACACTTGCTTTCAAGTGGCAGTGATCCTGGCACCCCACAAACATAACGGTCAGCTTTTCCTTGGAAGAAGCCACCTGGCCTAAAGAGACCACACTTAAGAAATGACCCAACAGACAGTAAAGCCGCAACCGTTGCCTGCAACATTTTCCCTTCAGGTTTCAAAAATATATAAATAATTTAATTACAAAACCCAACAATATATATATTTTTCATCTTTTGGCACAGTGAAACATTGGTCAATGGCAGAGATGAGGGACGCTCCTCTGGCCCCTCCCGCTTAGCTGCGCCTGTAGACGCCACAGGCACACAAGGGGGGGGCGGGCCGGGACCCCCGAAGTAGTCGAGTCATGGATCACCTGGAATGGTTCCCTGATGTGCTGTTTAGGTTTTGTTTCGCTTTGTAAGGGACAAAGCAGTGGAAGGTGCAACGAAAACAGCAGGAACAAGGCAGAGCCTGGGCCATGAGAAGTTTCTGTGAAGGGGCCGGCACAGGCTTGGTCAGGAACGGAAACTATCGGAGGCCCTGCTTTGCTCCTCTACAACGTGAGTTATAAAGGACGAAGGGAAACGTTCGGGATGCAGTTGAGACCCTTCTGTCCGGTATTCGCTCTAAGGCACGTCGGGTGATGGTGCTGTCCTCGGGCGGAAAGCGCCCGGCCCCGAGCCCGCGTCCCCCGCCGCCCCAACGCGCTCATGCCAGGAGCGTCTCAGGCCGATTAGGCAGGTGCGGGCCGGGTGCGCGGGCCGAGGCCGCGAGCAGGGCGTCGGGCAGCCGCACGGGGCAGTACAGGTGCGCACCGGCTGCCGGGCCTCGGAGCGGCTTGGCCGGGGCCGGGGCGGCCAGGGGCGCTAGGAGGAGGGGCGGCGCCTCGGCCCCGCGAGCTAGCAGCCCCGGAGGCTCGGCCGCTCCAAACGCGCAGAGCGGCAGCAGGGCCCCAGCGGGCGCAGCCTGGAGCAGCGCCGGGTAGGCGGGCGGCGGCGGGCAAGGAGCCGCGCCCCACGGAGGGCGGGCCCCGGGGCCCGCGTCCCCAGCGCGGCGGCTGCGGAAGGGCTTGCTGAGGATACTGTCGATGGCGAAGGGGCCGGAGAATCTGCCTGCCGGGCTGGCGCGCCCCTCCGGGCGGGCGGGCGAGCGCGCGCGGGGCGAAGCCGGGGCCGGGGCGGCGGGAGCGGGCGGCGGGGGCGCGCCGTCCGGGGGCCGGAGCGCGGGGCCGGGGGCCGCTGCCCGGTGGCTGAGGCGCTTGCGGCGGCGGCGGAAGACCCCGTCGGCGAAGGTGTACTCGCTGTTAGGGTTCAGCATCCAGTAGTTGTCCTTGCCCCAGGGTCGAGAGGGGTCGCGAAGCACCTTGACGAAGCAGTCGTTGAGCGAGAGGTTGTGGCGCACGGAGTTGCGCCAGCCGGTGTAGCTGCCGCGGAAGAACGGGAACTTGCCCATGAGGTACTCGTTGATCTCGGCCAGCGTCAGGCGCCCGCCCGCCGAGTCGCGGATGGCCATTGCGATGAGCGCGATGTACGAATACGGGGGCTTGGGCCTCCGGGTGTACGGCTTGCCGCGCGCGCCCTCGCCGCCGCCCGCACCCCCAGAACCTGCGCCCCCGGCTCTGGGCCCCGCCGTCGCCCCCGCCGCGCCCGCCGCGCCCGCCTCCTCGGCGCCCGGCCCGCCGCCCGCGCTCCGCTCGCCGCTGCCTGCCGCCGGGCTGTTGGCTGCGCAGTCCCCGTCCGAGCCCAGGGAGTCGTCGCCCGCGGCCGATAGCGGAGATGGCGCGTCGCTGCCGCCCGCACCCTCCAGGTCACTCCCCGGCTTGTCCCCTAGACCCGCGCGGGGCCCGAACACCTCCAGCTTCATGCCTGCGCCCGTCCCCGCCCGGCGCGTACCCTTTGCCTCCGCGCGGTTCTGGACAGCGGGCGCCCGGGGCGTGGTGGCGATCGGGGCCGGGGTCCTGGCCTCTGTCTCCCGGAGCTCGCCTTCCTCTGGGTGAGACAGTCGCTTTCCGGATTGGAGTCCCCTTCCGCTGGAGTTCTTTGGAGTGTTTGTGCTTATTGGGTGAACCGACAGGGGCGAAGAGGGAGGAGCTGGGGCGTACTGGCTTCAGGGTGAGGAGCGGAGACTTGGGGGAAGGCGTGCAGAGCCGCGGTTCTAGCCTCGGGTGCCGGGGCGCGCGGGGCTTGGAGTTCCTGCCGGAGAAGGAAGCGTGCGCATCTGCTTCCCGTTCCAGAGATGGGGTTTCTTCTCCCGCAGTCGCAGGTCCCGGACAGGCGTCCTCGCGGGTCGAGTCAGTGCCAGCTCCCGTGCCTGCCACCCCGGGGCGAGGGTCCAGCCTTCAGCCTCGAGCGCCCACGGAGCCGAGTCTCCGATGCCGCGGCGCCCGCAACCGCCTTCCCGCCCCTGGCCTCCGGAGCAGCATCTCCACGCCTGCAGCCGCGGCCCCGTCTCGTCTCCACCTTCGGCCCGGCCCAATATAACCCCGCGGCACCCCGCGAGGGCGGGGCCTGGGCGCCGACGAGGGATGGGGAGCGAGGTGGCCCAGGTGGCCGCGGCTCCGGAGCGGGCGCGCGCTAGGCGGAGGCCACGCGGCGGCGCGGCCGCAGGTTGTTTGTTTTGGGTCCGCCCGGCCCCGCCTTCCTCCTCCCGCCAATGGGAGGCGTGCGCGCGGCTGAGGTCCTCGCGTGTGCGCGCGTGCGTGTGCGCCTCGGCTCGGGGGCCGCGCGCGGGCGCTCGGGAGGGGCCCCTGCGCCCCGGAGCTCACGGAAGCCATACGAGAGCGCGGCCGGGGCACCTGTCGGGACGCCTGGCGCGGCTGGGGCCCGCGGGCTCCCTAAGCCACACTTGGTGTGCGGGTGCTCTGCGAGGGAAAACGGCGCTGCTCCCCCACGCAGACCCCCGTCGTCCCGGCCGAGGGGCAAGCAGCGGAGCACGCGCAGGACACTGCGGTGACCTCCCACCGGGGCCGCGCGACGTGTCCTTCTCGGGACCTCGTTTTGGGGACAGTCTCTCTCTTCTTTCCTTCTCTAATGAATAAAAGTCTGGACTCAGGATTGGCTGCACCTGAGATGACCTTGACTCGTTCTCATACTGGCCTTTCTTTGTCTTCCGTGGCCTCTTCCCTCACCTGGGCGGGGGCTCCTGCCGGCTCTGCACGGCTCTCGCCCCCGGGCGGCCCAGCGGCCCTCCTGCTCCAGGACGTTCGCTGTGGTTTCCGTGGCACCGGCGTCTGGCGGTCGGGAAAGGGGGCCCTCTCACCTCGGCGGGACGCCCGGCGGCGTGGATGATCCCCGAGGGCGCACTTCTAACCCTCTGCCCTACCAAGCTGAGGCTTCGTCCTTTTCCGGCCTTTGTTGCAAATAAGCGACGGAGCTGCGAGTAGGTGGGACCCCCGTCGATGTTTATTTTATTACTTTCCACCATTTGTGCAGAAAATGTACACAACCCTCTCTTATCTTTTTTCAGGCAGTTTTAAAGGCATTCAGCATGGGGTCCGAAAAATGACAGGGCCGTGGAGATGTTGTTTCTGGTGTTTGGGGAAAAGATCTGCTTTAGAGATTAGATTGGATTGCGTGCCTGCCGAGAGCTGGGAGCTGGCAGGAACGGCTTTTTTTCTGAAGGCAGCTGCCAGAGGGGGCCGGCTCCAGGCCAGGGGTCTGTGGTCCCCAGGACCTGGAGGTGGGGTGGGCTGGAACAGGAGAGCAGCAGGTGAACAGCCAGGGGTGACAGCGTTGGCACTGAGTGCTGTCCTGGTGTGAACTCTGGAGGTGGGACCAAGGCCTGTTTTATGGGGCAGGTAAGCCGGGAGCTTTAAGTGTGGGCCATCTGGCTGCTGCAGAGTCTAAGGCAGGCCAGAGACACTACAGGGCCAGGTGCTCGGGGACCCAATTCCACCCTGGAGACGCCTAGGAGGCAGTCCTGCAGGCCTGTCCCCCTGGCCACCGCCACAGCCCTGCCTCAAGCCACCCAGAGCCTGGATTCGCAGCAGTTCCCTTCCTGGGCTCCCCACCGGCTGCCCCCCAGCCCCTCCTGTCTCTGTCTCTGCTTCCCCCTCGGCCCCCATCGGTTCTCCAGCTGGAAGGTTAGTCTGGGAAGTGCTAGTGAGCTGGGTGTGTCGGGGGTTTGATCAGAAGGGAAAGAAGAGACCTACGCCCTGGGCCCTGTTGCCACTCACAGCACGCATAGCAGCGACCTTGGGCCCTGTCCTCCCTGCCGCGCGTGTAAAATGATGCCCAACAGAAGGACTCCTGTGCTCATTGCCTTTGGCACTGCTCCTTTCTTGGGGTGATTATACGGCATTGCATTTCCGCCTCTGGGCACTTGGGCGTTTGGGTGAACTCCCAGAGCCCTGAGATCCTACCCCTCGCCCCTGCTCCAGCCTGGCCTGGTAGGAGGGGGCGTGTTGAAGTGTGGATGCTCTCCCCCCGGCTCCCCCCTTCAAAGGAGTGTTGGTCCTGCCGGGGAAGCAGCCCCCCACCCTGCCCCCTGCAGCAGGGTCTCCTCCACCATCACCATTCTGCTGGGGAAAGGACCAGCCATCACTCCCGTGGGGCGGTCTCTCCCTGCCTCAGGGCTGGGCTGCTGGTGGGCTGCTGGTGGGCTGCAGGTTTGGGAGGAGGGGAGTGAGGCGAGAGGGGGGACTGTCACCAAGAAAACCTTTTTTATTTTCAGGGTGACAGCTTTGGGAGATGGGGAGAGGGCTTTGTAAAGGAAGACCCCGCTGACCGTGGTGGGCAGAGGGCCACTTGGAAGGTTGGAAAGACCCCCAGGTACTGGGGTGCAGGCCCCCCAGGAAGCCAGGAGTTCCCTGCTGTGTCTCCAATCCTTGCCTCAAGGACTGTCTCGCTGTGCCATTCCTTGAGGCAGTGTTGCGCTGCTGTTCAGAACCCGTGTTACCTTTACCATTCTTTTACTCCCAAGAAGTCCTCCCCCTTCTGCTGGTACAAGAAGGCAGAGGTGGATGGAGGTTGCCCTCCCCTCTGCATCGTGTGCACGGTGCCCTCCAGGCCGGTGTGGAGCCTGCAGGCATCTCACGCCTGCTGTTTGTGGGTTCCCTAGAAAGGCTTGGAGACGTCTGCTCCCTAACTTTCAATCCCTCGGGGATCAGCATTGATGGGTTAATGATAAATGCCCGTCCGTGGAGCCTCACCAAACACTGTGTTGGGTTTGAAAGACCCATCTGTTTGTCCATTTATTCCCTTGCCCTTGAACTTGAGTGGCAATGAGGAGGTAAACCTGGCAAAGCATGCGCTCACGTCTCAGTGGTCACCAGGGCTCCTTGAGCCTGGAGGAGGGCGCGGCAACCCACTCCAGGATTCTGGCCTGGAGAATTCCACAGACAGAGGAGTCTAGTGGGCTGCAGTCCATGGGGTCGCAAAGAGTCAGACACGACTCGGAGACTAAGCCTTTCTTTACTTTCTTTCTTCTTGGGCTCCTGGAAGTGGTTTTAGGCAAAGGAAGGACGTGTGTCCATCTCTAGACAAAGACTAACAGCTGGAAACCCTCGGTGGGTTTCAAACTCACTGTTACCTGATGTTTCACTGCTCCATGCCTAAACCTCGGGGTGTGACTTCTGGAATGTGAGGGACTCGGTGGACCTGACTCTGCTGGAGACGTGGGAGCTGGCCCCAATGCACACAGCATCCTGGACCCAAAGGAGCCAGGGAATCAGCTCTCTCACTCTCCCCTGCCCCCGGACACCCGGAACCGTTGGTGAGCTTCTTGCCGGATTCCCTCTGAAGGAGCCACCTTTGGCCTCTGGGTCTGAAGAGAAGGTGAACTTACGCTGCCTGCCCTGGGGTCCCAGGCCTCTAACTCTGTGAGAGCGGCCGTGCTGGGGCCCCAGTCCACGCGTGGCTCAGATCCGAGCTCCATCACTTGTGGGACGGGGTGGGGCTGAAAGCTGGGGCCTGACGTCCTCTTCAGGGCTCAGGCCCAGCTCCCTGGACACGCCTTGCTCGTGGTGGAAGGGCGGAAGGAGGGGAGCTGGCTCTGCCCAGACCTCCTCCGTGGCCTGGCTGGCTCGTGGTGATGCAGGGCCCTTGGGGGAGCCTGCAGGGTGGGCACGAGTCCCTGTCGGAGCCCGCCTCGCTGGCCTGAGCTCTGTCACTCTCTTCCTGCTGCTGCTCGGCCGGGGACTCGGTTTAAGCGAGGGCCGGGCACTGTCTGGCACTGCTCACCAGGGAAGCCCAAGGGCTGTGCTGGAAGTTTCTCTGGAGACCACAGGGGTCCCGACCACAAGAAGCCTGGTGGGTGTCCCTGAGACCGCAGGGATCCCGACCACAAGAAGCCTGGTGGGTGTCCCTGCGCTGCAGGTGCTGCTCCTGGGCGATGGGTCCCGGGCGTGGGGAGGGCGGGGAGGGGCGCAGTGACCTGGGGCGGAGAGAGGGGTATGGGGCTCCCTGGGGAAGGGGGTGAGGACGGGGGTCAGCCCCAGCTGGGGGCAGGGGAAAGTCGGGGGGAGGATGGAGGCCAGGGGAGCCGCCTGAAGCTCACGACAGCCCTGCTCCCCGTGGGAGGTGCTGCTGAAGGAGAGGAAGCCTGGGGGCCTTGTCTCGGTGCGGTGAGGGCGTGATCCTGGGGTCATGGAGCCATCCTCAGGGCAGCGCTCCTGGTCCAGCTCTAGTCCAGCTTCCCTTTCATCTGAAGTCCTTTAACTTGTGAGTTTTAAAAGCAGAGCAAGAAAGCTTGCACTTCCCTTTAAGGTAGGCGAACGACCAGACACACGCCCGTGTTTGTCCAGGAAGGAGACCTCTGGGGTGTGTCTGAGCCTCCCCTCACCCCCTGGCACTGCCCCTTTGACCTGCTGCCACAGCATCCGGCGAGACGGGGGAGACGGCAGCTGGGACCCGCTGTGTCCTTGGAACGAGACGGTGTGTGCAGGGCCCACTCAGCCCTCCCCTGCCTTGACCAGGAGTCCCAGATCCTGGGGGTACAGCTTACCATGGGCAGTTGGGCCTATGGAGACCGGACATCTTTGCAAAAGTTCAAAAACTCCCTTCAAAATCCCACAGGGCCCCCATCAAACTCCTTAATCTTGGCTCAATTAAACTGAGCACCGACTGTGGAGCAGTTAGAAATATGACGGGGGCTTCCCTGGTGGCCCAGTGGTCGGACTCCGCATTCCCTCCATAGGACCGCAGGTTCCATGCCTGGCTGGAGAACTAAGATCCTGGAACTGAGATCCGCAGCATGGCCAGTTTTTTTTTTTTTTAATTAAAAAAATATGAAAACATTGTTCTACAATTTTATGCCCCAAAATATTGGCCACTCTAAATAGTTTATATTTTTAAATGAATAACTTAATGACATCGTTCATGCATTTAGAACACTTCAGAAAGCTTTTTGTTTTGGAAAGTTCCACATACTTATTGTAAAAGGTAAAGAAAATAGGATAATGAACTCCCACATACGCAAGATTCCACTCTAGCCACTCCCAACCCATGGCCAGTGTTATTCTGTCCTTATTCCTTCCCATTTCTCTGCCACCTACCTACATTTTTTAAAAGACAAACCACAGACAGCATATAATTTTATCTATATTTCACTGTTATTCTAAAGATAAGAATTCATTTAAAAAATAACTAAATTCCATTATCATACCTACAAAATTAATAGTAATTTTAACATTAAATACTCAGTACTCAAATTTTCAATTATCTTAAAATGTAAGATTACTTTAAAGTCATTTTTACTGAGCTACATTTTTCGTATAATAAAATGTACCTATATTAAGGGTGCAGGTAAACTGACAAATTTATACACTCCTCTGCTGCTGCTGCTGAGTTGCTTCAGTCGTGTCTGACTCTGTGCGACCCCATAGACGGCAGCCCACCAGGCTCCCCCGTCCCTGGGATTCTCCAGGCAAGAACACTGGAGTGGGTTGCCATCTCCTTCTCCAATGCATGAAAGTGAAAAGTGAAAGTGAAGTTGCTCAGTCGTGTCTGACTCCTTGCGACCCCGGGGACTGCAGCCCACCAGGCTCCTCCATCCATGGGATTTTCCAGGCAAGAGTACTGGTGTGGGGTGCCATTGCCTTCTCCGATACACTCCTCTAACCACCGTCATATCAAGATATAGAATATTTTTGCCACCACGGGAAGCTGCTTCCTACGCTTACTGTCAACTTCACCTCCTTTTCCATCCTCAGCCCCAGGCTACCTTGCTTTTCTTTTTTTTTACATTTATGAACAGCGAGGACATCCAACCAGTCCATCCTAAAGAAAATCAACCCTGAATATTTACTGGAAGGACTGACGCTGAAGCTGAAGCTCCAACACTTAAGCCACCTGATGCAAAGAGCCGACTCACTAGAAAAGACCCTGATTCTGGGAAAGATTGAAGTCAGGAGGAGAAGGGGATGACAGAGGATGAGATGGTTGGATGGCATCACTGGCTCAATGGACCAGAGTTTGAGCAAACTCTGGGAGTT
This sequence comes from Bos grunniens, assembly GCF_055505025.1. Taxonomy (NCBI): domain Eukaryota; kingdom Metazoa; phylum Chordata; class Mammalia; order Artiodactyla; family Bovidae; genus Bos; species Bos grunniens. The sequence goes on from NC_141187.1 coordinate 53,388,574, forward strand.
GGTGATGGACAGGGAGGCCTGGCATGCTGCGGTTCACGGGGTTGCAGAGAGATGGATTAACTTAGTGACTGAGCAACAACAACAAAACATTTATGTGAATTTAGGAATTATAGGATGTATGTATATATATATCTGTTTTTTCTTTTTCTGGCCACTTGAAACATTTACTGCCAACAGCTGGTTCTCAGCAATCTGACTGACACTCCTCCTGTGGCTGGTCTCTGCCACCTGCTCTGTGTCTTCTTCCTGGACTCTAATTACACACGTTTGACTACTTGACAATTAACCTACAGGTTGCTGAGCTTGTGTGTTTGTATTTTGTCTTTTTCCTCTCTATCTGAACATTTTCCATTGCAGTGTCTGCATATTCACTGATCTTTCTTTTGGAATATCTGATCCAATCTTACAATTGTCCAGTTAAATTTTCCCAACAGATACTATACTTTTCTTCTCTAGAAGTCCCATTTGATTATTTTTTAAAAAATATTTTCCATCTGTCTCTTCATCCTGCTCATGTTTTCCTTTTAGATTTTAAATATGCATGTAACGTATTTTTAGGTGTCCTTGTCCGCTGTTTCCGGCCTCTCATTTGTAGATTTGTTTCTTTTGACTGATTTTCCTTCTTGTTATGGGTCAAAATTTGCTGATTTTTTTTTTTTTGCATGTCTAGTAATTTTTAATTGGATGCAGGACATGAACTTTAGGTCACTGAGTGTTTGGATTTTGTTTCTTTTTTAAAAGGTTTTTGAATTTGTTTTGCTCAAAAATTAAGTTATGTGTTTCTGATTAACCCTTACCAAGTTTATTTACTTATTTAAATTGGAGCCTGTTGCTTCACAACGTCGTGGTCATTTCTTCTGTACAACAGCGTGAATCAGACGTGTATACACATATATCCGCTCCCTCTCGAGCCTCCTGCTCTACCACCCCCACCCCACCCCCCGCCCCGGGTCATCACGGAGCACCGAGCTGAGCTACCCCAGCTCCCGCAGCTGTCTGTCTGCATGTGGCAGTGTATGAACGTCAGTGCCCACTCTCGATCTGTCCCCGCCCTGCCTCCCATCCCCATGTCTGTAAGTCCACACCGGGTTTGTTCTTAAGCCCTCTTTTAGGGCAGCTCTAGACTAGACTGCGGAGAAGGCAATGGCACCCCACTCCAGTACTCTTGCCTGGAAAATCCCATGGATGGAGGAGCCTGACAGGCTGCAGTCCATGGGGTCACTAAGAGTCGGACATGACTGAGCGACTTCACTTTCACTTTTCACTTTCATGTATTGGAGAAGGAAATGGCAACCCACTCCGGTGTTTTTGCCTGGAGAATCCCAGGGACGGGGGAGCCTGGTGGGCTGCTGTCTATGGGGTCGCACAGAGTCGGACACGACCGAAGCGACTTAGCAGCAGCAGCAGCAGACTAGTCTGCAGTCAGTCCCGTTACTAAGACGCGCCACTTCTGGCATCTCCGCCTACGGCCCTGGGTGTTCGAGCAGACGTGTCCACTGCGGCTGGTTGGAAGCCGTAGTTCTCCAGCCCCGTGAAGTCTGGGAACCGTCGTAATTGCAGCTCTTCTTCGGTTCTGGGTCCAGCCTTGCACGGGCCGCCCCGCCCCGTGCATGGTCTGGATTCGCCCAGGCTCGAGGGCCCCTGCAGACTTCCGGACCCTCCGGTGCACAGTCCCCTCACGCCCAGCAGGCCCCGCTTCCCGAGCTCAGTCCCGCGCGCCTCGGCTCAGACGTGGACCTCTTCTCCCCTGCTCCTGTCCTTTGGCTGTTGCTCTAAATTTACTTTCAGGCAAAAATCAAGGATGGAGTCATCTCTGGGATCAGCATCATATTGTTTTATATCTTATGTCTAAAAACATTTTTATTTGTATTTTGCCCAATTTTCTGTTTGTTCAGTGGAGAAAAATATTCTGATTTCTCCTTCATAGTTGGGAATATAAGCCATGACTTTAAGACACAGTTTATGTACTTGAATTGGGATTCAAATAAAGCTCACACAGTTTGATTGGCTCGTGTGTCTTTTAACCTTTTTAAATGATTAAGTCCATCCTTCACCTTCCTTGCTGTCTCTTTTTCCTGCCACTTTCTTTTGCTGAAACACTGGCCATGTTTGTATGTTGAGTTTCACATGTCATTCTGGATTTCACTGACTCTGTTCCCAGGGTGTTTGAACCTGTTCCTCTGTACATGTTCCCTGGTAGCTGGTCACTGGATTGAGAGACTCGATCAGATTCAGATTAGGTTTTTTCAGGACTACTTTGAAGATGTTGGTTGGTTTTCCGTCACAAGGCGCACGCCTTTTTGTTGTGTTAGCAGTCACTGATGCTCAGTAACTAGACTAAAGCCTTTCATTTAATTTGCTGAGTTATCACAGAGCCTGGGTCTCAGCAAGGATGAGTTTCTAGACTGAGCAAATTGGACCGTTATATCTAGCCATGTACTTGTTTTCAAAAATACCAATTATGATGACAACTTGGAGCTCCAGTAAAACGTGGAGTGTTTTTAAACTTGCTCAAGGCAAAGTTGTCCCATTTGTACACACTGGAAGGAGGCCACGCTGAACTATATCCATCCATACCTGTTCCTTTCAAAGCTGTGCTCTAGTTGAAGCTGGGCTCAAGTGGTGCTCCCAGGAGGGAAGGCACCCGCCCTCTTCAATGTGAGGCAAGAACAGTTTTTCAGATCAGTCCTCGACAAGGATGATCCTGTGGTGCCACTGTCCCTGCCTGGGGGTAGGCACAGGACTGTGTCGCGTGGGTTGTGTCCACAGGGGCTGCGTCCTTAGAGGCTGCGTCCCTGGGGTGTGTGTCCGTGGATGCTGCCTCAGCTCTGCGGGTAGGTTGTCCAGAAGGCCTTTCCACTATCTGCATAGACATGCCTGTGGGCGTGGGATGCTCTCTGTCTGCTTTGATATGCCCAATCCTCATCCTAGTCCCGTGAGGACAGGGCGGGTGATGGTGAGAGTAGTGAGCGCGGGTGCTGTTCGGGGCTCCGCTGTGAGCCTGGGGACCCTAGGGGGGGTCTGGCTGGGGCCCCTACCCTTTCAAGTCCCACAGTCTTGTCCAGTTTCTTATCTTGCAGCAGCTGTTGCCTCACTGGGGGAATAACAAAGAGTCAGAGTGAGGATTAAATGAAGCCTGAGCGTGCTCGGAGACGTCAGCTTAAAACAATGCTCAGCGAGTGGCCAGGACCGCAGGGGCTCAGTGGGCAGTGGCCACCTGCTCCCTGCCCGTTCCTGTATCTTCCCTGAGGAGCTTGTGAGTGAGGGAACTTGACCTGCCCACAGCAGAAGCCTCGAGCGAGTTCAGCTTGCTGCCAGAACGTTTACAGGGAGCTTGGTGATGCTCGGCCTGGGCCAAGGGGCCCGATGGTCCTCGAGAGCCCAGGACATGTGTGAGCCGAGGGGCCTTTGGGGGCTGACCCCACTGGCTCCGAGTGTCTGAGCGAGTCCTGAGACGTGTCCTGTGGTGCCGTGAGGCTGGGGTTCAGAGGCATGGGGGGCAGGCTTCTGACCGCTCCCCGTGTGCTGGACTGAGCCCCTGGGAGCAGCGACCTTGCAGCCTCTCCAGCAGCTGCAGGGCCTCGCCATGAACTACCAGGCGGGAGGGAAGCGCTCCGGACCGGGCGCTCCCGGGTCAAGCCCTCAGCTGACCGGGGTCACCATTGCCCTCTGGGCGCTGGGCCCCAGCGGGAGGGTGTGCCTGGCGGCTCCTCGGAAGGCCGCTCTGCAGCAAAGAACGCGTCAGGAGCCTGGATGCGAGTCCCCCAGGAAGGGAGGACTCTTCCTCGCAAGGCTCACGTCAGGGGAGCTTTGAGAGGCTTTCAGCAGCTTCATCCTGTGCGTGGCTCCCTCCCGCTGGGGCTGCCGCTGGGTGCCGGGTGTGGTAACTGCTGCCTATCTGACCGAACTCGACTGTTTTGGGTTCAGAGGCAACAGCAGAGCTTCAGCACCTCATTCACTCGGGGCGGCTCCCCTGTGGACCTGGGCTCGGTGAGGACGGCCAGCCCACTGCCCCAAGCCAAGAGTGGCGGGGGTCTCAGCCCCAGACTGACACAGACCCCTGCACTCTACACCAAGGTCTCCTGCCCAACCTCCCCCGGACGCACCGGGTCTATGCACTGGGCACCAGGACCGGCCTTTTCTCAACACTTTACCCACAGTTACTTCGCAGCTCGACGCTGCTGTTGGTCAAATGCCAAGCTGAAAGTGAGCCGGGCGCCCCCGGGGCACAGGGTCCCCTCTGCGAGCTCCCCGGTCTGCGTGTCACTGGCGTGACTTTCCTGCCTGAGGAGAAGAGGCGTGTGTGTGTGCACATGCGTATGTGGTGTATGAGCATGAATTCGTGTCTACATGTTTGCCTGAGCACGGGTGCCTGCAAGTGCCCTGCACATGTGTGAACATGCGTGTGTGTGTACATGTGTGCAGGTGTGCATGTGGGTGGGTGTATGTATATGAAGAAGAATTAGAAGTGTGTGTGTGAGGTGTGATTGGAGGCACCTGATTGCTGGCCATTTTTTTGCATTGACCAGCCCATCAAGTCACTTAACCTACTACTTGGACATTAGTTCTGTCAACAGTTAAGCATAGGAATTGGACTGCATTATCCCAAAGAGAATTTTCAGCCTGAAAAGTCCGTGTTTCCGTCATGAATGCTCTGAAGCCTTCACAACCCCTGGTGGAGAGCGGACGAGCTGACCTTGGTGTCTGTGCCCTCGAAGTGCGCTCCGACCTGCCTTGTAGGTTTGTTCTGATCCTATGTCCGGGTGACACTGGTTTGGACTGCATTTCCTGGCTTCCTCCTAAAGCTGGGATGGGTTTTACCTCCAGTCGTGTGGCCCAAGGGCTGCGGTATCACCAAGAGCATGGGCGAGCCGAGTAGGAGGAGGGCCCCAGGAGCAGGCTGGAGGGGGAGGGCAGTGCCCACTGCTGAGGCCGCCGTGACTGCCCTGGGGGAGGGCAGTGCCCACTGCTGAGGCCGCCGTGACTACCCTGGGGGAGGGTGGGTGCCCAGCGCCCAGGCCCCCGGCTGCCCGGTGCGCACTCAGCCCTGACTTCCATCTGCCAAGATGGGACGCTGTCCTCCATCGACTGAGGGCTTCTCTTGAGCTGGGGGCACTGATGGGGGCCGTCTGTGGGGCAAGCCGACATCTGGTTCCACCTTCTGGGTGGTGGGGTTGCAGGTATCTGCAGCCTCAGCTCGGCTCCCTTTGGGGGAAACCGGGATGGAGCTGTGCTCTCGGTGGATTTGGGGGGCACCAAGGACATCAACAGGTGTGGGGCTCGGGTGCGGCGGGCTCACTGGGCGCGGCGGGCGCCGTGGCCAGGCGGCACAGAGGGACCCAAGCTGGACTGCGCTTCGGTCGTTGCCTGGCTGTGCATTTCCTCCTTTGCCGGGAGCGGGGCTTGAGACGAGGTGGTTATGTGTCCTTCCAGCCTGCGGTGCTTTGGAAGGAGGAGCAGAGCTAGACTCAGCAGAGCCTGGGGCCGGAGGGGCGGCTGGGAAGTGACCAGTGTTCGTGGGTTGATTGACCAGGAATCAGACGATGAGGGGATCCTCTTGGTCCTGACAGTGAACTGAGTGGATCACCATTCTCAGCTGCCTTGAAGGAGTTCTGATGTGTTTGAGATCCTCTTTGTGAATTTCGATTCTGCAGTCCCGGGTAATCGAAGGGAACGACAGAAGCCCCTGGGGCCACAGGACGGCTCTGGATGAGCCCTGGGGTCCCTGGCATGGACGGCAGACAGAGGGGCCCGCAGCCTCCAGGGTTCGTGAGCTCAGGCACTGTCCTGAGAGTGGTTTTGGAGGTGCGCAGGCTGAAGTCCCAGCTCAGTGCAGGGCCTCTAGCAAGAGCAGCTGCACAGCCCTCCCGGGCACACGGGGCCCTCCTCCTCTGCGAGCCCAGCTCTCCGGGCCCTGGGGGACAGGGGAGGCCGTGCCGTCTGCCGAGACTCACGGCCCACGAGGCCCAATGCTCTACAATCATTTTCAAGCCTCTGTGTCACTTGGTCATCCCATCCCTATGCTGACGGGGACCCTGAGGCCAAGAGGCTGGAACACATCTCCACGCAGCCACACGCCTGGGGCGGGGGCGCAGCCTGGCCTCTGACCCCACACCCCCTCCTTCACACGTGCCCCGCTTCCTGGAGGACAGTCTGTTACCAAAGCTTAATCTCTGCTTCAATAAAGGGAGATTTAAGTTTCTGAAGAGGAGAAGAGGGTTAGCCCTGTTGGAACCATCCCAAGCGATAAAAGCCACTTCTTGTGGGGGGGCTGGCACTCATCACAGAAAAAGAGCCTTGGCAGCTGAGCCAGTGGAGGGGGGGCCTGTCCCTGATCAGTTTGCACTTCCCTCCCTCCCACCCCCTGGGTCTCACCGCTGACCTCCTGGGCTCTGTGGCCGAGCCACCAGCGGCGTCTGACACCCGGCTCGCCAGCCTGCCCCGTGTCCTGGGAACATAGGGTCTCGTATGGGGTACCCCACCCCTCGCCCAGGTGCCCACGCTGCGTATAAGCAGAAACGAAGGCTGCAAGGTGGGGATAAATAGTTTCCACAGAGAAAAAGTCAGTAGCCAAAAAAGACAGAGTTTACTATTCTTAACATGTAACATGTCGTGGCTAATTAACGAGAAAAAGACAAACAGCCCAATTGTAAAATGGGCAAAGGGCATGAGCACAGCACCCGGGTCAAAACATCCGTAGCCCGCTTGCACCCGGAGGTGAACGGAAGCGCAGCCTGGCTGGACGACACGCTGGGCGAGGGCCCCGGCCTGAGTCCTGGGTCACTGATGTTTGGCTCCACGATCTTCGGCACGTGAGACTTGCTGAGACCTGGTCATTCTCTGTGAAACAGGGGCAGGAGGTACCCGCCTGCAGGCTGTCCTGAGGTTGGAAGAGTTGATTCTGTGAGGAGCTGAGCGAGCGCCTGGTATGCACACTCTGACGTCTGTGCCAGCGGCGCAGGGCTGCTGATAACGAAGCACGTTCATGAGTTCACACCTCGCCGATACCACACACGTGATGGAAACGGCAGGGAAACGCTATTTGTTGCCTATTGGAGTGGAGCAAAGCTGGAAGCGTTGCTGACAACCCCCGGAGGTGAGGTGTGGGAGCCAGTCCTGGCCGGTGGGGCCCAGCAGCCACCTCCACCGGGCGATTTGGCCGTTGGCCCTCACACTGGAAGTGCGGACAGGCCCTGACTCAGTCTTCTCCTAGAAATTAACCCGGGGAAGCTCTGGGACGAGGGCACAGTGAAGACTGTGTCAGGATGCTTATCCTGCCATTGTTTGTAGGAGCAACAATTCAGAAGCAATTATGAATGGATCATCAGTTCAGTTCAGTTTAGTTCAGCCGCTCAGTTGTGTCCGACTCTGCGACCCCATGAACCGCAGCACGCCAGGTTGCCCTGTCCATCACCAGCTCCTGGAGTCCACCCAAACCCATGTCCATCAAGTCGGTGATGCCATCCAACCATCTCATCCTCTGTCGTCCCCTTCTCCTCCTGCCCTCAATCTTTCCCAGTATCAGGGTCTTTTCCAATGTGTCAGCTCTCTGCATCAGGTGGCCAAAGTATTGGAGTTTCAGCTTCAACATCAGTCCTTCCAATGAATACCCAGGACTGATCTCCTTTAGAATGGACTGGTTGGATCTCCTTGCAGTCCAAGGGACTCTCAAGAGTCTTCTCCAACACCACAGTTCAAAAGCATTGCTTCTTCTGCGTTCAGCTTTCTTTATAGTCCAACTCTCAGATCCATATACGACTACTGGAAAAACCATAGCCTTGACTAGACGGACCTTTGTTGGCAAAGTAATGTCTCTGCTTTTGAATATGCTGTCTAGGTTGGTCATAACTTTTCTTCCAAGGAATAAGCGTGTCTTTTAATTTCATGGCTGCAATCACCATCTGCAGTGATTTTGGAGCCCCCAAAAATAAAGTCTGACAGTTTCCACTGTTTCCCCATCTATTTCCCATGAAGTGATGGGACCAGATGCCATGATCTTTGTTTTCTGAATGTTGAACTGTAAACCAACTTTTTCACTCTCCACTTTCTCTTTCATCAAGAGGCTTTTTAGTTCCCCTTCACTTTCTGCCATAAGGGTGGTGTCATCTGCATATCTGAGGTTATTGATATTTCTCCCAGCAATCTTGATTCCAGCTTGTGCTTCCTCCAGGACAGCGTTTCTCATGATGTACTCTGCATATAAGTTAAATAAGCAGGGTGACAATATACAGCCTTGATGTACTCCATTTCCTATTTGGAACCAGTCTGTTGTTCCATGTCCAGTTCTAACTGTTGCTTCCTGACCTGCATACAGGTTTCTCAAGAAGCAGATCAGGTGGTCTGGTATGCTCATCTCTTTGAGAATTTTCCATGGTTTATTGTGATCCACACAGTCCAAGGCTTTGGCATAGTCAATAAAGCAGAAATAGATGTTTTACTGGAATTCTCTTGCTTTTTCCGTGATCCAGCGGATGTTGGCAATTTGATCTCTGGTTCCTCTGCCTTTTCTAAAAGCAGCTTGAACATCTGTAAGTTCACGGTTCACATATTGCTGAAGCCTGGCTTGGAGAATTTTGAGCATTACTTTACTAGCGTGTGAGATGAGTGCAATTGTGTGGTAGTGTGAGCATTCTTTGGCATTGCCTTTCTTTGGGATTGGAATGAAAACTGACCTTTTCCAGTCCTGTGGCCACTGCTGAGTTTTCCAGATTTGTTGGCACATTGAGTGCAGCACTTTCACAGCATCATCTATGGATCATAGTTGGATCAAATCAGCATGTTTTATACCCTAGATGTCCACGGTGTGTACACCTGTGTAAACTGTATCTCAATAAAAAAACTCAGGAGCCTTTTAAACACCCCTAAGTGAGACTGATCAGTAACTCGCACTTCATCCATACAAGGGTGTCCTTCCTGACCACACAGCAGCACGGTGCAGTGTCCCAGCCTGCAGCAGCGGTCACGGGTGAGGCTCCCTGACGGCGACGGTAAAGAGAGACGCGTCTGTCCAGGGCCTCCGTTTGTCTGCACCACCTATCAGTTCAATTAAAGGGAAAAGTTTAGAAAGAGGCACTAGCTTTGAAACACCTACATTCCCTTCTTCTTGGGAACTAGGTTTATGATTTGACTCTTGTGTGTCTATTATCTTTTAACCAGAAAAAAGAAAACCAATGTGTTTTTTGGTCCTTTAACAGCTTACACTGTACGCAGAGACCTGTGTGTTGACTTGGCTCCAAGTGTACACTGACTTGGAGCTGTGGTCCAAGAACACACCACCCCAGTGCTCTCCCTTTTCTTCTTTCCTTGTTCGCCATCCAGGAGTGTTTCTTCATTCTTCAGTCCGTGACTCAGCAGCGAGACATGAGAGCCAGTGTTTTGCAAGAGTCTCCGTGCAGTGGCGGGTACCCCGGCCTTGGCGCCAGAGCCAGGCGGGCACGGAGCGTCGCCACCCGCCTGCCCGGGGAGGACGCAGCCCCAAGGGGTGGGGCGAGCCGGAGCCAGCCGGTCAATGCCGGACGCCGGGCCGGGGCCTCGGGCAGCACCACGACGCATAGGGCTCCTCTGTTTGTGTGGCTGAGACTCACTGCAGCAAAGGGTCCCTGAGGTGTCCGCCTCACTGTGTCAACCAGCTGTTCCCTAGGGAACTGGGGGGACGTGCCCCGGTGGCTCCTATGCCACCCTGGTACGCGTCTCTTTCCCTCTTGGCTTGAGCTTCCCACCGTCCACCAGGCTTTCACAGACTTTCACAACGCCCCAGTCTGCCTTGTTCTGCGCCATGTACAGTGTTTAGCAACTCTTGCTCCATCCGCCCTGCCCAGAATCCTGGGGAGCAGGCAGAGCGGGAATCACCATCATCATTTTGCAAATGAGGAAGGAGCTCAAAGACTTCTGAGGCTTGGCTGGGCACCCACAGCACGGCCAGGCCTGGCGCTGGGTCCTCTGTCCCCACTGGTTTCCTTTCTCACTGAGTCTCCAGCTCTGCAGAAAGCCATTGCCGTTGTCCTCTGTGGACCGAGAGCTGACCTTCAGTTTTCCAACTGAGACACTTGGTTTAAACTGTGGACCTGCACGGGTGCACACATTGGTGTGCACGCACACACACACACACACACACACAACTGAAACAAAAGTTTTAAAAAGCGAAACTTAACCTTTCTCCCCTGTGCACGAATGACTCAGACGTTTTCTAGTCTTTTCATTCCATTCTTTCTCCAAAAGAAAAAGGAAGGGAAAGTTTGCCCCTGACGTGGTGACTTGACTTCATGACCCCAGCAAGGCAGGGTGTGTGCCCCGTGTGCCCCTCTGGAGGGTGGGCTCCCGGGTGGGGGTCTGGAGGGGAGGGGCGGAGCGCCTGTCTCTGCAGAATGGAGCGAGGGGCCGGCAGGGTGGGTGCAGACAGAGACAGGCCGGTGTGGACGGAGCGGCTCAAGGGCCCGAAGGGCAGCTTCGGCCTCTGCCTCTTGTCTGTCTCTGGTGGGGGATGGGCCGTGTTGCCTGGGGGCCCTGAGGTTCTGTCTCCATCCCCGTTCGGGGTCAGGCGGCCTCTTGGGAAGGACGCTCAGCTCTCCCCACTCACCCCTGGTCAGGATTGTTATGACCATGCCACCAGCCGCTGAGGGTTCCCAGGTGACTGGGCATGGGCTCCCTGGGGCCGCAGGGGGCTTTCGGCAGACCTCAGGCTGGGGTTCCAGTGAGCTACTCCCCTGCAGCGGCCTGATGGCCGCAGCCTTGGGGCACAGCCTGCATCCGGGCTCTTCACTTTCGTAGGTGGGAGATCGTTGCCTCACATTTCACAGACGCAGAGATCAGCGTCCGTCCAAAGCCTGGAAAGGGCTGTGGACCCAGAGGATCCTAAAGGCTGAAGTCAAAGAAGGTGGTGCTGAAGAGGGAATTCTCAGGGGAAGTTCTTCCTTGCGGCCCACTCTTCTGTAGACGACCCGGTGAAGCACAGAGTCTGCTGTGTCTGACCTCACAGGATTAGCCCTCTTCTCTTCTTTGTGCCTGCGGACGCGCTAATTCTCTCGTGTCGCATCTAACTCTGCAACCCGTGCACTGGAGCACATCAGGCTTCCCTGTCCTTCTCTGTCTCCCAGAATTTGCTGAAACTCATGTCCACTGAGTTGATGATGCCATCCAACCATCTCATCCTCTGTTGCCCCCTTCTCCTGTTGCCCCCAATCTTTCCCAGTGTCAGGGTCTTTTATAATGAGTCAGGTCTTCCCATCACATGGCCAAAGTATTGAAGCTTTAACTTCAGCTTCAGTCCTTCCAGTGAATATTCAGGGTTGATTCCCTTTAGGATTGACTGGTTTGATCTCCTTGCAGTCCAAAGGACTCTCAAGAGTCTTCTCCAGCACCACAGCTTGAAAGCATCAATTCTTCAGTGCTTAGTCTTCTTTATGGGCCAACTCTCACGTCCATTGTTGCCTGAATCCATTAGAAAATGAGATGAGTTACCAGTGATAGAAAATTCAAATTAATGGTGACTCAAACACAAAATGCTTGAAGTGCCCCTGAAAAGTTGGAAGATGGGCTGTGGTCAGGCCAGGGTTGGCATGGCTATTCCACTGGGTTCTCAGAGGCCCAGGCTCCGTCTCCCCACTCCCTAGACTGCATCACCCACAGTGGATGCTGGTGCTCCTGCCATCACATCCACATTCCAGCCAGCAGGAAGGAGAAAGCGGCGAGGAAGGAGGCCTCTCTTCTCTGTAGGCAACATTTTCCAAGAGGTACATGTGCAACTCTGCTTGAATTTCCTTGACCGGAAAGCACTGTTGTGGCCACACCCGGATACAGGAGACGGGAAGTGTGGTCCTCACTTGGGACAGTTGGGCATTGAGGGACTGGGCACCTGTGCAGGGGCCGGCATCAGCTCCTGCTACGGGGCTCCAGGGAGTCGATGTCTTAGCCGGAGGGGACTGGGAGGGTCCCATGTGAAACCCTTGGTGGTAGATTTCAGTAACTCGGGCTCTGCTTTGCGGAGCAGAAAATTGAGCTGCCTGGCTGGTGGGTGGAGTCCCTGGGCACTGGAGTCGATCTGAAAGGTGGGAGGAACAGGACTTCAGGCAGACAGCGTCTGGGGCACTGTCTTCAGTAGACCAGCGAAGGCTCTGGAGTGATTTTGAACTTGGACTCAAATGCCAGAGCTGCTGAGTGACCTTGGGAAAAGCGTTTGGTCTCCGGAAGCTTCCACGGTCTCGTCCCCTGGACACCTGACTTGTCTCGGCTCCTGGCAGCGTCCCCTGCTATAGGAGGCCCCTCTGACCCTGGCCTCACCTGGAAAGAAGGCAGCCATTGGCTCGTGGTTTTCAAGGTCCCTTCAAGCCCCCAGCTCTTCTGACCTTCATTTAGGGCCAGTCAGCCCAGCACTGTTGCATTAGGCTGTTTTTTTTTTTTTTTTAATGCTGACACAATTCAGTTATTTTTAAAACAGTTTCCATAAACAGAGAGAAAGCAAATGGCTTTCTACCTGCTTTTCAGGCATGAGTAAATACTGACAAACGCTTGCAGGTAAGTTTCTGTGATGGAACCAGTCACCCAGGTGACCATGCATCGCAGGCACACAGCGCACTCCAAGCCACACGCGTGTCTGGAGCGGGGCGGTTGGGACGCAGCGGGGGGCTGAGTCCGGCTTCCCCTGGACACCAGGACTTTCAGGAGAAAGTTGCTGCAGAAACATCTACAAGGTGTTTCCAAGAGCAGTTTAATCGTGACCGCCAGCCCCAGTCTTGCATCAGAGTCCCCAGCTGAGCTGGAGTCACATCAGGAGAAGCGCATCTGACGCTCTGCCCCACAGCCTCGACGCCGAGCCTCGGGGAGCGCGCCAGGGCAGGGAGCGTCTCATTCTCACCCCCAGGCACTCCTTGGAGCCTTGGGGGGCTCTGCCAGCTGTTGACATGGGGCGGTCCACCTACCTCCAGGGCCCGGCCCCCACCCAAATCTCCATGCATCGCCGGGCTCAGGGACCACCTGAGTTAAACCACCGCATCACCGCCTCCCTCCCCCAGCAATGCTGAGGGTCATGGCTGAGCTCCCCCACCCCTGGCGCCCCACACCACCCCAGGGCAGGTGTGGTCCCAGGGTTCCTGGGCACCCTGCATGATGGAGCTTCTCCTGGGATTTCTCAAGCAGGGTCTGCTTTGTCCCCAGAAGAGGGATGCTCGGGAGCTCTCGTTCTGAAGAATGCGTGAACCCGCGGGGACTGAGGCCCGCTTCTTCTCGCTGCTGTTGGGCAACCCAGAGTGGCTCCCTGTGCTCTCCCACCAGGCCCGGCTTGGAGAGAGGCCCTGGGACCGCGCTGCCTGGGGAGTAGCCGCGGGCCTCAGATGGCTTCCGGGCGGGGATCGAGGGCTGCGTGTTCATTTCCTGTCCCTGCACACATGCGTCTGGACAGCCACAGGTCTGGTCCGGACCCTCTGGGACTGAGCAGATGCAGACAAAGGTCAGCCTGTGTCAGCAGCAGGCCTGGGACCTGGATTTTGTTTTGTGCAGAACGGGCAGCCAGCAGAGCCTTTGGATTAAGAGCAGGGAGCTGGGGGTGGTGCCCGGGAGGCAGGCTGAGACGGTGGCAGTGACCAGGGGAGTAAGGAAGAGGGGGACACAGAGGAGGGAATTCTGGGGTGACAACCGGGCTTCATGCCTGGAGGTCCACGTTGGCTAAACAACCAGGCCAGTAGCGGGTGCTTCAGCCCAGAGAACCGTACGTGGACAGCCTGCAGGGGGTCCGTGCCCCATCAGACCTGCCTGAAGCCCGCTCAGAGCCGAGCGCCCACAGCAGCGCCTCCTGGGCAGGGGCTCCAGGTGCTCACCCCCACTCTGTCGGGCTCACCTGGGTCCCAGGGCAGGGCCAGAGTGGAGGCGGGAGCACCTGTTCCTGCCTGGGGAGTTCATCTAGCATGAGACAGGTGCGGGGCCTGGAGCCGGGGTTCAGGAGGCCGTTTTGCCTCCAGGCCTGCGTTGCAGTGACCCCTGTGCTCAAGAGTGGACGGAGGCTACTCAGGGGCTGCCACGTGGACTCGGTTCGGGGTGAGGCGTAGGACCCCTGCGCGGGGTGGGGCCAGAGGCTGGGGAGCATCCAGGAGGGTGAGTGGGGGATGGCCGGGCTCCAGAGGCCAGGCCTGAGTCTGCGGGACCCTGGGTGCGGCCAGGAGTGACCCGTGCAGCTTGCGGGTTTGATGGGGTGCTGGCGGGGCACCTCTGCTCTGGCCCCGTCCCTCTCCCCGACTCTGTCATAAATGGGTGTGGTGTGCGAGGCTCCTGGGGAGAATGACACCTGTAAATGCCTCAGAAAGCTCTAAGTGACGTCTGAGAACAATCCCTGCGCCCAGTCAAGGGATTCCAAGGCCGGTGCCTGTGAGCGTGGCTGGCTCCTCACCCCCAGTGAGCCGAGTGTGGCATGACCAGCTCGAGGGACACTACATATCCAGGGACAGATTTTCCAAAAGTGCAAAATGGAATGTGTGGAGAAGCAGGGCGGTTGTTTCCTGAGAGTTTGTCCTGAACAGCTGGGAACAGCACCCCACTCCCGCTCCCGAGGGGGCTGTTCCTTCTGTCTATTGCTCCTTCTGCAAGCAGGGAAGCTCACTGTAGGGATTCTCAGACTGAGGAGGGGCAGGAGGTGATTCGAGTTGCTGTTATCTTCCTGTTTGACAGAAAAAACGGAGGCAGGGCGTCTGGGGACCTGCCAGGGTCGCAGGCTCTGGCAAAGCAGCCGCGTGATACCCGCACGGCTCAGGCTCTCTGCCATCTACTCCACATCCAGCCACTCTCAGCTCGCCTGCCGCCCTGCCGCCCTGCCGCCACCCTCTGGCTGGACTTGGGCCCAGGTGCCCAGGGGTCCCGCCTTCACAGAGCGCCTGTCCCAGGGGAGTGAGTGACTGACCAGCACCCACACTACGAAGGGACTGCACCACCAGTGGGCAGGGGGCTGGGAGCCCAGTGGGGACTTGGGGCAGGAAGCTCGCCCTGACCAGCTGTCTTGCAAAGGTCACTGCCAGGGTCACTCAGGCACGTGGGGAGCATTCTAGAGAATGTACATTGACGATTCTAGGACAAGCTGTACAGTTTAGAAGGACTGTTTCTTTCTGCTTCATTTTTCTCTCATTGACATGCCTGACAAGTTCGCCCCAAAACACTCGGCCCCACTGACACATTTTTTATTTAAAAAAAATGTTTATTTTATGGATATTTTATTCTTGTATTCAGTTTTCCCTTAACATATTTTGTTTTTTAAAATAAGAAAGGGAACAAGAAAAAAAGCAAGAGATTATCTTAATCCTACTGCTCTAACACAAATTTGCAGTTCTCTTAAATACCAAAAAACTGTACAAAACACAAAAAATGGAAACCCGAAACTAGGCAATCTTAACCATTCTCTTGACAACCAGTGAAAATAAAATTCTATGAACAGATCCCCCCAGGAGCCAGAATTTCCAGTTTGTTCACGGGACTTTCCAGGAGCTGGGCACTGCCTCTTGCACTGAGTAAATAGCAGATGATAAAGAGTAGAAAGAGTTCCTCTTTCCTGGTTGAGCGACCAAGTAACACAGAAGAAATCATTTCTGTTTAGAAAGAAAATAAAAGAAAGTGTCGTTTTATGGGCAAAGAGTGAAGTACCGTCACTCCGTGCTGAGGTCCCTGTGAATCCCACACCCGTTCTGGGGCCTCTGCCTCCAGATCGCCCATCCTCCAGGCTGCAGGGCGGTGTCCACGCAGAGAGCATCTCTTGGTCCTTGGGGCCCGCCCAGAGCCAGGAGCTGGAGGTGCCAGGGCACAGGGGCCAGAGCCCACGGAGTCCCTAAGCATCTGCCTGGGGCTCGGACGCAGGGGGTCTGGTCTGTTTCTGAGCGTCCTCACCCGCGGCGACTGTTGTTCCAAACCGACATCCATACAAACAGCCCTCTCCAGCCCAGCTCAGCTTCGCCTTCAGGAGCCGGGGCTCTGTGGTCACCGTGGGCCAGGGGATGGTGCAGGCCTGCCCCACGACGTGACCTGCCGGTGCCCAGCTCCGGCTTCTTCCAGCCAGTGGTGGAGGGTAGGGGGGCTGATCTCAAAGCCCCTTGTGGCTGTGAGCTGGGGTGGGGCTTTCCTTCTCCGGGGACACCCTGGTTCTGCCACCATCTGCTGTTTTACTTGAAGTCTGTCTCAGGGCCTGGGTTTGGTGAGGGTTCACCGTCATGTCTGGGTCTGCAGACCTATTCCACTTAGACGGCGGAGCAGGTGGCACTCTGGGTGATGACCACAGGCTGGACGCTGGCATTGACATCCTGGCTGCGGCACCCAGACAGTGTGTGACCTGTCCGAGGTTCTCAACCTCTCCGAGCCTCATGGCAAGTTTTGTTTCAGTTCAGGGGAAACCTGGCCCCCATGGCTTCAGAACGTTCCTCCCTTGAAGCGACTCTGAGGGCTGTGCGGCTGAGTTCTGAGAAACCCTGGTGGGGTCTGCAGGCATCCACGGGGATTTCTCATAGCTGTTAGCACCTGCTGACACTCTTGGTGTGGGGCTGTCACAGGGCAGGGTGTTTCCGGCTGTTTCAGGCTGTTTCGGGCTGTTTTGGGATGTTTCAGGCTATTTCAGAGTGTTTTTCGATGTTTCAGGGTGTTTCAGAATGTTTCAGGATGTTTTGGAGTGTTTCAGGTGGTTTTTCAGGGTGTTTCAGGATGTTTCAGGATGTTTCAACATGTTTCAGGATGTTTCAGGGTGATTCAGGATGTTTTGGGGTGTTTCAGGATGTTTCAGGTGGTTTTTCAGGGTGTTTCAGGCTGTTTCGGGGCTTTTCCAGGATGTTTCAGGATATTTTCGGGTGTTTTGGCATGTTTCAGGATGTTTCACGGTATTTTGGGATGTTTTGGGGTGTTTCAGGCCGTTCCGGGGTGTTTCAGGATGTTTCGGGGATGTTTCAGGATGTTTTGGGGATATTTCAGGATGTTTTGGGATGTTTCCGGGTGTTTCAGGCTGTTTCAGGGTGTTTCCGGGTGTTTTGGGATATTTCCAGGTGTTTCAGCATGTTTCAGGGTGTTTTGAGGTGTTTCAGGCTGTTTTAGAGTGTTTCAGCATGTTTCAGGATGTTTTGGGCTGTTTCAGGGTGTTTCGGGGGTGTTTCAGGGTGTTTTGGGATATTTCCAGGTGTTTCAGCATGTTTCAGGATGTTTCGGGGTGTTTCAGGCTGTTTCGGGCTGTTTCAGGGTGTTTCGGAGTGTTTCAGGCTGTTTCAGGTGGTTTCAGGGTGTTTCGGGGTGTTTCAGGCTGTTTTGGGGTGTTTCAGGATGTTTTGGGATATTTCCGGGTGTTTCAGCATGTTTCAGGATGTTTCAGTGTGTTTCAGGCTGTTTCAGGCTGTTTCAGGGTGTTTCCGGGTGTTTCGGAGTGTTTCAAGCTGTTTCAGGATGTTTCAGGCTCCCAGGAGGCTCCGGGCTCCAGCCTTGAATCCAGTCCTGCTGCCCGTCACCTATATGGAGGAAGCCCCCCCGCCCAGCCTGTCTCCCTGGTGACCCGCCCAGAGTGATGAGACCCCACGATCTGTCTTGTGATCACAAGGGAATCTAACATCACAGAGAAGAGAGGAGGACCCCGAACC
Source organism: Bos grunniens (assembly GCF_055505025.1). Lineage (NCBI taxonomy): Eukaryota > Metazoa > Chordata > Mammalia > Artiodactyla > Bovidae > Bos > Bos grunniens. The sequence goes on from NC_141187.1 coordinate 53,406,150, forward strand.
CCGGGGGCTCGAGGCTCAGACAACTCAGGGTGCCTCTTGAATGAAAGGGTGTGAGGCTGCCATGCTGAACGTCTCTCGGGTTCTCTGGATGAGGTGCTGCAGCTGCCCCAGGTCACAGAGCAGCTCGGGAAGTGAGGACCCTAGCCCGGCGCCCAAGCCTGGGCGCTTCCCCATGGAGCCGTTCCGGAGTTTGCTCCCAGCAGCAACTCCTGACTCACCCCGCATGACTTCCTGGCTGAGCCCTGTGGAGCCACCGGCCCATCCCTGCTCCCCACGGTCTGCTTATGCAACGCTCCCCTCCCTCCTGGAAGCCAGGCTGCAGGGCCAGTGGCCTCATCCCGCCGCTTCGCAGCTCCGTGGTCTCAGGCGTCCCCACCAATCGAGACCACAGCTCGCTTCATCCCACCCCAGTGCCATCAGGAGGACTATCTGAGGGCCCAGAAAGCTGCGGTTCTGTCAGACCCGGTCCACACGGAGGCTTCCCGTCTCACAGGCTCTGAGTCTGTCTCACCATCAGCATTTCAGTGGCCCCTGCCTGCTTCCGGTGCCTTTGCTCTATTTCTATTATCAAATCATACAGTCTTTGCAAAACAGATCAGACTTTTGGCCTCTGCCTCCTTTCCTCACTAGTACACTCCAAAGTCTTGTAAATATATTTATTAACTTGTATTTGTGATAACAAGGTTTTGTTGGTTGCCGCAAATATCCGCAGGTTTATCTCCACTGTTTTCTAATTATGTTTGCACTTTAAGCTATAAATTGCATGGGCTGTCTTGTGTCTCCCACCCATAAACTGCAGGTAGCTTGTTGAGCAGAGTGCTAGAGAGGTGTCTGGGCGTTTCATGAGGACTGAGCCTGCGGGCCGTGTGGGCTTGCTGGCTGGCCGGACACACAGGGTCAGGCCTTCCTGGCTGTCGTCCCGTCTAGAGCACTGCTGGCAGAAGAAAGAAGAAACCGACACTCTATGAGAATTTGATGCTAGTTTTTCGAACACATGGCCTTGGAGAAATTCCGTCCCAGCACGTTTCACAGTGAAGCCTGGTGTGTGCTCTGGAGTTGCCTCTCCAGCCGGGCGAACTCGCCACACCTGCCGTGCAGCCTGCCCGCCCTCTGTTCGTTCCTCCAGCCGGCTATCAGTGCCTCTTATTTTTAATTACAAGAATGTCCTCTTCTCCGTAAATACCTAGTCTTGAGAGAGTTTGATATTCGTTTAGTTTTTCTCTTTTGAGGTAAACTTTATGTCCTTAGTCGCTCAGTCGTGTCTGACCCTTTGTGACCCCGTGGACTGTAGCCAACCACGCACCTCTGTCCATGGGGTTCTCCAGGCAAGAACACTGCAGTGGGTTGCCATGCCCTCCTCCAGGGGATCTTCCGGACCCAGGGATGGAACCCAGGTCTCCCGTATCGCAAGCAGGTTCTTTACCCTCTGAGTTACTCAAGTGAAATGCAAACCTCAAGGGTCACATCCTCTGGGTTTTGACCAGGGTGTTAGCGTGACCCAAACATATATCAAGATGTCAAACATGACCCCTGACCCCTAAAGCTCTGTGACGCTTATCAAGCCCCAGCCCCCACCCTCAGGTGAACTTGTCCTATAGAATTTGAGACGGACACATGCACACAGCGTGCACTCTTTGTGCAAAGCCTTCTTTTATTTAGCAAATTCCCCTGAGGGTGCGTGTGTGCTGTTGGACACGTGAGCAGTTCACGGCTTTCTGTGTCTGGACTGTAGTCCGTTGGAGGAGTCCACTGCAGGCAGCTTACACGTTCTCCGACGGATGGACACGTGGGCGGTTTTCACCTCTTGACTACTGTAAGTAAAGCCATTGCAGACATTCTTATGGAGATCTTTGCAGAAATGCGTTTTCATTTTCTTGGGCAAACGCCTGGTGCCTGCGTCACATGCAGCTGTATGTTTGGTTTTTAAGAAACTGCGAGATGTTTTCCCAAAGTAATTGTGCCATTTTACATTGTGATTGCTTTACATCCTCACCAATATTGAGTCTTGTCAATACATCTTTGTCTTAGGGAATTGTCTGATCTAGTGGCCCAGCAGTTAGGACTCTGTGCTTCCTTTGCTGAAGGTCCAGGTTCAATCCCTCGTTGGGGAAGCAAGGCCCCATAAGCCGCCAGAGAGAGAGAATCTTGGGCTCAGACCCGCTCCTTAGCGTGCAGTGGCACCTCACGGCAGCTTTCATTTTCAATTCCCTCATCGGTGGTAATGTTGAACAGTTTTCACGTTTCCCTTCTTTTGTTGAAATCTCTCACTTGCTTTTATTTTTATTGAGTTTTAGGAACTCTTTATAGAATGTGAATATTTGTTTTGCAAATAATTTCTCCCAGTCTGTTTCTTGCCTAATCATTATCTTAAAGGTATTTTTAATGACCACCAGTGTAAAATTTTGATAGACTAGTCATTTTTTATTTTATGGTTATTGTTTTCCATATCTTGGCTGAAAAGTCCTTGGTTACCTGAAGTCACAAAGACACTCCTATGCTCTCCTTTCAAAGCTTCATGTTTTAGCTTCCACGTTTTAGTTCGTGACTCATCTCAAGCTAATCTGGTGGGCGGTATAAAGTAAGGAGCACTGTGGATGCTCCTGCACAGATGTACCATTGGTTTGACCTGTTTTTCTACAGAATCTGAAGAGAAGGCCACATTTTCCACATCCACTTGTCTTCCTCAAAGGCCCACAGGCTACCCTTCTAGTTTCTGAATGGTATTATGATGAAGAGTTTCGTTATGTAGTAGATTGAGGTGCAGCATGCAGCATGCCAAGCTTGTTTGAAAACCATTGCAGTAACTCAGATCACAGACCACCACCCCAAATTAAATGCTACGGCACACCTACATAGTCCAGTTTCTGCCTGCTGACTTTTCTTAAGTCATCTTCAATGTTTTTAGCTGGTATCGTTACTATTATTATGTAGAGCACTTTGTTTCACGACAGCATTACTCAGCTTTTGGATTTTATAGTCTAAACCAGAAATAAAGTTTTATTTCATGACTCATTTTATGTAAGTAAGCAAATCATTTTGTTGAGCAAGAGTGTTTCATCTCATGATGATGGCAAAGAATTTGGGGATTAACTAAATGATGGATGTAGAATTTAATAGGTTGTGACAGACTGAGGAATAATCTTTTAAATCTTTATGAATATGTTTATATACTGTGTTTTACTTAAATACTAAATAGTCAGTATCTTTGGACTCTTATTAAAATCTCCCATATATTTCAAAGAGTAAGAATTCATGATATGCATTATTGTCCACTCATTTCGGTTCTTTGATTTGTTTTTGATAATAGCCCATACTATAAATTCTTCAGAAGAATCTCTTTAGCCAACAGACAAAGCACCACACATCCATCACCCTTACCCTGCCTAGCAGGCTTTCCACAGATCAGAACATTTGGAATCCCTGTTCATTCTCTTAGGAGATCCTAGGGAGGCTTTTCTCATTAGCAGGGCAAGTACGTTCATTTGTATTTGTCTTTCCTTGATAGAGACATGGAGACCACAAATGTCTCTTTCCTTCAATCTAGAATCCGCTCTTTGGTGTATAATGAAACTTGACATGAGGTGAGTGCATCTTGGGCAGCAGGGACTAAAGTGTCTTTGTTGAAGAACTAAAGGGCATCAGGGTAGGACGGGCCCTTTGCGTGAACAACTTGAGGCCAGGACTCTCGGGTGCAGTAGAGTTATCAGGTTGAAGTTGTGGGCCAAGGAATGCGTGTGTGCACGTGTGTGCGATTGTCTAGATCAATTAGGTAATGTATTAGCTACCCGATGCTGAATAACAATCACCCCAAACATAGCACCCTAAGACAACAAGCAGTTATTGTATCAATTTCTGTGGGCTGGGCCTGGGAGCACTCAGCAATTGGTTCCAGCTCAAGCCCCATCATCGCCAGCGCTGTGGTCATCCAGAGGTTCAGCAAAGGGCATGTCTGCCTCACATGGTCGTGAGTGGACCTGTGTCCTTGGTACCTGTTGGCTGGGATCTCAGTGCTTTGTCTTGAGATTGCCTGAGAATCCCCAGGATGGGCCACGGCTTCCCCGGAGCTGGTGATTCAGGTGAAAACCCAGAGTTCCTCCGTCACGGCCACGGTGTTCGACTGAAACACGGACCACGTGGTGCAGCCTGGGGGGTGGTACCCAAGGAGAGTCCCTCCTGCAGAACTGGGCACATTGCTGACTGTACCTGATACACAGATGTTTCTCTACTTCATTCGCTTTCAATACCAATTTTCTATCTGGTAGGACATCCATAATGTCACATCATCGAAACTGAATCATTATAGGTAGAATAATAAGGCCTTATTAATTTTTTGGAAAAAAAATCTCCTTTTCTATATAACTCCTCACTCTGAGAAGATAAACATTTATGGATCACAGAAACGACTGTCCAGTGGGTCTTCAAAGCTCAAAGCAGAACACAGCAGTTGTTACTGACCCTTGTTTTAAAAATGAGAGAAGCTGCAGTGGCCAAGTGACTGGCCTGAATGTCACGTCCACGTCCGGGGGAGGGAAGAAGCGACCATCCCCATGGTCCTGAGATGGGATCCCTCATGAGCCATCTTGGGAGGGACGCCGAGCGGCCGCCCACTCTGCAGTGAGCAGGTGAGGCTGAGTAAGGTGCCCGGGTGTAGCCTTGGAGGTTGCAGCGTGGGAGGTTGCACGCGGGGCTGAGGTTCAGTGCAGGACCTCAGGCTGGAGCCTTAGCCTTCCACCCCATTGCTGTCCCCACAGAGCCCAGGGCCCTGTTCCCACTGCATCCTCTGCGGGGCGCCTGGGATGGTATCAGGACCTCACTGTGGTTCTCTGGGGGGCGTCTGGGATGGTGTCAGGACCTCACTCCGGTCCTCTGTGGGGGACACTCTGGGATGGTGTCAGGATCTCACTGCGGTCCTCTGGGCGGGGGGGACACTCTGGGATGGTGTCAGGACCTCACTGCAGTCCTCTCTGGGGTGACACTCTGGGATGGTGTCAGGACCTCACTCCGGTCCTCTGGGGGGGACACTCTGGGATGGTGTCAGAACCTCACTGCGGTCCTCTCGGGGGGGGACACTCTGGGATGGTGTCAGAACCTCACTGCAGTCCTCTGGGGGGGGACACTCTGGGATGGTGTCAGAACCTAACTGCGGTCCTCTGGGGGGGACACTCTGGGATGGGTGTCAGGACCTCACTGCGGTCCTCTGGGGGGGACACTCTGGGATGGGTGTCAGATCCTCACTGCAGTCCTCTGGGGGGCATCTGGGATGGGTGTCAGATCCTCACTGCAGTCCTCTGGGGGGCATCTGGGATGGGTGTCAGATCCTCACTGCAGTCCTCTGGGGGGCATCTGGGATGGTGTCAGATCCTCACTGCAGTCCTCTGGGGAGCACTCTGGGATGGTGTCAGAACCTCACTGCGGTCCTCTGGGGAGCACTCTGGGATGGTGTCAGGTCTTATGACATGTCAAGGTCATGTGTGTGAAGGGCGGATTGGTGCCTCATGTCTGACCCACGTCTCCGGACATCCAGCACCCTCATCCCCCCAGACACTCCCGCCCTTTGGGCTCCTGCCCTGGGCTGGCACTGGGCTGGCATTTGGATGTAGGACCTTGGGGTTGTGCAGGGGACGGAGTGCATGTGAGCTGAGAGCCGGAGGCAGGGTGTGCCATACGCGCCCAGAAGACTGGACCCCACCTTCCCCACTCACCCTCAACCCCCGCCCCCGCCACCCTGGACTGCAAGGACTCATGATGCTCAAGCAGAAGACTGAGCTGCGAGGTGGGAGGTGGTGACCCTCACTGCGTTAGCCTCTGTCACATCCTGGGTCCCACCCCTGAGGTCACCTGGGGAGCCATTCTTGGGTCATCCCTCCTCCAGGCGACATTCTCAGCTGCAGCAGAAACTGACTTGGGCCAATTTTGGAAGAAAAATAAGATATTAAAATGTGCTGACCTTCCAGGTGGCCTGAACAGTCCACCTTCCCATCTTGCAGAGCCGGGAAAGTCCTACGGTGACATCACGGACGGGGAGCAAGGTCATGACGCGACCGAGGCCACTCTCCAAGGGGACCAGCAGTGGCCAGCGCTGCAGACCAAGGGCCGCTCCTGCGCCTTGTGCTCGGCACAGCCAGCTCCTGAGCCACCGTCCCCCGCCTGTGGAGCCCGGGAGGCAAGGGTCAGCTTCCCTGAACGGCAGCCTCGCCCCCATCATGGCTGGCACAACCTAAACCGAGTAACGACGATGAGCCTGCGGGCAGCCCTGCCTGCAGCCCCGGCCCGCTCTCTCCCCGGTGAGTCTCCTTCCGGGAACCCTCCCACATCCATTGCCATCTTACACCTTCGGCTCAGTTTCACCCCAGAATGAACTGCAGTCATCACCCATCTGACTGGATGGTTTTGGAGAAGCAACTTTTGATGGAAAGTACCAAAACAGAGAAATCAGGGGTCGGGGGTTCCAAAGAAAACGCCGCAAGCTTTTACCAGAGCTGACCTGTCTGCTTTTTTTGTGTTAAAGATGCAACCATGTACTCTTCCCTCTGGGCTTGCTCATTCTAGGGCTCCATCCACCAACTTAGCACTGAGTCCACTGTGCGTGGCTCCAGGTTTGCCTGGCCCAGGGGGCAGTCCGTGGAGACTCTTTGAAAAGTGATCTGAGACATTCCTGCTTTAGCTCACCGTTTCCGTGAAGCCCACCCAGATTTCTCTGGCCACCCCTGTGTCAAGGTCAGCAGAGACCTCACTGTTTCCCAGGGATTTCCCTGCTGGAGGCTTGTTCTCTGCTCTAAAACACCAGGGTCCAGCACCTGCCTGGAGGAAGGAGGCCCAGGACCCTCGGGGCGCAGCAGTGAGGCTGTCTGACCTCAGTTCGGTCTTTAGCAACGACTTCTCAGAGGTGCTGACGTCTAAGGTACACCAGTCTGTCTGACCTTCACAAGAGTTCACCCCTCACCCCCGAGAAGAAAGGGCTCGGTTACACACCCGAGGAGTCAGGCAAAAATTCCTGAGTCAATGCTTACTTAAATGCAGCGAGCGCTTTGAAAGCAAGTATGTTTGTTGTGTGTATGTGTCCAGGGCTGTATTTTAAAGCAAGTGTCTATCAATCTCGTGGCAACCTCAGCCTCAGGACATTGTTGAGCCAAAGAGCTCCGTGAGATTTTAGAAAGGATTAGCTATGCCGGTGAAGAGGACTAGGTTCTGTAATTACTCCCGAAGCCGTTCTCAGTGGGCAATTAGGGGATTAAGCCTACGATTTGATCAAATGTTCAGGCCTTTCACACCCTGGAGCGCACTCGCCAGGCCTCGGAATACCTCCATTTGTCCTAATACAACAGTCGTCCTTAAAGGAATCACTCAGCTAAGGGATTTACCACCAACAATTAAACTGAAGGCACCACAGCTCAGACAGCAAAACTTAATGATTTTTCTGTCTCCAACATCACAGAGAATTTCATCCCTCTCAGAATTTCACAATGGTACCTCGTCAGTCCTGTGTGGACAGCGCACCAGCCAGATCAAAGGCTGAGCCTCCACACACGAGTTTTATGTTCCATCTAAGTGATTCTTCTGTAAGAAAGCAGCATGACTAAAGGTTAATTGTAGAAGTACTAGGAATACTGCCGTGAACTTTATGAAGTCAGTGGGCAATGAATAAATGTCCTCTGAAGAGCAGCCTTCCTGCCTGTTAAGGAGTGAATCACTCACATTAGGGTCACAGCCTTCATTACACCCATTTCAGGCTGCCTGTCAAGAGTGCACCGTAGAGCTTGGCATTTGCTGCGTCCTCTGCATGAGACAGTCTCCTTGAACAGAAGGAGACTCTGCAATGGTAGTTTAATAGCAGCAGTGCACGCATAGCCATCGTTTTCAGAGGCAGCGAGGGTCTCCATCCTTCCGGGTGTGGCCTTGCTTCTGTCTCAGGCTCCCTGGCCGTCTCCACTCGGTGCCCACAGATGCCTTACACTTCTGTGCAGTTTCTCAGGCAGGCAAAGAGGCTTAGATTTTCTTTTGTGTAACTCAGTCTTTTTATGTAACTTTACCACTAAATTTTTTATACAATGTTACAACTATTCGTCTATGTCCTTGGTCAAGGGCAGGGAGGCGGGGGCTGGGGGCCATGAGTTTGTTCTCCAGAAAACACTGGTGAATATCTGGAGACGTTTTTTGTTGTCACAATTTGGGGGGCAGGGGTAGAGGTCGGGGTGCTGCAGAGCAGCTGGAACACAGGGCAGCCCCTGGATACAGGCCCAGCTGCTCCAAAGGCCAGCGGTGCTGAGGCTGAAGCCTGGACACTGGGGCCTTTCCTGCTAGATGGAGGGCCTGACACACGGGAGGCACGCAGATCTTCTCAGAGGAATGAGCGTCTACCGTAGATTCTGTCTCCTCTCCCAAGTCTGCAGCTGGAGCTGGGTTCATGGCAAGCGTGGAAACCGTTTACCTGCAGAGGTGGGTGGAAGACCCGCCCTCGCTCCCCACCGGGGGCCCAGCGTCCCCAGAGACCCCTGAACCTTCTCTGGTCCCCTGCCTAGCATCCTTCAGGGCAGCCCCAGCTGCAGATGAAAACATTCTTTTTTTTGCCCAGAACTGTTTTGCCTAGAAAACATCTTCTCCTTTCCAGCTCCACGGTTCACACGCAGGGAAGAAAGCAGGAAAGGACCGGGTGCAGAGCCGCTAAGCAGAGAGAGCAGGGGCCCTCCCTCGGCCCCGGGGGATGAAGTGTTTGGAGAAGCGTGGCTCTGGGCTCATCTGGAAAGTATGCATCTTGAAAGGCAGATGATGCAAAACACCCTGCTTGGTGCCCGCAACTGTCGCCTGGAGGCTCGGCTCTTCCTGCCAAGAACCGGGTGACTCCAGGCTGGAAACGTTCAGGAGCCCATTAGGTGGGCGTCGGGCTGGGGGCTGGGGCCCAGCTCCAGGGTCACCGCGGCGTGGTTTCAGTCGAATGTCCCCCACCACACTCCCCTTTGGAGGATGTTTCATTGACCTCTGGTCTCACAGCCTCTGTTTCTCTCGCCCGACCTTTGAAAGAGCCAGCCACGATGGCCGTCCAGCCGATAAAGGTGTGAGACGGGCCGGTGGGCGGGGTGCTCCGTGTGTCCAAGTCTGCTTGATAAAGGCCTTTGTGGGTGTTGATCTGCCGCATCTGAAGTGTGATTTCAGACGAAACTCGAGGACGGGTGGACCCTGGTCAGAGAAGGCCAGAGATGGGGTTCCCCGCCCCCAGGCCCTGTCTTCTGACAGAGCCCTCCTGGAAAGCTGCTCTTTCGGAGCAGGCCCAGGGCGCCACCTCCTAGATGCGGCTTTGGTGGGTCCTTTGCTCTCGGCTCTGAGAGTTGCCCCAAGTTGGACGAGACCAGCTCGCCCATCAATGGTTAACCTTGGCCAGTGGGCTTCCCAACAGACACTGTTTGCTCAAGACCCAGCCCTTCTGGTCGCTTCAAGGAAGTGGTGTGTGATTATGTTTGTATGTGCGAGTGGCTTTTCCTTTCTAAACACACAGATTTCAGGGTGATGGCATTGTCGTGTGGGGATCAGTGAGTCCTCCTGGGGCCAGGGCGCCTGCAGGAGGGGGGTCGGGCCTGTGGGGGTGGTGGGCTCCTGGCCAGCCCGCGGCCCAGGCGGGCTGTTTGCCCAGGTCTGTGTGTTTGTCCCGCGTCACGGCCGGGTGGTGGTGAGCACCCTGCTCCACGCAGAATCTGCGAGGCCATGAGGGGGACACATCAGCCCTCTCTGGGAGCCCCGTGGTGGGCAGTCATCTGGCCTGATGGAGACCTGGGTGTCACGTTCCCGGCTTGTGCCTTTGTCCTAGAAGCTTCGCGGTGAGCCCGCGGGCCCCAGGGCAGCCGTGAGTCCCTGTGGGGGCTTCTGGAGCGGGGGTCGTACCGGCTCTGGGGACGCCGGTCCTGCGTGGGGTCCGCTCTCATCTCTCCCAGGGCTCCTGTGGGTGCCGAATAGGGGGAGGGGCACGGCCCCCAGGGGCCGGGGAGGGCAGAGGCTCTGGCTGGGTTGACCTGCCCCAGGGACGTTTGGACATCTTTTTGTCTGGTGGTGAGTCCTGGGGTGCTGTGCTGCTGGCCCTTCGCAGGCCGCTGGGCAGCATGTCCCCTGAGCGCAGGGCCCCTCCATGCCGGCTCACAGCCCCGGGCGTGAGGGGCACAGCTGAGACCCTGGGCCGTGGCCGTGAGGTGCTGTCCCAGAAGCCCCAGCCCCTCTCCTCCCGGGCTCTCCCCTCCCGGCGCGGCGCTAACCCGTGGTGTGTGGCAGCAGCAGCGGCGCTGTCTGCCCCGCGTCCACCGCACGGCCGGCTGGGGGAGTCAGAGCTCGCCTTGCCTTGTGGCGGCTCCCACCTGAGAGCACCCAGCCCCTTGGAATCCCACACCCCAGGCAGTGCCCTTGCCCGCGTTCCTCTGGCACTTTCCGCCTGAGCCTGGCCCCGCAGACCCCGGGCGCCCCCAGTCTCCTGCTGTTGTCAGCTCGGTGACTGCGAGCCCACCAGGGTGGTGCCCGTCCCTGCTGCCTTCCCTCCTGCACGGCTCTGCTGCTCTGGCCCTGGGTCCCGGGGACCCTACCTGGAAACGCTCCCCCCAACCTCGCTGCTGTGGCCCGTGCTGCCAAGGTCACCCAAGGTCACTGGGGCTGGTCCCCTGCAAGGACCCCGCGGCACCCTGAGCCCCACCCCAGTCTGATTTCTTCAGCCTCAGCCAGTGTGCCCGTTCCCATGTGCGTTAAGTCAGGCCCCCTCCTGACCAGGGCTCCCCGTCCCCAGGACCCAGTCAAGTTCCCGCCCTGGCCCCAGCCCTGGGGCCCTGGGCCTGCTCCTCTGCGGACCAGCCCTCCTGCTCTCCCGCTGGGCCGGGCCTTGGACTTTTACCGCCCATGTTCCTGCCTGGGATCTCCTCCCCCGGGACTTTCCACCTGCCGCTCATGTACCCCACGGCTTGTTCGCCTCACTTCCTCGGGCCCCAGGATGCCAGCCCCCACTCTGCCCTTCGAGCGCTTTGCTCTCTGCCTGGCCCCGAGCGCCCGACACCGCACGCTCTGGGTGCGCACGCCTGCTTCTCCTTCTGCCCTGTTAGAGTGCCAGGCCCGTGGGGCGGGGATTTCGTCTCTATTAGTCACAGTGCCTCCCGGGGGCCTGGAACAGCGAGGGGAACAGCGTGGGGAACAGCGTGGGTACTGCCTGGATGCCCGTGAGGTCCCCTCCCCTCGGACGGACACAGAGAGAGACCGGCCAGAGGCTTCGGCTCTCGCAGTCCTAGGGGCGGCCTGGCTGGAGGCTTTCCCCAGGGGTCGTATAAGCAGGTGGAGCTGGCTACTCAGGAAGTCCTCTTTCCTGAAATCCTCAGGAGGAGGGGAGCCAGGAGTGCGGCGAGCTGGTCTCAAGGTTGGGGGAGCCGCTCGTCGGACGCTCGTCGAATGCTCTCTCTGAGTGTCCTGCCATCCTGGGCCACGGGCTGCGTCTTCGGTTTCCTCTCCCCTCACTCGGGGTTGACTCGCTCCCTCTCTGAAGTGCAGACGCCTCTGGGAGATGTAGCAGTTCTCCTAGACAGGCGTCAGGGGGCTCTTTTCTCTCTCAAGGTCTCGAGGGAAGTGAGACCATACTTACTCGGATGAGCTCACGCCAGAAATCGAGAGGTTTGAAACTTATCGCTATTTTCTCCAAAAGTGATTTGAGGCAAACAAGGGCAAACCCACAGTTATGATTATTGCTGTTATTGTTTATTGACTATTATTATTAACGAAATCTATGCCAACCTTCAGGGTAATTCCAAAATTCTGAGGACAAAGTCATCAGGACTCTGTCCTAGCTCCTCTACACTCAGGGTTAAAGGAATGTTTCAGGGAGTCAGTGCGCTGGCGTTGGCGGGTTTGCTCAGCTCCTGCGAGCTGTCGGGGACACTGGGCTGAAGGAGCTCCAGCTCCCCTACCCCCTGCCCTCTGATACGGACTGTTATCCATATGTGCTCGTGCCCAGGAAGCCGTGCCTGGGAGCCTCTGTGGTCTTTATTTGTGCCACATGCTCTCGTGTTCTGGTCATTTTCTACCATGAATTTTAAGACAGGCTACATATCTATAAAGAAAAGAAATTCAGCGATAAATGCTTCTGGGAATAAGGTGTGCTTGAAAAAAGTGGACAGCTGCAAAGTTTTGTTTCAAATCTGAGTGATGATTATCCTTGACCCAGTTTCTACGTTCTGCTAAGAGTGTGGAAAATACTTTTGCAATTACAGGGGTTGGATTTGGGCTTCTCGACTCTGTAATGAGTTTGACAAAGGATGTTTACGTAACTGAACTCGGGGCGAGCCTTGCCAAAGCAGCAAACGAGTTGCTCTGCTGCTCTGACTGCCAGCAGCCATTACAGCCCGTGTTGCATCACGTTTCTTTCATGTAGATTATCAGTCACTGGAACCTCCTCAGGTCACTGTTACCATTTCCCCCCTTGGCATCAAAGCAAGTTTACTGAGCTAACTCATTACTCTTGCTTTTGAAATGTAAGCATTGATTGGCAAGTTTATGCCAAACATCTTGCGTAAGTTTCTCCTGGAAGCTGTAAAATCTAATCTGAAAAGGAAAGTAGGAACAACTTCTACAGATGTTAGTGTAACACACACTGAGAGCGTTGTCTTTGTTGCTATCCAGTTCTTTTTGTAGCTTTTTTTTGGTAATTGAAAATAGTTCCTAAAGTTGTTGTTTGGCAGATAAGGAAATATGTTCAAGTACTTGATCCCTCTTGGATGATGTGTATTGATTGGTTGCTTTCACATTTCAAATAGTCACGCTCATTCCTTGTTTTCCCCTTCTGTTCTTAGAAGAGCAATTCATTCAATTGAGATCACTTTTTAATCAACTATTCCCCTCCCACATACTTTAAAGGGCATATTTGCTGCTGCTAAGTCGCTTCAGTCCTGTCCGACTCTGCGTGACCCCATAGACGGCAGCCCACCAGGCTCCCGCATCCCTGGGATTCTCCAGGCAAGAACGCTGGAGTGGGTTGCCATTTCCTCCTCTAATGCATGAAAGTGAAAAGTGAAAGTGAAGTCGCTCAGTCGTGTCCGACTCTTAGTGACCCCATGGACTGTAGCCCACCAGGCTCCTCTGTCCATGGGATTTTCCAGGCAAGAGTACTGGAGCGGGGTGCCATCGCTTTCTCTGAAAGGGCATATTTAAATAGCTCTTATTTTGCTCAACCAGCCCCTGTCTGGGACACATGCCATGGTCCGCTCCTCAAGCCATCGGCCTCCCTAGAATGTCTCCGTTTAAGAATTGTTGTTTAGTCACTCAGTCACATCTGACCCTTTGCGACCGCACGGACCATAGCCCTCCAGGCTCCTCTGTCCATGGGATTCTCCAGGCAAGAATACTGGAGTGGGCTGCCACTTCCTCCTCCAGGGGATCTTCCCAAACCAGGGGTTAAACCTGTGTCCCCTGCATTGGCAGGCAGATTCTTCACCACTGAGCCACCAGGGAAGACATTCTGATGATTAACGACCCCTTAATCACCTGCTCAGTTGCTCTTGTAGAGGCTACCAGGAATGCTTCAGAGTGTCTGATCCTTCCTCCGCCTTCCTTGCTCTCCGTCTCCTTGTAGCACTTGGCACTGAAGCCACACTCCGGGCTTCGAATTCTCTTCTCCCCGAGCCTCTGTGCCTTCCAGATTCCTGTCCTCGTCTCCTGACGGACCCCCTTTCCTCAGGCTCCTCCCAGGGGCTGCTCTCCAGGGTCCATGCTCCTATCAGTGTTCCCACTTTCTTGTTCCTGGTGACCGTCTCTGTCTCGCGACTTCAGATACGACTTCGGATTGGAGACGCTCATCTCTGCTGCCTGCTGTCCGGATCTCCGAGGGTACACTCAACGCACCTGAAGCCACAGCAGCGTGACCGGTTTCCCTTTTCAAGTCCTTTATTTCCATGAACGGTCATTACTCTTCTAATTACTCTTCTAATTACTCTTCTACTCAGAATCTTGAAATAATTTCTCGTGTTTGCTTCTTTCTCCTCTCGCATAGCTATGCTGTAGATCATGGCAGGTGTTGCCATTTCTATAAGCTTCCACATTACCCCTCAGTATTACTAGGTTATTCCTAAGTAATGACTGACTGCGTTATTACCTGCTTAGAAAGACACCTTATATTTGAATGACCTGACCAGGAGCCACAGGACAAGATCACACCGAAACTGGAAGGATAAGCATTAGGCTTTGAGTCAGTCTTTTGAGTCAGAGTAGCTTCTGGGGCTTGGTTTCATCCATCCATCATCCCACTCATCCACATATCCACCCACCTACCTACCTACCCACCTACCTACTTACCTGTGAACTGACTTGCCTACATCTCTGTCTCTCTTCCAGAATTTCTCAGCATTGACACCACTGAGAATGTCTTTACAAATAATTCAGTGTTCTGCAAGTCACGTTACAATATTCATTGTGCATTGTCTACCTGTAATTTTTTTTTCTTTTTTTAGAAGACTAGTTGAAGAAATTGGACAAGCTCTTATCTGGCTTCTGATTAGAGGACTTAGCATGGTCAGGACTTAGGAGACACCAAAGAAAGAGCTTTGCCCAGTGGAAATTGGAAGATGTTTTATTACTCAACCCCTTCTGGCCAATCCCCAGACGACCCTTCTGACCCGCTATGGGTTCATCCAGCTTCCTTTAGAGCCTCTCACCTGGACCTGCTCCCTGTGGCGTCCTTGGAACAGAGTCCACCTGGGTCACAGCAGCGGCAGGACTGAGTCCCGACCCTGCCCGTGTCCCAGCAGGACTGCCCTCTGTGCCCCTCAGCCAGGTCATCCTCCTGCTGGGCCGCTGCCACGCAGCCCTCCTCTGAGAGGCTGTGATGCCGTGCCGTGCGTGCTCACACGTGCTCACACGTGCTCACATGGCTCTGTGAGGGGCTGTCTGGCTCTCTCCCTACGGCCCACCTCCATGAACACAGCAGCGCCTGAGCTGCAGAGGCTTCGGTCCCTGGTGGTTTCACTTTGCCGGCTGGAGCCCTGGAGGCGGGTGGCCTGGCTGAGGGGTGCGAGCTTCCCCCCCGGCACAGATGGCAGCTGCAGGCCCCCGCGGCCCCACCTTGAGCCCGTGCGGTGGTGTCGTCGTGTCCGCGGGCCGTGCGGGGTCTCTGCCCGTCCTCGCCCCGCGCGGCCGACCTCCTCACATGTGCGTTGCTGCTCGTGTGTGTCTCTGAGTCGCCTCACTTCCTGGGCCACTTCGCGCTGGGTTGTGGGTCTCTCCTCATCTTCACCACTTGTGGAAGCTTGTGCCCCTGTCTGTGGTGGGGCGCTGGCTCGTCCACACCGTCCCTTTCAGAAGCTGCACCACAGCTGTGTGCCCCAGTGTGCCGTCTGCCTACCGACGTTATTTATGCTCCACTTTTGCCTTACGTGTTGAAGTTCTTTTCTGTAGTTGATTAGGTGTGTGCGTATTTACAAGTGTATGTCTGTGGGGGGTGTGTGTGTGTGTGTCTCTGTGTGTATCTGTGTGTGGTGTGTGTATGTGTGTGGTGTGTATGTGTCTGTGTGTGTGTCTCTGTATCTGTGTGTGTGTACTGTGTGTCTATGTGTGGTGTATGTGTGTGTGTGTGTGGTGTGTGTCTTTGTGTGTGGTGTGTGTGTGTCTCTGTGTGTGGTGTGAATATCTCTGTGTGTGTGTCGTGTGTGTCTCTGTGTGTATCTGTGTGTGTGGTATGTGTGTGTGTACTGTGTGTCTGTGTGTGTATGTGTGTGGGTCTGTGTGTGTGTGTGTCTCTGTGTGTGAGTGTGGTGTGTGTGTCTCTGTGTGTCTGTGTGTGTGTGTATTGTGTGGTGTGTGTGTGTCCCTGTGTGGTGTGTGTGTCTCTGTGTGTGTCTGTGTGTCTGTGTGTGTGTGTCTGTCTGTGTCTGTGTGTATCTGTGTGTGTCTGTGTGTGTGTCTGTGTCTGTGTGTGTGTGTCTGTCTGTGTCTGTGTGTATCTGTGTGTGTCTGTGTGTGTGTGTGTCTGTATCTGTGTGTGTGTCTGTGTCTGTGTGGTGTGTGTCTGTCTGTGTCTGTGTGTGTGTGTCTGTGTCTGTGTGTATCTGTGTGTGTGTGTGTGTGTCTGTGTGTGTGTGTGTGTCTGTGTCTGTGTGTGTGGTGTGTGGGCATATATTCTGAAGCCCTCCTCCTTTCTCCTTTGTTCCCGTATTAGATCTTTCTACGCTCTCGGGCCTTAATGCATTGTACTGAGATTTACTGTAAATTGTTACTGGTTTCCTCTGTGCGTTTAGGTCCTTTTCTCACCAGCATTCGTTTTGCATGTGCTGTGAGTCTCTGTCCCTCCAGATGGATCACCATGTGGCCAGTCTCATTTATTTAATAAACCCACCTCCACCCACCAAACTGAAATGCCAGCCATGTCATTTATTATATTCTTACATAAATTAAGCTGTTTCAAGAATTCGGTTTTTTCATTAGTCTGTTTGTCTTCATGCCAGAGTCATCTCATCGTGTTTATCATGGTGCAGGTCATATAGTGTGTGTTGGCAGCTGGTAAGACAAGTACCCCCACCCACAGCATCCCCCACACACCAGGAAACTTTTTTCTTTGCTATCTTTGATCAGTTATTTTTCCATAGGAACATTAAGATAACTTAAACCTACATTTCTACCAAATCCAAAAGGATTAAAATTGCAGTTTTTAGATTATTTATTAACTTTTCGATGATTGAAAATTTATCAGATTGACTCTTCTCACTCAAGAGCATAATAGATTGTCTGCATTCCTCAGAACTTGTTTTTTGATAAGAACTTCTGATAAGATTTTATGGTATTCTTCACATCACCTGCACAGTATTTCTTATGGAATGTTTTCCTATTCTATAGACTTCTCTATTAAGAATTAAATATTTCCCCAAATATCTATGTTTAGCTATTTAATACCAGTATAGAAAAAAATCGTTACAGATTTTTGTGTGTTTATCTTGTATATGGATACTTCGTTAACTTCGATTAATTCTAATTTTTTTCCTCCAAGTTCTAATTTTTTTTCCCCTCCAGATTCCTTTTGAATTTTGTAGAATCACATCACCAGCAAGGAATGAATTGCCTTAGCTCCGCCAGTATTCGTGTGGGCTGTTTCTTTTTCTCATTTCAGTGTCAGATCGCTGGTTATCTGTGTTGAGTTGGTGAGAGGGCCCTGCGTTCTCCCTGCCTCTGATGCAGGTGCGCGGCCTTTTTCATTTACAAGGAGGCCTGTTATTCTTCGTCCTCTACTGTGTTGCATGCATTCAGTTTCCATTCCCATTTAACTGAACTTGGGCAGAACAGCCCTTGAGTGTTTACAAGACGTCTTCAGAGCATCAGCTGTGTGCTTGTGAGATTCTCCTCGTGGGTTTAACAAGCTATGTTGCTTTGTCTTCAAACAGTAAATGCACATTTATTCTTGGGTTAAAACTAATTTGACCCTATTCTGTTATTCTATTGAGTCACTTAGGAGTTCATTTTATTCACTACTTTAAAATTTTTTAATTCATAAATATTATTTGTCTACAGGGTGTTTTGGATACTGTGTTAATCTTATAAAGATTGTTATTAAACATAGACTAGCTTTAGAGAGTGAATTAAAGAAATTTTCATCTTCTTATGCGCCATATGTGAATATATGTTACATTAATAGGCACTGTACAGAAATATGAGACTGGACCCAGCTCTGAAGCCAGCTGGCCTGGGATCTTTTCGAAGGTATACTGGTTTAATATATACTGGTTTAATCACTCTGAGTCTCTCATATAGTAACTCACATCTTTTTTTTCTTCTTAAGGGGAAATTTTGCGTTTATTAGAAAAATCACTACATTTTTCTAGGTTTTAGCTTCATTGCCCCAGAGTTACGGATGCATTTACTTATTAGTCCTATATTTTTTGTGTCTGTATACATTCTTCTGGAGTTTTGTGTATTTCTTTTATGTTTCTTTTTCTTAATCAGGTCCATGGAGAGATTATTTATTTTAATGGTCTTTCCAAGTAGTCAGTTCTAAGATTTATTTGTCTTTTCTACTATTTTTTTTATTTTTCTTAATTTCAGCTTATATCTGTCTTTATTGATTCTCCCAGTTAGTTTTTCTCACACTCTTTCTCCCTTGTATCTTAAGATAGATAGTTAGCACTGCTTTAGCCGCATCTGTTTTAGTATAAAATTTTTTTTTATTGTTTTGGAGATAGATTTAATTTAAAAATTGATTTTCAATATTTTTAAATGGATTATTTACAAAGAGATATTTTAGTTTCTAACAAAGGTTTTTTCTATCATATTCTTCTAATTTTATTGGGTTATGATCAGAATATCCTAACATATTTTTCTGTTAGGTCTGTCTAATTCTGAAAGAAGCAAATTCTGCTGTGTTTTTTTTTTTTTTTTGCTAACTACTACTATTTGTGACTATTATATTTTTCTTAAATACCTTTACATCACATTTTTATGAGTATTGTAGCCCCTGCTCTCATCACCGTTGCCTAGCGTCTCTGTCTTCGTCGGCTATCTCTTCAGTCCTGTATTTTGTCCACCTTTGGACAAAGGATAGCCTTGTACATCAGTTTGCAACAAACTCACATTCCCTGGGGGCTCAGACAGTAAAGAACTCGCCTGCAATGCAGGAGACCTGTGTGTGACCCCTGAGTTGGGAAGGTCCCCTGGAGGACGGCATGGCAACCCACTCCAGTATTCTTGCCTGAAGCATCCCATGGACAGAGGAGCCTGGCGGGCTACAGTCCACGTGGTCACAGAGTCAGACACGACTGAGTGACTCAACACACAAGCACACAGCATGCAGGTATCACCCTAAACCCTTCCCAGAGCAAGGAGGAGGATGAGTGAGAAAGAAAGGAGAGAAAAACAGAAAGAAAAAAAAGAAAACAAATCAATCACTAAATAATAGAGAGAAATTTGGAGACTTCGGCATGGGCCCAGGCGAGGCACGGGATAAGGAAGGTGACTCAGTGTGCTCTGAAGTCAGCGTCCCTTGTTGATCCTAGTTCTTCTCATTTTGAACCAGGCCTCTCTCCTCCCATAAAAATATTTATTAACTTGAAATGTACACAAATATATACATATTAAAAATGAGAAAATAAAAAGTGGAATAAATTCTACTTCACTTTAATGGTCTGTCCCTGTAAAGAAGTGCATTAGTAAGAAGACTGATTCAGGTAGTTCTAATTTTAGACTTGAAGCTTTGTGGGTTAGTTGGGCCAAATTAAACATCTGTAAGGAATGTTGTTAAGTGTTTAACCACGGGCTTGGGGTCGGGGGGTGGTGGTGCGTGGAGCTAACAGACTCTGATTCGCCTTTCTGATGACGTCTCTCATCTGTGATTTCTGCTGTTCAGCTTCGGGCTGTGAACGTGGCGAGCTGCCCGGGGAGCTGGGGGCACAGGCCACACCCCAGGGTTCCGAGCGTTTTGTTCCTGAGGGTTCAAGGAGCAGCCGGACCGGTGTGCACCCAGAGCCTCGCCGGGCGTGGTCACCGCTGGATGTGGGCACGAGAGTCACATGAAGGACTCAACAGGCGAGTTCCCCAGATGCATTCCTGTGGTCTGCCGGCTGTGTTTAGTGATTTAGTCACGACTTCAAGGCTCTAATTACAGGGTTTTGTTTTTATTTTTAAGAACAGTGTAGTCTTGACATGAGCAGTCCCTGCAGTGCACCTTCTCTGCTTTATCAACAGCCCCTTCCTGACAGGCCCGGTGCTGGGCGGTCTGCACACCCTGACACTCAGAGACCTCGGGTTTCGAGGCTGCGAGGCTCAGCGAGGCTGGTTAAACCCCTACCTCGTGTGTAAGCCTCATCCGAGGGAGTGATACTAGAGGCCTGAGGGGGAAGGCTGGCTGTTAGCTGGGTTAGCGCTTTCTGAGTCTGTTTGGTTCACTGTATTTACCGGATTTTAATAGGAGTTAATTTATGCGGCTACAAGGCCAGTGAGGCTATTATCTTGTACTGGGAAAAGCTGCCATCACCCAACTAGGGAGTGTAGCTCTAAACGTCTTCCTGTGCAGCCTGAATCACACAGTGAGGACTCCGGGGTTTGAATGAGAGTATTCTGGACAGCGGTGATGGACGCAACAGTGACGGGCCCTGAGTACGTGCCTCCTCCGCTGGGCGCCCACCTGTCGCCTGTCCTCACGGAGCCCTTCCGACCACCTAGATCCTGTCTCACTGGGTGAGAGGCACCTGTGAACCTGCTGCCCAGGTCGGGGGTCAGGTGGCCACACCAGACTCTGTGTTCCCCGGAACCCCTACTCGAGGACAGCTTCATGGGGGCATCACCAGCGGTGACTGGAGCCCCAGGACTGCTGTGCTGGGTGCAGAGGAGTCAAGGTCCTGACTGTGCTGGTTGTGGGGGAGGTCTCTGTCACAGGCGGAGCGTTTTAGGGCTGGTCGTTCACCCTGTCTCTTCCTCGTGGGGATCGGGGCAGGGGGGCAGGGGCGGTTGGGCCCCAAGCTGGGAACGGGGCCCCGCAGAGCGTCTGCCACCAGGCAAACGGAGCCCTTGGTGTCAGGGGGCCAGAACTCCAGGTCAGGACCCTGCCAGGCTGTGGCTGCACGGGATGGAGCCGAGTCATCAGGGGCCCGCAGCCCCGCGTCCGGGGTGAGGGTGGAGGGAGAGGAGCCACACGTGGAGGAGGCAGGGGTGGGGGGGTGGAGACCCGTCGGGTGGGGAGACCCGGGGCGGGCAGAAACCTGGGGGGCGGCCGGCACAGAGACGTGGCTGACAGCAGCAGCCTTCACTGCTTAATGCAGCTGCCGAACACCCTTGGAGAAGAGATGCTGCAGAAGATGCATCCCGAAGGAGAGGCCAGCCCCATGGGCGAGGGGGGCTCAGGAGATCAGAGAGCAGAGGGGCTGAAGGCTGACCTCAGGGGGTTAATGTTGTTACGAAGGAAGGGGCTCGTTCCCTTCAACACGTGACCAACCATTTCTCCCCCTTATTCCGAAAGTCCTGTCTGGGGAAGGTCCCTTTTGTCATAGTCTAGGGTCTTCCCCCAAAGCCAGACGGGAGGGAGAGGTCCACAGGCTGCCCAGTCTCCCTAAGGAGCCGGGATGCGGGTTGGGGAGCAGAGGGTCTGTCTGATGTGCTGGGAGCAGGTCCGTCAACCCGGTCTTCACTGAATTGCTTCCCGGGAGGACTGTGGCTGGGCGACGCCAGGACAACCCAGCAGCTGCAGGTCCGAGGTGCCGCCCCGGACGTGGCCACACCCGGGTCTGTGGTACCTGCTCTGTGCACTGGCAGGGGTGGGCCTGGGCCAGCGCTCCACCCCTCTGTCAGGGGTGCCTGACACCCCGCCACCCCTCCATCCTCCCTCACCCTGACCAGCAGTCACTGCTCGCAGGCGTCTACCTCCATTGGCTCTGCTCGCCAACGGGTTGGGTCAAGTCACGTAGCATCTCTGAACTGCAGTTCCTTGCCTCCCTTTGTGAGGATCAAGCGAGTGCTACACAGACAAGAAGACTTCCATATCCCCGGGTTCTGCACTCACAGACTTAACCAACTCTGGATGGAAAATATTTGAAAACAAATTCGAGAAAGTTCCAAAGAGCACAACTTGAATTTCCTACACACTGGCAAGCATTTACAGGCGTTCATGTTGCATTTACAGCAGTCTACGCAGCATTCACACTGCATTAGGCGTTACATGCCGTCCAGGTGACTTGACGTGCACGGGAGGATGAATACAGGAAGGGCACGTGTGATATGAAGGGGTCTCAAGCATCCCCAGGTTTTAGATTTCACGGAGGTCCTGGAACCCACCTCCCCATCAGACACCAAGGGGTGACTGTATGCTACCTGCTGCTTCGTGGACACTCCATGGATCGTAACTTTCGTTAGTAGTTGGCACTGATGGAAATTTCTTGGAACTTCATATTAAAAGCAGAGAAAACCACACAGAATCTCTGAGGCCTCAGGGTGCTGACGTCCAGCCCAGCCCCGAAGCCCCCTTCCTAGCCCTTTAGACCATGGTTGGCAAGTCAGAGCAAAGCTGTGGCGGGAACTCCGGACGGAAGGACAGAAGCTCACGACTGAGGTTCTAGAGCAGAGGGCCCGAGGCCTGAGGCGGACGCGGGGCAGCAACGCCCAGCCCTGGGGAGGGGCCCCGAGGGGCGCGGCCGGCCAGCCTCGGTGCCGACCCGAGGCCTGGCCGTCTGGGAACGGATCACAGTCAGGGGAAGCCGTGCGGTTTAGAAAACAAGGGCTTGTTTGTCGTCATATTCCTCTGGAGCCCGAGGCAGCGGTGTGGGTCCCCAAACCACCGAAACTGGGCAGGAGCCACGCCTGCCCTGGGCGCATGTGTGCCCATCCCTGTGCCAAGCAGCCGCCTCCTCCAGGCAGGACGTAGGGGTGCCAGTGGCCCGGTGGGCTGGGCCCATGAGAGTGCACAGGCCTCCCCCAAACCTGGCAGCAGTTGGGGGGCGTCCACGCCCCCTCTGTCCTTGCATGAGCCTTCCCCTCGAGGTTCCCATGGCTTCCTCTGGGGCGTGCACAGCACAACCCTTGTGGCTTCACCCTGGACCCCAAGGCCGTCAGAGGGAGACGGGAGAAGACCAGGCGGAGCCCCTCTTTTGCGTGGAGCTGGAGGGAAGGGGGTTTAGCACATCACCTGTGGGAATGACCGCAGCCCGTCCTGAAAGCAGACCTCAGCGTGTTTCCATGGCGACGCTGTGGCTGGGTGTTCAGGAGGCAGGAGCATGCTTTGTACCAGCACTGTCCACAGCGAAAGTCAGAGTCCCCTCCACGCAGGAGTCCGCCCCCGGGGCCCCGCTGGCCAGGGTCCCTCGAACTCCAGTCTGCTCTCGTCCGTGGTCCCCGCCGCCCTGCAGGCCCCTGGCAGGAAACCAGTGACCCCCATGTCCGTGGACCCGCCAGGGCCCGTTCCTAACCCTCCCCACCCTGAGCGCGAGCCCCTCCAATGGGAGTCCAGGGGCATCTTTGGGGGTTTCTCCCTAAACCTGGGAGGGAGACTTGTGGCTGTTTGTGTACTTTGCTCCCTGAACCCCAAGGACGTCTGGGGAAGGCTGTGTGCTTCAGCGGCTTAATCACCCCCATTAGGGTTAATTACCGTAATTACTGCTTCACAGTCGTAATTGTAGCTCCTGCTGTCTTTACAAGGATCTCTGAGGCCCTGCGAGGTTTGCGCGGTTGTTTACACGGTCTTTGATTCTGTTTGTGCTTCACACTGTTTACTTCTTGCTCCCGAGGGCTTGGCTGGGCGGCCCGCTCAGGACCTGCGCGGCCCGCTCAGGACCGATGCGGCCTGCTCAGGACTGGCGTGGCCCGCTCGGGCTCAGGATCGGCGCGGCCCACTCAGGACCGGCGCGGCCTGGGCTCAGGACCCGCGCGGCCCGCTCAGGACCAGCGTGGCCCGCTCAGGAGCAGTGCAGCCCGGGCTCTGGGCTGGTGCTCAGCTGTGTGACGCTGTCAGCCTGCGACGGTGGAGGTCACGGACCAGCTCGGCACAGCAGGTCGTGAAAATGCACAGTCACCCTGCAGACCTCACGACCACCAAAACACTCCTGGAGACTCACTGTGAGTCTCAAAAACGGCACATATTCAGGCCGGCCCCACCACCCCACCCCGAGTTACCCCAGAACAGACGCTCGGCTGTTCTCATGGCTTATTGAGACTGGTGAGAGTTTTCCCATTCGTAGTCTTCCGGTTTGAATTACCTTCTCAAGTGTTCACTCAGGCTTCTATTGAAGTGTTTAATAATAAAATCCATTACTTATGAGTGTAAATATGTAACTTCATTTATTATTATAGTAAAAAATTTAACAGTAGTGGTAATTAATAACGAGAATAGACATTTAGGAGGCCTTCCCTAAGTGCCTTCCGCAGGGCTGATGCTGTCGTGTTTTCTCTCTTTCAATCCTCACTGTCTGGTGAGGTCTAATCAATTATTATCCCCATTAAAACGATACAAGCTTATGAAGGTTAAATGAGCCACACAGACTCACACAGCTAGTGACACAGTCTGGTTTATTAAGAGCTTGACTTGGACTCTTAACCACTTGCCTGTCATATTAAGTTCTCGCCTTCTGCTTTATTGTTCGTTTTTCACTTTAACCAATGCTCTTCTCAGTGTAGAAAGTCTCGGACGTTCATACAGTCCTGCATATTTATCTCCCATTATTGCATTTTTGTGACTACGCTTAGGGTCACTGTCCCTACTAGGGATCAGATCAGCATTTAGCTTTATTGCTTTCTAGTCTTTTTGTTGGTAACTTTCTGTACATAACTCTCTGTATTCCATTCAAAACTTATTTTGCTGTAAGATGTGATTTGGGAATGAAGTTCTTTACTAAATAATCCGTCTTCACTTCTGATTTTAAAATCCAGCTTCTATCAGATGTGAGCCCATCACGCGTGCAGGAGTCTGATTGGCGCCTCATTCTGCTCGGTGGGTCTGTCTCCTCTTCTCCCCGACGTCCTGCCGTCTTGATCCCGGCCCCGTCGTGCTGCGCTGGTGTCTGGGGAGCAAACCCTCTCCCCCTGAGCCCACGCGCCCCTGGCTGTTCTGTAATCAGGGGGAGAGGGCTCCTCCCTGGCTCTGATAGTCCCCTTGGGCTGTCCCGGCCCATCGAGAGTTCACTGGTATTGAACTGTTTGGTGGGCCGCTCAGAGTCCTGTTTTCTGAAGAGAGTTGCGAGCCTCCCATCCCCCAGGGGTAGAATTGAGGACACGTCCAGTGGAAGGGCTGGTGGACTTCCTGGCCGCAGGGCCCCCAGACCCTGGTCGTGGTCAGCAGAGGGAGGCTGTGTGCTCGCCGCTGACGGCAGGTGATGGGGAGGTAGGGGAGCCTGGCCCTTTGTGTGCGACAGTGAAAGAGGCTCAGTCCTCACCCAGAGTCAAACGGAGGATTTGCACGTTGACTTCTCATCATTCATGATGCCGTTTGTTCCTTTTCAATTTATAGCCCGAGAAACACATTTTGGACAGAAACCAAGACAGGAAGTAACAGGAGTGGTTAGACAAGCGGGGAGGGAGGCGTAAATGAGAGGCACCCTCCCCCAGCCCGGTTCCGGGGTCACAGTGCGGTTCCAGGTGGACCAGCGGGGCCCGGGAACCAGGCATGTGGAGGAGGCGTCAAGGGCCCCTGGGCAGACCCGGGTCCTGCATGGCCAGTGGCCGCTGCCTAGAGACGGTCTCACCCACTGGGCTGTGAACACGGCTGCCTTCTGGCCCCGGAAACCAGGGGAGGAAACCCCAGCCTGGACCTCACCGTCTGCTCTGCACCGTCAGGGGTCAAGTGCGGTGGGCTCTGGGCGCCCAGGGTCTGTGACGTCCGTGCCTCTGAGACACCTCCAGCCCACAGCCGGGAGCCTCGTGGTGGGCAATGAGCCTCACCCACGTGGCTGTGCACAGTCCTCTCCCCACACGGGGCACGGCTAGTGACCTTGGTCCTCAGGGGTTCCTCAGCAATTCTTGAAGCAGAAGATTCACGAAGCAGGCATGTGCTCTCTAGGCCGCATGTTCACCTGCAGCCGCAGGGACCAGGCATCTGGCCTGGCCTGGGATGGCGGCGCTGGCAGGTGGGAGAGCTGGGGAGAGGCCTCCAAAGTCTCCTGATTGAGTCTCTGACCAGACCTGACTCTGGGCTGCAGAGTGAAGGGGGCCTGGGTGAGGGGCCTGTCTGCCCCAGTTGCCCTTAAGTTCCCCGGACATGGTCATTCTAAATGCAAAGGCAGACAGTGTAAAGAACTGAAGACACGGGAAACTAAAGCCAGCCAGTTGTCTTTTCAGAGTTCCAGCCTCTTCACTGAAAATCCTGAGCTGTTCATTGGGCATTTTACAAAAGCCTGCTTATGCAAATGCCCACATGCTTACCGACCATCCGCTCACTGTCCGTGTGGGACTGGAGAAGGTGTGTTTCCTCTTGATCCGGTTTGTCCTCCCAAGAGTACTCCTGGCAGGAGCAAGCCGGACTCCCCCAGTCTGTTGCCAGGCACTCCCCGCACTTGGCGGTCCTCTGCTGGGGGCCCGGCTGCCTGGCTCTCACTGACCGCAGGGAGCCGAGACAGCTAAGATCCCTGGGGGTTGAGGAGATGCCACTCGCTGGCTGTTTTCCATGCATTCAGATTCATATCTGAGCTCAGCAGGCTTTGTGTGCTTCCCCACGTGCTGGGACAGGCCTGTTCTCAGAGACCAGCTGCGGGAGGAGGGAAGCAGCTGGTCTGACGTGCGGTCCCTGGCGCAGGACCACCTGTCCCACACGGGCTTCCCTGGTCAGTCCTCCTCCTCGGGGTCGGGAGCTTCCTCCGGGGACTCTGCGCCATCCCCTAAGCATGAACCCGCTCTCTAACTCACACAGCGCCACTGCCCCCCTGCCCCCATCCTGGATGTTTATCTAAGTCTCTGGCAAAAAGGTAGCTTACAATTTTTTAATTAAGATGCTTGTGTTTGAAGAGGTGGTGACAGCAGTTCCCTGGCTCCTCTGGCTCGTCATGTGCCGCAGGAAGGGTTTGGGTCTGGATTTCCATCAGGCCATAACATGATGTCTGGACCTGTGACAACCTCATTATTCACAGGAATGAGGCAAAGGTGAGCTCAGAGTGGTCCTGGAGATGGAGAGGAAGCTGGAAACATCCAAAGACGGGCTTGGCGGAACCTGGGGGCTGATGGAGGCAGAGAGGGACCCAGAAGGACGTAGGAGAGATGACCTTTGTCTCCGCCATCATGGCTGTGGGATGCCCTGGGGTGTCAATGAAATGGGTCGGGGGGGGGCACCCAGGTGAGAATGTTTTTGGACATTTGGATCTATTGAACTTAAACTGTTTGGAAACTAACTGCTTGTCTGAGTCTCTGACAGACCTGATCCTGGGCTGCAGAGTGAGGGGGCCTGGGTGAGGGTCCAGTCTGCCCCAGTTGCCTTTAAGTTCTCCGGATGTGGTCGTTCTAAATGCAAAGGCCGACAGGGTAAAAAAACTGAAGACACTAATGAGAAGCTAAACTAAACATAGTCTTCCCAGCGCCGTAGAGACATTTGGGAGTGAAGCAGGAGCCTTCAGTTCAGGACGACAGGTCTAGATGGGGTGGGACCCTGAGTGGAGCTGGCCAGTGGGGCTGCGTCGCATGGGCAGCCCCCTCGGACGCACTGGCACGTCTACACGCCGGTGTCTTCTGTCTCGATGACTCATGAAAACAAGGCCTCTGTTGCTGTCTCTCTTCAGTGTTCCACCTGACATCTAGGAGAAAACTATTTATGCTTGTGCTGAATCGTGTCCAACTCTTTGCGACTCCCTGGACTGTGGCTCACCAGGCTCCTCTGTCCGTGGGATTCTCCAGGCAAGAACACTGGAGTGGGTTACCATTCCCTTCTCCAGGGGATCAGGGGATTAAATGGATTTCACATTTACACTTGAAACTTGCACACCCTCATTTTCCACCAGCTAAGGAGAAAGCTGCACCAACCACAGCACTCCATGAGTCTGCGAGAGGCTTTAGAGGCGTGGGTGGGGATGCTTGCCCCTGAAGGATGGGGCTGCGTCAAACACAGGGCCTTCGGGGATGGTGTGCGGTGCCACTTTGACCCTGGGACACCACACTTCTTCGTGCACAGACCGTTCTGCGATTTCCCAACACGGTAGGAGTTGTCTGTGTTCCTTGTCCTGTATTCTCGGATTGTCCTGTCTTTCCTGATTGGCTGGGCTTAATCTTACGCATTGATTTTTTTCGTCACCTGTTCATGTCAAGGTGGACTTTTCAGGACTTTGCCCGGGTCTCAGGGCAGCAGTGGTCCGTGGCCTTTGACTGCAGGGAGGCCCTGTGCGGAGCCCAGCTCTGTCACTGACTCGCAGCTCCGTGCTCACAGGCGAGCTCTCAAATGTCTCTGAGGCTGGGCGTCCGCGTCCTGGAAGCCGAGGGTGAAGCGTGCTGGTTGCGGGCTGCGGTGAGGACTGAAGATGAACGCACGAGGGGCCTGGCACGTGGTGAGAGCTTGTGTTCTGCTGGGGCCTGTGGGCTGGGGGCACATCAGAGGTGAGAATTCGCCCTGACGCTTAGTCACCGCCATTCCCTACTTCTCGTTTGATGCGGGCGGTGCCCACGCCCTTCCTCCATCCAGGGAAATATTTTTAAAGTCTTTCCCAATCTTCTTGGGGCTCTGAGAGACTCTGGTCTGGGGGGGACCAGCTTTCTCTCAGCACGCTGCTGTCTGGAGCTCTTTGTTCAGGCCTCAGTCAGAAAAAACCAGCACACGAACCTGGAAAAACAACGCTTGGCAGGAACTTGGCAACAATAGCCCCCTTGTTGCCAGAATCCTTGTTCTCAGTGTGGGTGGCTCAGATGGCACTTAATTAAATGCGTTTTCCTATAAATTCTCAGCAGTGTGCTTATTTTTGGGGTGGCTAATGACTGTGCCATCTCTAAGGCAACCCAACTTCGCAGCTCACGGAGTAGAAACTAGGGTGTAGAAATTCCACATTGCTTCTTAGCGCCCAGCCCCGCTGCTCACCGGCCGCCAGCGAGGGCAGATTACCTGTTGTCTCTCCCACTCTGCACTTTGTCTTTCCGCACTTTCCTCCCAGGGGACTCACCGACACGCCTGCACGACAGAAAAATTCCTACTATTTGGGGGCCGAGTACACCTCATGCACTGTCACCAGAGCCTCAGGTTCTTGATCTAATTTAATTTTCACAAGTCTTTGAGGTGGGTATTCGTGTGCCCATTTAGCAGATGGAGAAAACAAGTTCAAGGAGGTTCCGTGCTGTGGTCATTCAGCGGTGAAGTGGTCAGCATGAAGCGTCAGTGCTAAAGCCCATGAGCTTTCCCTTGTGCCCTGGGGACTTTGCTAAGAAGGTTTTCAGGCGGTCTCAACAGCCCCTCCTGGGGCAGCCCATCTCCAGAAATGACATCTGCCTTCACTCAGGGCCACGTCTCGCCCCAGGCCTCCGTCCACAGCAGGAGCACCAGGAAGGTCATCAGTGGCCGGGCGGAACAGGTGCAACACTGGAATGCATCTTCCTCACGTTTCTGAATCGCCACAGGGGTTTACTTGGCAGAGACACAGCTTCTTAGGCACATTTATATACTTGAAGACCAAGGTGAAGGTTGGCTGGAAGTTGTAAACTGGACCAAGAACGGGGGAGGCATTGGTGGGCTGCTCTCACCGCCCACACGTGCTTTCCCGCATGTCTGCCTCCTCAGGGCTGTAGCTGGTGGGGACAAGCAAGATGTTAGAGAGGGGTGAGCGGCACAGACTGCTTTTAATGTGTATTCACAGCTTCATCCACTGTGCTGGACATGGATGGATGGACTTGACTGAACACCTCTTGCAGCTTCATTTAAAAGATATTTTTCTATGTCTGGTTTGGCAACTGTTCTCTTTCCGTGTTTACAGACACCATCGTCGTCTTCTGCATTCCACTGTTTTTGTTTTTTTTTTTTTAAGTCAACTGTGGATACGACTCTGCTTCCTTGGAGGCGGCGGCCCCTTCCTGCTTCACTGTCCACAGCTCTCACCCCTGGCTGTGCTTTGATTTTTGGTATGTTGGCCTGTGATGTTTACAGCCTAGCGTGACGTACATGGATCTAAGCGTGTTTCTCCCACACTGCCTTTATCCAGCTTCAATTTCTTAGAGCTTCTTGCATCTATGGGTTTCTGTTTTTACTGTTTGGTGAAATTTCTTGGCCAATTCCTCCTCAAATTTCGTTTCTGACCCTTTTCTGCCTCTCTTCCTCTGGAACTCCCTTTCCATGGATGTCATGCCTTCCCACTGTGTGATGCGTTTCTCAAGCTCTCATATATGTTTTCTCAGCATTGTCCTCTCTTTGGTCAGTCTTCCTACAAGCCTGTCTCCCTTGTCTCTCCCCGGCTCTGCTGAGTTCACTATTTTGACTGCATTCTTCACTGTGATAATTATATATTTCATTTCTAGCTTTTTTTTTCTTTTTATAGCTTTTTAAAAAATATCAGTTCTCCATCTTTGCCGTCTCTTCTTTTAGCTATTAATCACAGCTATTTAAATATTCTGTCTGATAACAGTAAAACCCAGATGACCTGAGGGGCTGTTTCTATTGTCTTCGATTTTTCCCTGGTTTTCATTCCTTTGGCCCTATTTACTAGGACTCCTGACAATTCATGGTTGGATGCTGGATATTGTGTATAAAAGCTTTAGATTGTCTTAATGATGCTATCTTTATCTTCCGTGGAAGCTCCTCCTCTCACAGGCAGTCTGTGGGGCTAGCGTACCCTGGTTCCATCAGGGGCTTTGGCCACCCATTTCTTGTGGACAGGACTGTTCCTGGTCACTCCTCACCTGCAGGCCCACGCCCAGGGCTCCCCCTCGGGGGCCCCTCCATTCTCTCTGGCATCCTGAGTTTCCTGATAGCTCTGCTCAGCTTTGTGGCCTCTTGGGCAACATTCTCTCCTTGGCTCTTTGGATGCTGGCCGCACGCAGGGTGGGAAATGGCACAGGCCTCAGGGTGGACACAATGCGAGGCCAGGCTCGCTTCTCTGTGGCTTCTGTTTCTCCAGATTCTCAGCTTCTCTGGTGCCACTGCCTTGGTGTGGGGACTCTGACCTGATCCCCAGCAGATTCGCTGAGTTCCTGCCTTCTCCACTTAGGCTGTAGCAGATGCTCTGGTGGAAAAGCCAGGAGGAACGTGATGCTCAGTTGTGATCCCTACTTCTCCGAGCACCTGGTCTGAGTGCTGCTTGAGTGCAGCCTACTGTCTTTCAGCAGCTCGTTTCGCATTTCATCCAGATTTTATGCTCATTCTCGGCAGGATGGTCTTATTGACACCGGCTCCTTCACTGGAGCCAGAGAGGAAAGTCCTAGAACCACAGCTCTGAGTTGCAAGCTTTACTTCTCTGGTCTCATTTGAGCCACTTGGATAATGAAATAGACATTACCTGGGTTGTAACACTGAAATCAAAATGAGGAAAACTGGATTTCTTTCCAGAATCCATAGGAAAGTGCTCTGTGACAGTGGGTTTTCTGGTCCACTGTCCTGTCTGAACTATGCTTGTCTATTTAATTGCTGCTAAGTCGCTTCAGTCGTGTCCGACTCTGTGTGACCCCATAGATGGCAGCCCACCAGGCTCCCCCATCCCTGGGATCCTCCAAGCAAGAACACTGGAGTGGGTTGCCATTTCCTTCTCCAATGCATGAAAGTGAAAAGTGAAAGTGAAGTCGCTCAGTCGTGTCCAACCATCAGCGACCCCATGGACTGCAGCCTACCAGGCTCCTCCATCCATGGGATTTTCCAGGCAGGAGTACTGGAGTGGGGTGCCATTGCTAGGGCTACTGAAATTATTTAAATGAAGTAGAGAGTCAAAAGGAAGATTTTTCTTGTTATTCTTCCTCATTCTAAGTTAGTTCCCCGTGAGAACTGAGAACTCTTGCTACAACAGACAACAGCAACCCTTTCTGTCCCGTGTCATGCCCACCTTTGCCATCTGTTCCCCCCGCACACCCCGTCCAGGAAATTGGAGGAGGAGGGCAAACGTTGACTCTGTGTGAAGCTGCCATTGGAGCCCAATCTGTTTCTGTCCTGCAGCATCTTTATGGGCCTTGGTTTGTGCAGCGTTTGGAGTTGATTTCAAGATGTTTTCAAGAGAAACACCTTTTGTTCCCAGAGGCGATGCTGACCTAGATCGTGCATGTTCGCTCCACCAGCTGGAGGGCGGGGGGAAGGTCTGAGCTGGCTGAGCGCACGCAGCTGAGCCACCGGAGTGTACGGTCCTGGCCATCTCAGGGAGCCAAGGCTGAGCCAACTTTTCTCTAGGTTAGCCTAATCTAAAAATAACACTTTCATCTCATTAATAGGCCGGTCATTATCTGATGTTTTGCTGTGGGTTCAGGGCCCCAGAATTTATCTCGCTTTGATGATAGCGTGGTTCCAGTTATCTGACTCACTCGGGATGGGCCTGGCTCAGATTGAGGTCTGTCCCGGGCCTCGGCTGGGACAGGGCTCGTCAAGTCCCTAGCCCTGTTTATGCCATGTAGGCGGAGCTACAGAAAGTCTTGCATTCCATCTGGCTAGGGGAGCCCCGTGGTTGGAGCAGGGGAGGGAAAAACTATCTAAAGATATTTTTTCTTTCTGCTAGTCCCACTAGGAGATTGACTCTCGTCGTTAATCCCAGTCAGGGGAAGCCAGGTCGCCCTGGAGGTTGACTAGGGTGGCCGAGCACCATGGCCTCTTTTCACCGTCAAATTTCTGGGTTGAGGATCAGGCCCTTCTCTCTTCGACAAAGTCTCCTGGGCCTTGTTTGTTTGTTTGTTTTGTTTTACACTGCAGGAGACTCTCAGAGAATTCAAGGCTTTTTATTCTGAAATTGCAGAGGGGAGGAAGGAAGGGCAGCAAGCAGTGTCTGCAGACGCCTGGTGCGGCCGCCGGGAGCAGAGAGCCCGAGGCGGTGACTGTCGCCAGGAGGCCCTGAGGGTGGCAGGCACAGGTGCCCTTCAAGGGGGTGTGGGGGGGACAGTAGCCAGGACAGCCCCCCACGGGCCGCTCCCTGAGCGACAGGTGACGATGTTTGGTGATGTGGAAGTGAGGAGGTTGTGGGTCAGCCCCAGCGGCACGTGGGGTAATCACGCGTATGTTGGGGCAGACTGTGCCCGGTGGCCACAGGGGCCCGGGGCCCTTCCTTGGAGGGCGTCTAGGATCCCCTGGCATCTGCCTGCCAGATGCAGCAGCACCCCAGCCCAGCTGTGAAGACAGAACTATCCCCTGAGGCCATGGTCACTCTCGGTTGAGCGTCCCTGCTAGGAAGGAAGCCGTCCGGGCCAGAGAGCTGAGAATCCTGTGCTTTTCAATGGCCATCCATCAACCCCAGACTCTTGCACACACTCAGCAAACAAACAAAAGGACAGTTGAAAAGCCCCATCCGGGGGCAAAGGTTTTACTCCACCCAGGTCGAGTTCACCGAGATGCTCCCGTCGCTCTGAATAAACATCGCCACCTTAGGAGGGACGAGCACCTGCTCAGCTGCTCCCTGGGGTCCGTCTCCCACTCTGGTTCCTATTCGTTGTCTCACTTTAGCTTGCTTGGTCTCATTCAGCAGATCTCATGTGTTTGCCAGTAAATTGTGTGTGCCTGGTAACCAGTGACGGCGACACGGAAGCCTGACAGTATTGTCCAGTGTGTTTGGGATTTCTGGTTAAGGCAACTTCAGGATAACATGCAGTGATTCATACCGGTTTACTGACCAATATTACGGAAGAAAGCCTGGTAGGAGGAGTTTCTGCGGCTCAAGGAAGCTCCCATGGCCGATCTGAAACGAAGAAACGTGGTCACCTCCTGGGCCCCCGCTCTGAACAGGAAGTGAACCCAGGAATGTAGGCTCTGGGTTCCTGGCGGGGCAGGAGGGGCTGGGTGAGGAGGGGCCCTGGGCCGGGGGGGAGGCCCCCAGGCCAGCCCCAGTGTGGCAGGGTGGACGGTGGAGCCTGGACAGGTCCCCACAGCGTGTCGCTTCACAGCGTGTCGCTTCACAGCGTGTCACTTCTAGCGGGGGGCCAGGCTCTGCGTCCCTAACCACGGCCCTAAATTCACACAGGGAGACCCAGTGGGGCCTCAGCACGCTGAGGGCAGCCGTGAACCACCCCTCCTGGTCCTCGGGGCCTTGCAGGGCCGACACAGGGAGGTGGGCAGCGGCCCTGCTGGGCTGAACCGAGACGCCCAGGACGTCCCAGCAGGAGCGGGCGACTCCATCAGGGCCTCCCCCACCAACCCAGGACACAACCTCCCCCGTGGCTGCTGCCCTGCCGTCCAGGCGGAGCAGGAACACGATGACCAGTGTTCTCATTAGACCTGATTTATTGACCTCAGAGCAGCCTTTGATCTCACGGAGACGCGAGAGGAGAGAGGAGGGCATGGGGCTGAGGACGAGAACAGGCTGAGTTGGGGTAGCGGGGTGGGGAGGCCGGACTGCTCCCCAGCATGCAGGCCTGTGTCGGGGTGGACACAGGGAGGTCTGGCCACCGCCCCCAGGGCTGGCCTCGGGGTGGACGTGGGGAGGTCTAGCCACCGCCCCCAGGGCTGGCCTCGGGGTGGACGTGGGGAGGTCTAGCCACCGCCCCCAGGGCTGGCCTCGGGGTGGACACGGGGAGGCCCGGCCACCGCCCCCAGGGTGCCTCGTGGGCTCACTGGAAACTCTGTGCCTCTGTGTTTGGCTTGGCGGGCGTCTCCCCATCCCGAGGTCTGGATGCGTTTCCACGTCGCCCTCAGGTGACCGGCAGCAGTCTCCGCTCTCCCTCAGGCAGTCACTTTCCAGCGGGGACCCCCAGGGGGACTGCCCCGGGTGGCATGTGCTTTTTTTGATGGACCTTGTTCTTACTGCTGCGGCCTCGGAGGCTTTAATCAAAGGCCACATGGGAGTGCGGCCAGCTAATTAGCTGGTGATGCTTCAAGGCTGACTGACCGGGGCTGAAACCTTTCCCCGAGACGGCGGGCTTGAGCTGTCCAGGAAGATGGACAGTGCAGGAGTCACTCACCGGGCGAGGCTCCCCGTCGACAAGAGCGGAGGAGCTGCAGGCTTGCGCAACGTGGGCCTGCAGGGACACGTCTGTGCCCGGGGCCGGCTTGGTGGGGGTGAGCGGTGGGCGTGTGGTCGCTAGAGGGCGTGGACAGGGCTCAGGCACCTCTGCTGTGTCCACGGGAAGCACCCAGAAGTCCTCGAACTGTGCTTTCAAGAGAAAGCTGAGGCGGGACTCGGGTGTGGGCTCAGGTCTCTGTGTTTTCATACCTGTTTTACGACGGAACCCTCCTTTCCTCTAGGCAACTGCTTTTCGAGCCCCAAGCCTGGGTCAGACCCTCTCAGAACCCTCCGAGCAGAGACTTGCAGCCAGGTTTGGAAAGGAGCAGGCGGTAATTACAGAACCTCCCTGAGGGGCCGCGACGGGTGGGGCTGCGAGGTACACCCTGGGCGCTCGGCGGGAGCGGGTGAGGAGGGCGGGAGCGGGCACAAAGCCTGGCTGGCTGTCCCGGCTCTGGGCCCCCCGGCACCTCCTCCTCCAGCCCCCGGCACGGTATCCGTCTAGCCTGCAGGGCGCATCTTTCCCCTTTTATTCTTGATGATGAGATCATCCAATATTGATGTCACCTGACTTCAACACTAGCTGTTACCTGGTTTGGTACCTGGTGTCTGGCTAACTCTGCATTTCTGCAATAAAGCAATTGGCTTGAGGTCTTACTGTAGACAAGTGCAGGAATTTAGACAGAAGTTGGATGGATTCACCTTGAACTACCAGCAAAAGAAAGGATTTGGTAATTAAATTAAGAATTAAGGAAACCATGGGGATTTGATTACACCTTTTAAAGAGAATCAATTGTCTTAAGGCTCCTTTATGTATCCATTTACCTTCAAAAGAAAATAAAATATTATTTCATACGTTTTCCTAAAGGACTAGACGTAAACTTCAGCATCTGGTTCCATTGTTAAAATTGCAAGTTGAACTTATATTTTAAAGTATAAAAACTAGATTTTTCCTAAATCACATCAAATAGCATACGTTAGGGTCATTTTAACATTTTTTATTGAGTTATTAATATCAACAAAATACTCAAATAAAGGTCTTGAGTTGGTTGATACAAGAGAACTACCCTTAAATTTCTGAGGATGTGACCCCCTTTGAGAATCGGATCAGGAATACAGACATCTCAGACAAGAAGAGGCCCAGACCGTGCGGCAGATAGGTGCAGAATTCCTGAGCTGGGGGCATTTGCTTGCAGATGTCCTGGTTTTCAAGCTGGTGGGTGGACCCCTGGGCGACTCCTGACCTAGAGTGGGAGCCTCCCCAGTCCAGTACCTTCTCCCAACTCTAGCACCGGCCGCCCAGTGATACCTCAGACCCCACGGGTAAGTGCTCAGCCCCACAAGATGCCCCCACCTGAGACCCAATCGCGTCTCCACTGCTTCTGACCAACCAGCTGTAGATGTGAGGCTCCCAGGACCCTCTCCTCAGGCTCAATCAATTTCCTGGAGTAGCTCATGGAACTCAGAGAAGTATATTACTAACCAGACCCCTGTGAATTATGAAGAATGAAGCTCAGGGTGCAGGAGAGCTGGGGAGGGCACAAGCCTCCCCGTCTCCCCAGGTGCTCTGTCCTCAAAAAGCCTCATGCTCCCCATCTCGGAGTTCTCCAGGCCTGTTTTCTGGGGTTTACAGAGGCTTTGCTTGACTGATCAGATCGCTGGCCATTGGCGATCAATCTAGCCTCCAACCCCGGGGGTCAGGAGGGGCGACTGAGGCTTCTAACCCTCTTATCTCCGTGGGTTCTGCAGGCTGCCAGCCCCTCCTCGGGTGCTTCCAAAGCCTCATCAACAAGACAAAAGGCAGCCTCATCATCTCAGCACTCAGGACATTCTAAGTGTTTAGGAGCTCTGCGGAAGCATCAGGAAAAAATAAGCGTGTATCTCTCATAAATCCCAGTCTCACATATAACAAAACACCTGTGGAACATTTGTGTATGGAAGTGTGTGTGTGTGTGTGTGTGCGTTTCCAAAATGTATCCATATGTCCCCTACTCTCATAATCAACACGGTTTAGAGTCCACACCTTCTCATGACACAAGGCCCCTGTCTGAGGTCCATGGCCTTCTTTCTCTTCTCCTTAAGGTGACACTCAAACTCACGGGGCGGGGACAGGAGGAAACGTCAGATGATGACGGGCGGCTCAGCAGGCCAGTCGCTGGGGCCAGGCCTCGTCTTGGGACGTCCCCCGTCAGGAAGCAGCACAGGGGATGCGAGGTGGCCGGGGTGGGCTGTGAGTGTGGACCCGGGACACGGAGGCTGTGCTGTCCACTGTGGCTCTAGAGCTGGGGACGGGTCAGCAGGAAGAGCAGAGCCCCCAAGGCTGGAGGCACAGGGACATTGGCCCCCAGGAGCCAGGACTCCCGAGGGTCTCAGCGGGGGCCAAGCTACACCGCTCCGGCCTGGGGATGGTGTGGAAGATTCCGGAATGTTCCTCCTCATCCTCAGGCACGGGTCTGCACCCACCCTGCACCCAGACCTCCTAGGTGCCGGAGCCCCAGGCCTGCACCAGGCCGGCCATCCTCCCGGTCCTGCGTGGGTCCCTGGCCCAGTCCCTCCTGTCCTGCCAGCTGGACTGGCGCTGTCCCCGAGTGAGACCGTCCTGCTGCGGCCCGTCCTTGCCTCTCGTCGCTGCCGTGTGCCCGGGGGAATGTTGGACACTCGGGCCTGTTCAGACCCTGCCAAGTTCAGGAGGGCTGGGCACTCCGTCTCACAGGACCCCCACCCCCACTCAGCTCCTGGTCCAGGACACCAGCCCCACCAGCGGCTGGTCCACCCTGTCTCCAAGGGCCTGGCTTTGCCCTGGGCTCGGCCTTGTTCTGACTCCACTCACTGTTCCTACTGTTTTAGTTTAGTCACTCAGCTGTGCCTGACTCTTTGCAACCTCATGTAGCCCTGTAGCCTGCCAGGCTCATCTGTCCATGGTTTTCCCAGCAAGCATACTGGAGTGGGTTTCCATTTCCTTCTCCAGGGGAATCTTCCCAACCCAGGGATCAAACCCACATCTCCTGCATTGGCAGGCAGGTGTCACGATGACACCTCCTCATTTTAGCCGTTTATTTTGCTTTTCTCACCGAGGCTCAGCATTTCCAGTGCAAAGGGCACGTGACTGACCTGCTTCACTTTCCTACGCTCTTGGCCATTCCTTGTTAATATTCATGGGCCCTTGGCAACGACCATCCTCAAGTGGAGGGTCCCCATGATCCTGGGGTCTGCGGAACGGCAAGAGGGAAGCTGGCAGCCCGGGCGCTGCGGGGTCCACACTGACTCCCCCTGCTGAGCACAGGAGAGCAGGTGTGCCCAGTGAGGACGGTGACGCCGGCTCTACCTGGAGCCTGTTACCTGCGCTGCTGTCGTCCCCACTCGCTGGAGGAAAGACAGTGCAGGGAAGGAATAAGCCCGGATTCGGGCTTCTCTAGCCTTGCTCCTAACCAGGGGCGACACGCTGGTCTCAGCGACTGGCCATGAAGCCAAAGCTGCCATGGATCTCTGGGAATGCTGCTTCTTTCCCGATGAGAAAGGACAGACAGGGCTGGTGTGTCTTGTTCTTCGTCACACCTTGAATGGGAATGTGATGGTTGGGGCTGCAGCAACAGCATTGCAACCCTGAAGGAAAAGAGAAAACAGATGTAGAGACGTGAGTCCTGGCATTACTGTGACCGAACCAACACTAGCAGGTGCTTACATGGAAACTTGTGTTGGAAATTGAGCCTTCCTCTTTATTAAGTGATTTATTCTGGGCTGCGCTGGGAGTAATCTCTTCGCTGCTGTGTGCAGTTTCTCTCTCGCTGCAGCACTCAGGCTTCTCACTGTAGAGTCTGCTCTTGTGCAGAGCACGGGCTCTGGGCACAGGCTTCAGCAGTTGCAGCTCACAGGCTCAGCAGCCTTGGCTCCAGGGCCCTTGAGAAAAGACTCAACAGGTGTGCCGCACAGGCTTAGCTGCTTCATGGTTTGAGGGATCTTCCCGGATCGGGGATTGAACCTGAGTCTCCTGCATTGGCAGGTGGGTTCTTTACCACTGAGCCACCAGGAAAGCCCTGAACTCTTCTTTTAAAGCCACTGTAGTTCAATTTTCTGTTACTTGCAGCTAAGTGAAAAGCTCTCAGTATTTTATTAGAACCGAATCGATGTCCGTGGCTGTTCTTCCTCTTGTTGCAGACACAAGCACACACGTGTGTCCATTTGTCCTAAACAGCGTTTCTGGAAAGCTGTTTGAACAGTTTGCACTGGGTGCCACCAACCCAATTACGCGGCTCACGTCCTCCAGGAGGAATTTTCCTTCTGTTCATGACACTGGTGTGTTGAAGCTACCCAGGTTCACACAGACTGGATGGAGCTTGGCTGGAGGATTGAGGGGGTTGCTGTGCTTGAGCCTGCAGGGGGTCCAGGCCTGCGGGGGGCACACCTCCAGGGGGGCTCATCTCCATGGGGGGCTCACCTCCAGGAGGGCTCACTTCCAGGAGGGGCTCACCTCCAGGATGGGCTCACCTCCAGGGGGGCTCACTTCCGGGGGGGGGCTCACTTCCAGGATGGGCTCATCTCCAGGACGGGCTCACCTCCAAGGGGGCTCACTTCCAGGAGGGGCTCACCTCTAGGACGGGCTCACCTCCGGGGGGGGGCTCACTTCCAGGAGGGGCTCACCTCCAGGGGGGCTCACCTCCAGGGGGGCTCACTTCCAGGACGGGCTCACCTCCAGGGGGGCTCACTTCCGGGGGGGGGCTCACTTCCAGGATGGGCTCATCTCCAGGGGGGCTCACTTCCAGGATGGGCTCACCTCCAGGACGGGCTCACCTCCAAGGGGGCTCACCTCCAGGAGGGGCTCACCTCCGGGGGAGCTCACTTCCAGGATGGGCTCACCTCTGGGGGGGCTCACTTCCAGGAGGGGCTCACCTCCAGGACGGGCTCACCTCCAGGGGGGCTCACTTCCAGGGGGGCTCACTTCCAGGAGGGGCTCACCTCCAGGGGGGCTCACTTCCAGGAGGGGCTCACCTCCAACACCTCCAATCCACTTCCCTTGGGCCGCGCCCTCCCCTGCCTGCCTGCTCTCAGGGGGATTAGCATGAGGGCTGCCCATTTACCTGTCAGACTCTGACATGGTCAGACTTGAAAATCATGACTTTTCCTTGTCCCAGACATGAACAAATCAACCCTGATCCTCCGCCTGCCACTCCCTCACTAATAAATTAGCAGAGTTTACATAACCCGCAGTCGGCAGTTTGCGCTGGGCGCCACCAACCCAATTACGCGGCTCACGTCCTCCAGGCGGAATTTTCCTTCTGTTCATGGCGCTTCGACAGTGAGCAGCTGAACCTGGCTGTAAGAGTGTCTGGTGGGTCCCCTGGGGGCGGCCAACGGCCAGCCTCCTCCACGCATCACCCCTTTAATTGTCCTAAGAGTCCCGGGGCGGGAGCAGGGCGTGGTACTGTTATTTTCTCCCCTGACAGATGAGAAGAAGGAGGCTCTGAGGTGTTGGAATGCCAGGTCCGTGTCCTGGGCAGCAACGTCTCCAGGGAGACGTGGACCGAGGTCCAGACCCCACCCTTCTGGGCTTTCAAGGGGCTCCGTCTCAGGACACGAACACGTGGTCACTGGTGGAGGGACTCGACTTTGTAAAGGCGGAACAAAAGGTCACGACCTGCAGGACTCATTCTCCCGGTTTCCTCCACTTGAAGGAGGAGAGGGAGCCCTGAGCTGTGTGAGGCCCGTTTGGGGTAAGAAGCCACCACGATCAGCGCCCCACCCCCCGACTCCTCTCAGTGCAGGTGGTTCCAGGGGCTGAGCTTTTCCCCCAGAACCACTCCTGGTCCTGGCGGCCGAGGCCCTCATGGGGTCCTGAGTACTGGGCCCCTTTCCCTGTTGCTGTGATAGAGCCAAAGCTGCAGCGGGTGGGGTGCTGACTCTGCCCACTGGTGTGTCTGCACACCCCACCCCTCGACCCCTGTGAAGAACAGGCAACTGAGTGACGGCGTCTGGCTGTGGCCTGGGGGACAGGTCCCGATCCGGCCTGGGAGAGGGAGTGGGGCCCCGCCAGGCCCGCCCGGGTGCAGCCGCCCCCAGGGGAGGGTTCGGGCTGGGGAACGCTGGACTGGCTACATTCTGGGGGACGGCCCTGTCACCTGCCAGAAGACTGCGCAGAAAACTGAGGTCCTCTAGACTGGGCATAGTGGCAGATGTCATCTCCAGAACGCAGGAGAGAGGCTGCTTCTTCAAGGAAGAGAACTGACGGTGTTTATGAGCCAATGATAAACTCTGAGTTTTGAAGGGAAAACTAGAATTTTGGAAAACTTTTATCTACCACTATAAGCAAGATGATCAAACCAATCAATCCTAAAGGAAATCAGTCCTGAATATTCATTGGAAGGACTGATGCTGAAGCTGAAGCTCCAATACTTTGGCCACCTGATGGGAAGAACTGACTCACTGGAAGAGACCCTGATGCTGGGAAAGATTGAAGGTGGGAGGAGAAGGGGATGACAGAGGATGAGATGGTTGGATGGCATCACTGACTCAATGGACATGAGTTTGAGCAAACTCTGGGAGATAGTGATGGACAGGGAGGGAGGCCTGGCGTCCATGGGGTCGCAGAGAGTCAGACATGACTGAGTGGCAAAGACACTTTCATGAAAGCCCTTCCAGGGTCCCTCCATAGACTGTAAACATGTAAAGGTGCCCTGACTCCAGCAAGCCTAAAATGACTGTTGAGGAAATTTTTAAAGGTCTCAATGGGGAGGGGATGAGGTTCCTAGTTCTCTTTCTTCTTCTGGCGGCTGGAAGAGGGGAGGCTGGACTCTAAAATGTCACTTCCACCTTGCCATCTGGTGGAGTTTGATGTTCCCTTGGGCCCCAGCATTACAGCGTCCACTTTCTCCGAATCCTCTCCTTACCATTTGACTAACACTGGCTGGGCTGAGAACACACACCTGGGCCCCAGGAGTCTCCGTCCCCGCTGATGTGGCGGCCGCACCCGCCACAGTCCTGGGCAGTCGCCTCTCCGGGGACCTTCTCACCCACAGTGGACCTGCTGGAGTCAGAAGGTGCCCGCTCGGCTTTTCCCGGCGAGGACACTGGTTTGGAAAGTCTGGGGCTTTTAGTGCCTCTGTGTCTCCATCAGCAAAACACGGCGAGAGCCAGCGCCCGGCTCGTCCCCTCGCTGACTGGTGACGTCACGCGGCAGCTTGGAGTCGTCCGTAATTGGCAGCGTGTCTGCCAGAGAAACTGGCAGATGCTATGAATCAGGGATTTTGTGTTTCCATAGAACCAGTGATCACGTATTTTCCAGCACGTCTCTGCTTACTCCTCTTACCTTGCAGAGAAAGCAAAGCAAAGCAACGGCGCCTGGGTTGAAGGACCCAGTGGTAGCAGCTGTTACTGTGGCCCTGTAGTGCGTGAGCCGAGAACTTCCAGATGCTCAAGCTGGATTTAGAAAAGGCAGCAGAGACAGATCAAATTGCCAACATCTGTTGGATCATAGAAAAAGCAAGAGAATTTCAGAAAAAACATCTACTTCTGCTTCATTGACTACGCTATAGCCTTTGACTGTGCGGATTACAGCAAACTGGAAAATTCTCAAAGAGATAGGAATACCAGGCCACCTTACCTGCCTCCTGAGAAATCTGTATGCAGGTCAAGAAGCAACAGTTAGAACCAGACATGGAACAATGATCTTGTTCTAAATTGGGAAAGGAGTACGTCAAGGCTGTATATTGTCACTGTGCTTATTTAACTTATATGCAGAGTACATCATGAGAAATGCTGGGGTAGAAGAAGCATAAGCTGGAGTTAAGATTGTTAGAAATATCAATAATCTCACATACGCAGATGACACCACTCTTATGGCAGAAAATGGAGAATTAAAGAGCCTCTTGATGAAAGTGAAAGAGGAGAGTGAGGAAGTTGGCTTAAAATTCTACATTCAAAAAATGAAGATCATGGCATATGGTCCCATCACTTCATGGCAAATAGATGGGGAAACAATAAAAACAGTGAGAGACTTCATTTTCTTGGGCTCCGAAATCACTGCAGATGGTGACTGCAGCCATGAAATTAAAAGACACTTGATCCTTGGAAGAAAAGCTATGACAAACCCAGACAGCATAGTTAAAAGCAGAGACAATACTTTGCCAACAAAGGTCCGTCTAGTCAAAGCTATGGTTTTTCCAGTAGTCATGTGTGGATGTGAGAGTTGGACTATAACGAAAGCTGAGCACTGAAGAATTGATGCTTTTGAACTGTGGTGTTGGAGAAGACTCTTGAGAGTCCCTTGGACTGCAAGGAGATCCAACCAGTCCAACCTAAAGGAAATCAGTGCTGAATATTCATTGGAAGGACTGATGCTGAAGCTGAAACTCCAATACTTTGGCCACCTGATGTGAAGAACTGACTCATTGGAAAAGACCCTGATGCTAGGAAAGATTGAAGGCAGGTGGAGAAGGGGACGACAGAGGATGAGATGGCTGGATGGCATTACCGACTTGATGGACATGAGTTTGAGTGAACTCCGGGAGTTGGTGATGGACAGGGAGGCCTGGTGTACTACCATCCATGGGGTCGCAAAGAGTCAGACACGACTGAATGACTGAACTGACCTGAAACAATGAACAGAGCCTCCTTATGTTTTTAGTTTCAAAGTGAGTGCTTCTGGGGTCCATACGTCAAGTAGTCACCCAAAGGTCTGAGGACATCCTTTGCTGATGGGGGCCCAGAGACGTGTGCTCTGGACAGCCCGGGGTTCATCTGGGTCACCACTCTGCCTCTGAGCATGAAAGCTCCCATCTCATCCCCCAGGTTCCCCTAGGAACCAGTGCGAACGTTTCTCTAAGTGGTTTATTGCCAAGGTTTAAAAACTAGTTTATTTTTACTCATGAGTGATCTTAAGCAGATTTGATTTAAAGCCTTTTGATTCTGCAAATCCAATTTCATTTAGGAAGGAGGAGGAGGAGACTGGGGAAGGGGGGAGACAAGAAAAATGAGGCACGCTGTTCATTTAAAAATAGTGCTTATTTAATTACATTTTCCAGATTAATTTTGCCATTAAATGAGGAAGCACGACATTAGTTTGGTTGTGTGTGAACCATTTCTAATTGGAGTGGATACTTGTCAAGTCATTGCAAGGTAAAACATCTCTAATTAAAGGT
Organism: Bos grunniens; assembly: GCF_055505025.1. NCBI lineage: Eukaryota > Metazoa > Chordata > Mammalia > Artiodactyla > Bovidae > Bos > Bos grunniens. Next base: position 53,449,750 of record NC_141187.1, read on the forward strand.
ATTAATCATGGGTTTGGAGGGGGTATTTTTACACCCTGTGCTTATTTTGAGGACCGACACTGTCACCGTTCCATCAGACCCAGTGAGCTTGTCCTGCTTAGCTCAGAGCAGCGGCTCACGCACTCTGTTTCCCCGTGTTTATTTCTGTAAAAACAGCATATGGATTTTTAATCTGATTCATGTTTCTAAATGTTACACGCGACTCTTTAAAACTCAAATGGGCTTCCTTCCCAGTCGACATGGAAACAGAGGGTGATGAATTATGTCGTCAACTTCTTTTCCCCATCCTGGTCTTTCTTATCTTTGAACCAGAAAAGAGAGACACGCACCTACTTTTCAAGGCATTAAACAATCTTCTTTAATTTTAACTGAATTAATTCAAGAGAAGAAAATGTTCCTCCAGCTGTAGAGGTTCTGATATTAAAATCACTTCAGGGACTGCCGTGACTCTCAGACCTTAATCATCAGTTGTTCTTGCCCAACTGCAGTTCACACCATGTTCCCGGGTGCTGAACCGCCGGGCGTCTGGAGCCCAGCCAGCCCCCAGGGTCACTGCTCCAGTGTAACTGCCCTTCCTTCCCAGAACTTAGACTCTGATGCTAGAACTGAGCGTGTGGAAGAGGTTCAAGAGAAGGATCTGGAAATAAGGTACCATGGGCTCACACTGCTGGTGAGCATCTTGACGGTCCCAGGACTGTGTCATGTTCTATGAAAAATAAGGATCCCGTCACGAGGACCACGGAGGTGGCACTTGCAGGAACTGGCGGGAAGCTAGACTCTCCTCGGAGGTCGCCGGGCACACACGCTGTGAAGACAGTCAGAGGGCAGGGGTCCTGCTCAGGGTTCGTGGACTCCAGGCTGGCAGCCCAGAATTTTCCAGAATTTTCTCTTGAGAGGGGCTTGTGCTTGACAGGAGCTCCTGAAACACTCCTTCTCCTAAAGTGTGTGCCTTCCTCTCATCTCTTCGGTTAGACTGTGAGCTCCTGGAAGGAAGGGCAGGAGGACTTAGATGACGCACAGACAGCTCTGATGAAACCAGAGACAGAGAGCACAGAGGAGCCCCTGTCAGCCCGACAACGCCCAACGGAGAGCGGGCGTGTTTTGCTGCCTTCGAGGACACTCTGGGAACCAGGGCACATCTGATCCTGGGGGAAGCTCATGATCGAGGTGGCATGTTCTCCACAATGCTCATGAAGGGAGAGCTGGTCCCCCCACCCCTCCCCATCCTACTTGTCCCTGAGGGGGCTGTCTGCTCCCTGCTCCCCCCACAGGCAAGGGGCGGTTTGGCAGGCGCGAGAGGAGACAGAGGAAAGACAAGGGAAGCGGCGCAAGGAGAGGGGAGAGAGGAGAGGAGGCCCGGGAAGGGGCCGCACTGGGAGGCCTCCAAACTCACGCTCCTGAAAGTTTCTACGAACAATCATCCGCTCCTGCCTTTTGAGAATTGGCCACTTCTCAGGAGAAGGCAATGGCACCCCACTCCAGTACTCTTGCCTGGAAAATCCCATGGACAGAGGAGCCTGGTGGGCTGAAGTCCATGGGGTCGCTAAGAGTCGGGCACGACTGGGCGACTTCACTTTCACTTTTCACCTTCATGCATTGGAGGAGGAAATGGCAACCCATTCCAGTGTTCTTGCTGGGAGAATCCCAGGGACGGGGGAGCCTGGTGGGCTGCCGTCTATGGGGTCGCACAGAGTCGGACACGACTAATGCGACTTAGCGGCAGCAGCAGCAGTTCATTCATCCATGGCAGCTGCGAGAAGCCCCTGGTCAGGCAGAGTGTCAGCACTGTGGATACTGAGCTGTTACATCCCAACCTCAGAACCCAGTGGATTTGCTTCTTGGTTGCTATGCGTCCTTAAATTTTATGGTCGCACCCAATGCCTGCTTGTACTTGCCTGCATTTTATTCCACCTTCCAGCTGGTGGCTTCACGTGGCGGCCTGAGGCTGACCCCTTAACTGTTATCTGCTCGTCTCTCTTGTGGGGTTTGGGAGAGTGGTTCCCAGTGGCCTGGCCTTTGCTGCTCCTCACGAGGAGCCCCGCCTTTACAAAGGCTCAGATAAGTTTTGAAAGGTCAGAGGATGAAAATCATCTTGGCATTTGATGTGTATTTGCATATGCATTTAACTTACTTGGAGGAAGATAAAGAGGAGCTATTACCCAAGCAAATATAATAATTGTCCTAATTAGCGATGAGGCTGGAATCGGCGTTTGAGGAGACTCAGAGTCAACACGCCACACAAGTATTTGTATACGATGTAACTGTTGATGGCACCTATTTCGCTGCCTTAATTAACTGCATTTTAATTATCGCTCATGCTTGTTCCCTCTGGGCCTTCGTGTTTACAAACACAGATAGCAGCCCTTTATTGTGCTGAGGGACAGACACGACCAACAGCCATATGCCAGGCCCTGGATCCTAAGTCCGGTCCTCGGGTGTGAGCTGAGCGGGGCTTGGCAAACCTTTCCTCCGAAAGGCCAATGGCAGCCGCCTCAGGCTTCGTAAAGCTGGTTCCAAGGAGGCCGGCCCCAGGGGCAGTGTGGACAGCGGTGTGGTTGTGCACCTAGAAAGCTATGGAAACCAGCTGACCACCTGCGAGACGCTGAGAACGTTTTAGAAAACAGAAGTCAGTGGGGAGCACAGGGCGGGCGGCTGCTGGAGGCGCCACGTGGGGAGTCTGAGATCACGCGCCGCTGACACCTTCCGACGCCCAGAGGCTTTTGTTTTCTCGTCATGTTTGCAGGTCTTAGCTCAGCAGCCAGGGTGGCTGAGGAGGCGCGTTTCTGAAGATGGGGTCACCGGGCACGGCTGTGTTGCGGCTGCTCCCCTCTGCACTTCACAGAGGCTCTCGGGCTGGAAAGGTAAGGCTCGGAGACGCCGCTGTGAAGGGGCGGCCACGCAGGCCACACACGCGCCATCTGGCCCAGAAGAGGCCTGGGGGGACCTTATCGCACACCATTAACTGAGGTCGCTGCTGGGAGGAACGATACAAGGAGGTCAGCAGTGTCATCACACACTCGATCAGCACCCTCGAGACGCATCTGTTGTTCCCAGATAAGCCTGATAGATGTGTGATCATAAGTTACGAATCATTATGCCCCGGAAATAATCCTCGTGGTGTGTCCCGAATTCCTTGAACCATTTTCCCCCGCCCACAATCCTCACAAGGGGCTCCTGTTTCACCTCCGGGGGCCCCAAGAAAGTGCAGGAGGAGCGGGCGGGGAGGGCTGAGGAAGCCGCCCAGGGATGGATTCTCTCACAGCAAAGACGTAAATGAGCTTCTCATTTAGAGTTTTCAGGTGTCGACATTCACACCGTGGACGGCTTTTCCGTCTGCATGGATCAGCAGAGGTCTGGAGGGGCTCAGAGCCCACCCGCCCCCAAGCCCGGGTGCCAGCCCTCAGCTTACACCTGCTGTCCGCGTCTCCCCTAGCGTTCCAGGCTCTGCTGGATGCTCATTCACTGTCCAAACGGCCCCTGAAGTGGGCTTTGCAGGGTCGAGAGAGACAAGAATGTGGAGTGTGCTGAGGGGTGCCCGGGTGGCTGGACCCCTGGAGTGAGGAGCAGGCTGGATCCTGTGGATCTCACATCCTGACCCTGAGCCGTTTTCCAGGTTCTCTTGCCATTTTCTGCACTGTTGACAGTCTTCCAAAGGGATGCTCGTTCCGTAAAACGAGGACCCGTCTGCTGCTCCAGGCTGTGCTGTGGTCCCCGGGGCCCGAGGGGCGGGAGGGAACGTCTGGAAAGGCATCCAACCCTGGACCCAAAGCCCAGTGGGCCCTCCTCTCATCGGGGTTGGGCCTGATGCCCGCGAGGACGGCCTGCTGGGCCCTCAGAGAGGACTCAGCACACTGCACGCTTGCCAGAGGAGGACTCCCGCTCCAGGGCCTGGCGAGCTCGTTCCTGGGCCTGGCGAGCTGGCCGTTTCGCACACGCGTGTCTACGGGAATTCCAGCCCCGTCCTCTGTGGACCAAGGGTTCCTGGTGGGAAAGACGAGGCTCTGTCTTCCCCAGGCGCTCACTCCTGTCGAGCCCCTGCTCCCGGAAGGCGGGGCTGCGGGTTTAAGGGACTGAGCTGCCGGTGGCCTGCGTTCCCATGTGGTCAGGGCCTGGGTCTGTGGCCGCTGCCAAGTGCGGCACTTGCGGCCGGGGACGCGGCGGCCTGGCACAGAGCCTGCGACTCTTGTCCTCACTGATGGGTGAGTGTGCTGAGCTGGCGCCCACTAGGTATGCACTATGCATGGGAATGCACACGCCCGGGTCCACACCACCGCTCACCCACCTCCCAGCCCTCGTGGGCAGCAGAAGCTCCAGGAAGGCTCTGGGGGTGGGAGAGCCTGGCCTCCGGGTGAGGGGGCAGAGCAGAGCCACGAGAGAGTGGTGCCTTTGCCAGATCTGAGGAGGCCTCCACCCGGTGTAGGAGAGAAGCTCTCCCCTTCTCCCCAGATGGCCTCGAGGGAAGACTGACTCAGAGAGAGCTCAGGGCAGGGGCTGAGTCACAGTCAAGAGTGTGTCTTGGTGCGTCTTGAATCGCCTCTGGGAACTTGGAGCAGAAGCCCCGAAGGCACTCTCCATACCCCTGCTTTCTGGTGGGGGTGCCGGCCACCCTGTCCTCAACGGGGGACACGTGTGACTCGGCCATCTAACAAGGCCGTGGTGGGAGGCTCCCAGGGCCCCGTGGGAGTGACCGGGTCCCAGGAACCCATGCGTGGGCGCCATGCGCCCTGGGGCGGCATCAGATCTGAGCAGGGAGTGTCCTCTGGGTGCTTTCCTTCAGATAATTTTGATATGAAAAGGAGCAGTTTATACAGTGGCCCTTGCTTACTCTGCTATTTTTAGCTGTTTAAAAAAACCTTCTCTCTGATCTCTTTCATGGGAACGGTCCTCTGCCTGGCTCCTCTGTGACCCACTCTTGGTGTGACGACCCAGGCTGGTCCCGTGGATAAACAACAAACGTCCTGGAAGGTTAGTCGGCATCTCCGGTCAGGGAGGGTGATCGTACTCCATGCGGTGGGGAGGAAGGAGGAAGACAGCTGCTCTGAGTGACAAGGAGGGCAGAGAGAACGTCTCGTCGGATGGTTCTTCGCTTCCTGCCACCCTGGTCCTCTGAAGTGAGGCAGATCCGAGCAGGGGGCGTGGGGGTGGCCGGGCCTCAGGGGCCTCTGCTCGGGGGTCCCTCCGTCCTCTCTGGCAGATATGGTGGACCACGAGGCCCCGCCTGGAACCTGCTCCAAAGTGATCATGTGTATTTGTTTTCATCTCATTTTAGAGTCGTTTCTGCAGCTTTTTACAATTCGTGTGCTATAGTGATATGATCAAATATATGCTTATACGTAATTCATAAATAGGTAAGTATATGCCTTCAGGGTAGAGATACTCAAAGATTTTCCAGGAGGATGGGTAGAGAATTCAGAAGTTTGGCAGCCGCTGAGTCAGTGGACACACGTGGACAGCATGGCCCATGACACCATAAGTGCACTTGCCCCCAGGAGGCAGGAGACATGGGGCCTTGCAGACGGGTGGCTGCTGTTGGGACAGGGGGCGCCGGGGCTGCCAGCTCCCACACCAGGGACCTGGGCATCACCCCAGGCCACCCTCCCGGCCCAGGCTCTGCAGAGCTGTCCGCTGAAGCATCAGGGCCCCTCACAGACCAAGTCCCTCCCGACCTGGCCGCTCTCAAGTGTGGCTTCCCTTCTTCCTCTAGGGAGGTTCACCGTTTTCCTGTAACAAACGTCTTTCCCTTTCTTTCTCCCAAAAATAGATTCATCAAAATAAAAATGCAAACAAACAAAACTAATGCATCACACAGAAAGAAAAAAGTGTGACCAAAGATAGGACTGACGTGTGTCCCATGTCCACGATCAGGCTGCTTGGTTTGGGGTTTGGGTTTCACTTTGACGCTGGTGAAGGCTGGATGGAACCCGCTTGTGAACTGAGGCTGTACAAGTCTGGCTGGGGTTTCAACTGGGGTCACTTGAAATCTTCAGATCAGCTGAGAAGAACTGGCATCTGGACAGTGTTGCATCTCCCGAGGGACGAGGTGTGTCTCTCCACTAGCTCGGGAGTGAGTCCTCGCTGCAGAGCTGCACGGGTCTCACGCTCCCATGCTGGAGTTAGTCACATGTGATGCCACAGCAGATGGTGGTGTGTTTTTAGTTAAAATCCCCAGTTGTTCCTCATTCACTGCATGCAGTCATTTCCTTGTCTTCACGGAGGACGGGTTCCAGGGCCCCTGAGGGCGCCCAAATCCAAGGAGACTCAAGTTCCTCTATAAAATAACCTACACGCATTCTCCAATAAGCTTCAAGTCATCTCTAGATAGCTGCTGATACCGGATACAGAGTGCATGTTATACAGATGCTGGTAAACGCAACGCTATATGTATGGTTCCCAGCACACGGGAAATTCAAGTTTTGCTTTTTGGAAATTTTTGGAATTAAAAAAATATTTTTGATCTGTGGTTGAATCTGAGGATGCAGAACGCGTGGATACAAAGGGCTGACTGTGTAAAGAAATGCATTTGATTTTTCATATTGATTTTGTGCCCTGCACTCTTGACATTCTAACTTGTCAATTCTTGCATCATTTTATGTAGAGTCCATTAGATTTTCTGCATAGCTGATTATGTTGTCTGTAAATAGGACAGGTTTTGTTCTTCCTTCCTAACCTGGGTGGGTGCATTTGATTTCCTTTTCTTGCCTGAATGGACTCTCAGCCACCTGGCACAACAGTGAGTAGAAGCAGTGAAAGCCATGACCTTGTCTTGTTCTTGATTTAGGAGCAAAGCCATCAGCATTTCACCCTCAGGTGCACCTTACAGAGCGAGGAAATCTCCCTCCTGTGTCCAGTGCACTGTGAAGCTGGATTTTGTCAAATACTCCTGTGTCCATTGAGATCATCAGGCAATTTTTTCAGTTTATTAATATGGTAAAATATGTTGATTGATGTTTGAATGTTAAACCAAACTTGCATTCCTGGGTTAAGCCTCACTTAGTCTTAATGCATGTGTTATATATAGTATTTGATTTGCTGACATTTTGTTTAGAATATTTGCATCTGTGTTCATATAGAAACATATACTCATTCTGTGGCCCAGAATGTAGTCTCAGTAAGTGTACTTGAAGGGACGAAGGTTCTGTCAGTGCCAGCTAAGTCAGGTTGGTTGATATTTTTGCTGATTTCCATCTATTTGTTTAATCATTTCAGAGAAGACGTCTCTGGTATCCCCAGCCCTGTGAGTCTCACCATTTTTCGCTGCGTGTGTCTGGAGCCCTGCAGCGGTGCCGCGCCCACTCCTGAACCACTGCACAACCACCCGATGCTCTGGGAACATCCTTTGTTTTGAAACCTGTTTCTGTCTGATATTGAAGTCATCGTCACAGCTTCTCTTGACAGACGTTAGCATATCTGTTTCCATCCTTTCTCTTCTAACCATCAGGTGATACTTCCTAGGGATGCGAAGAAAATAGACTCTAAATGGCCAAAAATCTGCTTGTTTGGGATTTTTTTTTAAATAACTGGATATGTGAAAAATTGAGTTTGGTGTAAGCAGGCTTTTGAACTAATGGGTCTTATTGTGAAGAAATAATACAGGGGTTGATCCACAGAGGCTGGCATTTGGATTGTTCATATAATCTGTCAATAATCAGAGAGTTAAATCAATTTGTCAAGAAGGAAAATTAATTCATTTAAAATTATCAGAAACTCTACAGACAGCACGAGTCATATCTAGAAATTGGTAGCTTGCTTTATTTTCAAATTTTAGAATCTAGGTTGACTGTATTTATACATCAAAAATCAGCTTGACCCTTATCAGTCTCATGAGGATTTTGTTCCTATTAGAAGCCACAGAGTTTAGAGCAAGCTGGAGTTGGGGTAGGAAACTCAGAAAACGGGAAAGAGGAATATGGCTCATTCACAGTCCTCAGGATTCACCAGCCCAAACAGGAGCTGACAGTGTCTATTGAACTCTGCCGGCTTCTGTCTTTAGGAGACACCGTTCACCCTCCTCACAAGGCAGGTGGACACTGCAGATGCATCCCTGCCTGAGAGGAGCCCCGGGAAGGCAGACCAGTGTCCAGCACACAATGGGCATGGTAAGACCCTGGCACAGGAGCAACAGGTTAGCAGCAAGGTAAGGGGTGTGAAATGAAAAGATGCTTGCTTCTTGGAAGAAAAGCTATGACCAACCTAGACAGTGTATTAAAAAGCAGGGACATCACTTTGCTGACAAAGGTCCGTCTAGTCAAAGCTGTGGTTTTTCCACTAGTCATGTATGGATGTGAGAGTCGGACCGTAAAGAGGCTGGGTGCTAAAGAATTAATGCTTTCAAACTGTGGTGTTGGAGAAGACTCTTGAGTCCCTTGGACTGCAAGGAGATCAAACCAGTCAATCCTGAATACTGAAAGGAAATCAGTCCTGAATATTCATTGGAAGGACTGATGCTGAAGCTGAAGCTCCAATACTTTGGCCACCTGATGCGAAGAGCTGACTCATTGGAGAAAACCCTGAAGCTGGGAAAGATTGAGGCGGGAGGAGAGGGCAACAGAAGCGAGGTGTTTGGATGGCATCACTGACTCAGTGGACATGAGTTTGAGCAAAGTCCAGGCGATAGCGATGGACAGGGAAGCCTGGTGCGCTGCAGTCTGTGGGGCTGCAAAGAGTCGGACATGACTGAGCAACTGAACGGCAACAACGAGGTGTGTATCTGAGCCATGGAAGTGACCAATCAAGTTCGGTCTTCAGGCTATGACCCTCTCTCTGGTATTACAATGTTGGTGTCTCAGCGCGTTGGGTTTTATAGCTCAACTCGATGGATTGTAGCTGGTTAGTGCTTTGGCAAACATCTTTCCTGACTCTAGACAGCCCTTTCTAGAACTGATGTCTTCAAGTCTGGGAACGAGCTACGTCCCTGGCCACAGGATGTCTGGCATCCCTCAGCATTGCCCCCTCACATGGCCTCCTCTACCAGCTATTTCTGTTGCTTCATAGGATGGAACTGAAATATCAATAGCGCACTTGACTCATTAAAGCTATCTGAAGTTCACCACAGCCCCACAAGATAAAACTGCTAAAATTTCCAGCCTGGGATTATTTGCTGCAGATTGCTCTCCTGTGTTACAAATTTCTGAGTTTACGCAGGGCGAGTGACACCAGGATTTAAAATAGACCAGCCAGGCATCCCTGGAATTCTTGAAGCCACAATGGGTAACATCTCTCAGAGGGATTTTTGCAATTCTCTTGATCTTACAAAGCAGGAGGCTATTTTAGAACATTCCATCCACTGTATATAAAGCAAGCCGCATTATTTAAGATAATCAGAACTTCTGTCCAGCTCAGCCTGGCTCTAGCCACTCTGTGTTTACCTCACAGAAGTGCCTTCGGAGCCTCTGCCCAGACGCCCACTTGTACCCGTCTGCACAGACCCGCTCAGGCCCACCGTGAGGCACATTCCCCCCGTGGACGTGGCAGCCGCTGTCTCCCTTCAGTGCATGCGTGTGGGTTAAAACACATTAATCACTTTTCCAAATCCTTTAAGAATGCATGTGATGATTTTAGTAACCTAGATTTCAAAGCAGGTGGGCACTCTGCCAACAGGAGCCCGGGGTGGGATTCTGGCATTGCTTCTTGATCGTTACGTGCCATTAAGGAAGAGTGGTTGAAACAAGCAGGGAGAGGCCAGTTATGCCGCAGAGAGGTGTGTGTGTGTTTAATGTCCTGTTTTTACAGCAATTTAAGGTTTTGAGCCAAGTCATAAATATTTCTAATTTTAGCGGAGATCCTTACCCCCCATCACTGTGCGTGTCTTGGTCTGGTTCCTGTAGTCCCTTTGGTGACAGCCCAGGGAGAGGGCGGCCCCACCACCCCGTGTGTGCCTGGTCACCAACAGGGCCGAGGCTGCTCGCAGCTGATCCAGGTGCCTGTCAGTGCTAATGGACTCATCGCTGTTAATAAGTCAGATGGCTGACTTGCGAGACGTTGGCAGGGGCAGTGATGCTAGGAAGGATCACGTGTCCAGGTTGCAGAAACAGACCCACTGCCAACGCCAGCCAGGGGGCAGCCGGAGCCACTGAGTCACCTCCAGCCTTCATGCAGGCCTGGGCGAACGCCCCTCTCTGCAGAACATAGCACGCCGTCCAGACGCCCCCATGTAGCGAGGCTGGTGGTGCAGAGACCCAGCGAGAGCGGGAGACTGCCGTCCACGGGCTCTTACGGAGCCTGCTCGGGGAGGAGGGGACGGCGTGGGCGGCAGATGCTGTGGATCACTGTCGTTGTGGACGGCCCCCGGAGCCTGGGCCACAAGTGCACCTCCAGGCGCTGGTCTGAGCTGAAGGGCTGATTCCGGTCTGCCGGGAGGGACTGAGAACGGAGCCTCCTGTTCGGAGAAGTGTCTGGAAGCTGCTTCTGGTTCTGTTTGCTTAGTGCCTGGCCCGGCTTCTTCCAAGGAACACCGTGTGGAGCACTCACACGACTGTGCAATTGCAGTCTCTGGTGACCGGGGCATGCCCTGGTCCTGGTCGGCTGATCCAGGGGGCACGTGCTCCCAGCAGAGCAAGGAGGGCAGGCTGGAGACAACACAGATCACCCCCTCCTGTCACGTCAGGGCCATGGAGAGACAGGCCACAAACGTGCAACGGTCCCACTCCAGCTGCTGCGAAACGCAGGCCTTCCTCTGGAAGGAGGATCGGACTTTGGCCTCCACAGGTTCATTCTGTGACCTTGAGGGATAAACTGAAAACTAAGAGAGGGAGAGATGGCTTTGATACCATCTAAACCCCCTATTTCCTTTGAACCTGTGTTTCTTAACTTCAGTTGTATTTCAAATTCAACTGTTTATTTTAGAGTTAAAAAATTTTTATACATTATATTAAAATAATTTAGGAATAGCTAAATCCTAAAAGGAGGAAGTATTCTGATCATATTCTACCAAAACAAGGATGAGGATGTAAAAGAAAGTTTCCAGGACAATTTCAAGGTCATCAGAAGCAAAAAGGCATTTCAGCAGTCACAGGGTGGTCTGTTCTAATGACACACAAAGCAAGAGAGAGTGTTGATAAGATTCGAGTAGAGATGTTCTATATACTGTCTATCACCCTACACTCTTTGGACTCTTTTGAAAATATTTATTTATTCATTTGGCTGCATTGGGTCTTAGTCGTAGCATGTGGGATCTAGTTCCCTGACTGGGCCTGCATTAGGAGTGTGATCCCCCTGCATTAGGAGTGTGATCCCCCTGCATTAGGAGTCTGATGTCTTAGCCACTGGAACACCAAAGAACCCCTGAACTTCCTGAATATGCGCATTTGTGTCTTTCATCAAATTTGGAAACTTTTTTGGCAAACATTCTGTGCCATCCCCGCTCTGTCTTTTCCTTCTAGGCTCTAATTACACTGTGTGTGTGTGAGTCACTTTAGTCATGTCCAACTCTCTGCAACCCCATGGACTGTAGCCTGCTAGGCTCCTCTGTCCATGGAATTTCCCAAACGAGAATACTGGAGTGGGTTGCCATTCCCTTCTTCAGGGGACCTTCCCAACTCAGAGATTGAACCCAGGTCTCCCACATTGCAGGCAGATCCCTTACCATCTGAGCCACCAGGGAAGCCCCCTAATTATGCTAACTGCATGTATTTCGGTTCCTCTGAGACCTTGCTAGCTTTCCCCATCTTTTTGTTCTCTGTTCACATTCATTGATTTCTATAGGTCAGTGTTCACATTCACTGCACCTGCTGTCGTCTCCACTCTCCTGTTATGCTTGCCTAGTACGTTTTTCTTTTTTGATATTCTATTTTTTAACTCCAGAATGTCTATTTGATTTTTAACAAATGTCTGTTTCTCTAATGAGCTTTCCTAGTGATTTCCTGTATGTCCTAGAGCAAAACGTAAGAGTTTTTACCTGCTAATTGCAGCAGCTGGGTTATACGGGTCTGCCTCCTGTGAAACTCTTGAGTTTCTCCAAATATCTGATTTTCTAATCCTTTTTTAGGAATTGTGGTTGATTTGCTGTAAGGACTCTGAACTGCAGTGTGTTCCTCTTGAGACTGGTGGGTTTTCATTTGAGCACAGGGTTGGTCTGATGAAACCCCAGACGCAGTCCCCCAGAGCACTTCCCTTCCCCAGGCAGGGCTCCTCCACGCCTCAGCTGCCTTTGGTTTCTCTCCAGTGCCTTCAGGCAGTGGTTTTTACAGTTGACAAGACTTTTTCCTTTCTTTTCTCAGGAGTTTCCTAAAGGATTTGGTGAGAGTACAATAATACTCAAGGTGAGTAAAGATGCCATTGGCTGTTGGGCTCAAAGAATTCTGGGTAAATGCCACAAAGAGGAAAAGTTAGAAACACTCAAAGGCCTCCACTGACATTTCCTTCCTCCCATCCAAGTGTAACCAGGCCCGACCCTGCTTAGCTTCCGAGATGAGACGAGACTGGGCGCGTTCAGGGAGGTGTGGCCGTAGGCTGTTCCTTCCTGTGTGCTGCCTGCAGTGGAGCCGGCAGCAGCCGCTTGAAAGAAGGGCTCTGCGTGCTCCTGTCAAGTGGGACTCAGACGTGGGCGGGGCGGTGCTCAAGGCGACGGTGTTTGAGGAGGGAAGAAACCTGGGTTCCCATCAGGGGACGTCGCAGGTTGCTACAGGAGTGGATGAAGGGACAGGAACAGGTTTGCCTGCTCTTGAAGGAAACAGAAGTATGCTTCTCACACACTCTAAGCTGGGATCAGAGTTGTGTGTACACACACACTGGAAGCTGGGGTCTGAGGGGGTGTATGTGCACACACTGGAAGCTGGGATCTGCGGGGATATATGTAAACATATCCTCTGCTTCATAGCAGAGACCAACACAACAGTGCGAAGCAACTACACTCCAATGAAAGCGTCATAATGAGCCGATGCCCAGGTTGGATGGCAAACGCCTGCCTGGTGCCAGGGAGCTGCTTCCCTCCCAAACCTGCTGACCGCGGACACTCACGCCCTTCAGGGATCAGCTTCCTCACTCACAGATACAGCTGGACCGTCTGAATTTCTCCGTGGAAGATCAAAGGGGCACTTGTATTCTGAAAAAGAAAGAAACTGATTTAAACAGACAAGGATATTCACATTTAATAGAAGTCAGCTCCCCTCACACTGCTCACCTTCAGTTCAGTTCAGTCGCTCAGTCATGCCTGACTCTGCGACCCCATGGACTGCAGCACGCCAGGCCTCCCTGTGCATCACCAACTCCCAGAATTTACTCAGACTCATGTCCATTGAGTCGGTGATGCCATCCAACCATCTCATCCTCTCGTCCCCTTCTCCTCCTGCCTTCAATCTTTCCCAGCATCAGGGTCTTTTCAATGAGTCAGTTCTTTGCATCAGGTGCCCAAAGTACTGGAGTTTCAGCTTCAGCATCAGTCCTTCCAATGAATATTCAGGACTGATTTCCTTTAGGATGGACTGCTTGGATCTCCTTGGTATCCAAGGGACTCTCAAGAGTCTTCTCCAACACCGCGGTTCAAAAGCCTCAATTCTTTGGTGCTCAGCTTTCTTTATAGTCCATCTCTCACATCCATACGTGACTACTGGAAAAACCATAGCTTTGACTAGATGGACCTTTGTTGAAAAAATAATGTCTCTGCTTTCTAAAAAGCTGTCTAAGTTGGTCATGACTTTTCTTCCAAGCAGCAAGTGTCTTTTAATTTCATGCCTGCAGTCACCATCTGCAGTGATTTTGGAGCCCCCCGCAAAATATAGTCTATCACTGTTTCCACCGTTTTTCTATCTATTTGCCATGATGTGATGGGACCAGTTAATCCCTACCTTTAATGTTTAAACCTGAGGGGTGAGTGTCTAACTGGAAAAGCAGGTGTATATTCGGGGTTCAGGTGGGCCTCCTCGGTGGGGAGAGTGCCATGTAGATGGAGACACACACCCACAAACCCAACCCTGAGTCCAAGCCCAGGGTCTACACTGAGCACCGACAGCCTTAGGAGGAGAGTTAAGTCCCCTGTAAAATTTAAATTTAAACTGCCCTAAAATGTTGGTGTGTTATCATCCTGGCCCAGGGCTGCAGCGTCCTGCACATATGGCTACTCCATAAGTACCCCCAGATTTCTGGGATGCTGGGTGCTGGCCCTGCTGGTCAGAGCTGGGAACGCCCTGTCCTGGTTTGCGTTGCTCCAGGGCATCCTTGGTGACAGGACCTGTCCCATGAGCCAGGAAGCAGTTGGTTGTTGAAACCTGTCATCCTGATACCAGATGACCTGGAGGTCAGGGGAGTGGCCAGGATGGGGAGGGAGCAGACGGGGCTGCAGGGAGGCAGGTGGGGTCCAGCTGAGCGGGTACAGGAGGCCCTTTGGAGATGCCACTCAAGGGGGTCTGCAGTCCCGATCCCCCTTCTGAGAACAGTCCTGCCTGGGGAGGGTCCCACCTAGACCTGGAGGCAGCGGTCTGCCCTCAGCATCCACAGGGAAGCCCTTCAGAGTCTCTGCTGCTCCACGAAGGCTGCTCCAAGGACACCCGCCGGGCAGCCGCCTGCCTCCAGCAGCTGCAGGGCCTCTCGGCCGGGCCCCTCCCCTGGACCTCGGGGAGCCCACCTCGGGGGCCCTGTGGGGCAGAGGCCGTGTGCCTTCATCACCTGCCATCGACACGCTCCTCAGAATCTTTGTGTCACCAGCTTCCTACAAAGTCTGACCTCTGACCGGCTGTATTAACAACAGGTTACCAGGCCTTTCTTTATCCACATGGCTAAGCATGAGCCCCGGGAGATGGAGCATGCAGCCGCGGTGACAGCAGCCGTGCCCAGGGACTCCTGGGAGGCGGTCCGTGTTGGAGACTTGGGTAAGGGTCCCCGGATCAGCAGGCCTTCCTGGTCTCCTGGGATCCCTAACCTGCTAGGAGCCGAAGTTCCCAACACGATGTCCACGATCGTGAGGGTCCTTCCGGAAGTGGGCCTGTGGGCTCTGAGGGGGCAGTCAGGCTGGTTAGAGGCTGGGGGAGCCAGAGCCCAGCCTTGCTGCAGAGATCTGTCTCTCGGTCCAGCCACGACTCTTCAGGTTCATGGTACAGGTTTCACATATTCAGCACAGAAGGATTTAAAAAGGTTGTAAAGGGATGGAGAAGCCTTTCACACTCTTAGAAAGCAAAGACTTCTGGGGCAAGCGGGTGCTGACACCAGGCTTTCCTCGCGGTGTCTTGTGCCCGACACACTTAACACACGGAGCCTCTGCCGCGGACACCAGGAGCCGGGTTTGAAAGCCACACGGACTTTGCCCCTAGGGGCCGCTCTGAGCTGACCTTGGATAGAGGACCCAGGGACTGACGGTAGGGTCTCTGCTCCCTGCCCCACCTGTGCTGTGCCTTGGGAGAGAGCGCTGTTCCCTGGACCGGCCGGAAGCTCCAGCAGGCAGCTGCAGGGGTGGGTTCAGCTGCAGCTGGGTGGGCTGGCTGAGTTGAGGTCAGCATTCGGCCAGAATCCGGAGAAGACAATGGCACCCCACTCCAGTACTCTTGCCTGGAAAATCCCATGGACGGAGGAGCCTGGTGGGCTGCAGTCCATGGGGTCGCTAAGAGTTGGATACGACTGAGCAACTTCACTTTCACTTTTCACTTTCATGCATTGCAGAAGGAAATGGCAACCCACTCCAGTGTTCTTGCCTGGAGAATCTCAGGGACGGGGGAGCCTGGTGGGCTGCCGTCTACGGGGTCGCACAGAGTCGGCCACGACTGAAGCGACTTAGCAGCACCTCTCCCAGGCAACCTTCATACTGAGCAGGTACTCAGGTTTTTCCATGTGCCAGCTGACACCTCAGGGCCTTCGGGACCCATCCTGGGCTGTCCCCTTGGCCCCTGAGGCCTTGCAGTCCTGTGGGTGGTGATCCAGGCCGACTAGATGTGTTGCATTTTCTCTGTGTGTAGGTGTCTGTGTGTGCGTGTGAGGATTTCAGGAGGCGGGAGCGTGAGCCCCGGAACCTTTCTCTCCTTGGGCTCCTCCTTAGGGAGCCTGTGTCTTTCTCAGTCAACAGTATCCTTTGGTAGAGATTCTGACTTACATCTAGGTAATTTCCTTGACCGTTTCAACTGGTTCTAAAATAATAACTGAAATTTTAACACTATTGTTTCCCATTAGAGTCTCTGTAAAGATTGGACTCTGTGATTGTTACCGATGAGAAACTATGAATTAAATCAAAATCATGCCTTATTAACATCTGGCATTTTTCTGTGTAGGGTTGGTTCTCTCAGATCTGGCTTCCTAGCTATTTAGTGTTAGGATGTGAAACTAGTAATTAGGACTTTGAGAAAAGGAAGAACTAAACCCACAAAAGAATGAGAAAAATTTGTTACATGGCAACATTTGATTGCAAAAAGCAGCCGCCTTTTTAGCCGGAGAGCCGGGCTCCGCGTGCTCCCCGGTCCCGCCTGGCTGGGATGCTGGGTCCTTCCTCCTTCGGCCCTGGGCCGGGCCCCATCGGGCAGTGTTCACGTCCAGAGCAGTCTCGGCTGCCTCTCAGACCTGCAGCGACAGATTCTCGTGGTCTCTGTCGGCAGACTGCCGGCTCACGGATGGGACCGTATTTTCCTGGAGGTTGTCACCCCTCAGCATCCAGGCGATTTGTCCGGAGTGCCAGCCGACCATCTTTTCCCAGCGAGGACTGTGAGATCCCGGCGGGCCCGCAGTTCTCACGTGTGAGGATGCGGCCTGATCCCTCATCTGTTTCTGATTCTCTGGGGTCTTAGAAGGCGAGGCAGGCTGTCTGTAAAAGCGCCCAGGGCTCCCTTTTAAGGCATCTCAGCCCCTGATGATCCAACCAAGTCACGCGGCCCTGCTGGACATCTGTTAGTCCTCCGAGGGGCTTGGCTGAGCCTCCCAGCGTCAGTGGCCGGAGACCAGCCAGTAGACCCCAGCTGGGAGAGGAGGGACTCTAATCCAAGGGGAAGACGTTCATCTGTGGAGCGTTCACTCCCTCTCGCTCCCGGACCACCGTGCTCGTCCTCCTCTGTCACAGGGGCCCAGCTCACAGACTCATCAAACGTGTGCTGCAAAAGAGGCTTGAAAACAAACTCAGGGTTTAAAAGCAATACACACTCACTATTGCAAAACTTAAAACTGCATCAAGAAGAAAAATAACAACAAAAAAAAGTTATTAATCTCACTACCTAGAGGTAATCAACCATATGATTTTTGCATATTTCTATTCAGGCCATTCTGAAGGAGATCAGCCCTGGGGTTTCTTTGGAGGGAAAGATGCTGAAGCTGAAACTCCAGTACTTTGGCCACCTCATGCGAAGAGTTGACTCATTGGAAAAGACTCTGATGCTGGGAGGGATTGGGGGCAGGAGGAGAAGGGGACGGCAGAGGATGAGATGGCTGATGGCATCACTGACTCGATGGACGTGAGTTTGGGTAAACTCTGGGAGTTGGTGATGGACAGGGAGGCCTGGTGTCCTGCGATTCATGGGGTTGCAAAGAGTCAGACACGACTGAGCCACTGAACTGAACTGAACTGATTCAAGTTTTCATATATGTATTTTTAATAGAATTTAGTGTATGCTATATCTGGAACCCCAGTTGACTTCATAAGAAACATTTTCATATACTAAAAACCCTAATTTTAATGGCTGAATAGTATTCTGTTCTGTGAATTTCCTCATCAGACCTGGAGCACATGTGTCACTAATGGTATATAAGGTTATTTTAGGCAGCATACAGATACACATTTTCATCCAAAAAGCAATCTTAGTGTTCTCTTCATTCTGTGAGTTTTTATATTAAAAAAGGTTTATCTTTAGTGATCGCAGGCATTTTATAGCCGGCAGTATTCTCTACGTCTCTCACCTCTCATCAATGGGTCATCATGGCAGGAAACAGAATGTCAGTGTCACTTGGTCTCGGAATGGGGTGCAGAAATTCCTGACTGATACTTGATCACTAATCCCATACTTTTGACTAAAATATGCTAATTCAAAATAAGATTGCTTGATTTTGAAGCCTACTTCTTATAAAGGTTATTTAGCTGAGAAAATTCTTGAGAGTCCCTTGGACAGCAAGATCAAACTAGTCAATCTTAAAGGAAATCAACCCTGCATATTTATTGAAAGGACTGATGCTGAAGCTGAAGCTCCAATACTTTGGCCACCTGATGCAAAGAGCTGACTCATTGGATAAGACCCTGATGCTGGGAAAGATTAAGGGCAGGAGGAGAAGGGGACAACAGAGGATGAGATGGTTGGATGGCATCACCGACTCGATGGACATGAGTTTGGGTAAACTCCGGGAAATAGTGGAGGGCAGAGGAGCCTGGTGTGCTGCAGTCAGTGGGGTCGTAAAGAGTCGGATACAGCTTAGCAAATGAACAATGAAAGCTTCTGGTTAGCCCAGAACTGTATTGCACTCTGAAGATTTTCCAGACTAAATGAGACTCCTTTTCCAAACTAATCTCATCTAGATCTAAAAGATAAACTATGTCCAGAGAATAATTTTAATTTAATTTTCCAGTATTTCCCCAAATATTGGAGCCCTCACTAGGTTAGTGACTGATCACCCGTGATCCATACATCCTGTGAGGAGAGCGCCCTTATCTTTGGTGTGGTGGAAGGTTCATAGTTGCCAGACGTTTCTTGATCGGTTCAACTTCAAAGTAGATTTAGGATTGTCTGTGTGATGGCTATCATCTACTGTAATTCAGATTAATAAGTGACTTTGACACATTAAGAATGGCCTGCTTTTGCTATTATAACATGGGAACTACAAATTCTATAGGGAATTTAAAAAATGTTAATGTAGATCAGAGAAAAATATGTAGGAATATCACATATCTTCATTATGTCTTAGATATTATTCCTTACAATGAGACTAAGTAAAAAGAAGGGTGGTCAGTTTAAAGTTGTTGTTGCTCAGTCGCTCAGTCGTGTCTGACTCTGTGAGCCCATAGACTGCAGCATGCCAGGCCTCCCTGGTTTAAAGCAGGTGAAAAGTGTTGAGTGAAAGTACAGCTTTTGATGGTGCAGAAAAGTGAGTGTCTGAAGTTGTGTTTCCTGATGGACAAGCAGCAGTTTCCAATATTTTGTTGCATGAACAGCCCGACATGGCTCTTTGTGTGTGGGGGTGACTGTTTTTCTAGAAGAGGTTCCCAGGAGTAGGATTTTGAGGTTAAAAGTCAATGTTATGAATGGTAATCCTGGTGCAGGCTTCACAACAGTGAAATCCCAGAGAAATAATTTTGCCCATTGATTTCCCAGTGCTTTTATCCACGAGAGAGAGAAAAATTAAATTCTTAATTCATAGGATTGATAAAATAATGCAAGTCAATTGAATATATACCAAAGATATCAGATCTCTGAGTCCCTCCTCAGCTGTGTGTGTGTTGGCAGTTCTGGTAGGCACACCTGGGCACGCCTGGCAGGCACACCTGGGCACACCAGGCAGGTACACCTGGGAACACCTGGCAGGCACACCCGGGCATGCCTGGCAGGCAGACCTGGGCACGCCTGGCAGATACAGCTGGGCACACCAGGCAGGTACACCTGGGAACACCTGGCAGGTACAGCTGGGCAAGCCTGGCAGGTATAGACGGGCACACCTGGCAGGCACACCAGACAGGCACACCCGGGCATGCCTGGCAGGTACACCCGGGCACGCCTGGCAGGCACACCCGGGCACACCTGGCAGGCACACCTGGGCACGCCTGGCAGGTACACCCGGGCACGCCTGGCAGGTATACCCGGGCATGCCTGGCAGGCACACCCGGGCACACCTGGCAGGTATACCCAGGCATGCCTGGCAGGCATACCTGGGCACACCTGGCAGGCACACCCGGGCACGCCTGGCAGGTACACCAGGGCATGCCTGGCAGGTATACCCGGGCACACCAGGCAGGCACACCCGGGCACTCCTGGCAGGTACACCTGTGTGCGCCTGCTGGGCACTCCCCTCCTATCCTCTTGCCTTCCCTCCAGGCGTGGGCTCTTCCTCCTGCTCTGCCTGCCTGGGGACCACCCTTCCAGCTGGGACGCCCCAGTTTCATGGTGGGAAAGGATAGTGCTGTTCTTCTCTTAGTTACAGTACTAATAACCCATGATTATCTAATAACTGATAACTGTAATCACTGAATGAACTGCTCCAGTTCTCTGCAATCAGTATTTCTTAGGAAAGGGAAAGGTTTATTTTGTTTGTAGTAAGTGGTAAAATTACTTAAAATGCTCCTTTGGAAAAAGCTTTTTTGACAGTTGGCCACTTTGTCATCCTGGCCCATCTCTTTGCAGAGATGGAAAGAACTACCAGCTACACATGAATTCTTTACATTGTGAGTATTGCAAACTCTAAACTACGGCAAGATCAAGAGGACTGGGTGGAGAAAGAGTGGTCAGGAGACAGTGTGACCACGGCAAGTTCAAATACAAAATGCACGTGTGCAGTTCCGTCCTTACAGGCGGTCAGAGGTCAGCCCTGGTCGCTCAAGACGGAGAATGAAACCCCGTTGTCTGTGACGCGAGTCCTCCTGCCCGGCGTGGCCTCTGTCCCGCCTCAGGCCCCTGCAGCCAGGAGAGTGGGTGCAGGCGCTCTGACCAGGGCGGCTCCCTCCTCCGCTCTGCTCTTTTTGTTTTTACTGCACTATTTGGACTGTTTTGCAATTGGCATTAAAAAGAGGGTATGAGAGTCTCCATTTCCCCAAGTGGACCGCTCTCTAAGAGTGTGAAACCCGACCCTGAGAAGGAGCTCTGGCGTGGGGTCCATGAAGCCCCCAGAACCGTATGAGGCTGTGGCGGAGCTGGCTCAGGCGTCTCTGGAGACAGCTTCCACAGCTTGGGGGTCTCACAGGATCCCAACCTTCACAAGGTCCCCTGACGCCCATTCATGCCCCAGCGGAGCTGGCCAGCAGGGGCCCGGGGCCGCAGCTGCTGAGGGCGCACGGCCGTTTCCTCGGCTGGGGCGAGAACCTGCTTGGGAGGCCATGGTGTGCGGCCGGGGAGCTGTGTCGTCCAGCCTGTTACCATGGGTGACGAGGCTGCAACCGCGACATCCCCGCTGACGTGCACGCCCCTCTCCCTGCGCTGCCCTCGCTTCTGTTCCCTCCTGCTGTTGCTTCAGACCCCACCTGGCGGCCTGGCACCCCGATCCCCAGGCTGAGGGGTCCTCACGAGGGAGATGGAAGTGGATGGCCTGGGATTCTGGGCAATCTCGGGGACCCCGGGCTCCCCACCGCAACTCAGGCAGGGCTGCCTCCATCCTGACGGATTCCTTCTTTCTCACGGGTTTGAACCCCAGTGACCCCAAAACATTATGTTTGGACTTGAAAGACATGCTTATTTTTAAAGTTGAACTTCCTACACGGCTGCATACATAGTCTTTTAATGTTGGTCTCTCAGTGTTAACTCAGTCGAGTCTCAGTAGAGCCAAAACACACAGTCGAGCTGTGGGAAAGAGCCTTGATCCGAAGCCCCCCGCCCCACCCCCTGCCGTGTGAGGGGCTCAGCACAGACCCTGCTTCCTGCTTGGCTGAAGCTGGGGCGGGACCCCGCACGCCTCGGCCAGGGCTTGCAGGGAGTCTGGGGAGGAGCCATCTGTGTCCTGGAGAGAGGGTGATGCTTCAGGGGTGTCCTGGGGAGACGGGCACACAGGCGGTTTGGAACCGTGGGTCAGGGGTCCAGGGACACCCAGGGGGCTCCTCATGTATGTCCAAGCTCACCACAGATGGAGACAGTCCCGCCTACAGAATTCTCTTGGAATTGTCTGACTCTAAGAGTAGCCGGCTGCTGGGAAGAGCTCTGTTTTCCCCACATAAGGCAGACTTTCTTACCTGAGCTGGTTCAGCAGCACTCCTGACTTCCAGGAGGGGGTGTGGGGAGCAGATAGACCACTTATCAGGGGCCTTTCTGGCCTGAGGAATTGCTGTACACTTGGGATTAAAAGGATTTCCCCCGTACACTTGAGATTAAACACAGGCAGCGCTCAGTCTGATCACTGGACGGTGCCCCTTCCCAAGTGGCTCCCGAGACCCGCTTATCACTGCTGCTTTCATATCATAGAGCCACATCTCTTAATGGGCTGGCATGTTAAGTCCTCCTTGAAATATAAAGATCACAGGGCATGACATGCGTGATAAACAGACATATGCTTGCTCACTGCTACTGGGCATGACTGACTCGTGCAGGAGCCCTTGTCGCCGTGGATAACACGTCTGACCGCAGATCAGAAGATTCCAGGTTTCACTCCTGGCTGGCTGAGAGTGTGCATTGTCACTGGGCTTCCCTGTGGTTCAGAGCATAAGGAATTTGCCTGCAATGAGAAAAACCTGGGTTTGATCCCTGGGTCGGGAAGATCACCTGGAGAAGGAAACAGCTATCCACCCCACTGTTCTTGCCTGGAGAATCGCATGGACAGAGGAGCCTGGTGGGCTACAGTCCACGGGGTCGCAAAGAGTTGAAACAAAACTGAGAGACTCTCTCACACACACACACACGACTGACTTAGGAGGCATTTCAAACGTAAGGACAACAGGCATTTCAGACAACCAAAGCACGTATTTACGTAGTAAACTTGCATCTGGGTTTCTTCGTCTCTGGCTTGACCCTTGTCTCTTACACACAGAGACATTAGTCAAGAACGTTAACTTCCAGGGGTGAAGGATTTGATAGAAATGTCAGAACAGGGCAAAGTCTCCTGATCTGATTATTGTTTTGAATTGAAGGTGGATGGATACCCCAGATATTACATCAGTACAAATCATTGAGATGAAATTGGTTCTGTAAAGAACCGTTGAAAGTAACTACCTTTTCCCCAGAATGGCCAATAAGTTGCAATGATTAATCTTGATTTGCTGCGACATTAGCTAAAAAGAACTCAAAGCATTTTTAAAAGCAAATAGCAACGCTCCAGCCTTTACACTTGGTGCAGTCAGTTTGGATAGCAGTCTGGCACTTTTCTGAAATGTTAAGAAGAGATTTACGATATGACCCAGCAATTCCACTCTTGGGTATCTACTCAAGATAAGTGAGAACTCCCAAAACACATGTCCACACAAAGACTTGTACACAAATGTTACCGCAGCCTTATGCTTGACGGCCAAAAAAGTGGAGCTGATCCAAACGTCTGTCACTGGTAAACCGATGAACGCATTGCTCCATTTCCACTTGGGCGAGGGTGGCGTGCCCTGCAGATGACACGTGCGGGTCCCTATGCACGGACCTGGCAGGGGACCTCATGAAGGCATAAGAGACGAGGATGAAAAGATGGACAAAATACATAAAGAATAGCCCAAACACAGACCCGATGTGTGAACATAGGCCCTGGATTATGCAGGACGCCGCTTGCACTCGAGGTGAGATGTTAGCCAGGAGGGGAGCTGCTGAGAGAGGGGTAAGGCTGGCCTTCTGTTTGCCGAACTCAGAAATGGCTGGATTTGTCTTTCAGAATCGGCATGCATTAATTTGGTAAATTCACGAACAAAGATGAGGAAAGCGGGAGGTATGGCTGAGTCCTGCGCATCTGTGTGGGGGAAGGTTCAGAGGTATCCCGGGCAGGGCAGGCAGGGCTGGACTTTTGGAGGCTCAGGGCCCAGCCTGGGCACTGACCCCACAGCAGGGCAGCTTGGAGCACCCTGGCTCATGGACTGCCTCCATGGCCCACCCCACCTACCCCTCCCGAGCATTCCATCCCGCTGAAGACGGGGAGCGCACCATGAACCCAGGTGGCGGTTTACCCGGGGGGTTGGCACTGGAGAACCTCGTGGCAGGCTGAGCCTGATCATCCTCAAAGGTGGATTCAGAGCTTTCACCCTGAAGGGAGCTGTGCCCTCAACCCCCGTGGGGAACATTCCTGCCAAGCCTTCTGCTTCTAACCTCTCCCTCTTTTCTGAAAAGCTATGGTCGTGTTAAGCTTCTTGCCGCAGGCAACCACCTCTTTATCAACAATTCTTTATTCTCCCCATATGACCATCCTCCGCACATCCATCAAGAGAAAATTGTCCAGGTGCCTCTGGTCCAGGGCTCCAGGGCCTAAGGTATAGAGTCTTACGGAGGAGATGAAATACTTGCCATCCTCAGAGGCTGGGGACCACAGCCAGCCCCCAGCTTGGCAGGTCTATCCACGAGCTCAGGATGGTTTCCACATCTTCAAGTGCTGAAGGAAAGTCAGGAGATTTCATGAGGTGAAAACGATATGAAATTCCAGCTCTGGTGACTGTATACACTGCTTCATGGGAACTAAACCGCCCTCTCTGTGTATTCAGGCTATGGGAGCAGAGCCCAGTGGTCATGACGGAGATGGGGGACTCTCAACACCTAAGGGTTCACTCTCTGGTTCTTTCCTGAAAATGCTTGGTGGACGACTCTGGCTCCAGTAACAGCGTTGGGGGCTCAGGGTCCGAGGTCTCCTTTAAGAGCCCAGTGGATGGGCCACTGGGGCAGGCGTGGCCAGGGCTGCCAGGGAGCACCCCAAGCGGCTTCTGAGATCAGTGAGGAGCCACGTGGTGTACTCGGAGTTACAGGCGCCCTGCACAGTGGTTACGGGGTGGCAACACCCCAAAGCAGGGCCTCCTGAGTGACGGGGCCAGGGCCCTGTACTCACCGCCCCAGGAGCATCAGGCGGGGCTCCCTGCCGGGTCAGCACAGACTATCTTCTTCACCCTTTTGGGAGGAACGTTGTGTAGTCTGGACAGGGTGTAGTCCATCTCAAGTTGCTCCTACTGATGGAGAGGATCGCCCCTAATCGTCCACTGTTACAACCCCGAATACCTATGGGCACAGAACAGCTGCCCCGGGGAGAGATGGATTCCTAGGCTCTACGTAAGTTCACAGATTTTTAGGTTCCGAGACTCTTGAGCTACAAATTTCTCATTGCTGGAGTCAGAGATCAGTAGCTCCTAAACTCTGGTGGATATTCCTCACTGTCCTCACGGCCACAGAGCCGCCCGCATCCCTGCCAGGGAGGATGTGAGGGGCTGCCCCACCCTCCTGCACCTCGGGCATTTAGCAACCTTTGCTTCCAAGCACCTGCTTTCTCCAGAATTGTCAGATCCCAGGGGATGGGGCCAGGCAGGAAGGAAGAAATACCCACCTCTCCCTTCCTCCTGCCTCCAGGGCCCGCCAAGGCCTCTCATTGGCCAAACCCGCTGGGGGGCCTGTGGCAGAGAGCTGGGTGAGGCAGACCCCCAGGGTGGCCAGCAGGGCACCCCAGCGCTCCCCCATGGGCGCTGATGCCTTGGCTTCTCTGCAGCCTGGCGTGGGGTGCCCAGGTCCCCGTTTGAAGAGTCAATCTTCTGTGCGACCAGCCCTCAGTGACCCCTGCCGTGCCTCGGTCATCGTGCCGGGGCCTGTGAGGAGGCCGCATCCTCGCAAGCCCCTCCCTCCCGGTGCCCATGTCTCTCCGCGCCGTGATCCTGGGGTGAGCCCGCCTCTCAGAGCCCCGAGGATAGGCTCCCGAGGGTGTGGGCTCATGCCTGGCCTTCATCCGCATCTCCGGGCTCAGGCCTCAGGCGTCAGTGCAGCTGCTGAGCCCCCAGGCAGTGCCCGAGGCCTGGGGGGCTCAGCTCTCCCGACTTCAGCCCCGGGCTGGTGCCACCCACCCCTCATGGAAGGTGAACACAGACCTCCTCCACCCGCGGACCCCTCTGCCTCCCACCCCTGAGCTCCTGGGGATGACCTGTCTGAAGGCTGGGACCTAGTCCCCAGCTCCAGGTCTCAGGATTCCCAAAACACTTTCCGTAACTCACGCACCTGCTTAAAACCAAAGACATTTTTTGACTAATCTGGTCTCAGACTGAAATTTATTCCAAACTCTATACTTTAGGGTATAGATTAAGACTGCTCTCTCTCCCTTTTAAACTGACCTTACGGTGAGCCAAACTCCCACCCCCCCCCCACCTGCTCCCTGAGCTTCTCTGGAGACTGTGACACCCCCAGACGTGAGGCTCGCGCGTCTGCTTTCCAGGGTGTAGCCTTGTCGGCACCTGAAGCGTCATGCCTACGCCGCCGCGGGGCTGTGCTGGTGCTCACTGAGCGTCTATGCGGGGGTCATAGATCCTATTCTGTGTGGAGGCAGTGTCCCTCTGCCCCTCCCAGGCATGCGGCCAGCACCCAGGGGCTCGCCGCTGTCCTGCCCCTGGAGCCGTGACTCAGCTCTAAATCGCGCTAAACTCACTTCCTCACACCTGCTGTTCGGCGATCAGCACTGTTTCCAGCTGTGTCAACGCTCCATGATTCTGGGGCAAATGAAGACCAAGCAGACTGCATGGGTTAAAAGCAATTACCACCCCTCCCCGTCTCCCTGGAGATTCCTGCCAGGGGAGTGAGATGCTTCTACATATTGGAGCTCATCTCAGATAGCCGGGGCTGCTCTTCCTTAATTCTGTTTCTCTCTTTTAATTTCACCCGCTTGCTGTTACTGGGAGAACAGAAATCCCGTGTATAATATCTACATTCTAAGATGTTACCTCATAAAATTCCCCTGGACCTGTCCTTTTAAAATTAATGCTACCAAGTGAGCAAACCTCCAAGGGATGTGTGCATGTGCACGCACACACCACACACTCACTCACTCTCGGGAACACACACGCACACGTGCGTGCCGAGAGCCTGTTGAATAGACTGACCCCAGATTCGCGCGTCTCAGTGCTCTGTGTTCTGCCCTAATCTTGCCTCCGCTCTGGAGCAGTTACAAACAAGTTACTGGCTCTTGTGCGGATCGGGCCCCCACCTCGCTGCTCTGAGGGCCAGGCTGCCCCCTCAGGGTGGGGGTGTTTCCCACGGTCCCGGCACAGCGGCTCCAGCCCGAGGGGACTGTGCGTGTCCGTTTGCAGAATAACGAGCTGTTTACGTGACCCGGCCCGTCGTGAGGTCAGCCGGCCCCGCTGGTGGGTTTATAAACACTGCTGGTGGGCCTTTGTGAGCCTTTGCAGGAAACAGGCCTCACCGAGCCCCGCGCGGCACCCGAACACCAGGCTGGGCTTGGGAGCTGACGGCCTTGGCACACATCTTGGCCTTGAAACAACCGCGTTTAATTTCCTGTTTGTCCCGGGCCTCCCGGGGGTGAGCCCTCCCCTGTCCCGCAGGCCAGCGTGGTGACCAGTCGGGGCGGCCCCCCCGGGAAGAGGCCCCGTCCCGGGCTCCTTGTCTTCCCTCCACCCCCAGCCCACCGCCACCCTGGCCTAGCCCTCCAGGCTCAGCAGCCACGCCCTGAAGGCGAGCTGGGTTGTGCCCTCGTCTCTCAAGTGGCCGCTCCTCGGTCACAGAGGTTTATGAAGCAGAAAAGACACACGGTCCAGTGCAGTGTTATGGGTTCGTGTCAACCCGTGTTTACCAAGAACGGCCCTAAGATGCTCCTTCTCGCTTATGGCATACTCCTGTAATCAACAGGGTCCTGAACTCCTTGGAAGAACCACCGAGCTGTATTTGAATTTTATTTCTGGGTGTATACTTAAGGGTAAGTGCAAAGAAGACTGGCCCGAAGAAAATGCAGTTGGTTGCCAGAGGGCAGAGTTGTGCTTTCCCCTGCCTTCAGATCCGTTCACCCTCCCGGCCACCTGGCACCCCGGCCACAGCCTGGACGGTGGGCTCAGAGGACGCAGCTTCAAAGGCTTCTCCTACCTCTGTCCAGCTGACGTGTCTCGCATGACCCCCAACATCTCTGGGCTAGGGGCCTCCTTGGTCACAGAGCCAGGCCTCCTAGCCCACAGTCCGTGGTCCTGAGCTTCTCGCCGTTGCAGCCCCTGTGATACTAGCACAGAGATGTATAAACCCAAGTGCCTGCTGTTGGCCAAAAGAAAATAACTTTTCTGGGCCTCAACACTGTGGGCTTTGCTTCTGAGGGTGCGGGGTGGGAGGTCAGGAGGGGACCTGGGCAGAAAGCTGTGTCCTAAGAGGAGGGTTGAAGGCACAGGGTCCTTCAGTAAAGAACCATTACTGAGGACAAGGTTTTATTGCCTGTAATTTATCTTTCAGCAGGTTGACTGGGGAAGAAGTGATGGCGAGGGTAGCCATTCCCTTCTCCAGGGGATCTTCCCTACCCGGGGACTGAACTCAGGTCTCCAGCACTGCAGGCAGATTCTTAATTTACGAGCCACCAGGGAAGCCCCGAGGAATGATCAGCCAGGGGCTTTGATTCCAGGCCAGGCCCTCTGTTAGTCAGGGGTGTCATCAAACAAGAATACCCGCCCTCTCTGCTGTCTGTTGACCCCACAGCACAGCGCTTGCGCTCCATCTACGAGCGGCTGGAAGAGCTCCGACCTCGGGGAGCATCCATCTTAGCATCCCTGGAAACAAAAGTAGAGAGCAGGCCTCCTGGAGCGGCAGTGAGGAGCAGGCTGTCTGGACTGGCAGGGCCCAAGGTGCCAGCACACGTACAGTGCCTTCCTGCGGGCCCATCTCAGTCAGGTCTTCACGTGGTCCTGATTCGAGAACCACTGTTTGAACTCCCTGCGCTGGGAGCAGGGACCCGGCTCACTCTTGGCCGTGCCTGGCGGTGACTCCAGGTGTCTGAGCAATTCTGCAGAATGTCTGGGACCCAGACTCGCTTCTGCCCGCTGACCACGTGTGTGCAGCCTCTCAAGACTTTTGTGCACTTCCAGAGCAGGTGGAGGTTGGAGGGGTCGTCCCCACGCTGGCTGTTGACGGCTTCTCCGCATACACCTTCCATGTTTGGCTGACAGGTGAGCAGAGAAGACCATCTGATCCTGGCAGGGCCTCCCCCTCTTGAGCGTGTCCCCTGCCCACTCAAACAGGACTCCCTGCCCCGCTCCTCCTCCCAGTTCCCAGGGCAGCAGAGGCCGGGAAAGCCCCATTTATCCCAGCTGTCTCTCTGTCTGTGTCTGAAAGGCAGGGGCCCTGCTCTGTCCAGGGAGCTCAGATGCTGCACCAGGGATCCAGCCTCCAGCCATGACTTTTCCAGGACTTCGGAGGGTCAGAGAGCAGAGCCGCTGACTCAGAGGCTGCAGCAGAAGAGGTCTGGTTAGGCCCAGCACACCTGGTCATTGTTCAGTCGCTCAGTCGTGTCCATCTCTTTGCAACCCCATGGACTGCAGCCTGCCAGGCCTCCCTGTCCTTCACCATCTCCCGGAATTTGCTCAAACTCACGTCCATCCTGTCGGTGATGCCACCCAACCAACTCATCCTCTGTCGTCCCCTTCTCCTGCCCTCAATCTTTCCCAGCATCAGGGGCTTTTCCCAGCATCAGCAGACCTGAGGACCAGTCTAATTCTGCAGCGACTGTGGGACTTTGGACCGACGAGGCCACCTCTCTGGGTCTCAGTGGCCCCACCTGTGAAGGGAACAGCATTCACGGAATGATGTCTCAACTTGCTCCCAGCATAGACATGCTCTGATTCTCTAGCCCTCAGTGATAAGGGGTTTGTGGTGTGGAAAGGGAGCTTGAAGCTGGCATTTGGAACTTCAGTCTTGAGGGCTCATGGATCTGGTGGACTGGCCTCCCCGTCTCCTGTTATTTCTCCATGCTTGGTTCACATCCACCCCGCCACGACCTGGCCCGCCCAGGGGCCTGCGCCACTGCTCACAGGCCTGCAGCCACGAGGCACCTCCGGACCCAGAGGGAACAGCCCTGCTGAGGGACCGGGTCTGTGTCCTGCACACAGCTGCCCACGGTGTAGCATTTCAAAAGAGGCACCAATGCATCCTGTCTGTTCAGAGAGATCACCTCAGTGAACGACAGTTCTGGAAAGCCTCAATCAACATCAAAAGCAAAATGTCTTAATTGTCCCACTTAAATTATAAAATGCTATTTTTACTACAAGCACCTAGCGTAATCCTAAACCCTTGATCCATTGCTGTCAGAGCCTTGTTTGTATTAATTAGAAACTTCACAAGTGTTGCTAATAAACAAAAGATATTTCAAATAAACATTTTGAAGAGTGTTTGCTGTATGCCCCTCCCTGCTATCTTTTAATAGTTCAAACAGAAAGAAATTGGCAAATAATTATAAGCCACAGAGTTCTGCTGGTTAAGAGTGTAAAACTATTGAATGATTTTAAAAAACATTTTAAATAAGACATTAATAATGGAAATTAAATAGTGAAATTGTAAATTAATATATAATTTTAACATAAAAATTCAAGAGGCCATTAACAATTTGAACTACACTGAGAACCACCAATATATTCTCTGCGCCTGTAAACATTTAAAAATTCTATTTACATTTAGCTTCTTTGGGAGTTGGGATTAAAAAACTAACCCTCAGTCTATATTTGGAAATCTCTGTATAGGGAACCATTGATACTATCTTTTTTCAAGTAGAAGCCAAGTCAGGCAGGGTTCGGGTGGAGGCTGAGCATGTCTGACCGAACAGCGATGGGCAGTAGCCTGCAGTGGGCAGAGCGGCCGGGGGAGCACTAGGCCGCATCTGGCAGAGGCTGCTCTGCAGACCCCGCAGGCACGGCTGGGCCGGAGGCTGCCTCTGGCACAGTGGCCTCGGGTGATGGGCAGCTGAGCATGGGAGGCGGGGAGGCCAGTGGGAGTGACCAGGGCTCCAGAGCCAGGCCAGGGCCAGTGCTCCTTGCCTGGCTGGCCTCAAAGAGGAGGGGAAACTCACAGCTGGTCAAGAGCCTCTGGCGGGCCCCCGCGTCAGCCACATCCACTCCCAGGGGAAGCAGCCACTGAGCCAGAGTCACGGCTGCAGCATGGAGGCCGTGGTATCCATCAGACCACCAGACAGACAAGCCTCGTCATCCATGGCCAAGTCTGCTTTGGGGGCTGAGGGGCCGTGAACCCTGAGCGGACGAGCCGGAACTCAGCTCTGCTTGTCTGTTCTTTGTGGAGGGGCTGCACCGTCAGAGGACGATCAAAGCACTTGGGAAAGCTCGTGTCCAGCAGCACGCGGAGGTGACGAGTCCTCCCCAGAGTGCCGGCAAGGCTGGGCCGACGGTCCTGAGTTGTCTCAGCACTCCAGAAGCTGAGCAAAGCCCTCCTGCTCTGCCGGGGGTGGCGGGTTCTTCACCCCCGAGGGGGCCTCACCCCTGAGGGGCCAGTGGGGCCTGAGTGCGGCCGTCCAGGCTGTGGCCCTGGGGCGGGAAGCACAGGCCATGCAGAGGTAACCAGTGCTGCCTGGGGATTCCACGAGCTGGACCGGCTGGTGGGGTCTGAACAAGATCTCACGTCTCCAGGCTCCCAGAGGCCAAGCCCACCTGTGGGTGAGACCAGAGGGGCCTCTGGTCACTTTACAGCCTGGCCAGCAGAGCTGGGGCTGCAGGAGAAAGAGACGCCCCAGGGTGACAGCTCGGGGGTCGGGCTAGGGCCCCGCTCTGGCCGTCAGCCTCGGTCGCGGCCAGGGCGGTCAGGCACCTGCATGCACCGGTCCTCGTCTGCCTCCCCAGCCCTGCAGACACACGCAACTCCTAGGCACCCGGCTTCTAAAAAGTCAAAAGAAAGGAAAAAACCTCAGCAGAGACGTCAGTGCTGCACAATGAGAACGGCTAAACAAATAAATAAGGGACAATAACAACAACAGTTCCCTCGGGAAGAGTCATAACCCTGAATTCCTGCATCGGGTTACATAAAACGTCCAGTGGGCAAAAGAAGTGACAAGGCACGCAAAGAAGCAGGAAATCAGGCCTGGCCCAGGAGGAAGGCATGTCCCCGACCTGGGGCGGGACCCTCTGGGCGGAAGACCGCGTGTTCCCGGACCTCGGGGTTTGGGGGCTGAGCTGCTTTCCCTGGGCGGTGCTGGGGGTCAGCACGCTCTCATTAGCTTGAAAACAGTCCCCGGGCCCATCACTTGCAAGATGACCTGTGTCCCCCTCAGGACTCTGCCATTCCTGGTGACTGATGGATAATTAGGTTCCGGTAGAGGTGCTGGCCTGGCGTGGTCGGCAGTGCAGGCTGGGTCCGAAAAAGAGCAGAATTGGGTCTTCACAGTTACGGCTGGAAAATGCACCGGCCGGCTCTGCTCTGGGTGGAGAGCCCACCCCAGAGAGCCTCCTCCTCCCGGGACTCCCAGGACAGCACGGGTCCCCGTCAGCCCCGGGTGAGGGACACTGGAGTCGTTAGCAGAGCTCCCAGAATCAGGGCACACAAGGACCAGAAGCAGAGGGTGTCAGAGCTTGTGAGTCGTCCTGGACCTCATGGTCGGGTAGTGCCTGCTGGTGGGAGTCAGAGAGGACACGGACAGGGAGCAAAGGGAGGGATGAAGGCGGGTGTCAGAGCCGCTGCGGGGGTCCCGAGCCCTCTGTTCTCAAGCAAATGGGTGGCAGCCAAGTCGCGTCCCAGCCCCGAGTGTGGAATCAGGAAATCTCTGACCAGGGCCAAGCGCCTGAGGGGCTGGGTGTCCTCGGATCAAATGCGGGGAGCAGGGTGGGGTGGAGGGGGAGGGCAGGGGCGGGCTTCCAGGGACACTTCCTCGGGGCTAAGGACTCTCAGGTCCCCATGGTGGTAGGGGGCTGCTGGAGACAGTACTCACCCTTGTGACAAGCACAAGGGTGTGTGTGCTCGTCAGACGTGCAGCCCCGTCTCCGGGTGCGGCTCTGGGTGCATGTGTAGGGTGTGTGTGTGTGTCTCAGGTGTGCTGTGTGTGTGTGTCTCAGATCAGTTCAGTTCAGTTCAGCCGCTCAGTCGTGTCCGACTCTTTGCGACCCCATGAATCGCAGCACGCCAGGCCTCCCTGTCCATCACCAGCTCCCGGAGTTCACTCAGACTCACATCCATCAAGTCAGTGATGCCATCCAGCCATCTCATCCTCTGTCGTCCCCTTCTCCTCCTGCCCCCAATCCCTCCCAGCATCAGAGTCTTTTCCAATGAGTCAGCTCTTCACATGCATGTCTCAGGTGTGCTGTGTGTGTGTCTCAGGTGTGTGCAGCCCCGTCTCCGGGTGTGGCTGTGGGTGCATGTGTAGGGTGTGTATGTGTGTCTCAGGTGTGCTGTGTGTGTGCAGCCCTGTCTCTGGGTATGAGTGTCAGACACCACCTTACCCCCAGGTGCGGACATGTGTCCCCCCGCTCCCTGGGGTCCCGGGCAGCAGGATGTGTGTCTGGAGAGGACTCGACGCCAGGCTGTGGGCCACACAGCAAGTCCATCGGCCTCGGGACAACTTGCGAAACCTCTCATCTCTCTAAACTGTGGGCCAAGCAGATTTTCCAAAAGAAAGAAAGGAAAATCAACACAGCTGTCCAGAAGTGGGTCAGAGGGCCGCCTCTGAGGCTCCTCCTGTCTCCGGAGGGCCGGTCCCCGCAGAGGCCCCAGGCCCGGGACGAGAGGCACCTGTGGGCGGTTTCAGGACGGTTGTTTCCACAATAGACTCTCCAAGAACCTGTGCAGCAGGAAACACCCCAGTGTAACCCACACCGCAAGGAGAAGAGTATTCGATGTCGACGTTCAGTGATCTGATGCTGAGCCGTGTCCCTGTGAACAGCCCGGTCCACACGCTGGTTCACCAGGAGCTCGTGTTGTGTTTCCCACGTGGAGGAGTGGAGACTCAGGCAAACACAACACGGGTGGTTCGGGCCACGGCCACGGGGCTTGGACGGGGCCAGGACGGGGTCGGGGGTGGGCGTCTCTGCTCCCCACAGAGCTCGTGTCCCTGCACGAGCTCAGACACCAGGTGCCACCAGGAGAAACCTGGGCTCCCAGGGGTCTTAGAGGAAGTGACAGCCCTTCCTGGGCTCCCAGGGGTTTTAGAGAAAGTGACGGCCCCTCCTGGGGTCCAGAGGGTCTTAGAGGAAGTGACGGCCCCTCCTGGGGTCCCAGGGGTCTTAGAGGAAGTGACAGCCCCTCTTGGGGTCCAGAGGGTCTTAGAGGAAGTGACCGCCCCTCCTGGGGTCCCAGGGGTCTTAGAGGAAGTGACGGCCCCTCTTGGGGTCCAGAGGGTCTTAGAGGAAGTGACGGCCCCTCCTGGGGTCCCAGGAGTCTTAGAGGAAGTGACGGCCCCTCTTGGGGTCCAGAGGGTCTTAGAGGAAATGACCGCCCCTTCTGGGGTCCCAGGGGTCTTAGAGGAAGTGACCGCCCCTCCTGGGGTCCCAGGGGTCTTAGAGGAAGTGACGGCCCCTCCTGGGGTCCCAGGGGTCTTAGAGGAAGTGACCGCCCCTCCTGGGGTCCCAGGGGTCTTAGAGGAAGTGACGGCCCCTCTTGGGGTCCAGAGGGTCTTAGAGGAAGTGATGGCCCCTCCTGGGGTCCCAGGGGATCAGTGGAGCAGACAGCACGGGGCCCAGTGGCCCTGCATGGCGGCTGGGTACTCTAGAGACAAGCAGTGGGGTGGCTGGATGAGGCAAGGGCAGAGCGGGTGGAAGGGCCTGGCGGGGCGTCTGGGCTGGGCAGCCTGGCGGGGCGTCTGGGCTGGGCAGGGGTACCTGGGGGTAGGCTCTGCTCCCCCAAGCTGAGGTCAGAGCTCTCTTCTGGAAGGTGAGCCCCTGCCCCAGGTCTCGGGGACCGGGGACGCACCTGGTCAGCCCACAGATGCCTGGGACGCCGAACGTGTCTGGGCCTCACGGGCCGCTCAGAGCAGGCACAGGGCAGTCTTCTCGGGGAGGCCAGCTCTGCGTTTCAGGTTTGTAGGGACGAATCAGCCGTGAAACAAGACGTGTGTGTGGTCTGTGGCCGTTGTGCTTGGTGGTTTATAGGGTCCCTGTCACCCTCCACTCGTCACAAACTGACTCCCACCCGAACCTGAACCAGCGCGATGGCAATGTCAGACTGACGCATGCAGAGTGGGCTCGTGGCTGCAGGACAGGCGACCCCTCGCGGTGGACAGGCCTGTCCCCGATCTGAGAACGTGTGCACCAGCCCCAGCCCCAGCAGACAGGCGTCCCAGGGCCTCAGAGCTCCTTCACTCAGAATTACGGGAGTGCAGTTGCTCTTCTCCTCCAGGCCCCGTGGCTGAGCCACCTTAGTCCTGAATGCTAAGTCCCACCTAAGGACGTGTCATTGACCCAGCCAGAGAACCCTCCAGCTAGGGCGCCGCTGACCCAGTCCTGCTGCGGCTGGGTTGGCCAGGCCCCGACCCCTGGAGGCCCTGGGGTTTTCCTGGAGGGTGGGTCCTGTGGGCTCGACCAAACCCTGTGTCATTTAAGCGTTCAGTACGACCGGCTGACATCACTGCCAGGGCGTGTTGTTCCGAGCAGTGTCCCGGCTCCATTGCTTTCGATGACCGTGTGATCCCAGAGGCCCGCCTGCCCTGGCCTGGCCACGGCCCTGGGCCAGCCTCCGAGGCTCAGGCTGCTGGGAGGACCCTGGCTTTGGTCAAGCTGGTGCCCCAGACCCTGCCCTCCTCCCTCTCTCCCCAGGCTGGGGAGAGCAGAGGCTGTGCATTCGCTCTGGATCAACGACACACTGAGGGGCAGGGGTCAGAGTTGAAAAGCTTTCCCACAGCCTTGCACGTCTATGATCCGAGACGAGCCGTTGCCTGAAATCTGAGGGCTGCAGATGTAAAGTCGGGGGGGCTAGGATGGCTATGACGGGTAATCACTCAGACACGTCTTCATCTCTAAGGAGATGGTCTGCGTATGTGTGATGAGTTTGGGAGATATATTTCAGAAATCTGGAGAAATTCAGACACTAAATCTAATTGACATGTGCCTCAGAAAGGTGACAGAAGAAAAAATCTTTCAACTTTCCTTTATTTCCGTATCACTGAAAAGGTCATGGATGAGCAGAGTACAGAGGAAAGCGTCTTAAAACAAATTAATCACCTGTTATTTGTGAGATTCTCAGGGTGTGAATCTTAATCACTACATTATATTTTTACATTGTTTCTAAATGTTTTTCTTATTATATTGATGAATAACCCATAGACTAGAATTTGTAGAGGATTTAACAGCAGAAAGCGAAGAAAAACTAAAGAGCCTCTTGATGAGGAAGAAAGAGGAGAGTGAAAAAGCTGCCTTAAAACTGTTCAGAATGGGGAACACATGTATACCTGTGGCGGATTCATTTTGATATTTGGCAAAACTAATACAATTATGTAAAGTTTAAAAATAGAAAAAAAAAGTGACAGAAACAATGAGACACTTTAAAAAAAAAACACTCAACATTCAAAAAACTAAGATCATGGCATCTGGTCCCATCATTTCATGGCAAATAGAAGGGGAAAAAGTAGAAGTAGTGAGAGATTTTATTTTCTTGGGCTCCAAAATCACTGCAGACGGTGACTGCAGCCGTGAAATTAAAAGACATTTGCTCCTTGAAATCTACGACAAATCTAGACAGCATATTAAAAAGCAGAGACATTAGTTTTCTGACAAAGATCTGTATAGTCAAAGCTTTGGTTTTTCCAGTAGTCATGTATAGATGTGAGAATTGGACTATAAAGAAGGCTGAGCGCCAAAGAATTGATGCTTTCAAACTGTGGTGTTGGAGAAGACTCTTGGACTGCAAGGAGATCAAACCAGTCAATCCTAAAGGAAATCAAACCTGAATATTCATTGGAAAGACTGATGCTGAAGCTGAAACTCCAATACTTTGGGCACCTGATGCGAAGACCCGACTCATTGGAAAAGATCCTAATACGGGAAAGAAACACTGGGAGCAGGAGGAGAAGCGGGCGACAGAGGACAAGACGTTTGGATGGCATCACTGACTCAATAGACGTGAGTTTGACCAACTCCGGGAGACGGCAAAGGATGGGCAAGCCTGGCGTGCTGCAGTCCACGGGGTCGCCAAGAGTCGGACACGACTTAGCGACTGAACAACAACAACAATATGAGTTACTTCATCCCGTGAATAGAGTTTAACATTGAAAGGTAGGGAGAATTTGTAAACTTTTACCTAAAGCAGTTATTATGAAACGTCATATTTACAGCAATTCCCTTTATCAATTTTGTTTCTACTTTCTCTTAGGAGTTACTGTAAAAAAAATGGTTTTAAAAGTCCTAGATTTCATCAAAAATAGACCAACAAGCCAACTGAAAAATGGGCAGGGGACACAAATCATGCGGCTCATGGGAAAGAAATCCTAAGAAATGAGGATGACAGCTGCTCATCCTCATGGAAACGAGAGGAACGTGGACTCACCGGGGGAATGGGTGAAGATTCGAGTTCACCCAACAGCACCTTCTGTTGATGAGGCTAGAAGAAAATTACTCGTTTTCCTGCATTTACTCAAATTGCAGGAAAGTGTGCAAATCGGTCAGCTGACATAGAGGGGTTTTATCAATATAAGAACATCATAAAGTGCTTATCTTTTGACTTGGAAATGCTTCCGGGGAAATTTGCTCTACAGATAAACCGACGCCCAGGGAAAGATGGACACCAGGGTTATCCCAGGGACAAGTGTGCACCTGTGTGTGTCTGCTGTGGTTTGTGGACAGTGATTGTGTGTGTGCATGTGTGTGCCGTGTGCATTTGTGTGGTGTGTGTGTACACACTCGTACCACACTCACGTGGGGAGAGAAGCAAGGGTGGGTCTGCTGACGAAAGGCTTTGTTGAAAGATGTGTGAAAAGCTGGCCCTGCCATCAGTGTGCTCTGGGATTCGGGGGGAAACCATCCGTAAAATCACTTTTTTGATGCCAAAATATTTGCTTTGGGAGGAGAGAGAAGGAAAGGCCTGAGAGAGACGGAGGTGCTGGGTTGGCCCTGGTCTAAAAGGGCTGTAAATCTGCAGGCTGTGGAGCCAGGGCCGCTGGGCTTAGCGGCAGTGCCCAGGCCTGTGCTCTGCGTGTCCCCGGGAGACCAAGGCCCCGCTCCTGAGCCCCTGCAGGGTCCTGGGGGCACTCCCGGCCAGCGGCCCTGCAGGGCTTTCCCACCACACACGTGGACGTGCTCCGACGGCAGCCACGATTGGCATTTAGATGGGTTGAACCGACCGTTGGGTGTATTTTAGAGAGAAGGCGGCTGAAGGTGAGGAGAGCTGAGTCATTCCTGGCTCTCGGGAGTGAGTGCCTGGTTTCAGAAATGTGGTGGATAAAGAACCTGAAACCCGTCCAACTGCAGATATCTCAAAGTGCTGGGGAAATGTTAGCAAACGTTCTCTTAAATGTGGATCTGAGCTTGCGAGAAAGGCTGGGGTGCTTCTAGGGGTCAGAGGAGTGGGCTGTGGGTCGGGGATGGGGCATCCAGGGTCCTGGGCGGGCGCTTGGGTTCCTGGAGTAACTGAGGGGCTCAAACTGCAAGCTCCCCTCTTGGGTGTGGGAAGGACGGATCCCAAAGAGCAGGAACAATGGAGTAGCTGTGTCCCCCAGAGAGGGGCCGAGCCCGCCCTGCGTCTCCCCCGGTAATCCCTGGCAGGGGCCGAGCCCGCCCTGCGTCTCCCCCGGTAATCCCTGGCAGGGGCCGAGCCCGCCCTGCGTCTCCCCCGGTAATCCCTGGCAGGGGCCTGCACCCCAAGGAGGTGGCCCAGACAGATTCCCAAACACAGAGCTTGACATCAGGTAAAGTCGCTAAACAGCAGGGAAGCACACAGTCCCGAGGTGGCGTCAGCGCCTGGAGCAGACGCTGACGGTGCCCACTGCTTCTGGGGACTTTGCATCCCCAGGAGGAGAACCTGATCCAGCCCAGCATCCGGGGACACGGCCCGACAGAGACCACGCGGCCGCAGCCCCAAGGGCGGACGGTCTGTGGTCACACGAGCCACGTGCTTCTGCAAACGCCCTGCCCACGAGGAGCCGACAGCGGCGAAGCCACGTCCGCAGCCAGGTGGGAAAGCGCGGTCTGTGCCCTCTGCCTCCTCCTGTCGTGGCTGGGCCCTCGGGCCGCGCGTCGCAGGACACAGAAGTGAAGAGGACGTGCTCGTCTGTGCGTTTCCAGCTTCAGGGGCACAGCGTGCCGGCTGTGCTGTTAATGTCTGGGGCTGCCATGGTCAGGGTGGGGAACTTCCCCTCTATCCCTAGCTTTCTTTCTTTTTTTTTTTTTTTTTAGTAAATTTTTTTTTTTCTCTAATTTTATTTTGTTTTTAAACTTTACATAATTGTATTAGTTTTGCCAAATATCCCTAGCTTTCTAAAAGTTTTAAAGACACAGTGTTGACATTTATCCAGCCCTGGGATCTGAGAGGCCGGGTGGGGACGTGAGGACGTTACTCATTCTCTGTCCTCTTCAGGACCCCTCACATCTTTCCTAATTAAAAAGAAAACGAGCCTTTCACAGCAAACCTGCTCAGGTGCCTTCACAAGAGTGGCAGGTGCGGGACACCAACCCCTCACAGTAATTTCAGATGATTTGTGTCAAGTCCGAAGTTTATTCAGGAAAAAGGAAGCGTGGGCTCACGATAATAATAAAAAGTGCTCCTGAGTGACGGGCTTGTATCCCGTATTCACTTACGATAATAATAAAAAGTGCTCCTGAGTGACGGGGCTTGTATCTCGTATTCATTAGGGCCAGCACCGCAGTCCGTAGGTTTATATTTTGATTCACTCACTTTACAGTCGAGGGGTCTGTTTGAAACGACATTCACAGCACACGTGTGGCTCTCTGCGTGATACGGATGACAACTCGATTTAGACGGATGATAAGAGTCGCATTATTCCTCGCTTCGCCTGTGCCTGTAGAACAGGACTGAAGCCTTTAGACTCTAAAGTCACATGTCTGGGCTGAAATGCCAGTGGGGACGCTCGCTGGCCCCGTGCCATGGACAGCTTGATTGCATCCACGGGCCCGTATTTTCTCCCTTTTGAAACAGGAGTACTGATGGCGCCCGCTTCCAACACTGCCGTGAGGATCATGTCCAACAGACAAGCGCAGGTCACAGCGGCGCCCTCGCCCCGCGAGCGTGCTGCCCAGAGCTGTGTTCACTCCATCCCCACTGACCGGTCAGTGTCAGCAGACGACCCCACCACCGACCTGCTGTACAGGTGAGGTCACTGGGGCTCGCAGAGAAGAAAATTGCTTTCTGGGTTGCGGTTGTTTAATCTTTGCCTTGTGAGTGCTGTTGTTCATGTGTGTGACTGCTCGAGCTGCACTCCTGATTGGAAACACTACCCTCGGTTTATCATTGTTCCCGTGAGAGAGCACTATCCACCTTGAGAGATTTACTATGATGCTGTTTTGGGACATGCACTAAAGCAAAATGCGAAAAGAAAAAATGCACGGAACACAGCAAAATGATCCAAAGTAAAACAGAGCAGCGTGTGTGCTAAGTCCCTCCCGTCGTGCCTGACTCTTTGCGACCCCATGGACTGCAGCCCGCCAGGCTCCTCTGTCCGTGGTGTTCTCCAGGCAAGAACACTGGAGGGGGTTGCCGTGACCTCCTCCGGGGGATCTTCCCGAGTGACTGAGCCCACGTCTCTTGGATCTCCCCGAGTGACTGAGCCCACGTCTCTTGGATCTCCCCGAGTGACTGAGCCCACGTCTCTTGGATCTTCCCGAGTGACTGAGCCCACGTCTCTTGGATCTTCCCGAGTGACTGAGCCCACGTCTCTTGGATCTTCCCGAGTGACTGAGCCCACGTCTCGTGTATCTCCTGTGCTGGAGGCAGGTTCATTACTGCTAGTGCTGCCTGGGAAGCCAAAATAAAGAGAGCCACGCGTGACGTAGGAGGGACCTGGCACTGGGGCCGGGGCCTCCGGTTCCCTCCTGGCCTCGGGTGCCGCCTGCACAGTGACGGGCCCCGTGGGCAGGACCCGGGATGGGGGCGGGACCCGGGACCCTGGCTCCCGCCGCTGCATTTCTCTGACCTGCCGCCTTGGTGGGCTGGAGCCAGCGAGCTCCAGGTTCACTCCCCAGTCTAACACTCTCCACCGGAAGCTGTGTGTTGATGGTTCAGAGACTAAGTGCTCACTAAACGAGTGTCGGCTGATGTGGGGCATTGACTGCGCGGAGGCGCCCGGCTCTGAGTCTGACTGTCACGTCTCCACGTGCTCGCATTTTCTGGAAGGATGAGAACATGCCACGTTTGCTGTAACAGCCGATAGTCCCTCCATGAAGCCCCGCGCTCACCCTGCACGGTTTGGAAAACATTTGTACCAGATGGTGAAGCGAATCCAGATGAAAC
The DNA here is from genome assembly GCF_055505025.1 of Bos grunniens. Taxonomy (NCBI): domain Eukaryota; kingdom Metazoa; phylum Chordata; class Mammalia; order Artiodactyla; family Bovidae; genus Bos; species Bos grunniens. Next base: position 53,490,564 of record NC_141187.1, read on the forward strand.
TCATTATTCAATCAGATTAATCTCCTTCCTTGGCTGGTGACATGAACTTTCCAAAGGCCCAATTTGTTGTAACTTTAATCAGCTTGGACCCCCTTGGTTTTAAAGTATCTGTGTCAGAAACAGTCACATTTCGGAAAAGACTTGAACTCTCTCCAAGTCTGAATGTGAAATGTTTCAGCTCAAGTCCAGAAGGGCACAGTGGGAGCAACAGAGGACAGGTGTCCAGAGATCTCGGTTCTGCCTCCAGAGCGTCTCCTCGGGGCGCGGGCAGCTGCACCCACTGCATTGTCTGCATCCAGCCGTGCAGTGAGGCTCACAGCCGCCTGCACCCCTGGAGGGCGGGGCTGCCCCGTGCTGGCTGGTGCCAGGTGCCGGGGGCTCACCTGGCCTTACCCTCCTGACCCCCTGAGCTCAGGGCTGGGGAGCAGGGTTCTCTTGCTCAGAGTGTGCAAATGGCAGGGCTGTTCTTGTGCAAACTCTTTCTCTAAACCGGTTTACACTGGTATCTGCTATTTAACAACAACAACAGAGGGAGTAAGCGCTTGAGCGATCAACTGTCCGAGGCTCGGCCAGGTAACTCTACGACAGTGGAGGCAAGTATTGTTCCTTGTCCCCTTTTGCTCCCTTTCCCCTGGTCCTTGAGATCGCGGTACCTGGGAGAGTTTCACAGCGTGAAAAGTCTGAAATGGAAACTGAAGGCAGGACCCTTCACGGCCCAGCAGCCAGGCTGGGCGGCTTCCCGGGAGAGGTCGCAGCCCCGGGCCTGGGTGGGAGGCGGAGGCCTGGGCGCCGGCGGGCCGCTGGTCACTGCCCCGGAGGAGCTTTGAGCTCCTGCCCAGACCCTGGGTCCTTCTGCCTCCAAGACTCCTTCACACTGAGTGACACAGCCCCCACCCTCGGGGCCACCTCACTGCCTCCACTGCACTCACTCCCCCGAAGGTTGCCCAGAACCCAGTTTCTCTTTCCACGGGGCTGTCGCTCTCCACAGCCTCTGTCCTGTGTGCCTGCCAGCGGGAGCTGCGACTGCAGCCCCGAGAGACCCAGGAGAGGCAGACCTCGGGGAAGTCCCCGGTGTGTCTGCCAACCCCCTTCAGCTGTCAGCAGGTCCTCCTTCCCTCCCCAGACGTGTTAATAGGTGGTCCTCACGGCTGCGCCATTGTCTTGTTGGAACATTTTTAGTTTGGGTGAAATGCGCCCCGAACACTTGAAGAAGCCTCGTCCCGAGGCTGAGAGCAGAGCCCTCGTCTTGCTGTTCTCTCGCTGCTCCACTACCAGCCCTGATTCAGATTTGCTTACAACCTGACTTCCTGCTCAGAGCCTGCCCTTCGGAAGGGGAACCGTAACCACCTTTGCAGAGCTTCCAGGAGCGTTAGTATGACTGAGAACCCCTTGGAGGAGGGTGACTCTCGTGGCACTTTGGTTTCACATCTGGAGCAGAGCGGAGAAGGGGGCCATGAGTCGGTGGGGAGCTGGTCCCTGGCTGAGGCGGCCGCCCCTCCGTGGCCTCGGCCACTGTGGCAGAGTTGAGCAGAGGCCACACCTGCCCCAGGAAGGCACGTGACGCCGAGAGAGACTGGGAGCAAACTCGCAGCTTATCTATGAAGCCGTCAGTGTTGATCAAGGGAATGGCTCTGATAACATTTTCTTAACTTCCCTCTGGCCACTCCCGCCAACGTCCAGCCTGAAGCAGCCTTGGTCATGAAGAAAATTCCAGAACCCTCATGGGCTTCCTGGTGCTCTGACCCAGCACAGGTTGCAGGTCCCAAACCATCCAGCGTTACAACTTTTCTCTGTCCAGGCTGCTCACCCCTCTGACACAGCTAAGCCTCCACAGACAAGACAGACACACAGCGAGGCCATTCCCATGGAAACTCTACAGAACAGGCATTGCAGAGCTGGGTCTGGCCAACTCCTGGCCCAGGAGAGTGGAAGTTCAGGGATGTCTTCCTCTTCCTGTGGGCTATACCCCCCAGCCAGATCTCTCGGCCTCCTGGAGGCTCTGGAGCCAGGACGGGAGGGGCTGTGGAGGCCCAGCCTCCGTGTAGCACCTGCCTCAGCACTGAGGCTCTTTCCCTGCTCTTTCCCTGGGGCTCTCAGAGCTTGTGCAGGTGGGTGGCTGGACCGGACTCCACGTCTAGCAGAAGGCCCTGTCTTCCTGGTGACCCACCTGCTGAACTAGTCGCCGAAATGCCCTACTCTCCTCCAAGCCTAGATGCCACGTGATGGCCTTCTGGGCCACAAGCATCAGAGGCCAGGTCTCCTGGACACAGACGAGCAGGAGGGGCTGGGTGGTCCTGCCCTGGAGAATCTCCCAAGCTCACAGGGACATATCTGACTCTTACACAAATGTGCTCATGCAGTGATGTGAACCAAGGGTATACAGGAGTAAGAAATGGTGCCTAAATGATTCTGAAGTTCAACCCCAGGTGATGACCTGCATACGTGGTGTTAGTCTGATAGGTGATGTGCTTGGAAGTTGACGTACTGTTCACACCCTGGAGAAGGAAATGGCAACCCACTCCAGTATTCCTGCCTGAAGAATCCCAAGGACAGAGGAGCCTGGGGCTACAGTCCTTGAAGTCGCAAAGAGTCGGACACGACTTAGCAACTAAACCACTAGCATTCACACCACATTGTGCAGGGTTCTGGGAGACAGGGAGGTGGAGAGACGTGGAGACTGACACGCCTGTCCTCCAAATGGGGGCAGCCAAGGAGCCGCCGCCACCGTCGTGTCACAGCCTTGGGAGAGCAATTGATGAGAGACGCTCCACAAAGCTCTGGGGACATATCAAACAACATCCAGGTTCCTCCTCTGTGGAGTGGGCGTTCCCTTGTCAGAGTTTGTCTGGTTTGAGGGGTGAAACCCCCTGGATGTGTGTGCAGGGCAGGCATGGGGGTGAGGGGACCTCTGAGACCCCACCTCGCCCTCCCTCCTGCCCCGGACTCTCGTCTCTCATCAGGCAGGAGGTGACCATGGTTTCCCTGTTCCCTGCAGACCAGCTTCGTGTGGTGGCTCCCGGGGCCCACCATCCCGGGAAAAGCAGCTCATCTCACCTCCCTGCACCCAGGGAGCCACTAACGAGTCTTTACTAACCAGCACCTGCACAGAACCAAGAAGCATTGTCTATGGCCACACGTCACTGGGGAACTGAATCGGCCAGTCTTGAGCCAGCACCCACCAGCTTCCAGCGGCAGTGAGGATGGTAGGGGCCGTGCTGAGACCCTGACAATTCTCAGACGCGGGTGTCCAGGTAACGAGTAGTGAGCTGGTCACATCGGAGCCCGGGCAACACTGGGTCCCCGGCTCCATTTGCAGGGGAGGGCCTCCTGGGCCCACGTGCTGGGTGCCGCCCCGCCTGGTGTGTGGAGCGTGGCGCCTCCAAGTCCAGCTCACTCCGGTTCCCCTGCTCTGTCACTGAGTCACAGAGCTGCAGGGTGGGGCTTTGATTGATTGAGGATAATTTGCCTATTCCTATCGTGTAGGTTTAAACATTACCATAATCACGTCTCCACCAGAAAGGAACACTCCATCCGCGTGGCTTCGCCCTCCGAGGTGACCCTCTGTCCCGCGTGCCTGGGACCATCCCAGTCTTGGCACCAAAAGCCCCACGTCAGGGCCAAGCCAGAACGGAGGGTCACCCTAGCTGTTCCCAGCTTGAGCCTCATGAATGTGGCTGTGAGTGTCTCCCCCAGTCGCCTCCCAGCCAGGGCAGCTCCTTCTCTGCTTCCCAGAGGCCAGGCCTGCGAGGACTTGGATTCCGGGGACCAGGCCTGAGGTCTGCCCACCTGGCAGGAGACTGGAGCTCACAGGACCCCCATCCTGGGTTTTAGAACTCGGGGGCTGCCCTAAACAGCTCGCCCACCTGCCCTGAAGGAAACTCCGGGCCTGGAGGGGATGTGGAGTCACAGCCTCTACCGCTAATTTCACCAGATGCGGCGGGCACCAGCTGGGACCTGGTTTTATAAGAAAATGTCCTTACTTCTCCACGGAATCCCTGTGGTTGGGATGGAGACACAGGACTTGTCTTTTTTTGGAAGTGGGCATCTTCCCAGGTGGCTCAGTGGTAAAGAATCAACCTGCATTGTTGGAGATACCAGTTTGACACCTGGGTTGGGAAGATACCTGGAGAAGGAAATGGTAACCCACTCCAGCACTGTTACCTAGAGAATCCCATGGACATAGGAGCCTGGCGGGCTACAGTCCATGGGGTCACAAAGAGTCGGACATGACTGAGCACACACACCCGTCTTCTCGGGGCCAAGGACGCTGACGGGCACTTAGTGGGCTCTGACTCAGCATTTACGGAATGAGCAGGAGAGGGTGGGCTAGAGGCTCCTCAGTGGCCTAGGCCTGTCCCTCACTTCGGCCCCAGCCTCCCCAGTGACTTGATGGTGAGTCCATCTACGGGGGTCCGGTGTCCCACCCCCAGGGGGACCCCAGAATGTCCTCTGCCAGGGTGCTGTGCCCTCCCTTGGGAAGCCTGGTGGGGGTGAGGGCCCCAAAGTGCCATTTTGCTGGGTCTGCTCTGACCAGGAAGGTCTGCCGTGGCTTCCAGGGCAGCTCCCACCACACCTGCTCCATGCCCTCCCTTGCCTGAAGCTGGAGGCTCCCCTCCTTCCCCAGGCAACAGCACAGTCTCTGCCTCCTCCGAGCACAGCAGTCAGTAGAGCGGGCTGTGTGCAGGTTGTCTGCCCCTGAGATGCTGCCCGGATGCTGGGCCATCAGCACCCTTCCTCTCCAGGCCCAGCTCATGCCGCTTCCCGAGAGGAAAGAGCCCAGCCCCCCGGGATCCCGAGGCGCCCGTCCACACCGCTCATAGATGCACTGGGCTGGACCCAGAGAGTGGCCGGCGGCAGCTCTGACCATGAGCGTGGACCCAGGCACATCTGTCTGCCTGGGCTTCCTTCGCCCCATTAGAGGAAGAAACAGAAATGTTACAGGGAAGGGGCTTCTCGGCTCCTGGGGTCTGGAGGGCGAGTGCCTGGGGAGGGACGTCCTCGGGACCCAGGCAGCTGTTCCTGCAGAGCCCAGGGCCCTGTGCCTTCAGCAGGGATGGGGCGGCGGATGTTTCCTGGCTCAGGGTCTGGTTATTTTTGCCTGGAGCCTTGTGCTCTCTGGAGCCCAGGCTGCTGCCCACTGCCCACTGGATGTTGGAGACTTGATTTCTCAGTGTCACCAACTGCACGAGGAGGTGACCTTGGGACCAGGGCTGCCCAGGGTGAGGATGCCCAGTGCACAGCTGGCGAGGTCCTGGGCGGCCACCCTGAGCACCCCCTGAGTCTGCCAGAGTAGGGATAAACCCGAGTGGGGTGGGGCCCGGGGACCCGTTTCATCAGGCTGCATAGGCACAAAGGTGGAGACCCCGAGAAGGACAGTCTGCAGAGGGAGGCCTGGGTGCATCCTGATGAATCCGCCTCCCGGGAACGGTGTCCCAGAGCCGCCCGATCCACATGCCCATGATGGGGGCTGGGCCTCCGCCAGGACGGGACTCGGGGCTGTGGGCTTTCTCTGGGCACCAGGAGGAAGGGCTCTGCTAGCTGAATGCTGAAGGCTTCTCCCTGGACTTGCACTGGTGCATCCGGTTTTACAGTAACACGCTAGCCTGCACTCACTGTTCTCATGGTGGTTGTGTAAGTTAGTGGGATCCATCTCTGCAGCGTTGCTAAGCAGCCCTGGAAGGAACCGGGTCTCTGTTGGGCTGGCAGGTCTAGGCCCCTTGTCCCCTCAGAACTGCCTGCCCGGCAGGGACACGGCGGACTGGAGGCGTGAAGAGCTGCCTTGGGAGCGCTGTGCTTTCTCCAGACTCCCTGTTGCCCTGCAGTTGCTGTCCTCCCGCTGACGTGAGGCCCGGGGTGCTCTGGCCTCACGTCCTCCAGGATGGGGACGGGACTGAGGGTCTGCCCCCTGCCCTGGCTCCCGGCTCCTCCGGGGGTGGGTGGTGGGGGCTGGTGGTGTAAGAATGTGACTCCTCTGACTAGGAGTCCGCTCTTTCTGCGCGAAGGTGGACGGGTAGCTCCCTCAGCCTAGTGTGTGAAAGGGGCTGGGGTTCCCGGCCGCCCGCTGCATGGCCTGAGCCCGTGGAATCGTCGTCTGCTCCCATGTCCAGCATCAGTCTCATCTCCCCGTTTCCTTGAGGACAAGAATGGTGACCGATGCTTGTGGGCTGTTGAGCAGACCTCTGGGGATGCTCCCTGGTGAATCAACAGGTGAGCAGACACTGTGTGACCAGACTCTGTGTTTCTGGTCAACACTGTCCACTCAGGGCAGATGTGAGCATCGCCCCTGGACTCTGGAATTCCCCGGTTGCCCGGCCCAGGGGTTCTGGCCAGGCCTCGACTTAGAGATGGTCTTCTCCCCCAGACCAGCATGGTGACAGCAAAGGGCCTAAGAGGAGGCACTTGGAGCCAGACTCTAGCGGGTGCCTCCAAGTGGGGGCCTGAGGCGGGGCCCTCAGCTCCTTGCCCTAACGGTGTGACCGCGGTGACACCCCCAGGCCCAGCGCAGCAGCAAGCGTGGGACGGGGGCTGGGAGTTTAGGACTGTCGTCCTGCCTCTCTGTCTGTTTCCTCTTCACTGACGCCTTGAACACTTGCAGTTCTCAAGGCTGTTTGCACAGTTGTACCCAGCGATTCCTTCTCACTCTATCGGCCTGCGTCTCCAGCTCCTCTCTCGAGCTCCACCCACAGCCTCCGGGGCCCCCTCTGTGGGAGTCGCTCCCGTGTTGATCCCAGCCTCGCTGTGAGCCTGTCTTCAGGTCTTCTCCTTTCCCGGGAGACCTCTGTGCTCCCTCACTTCCTGTGCCCCCCCCACCTCCCGCCCATCCTTGGTCTGACTCTGCCCAGGGACCCTCCAGGGCAGCGGCTGCAGTCGGAAACCACAGTCAGCTCACGGCGTGCGACGCACAGGACAAAGCACGCACGTTGCCGACAGCAGACGGGGACGGGGGCTTCCGGGACGGGGGCTCCCAGCTGTCCCAGGGCCCCAGGCTGCAGGGGTCCACGTGAAGGGCGTGGATGGAGGGGGCAGAGGGTGGTTCTGGGAGGGGTGGCCCACTTTCCGATCACCTCCAGCCGCATCGGCCTCTTTCCGCGGGCCCTGGAGGCGCTGGTTTTGTGACAGAGCGAGAAAACCTGCGCTTGGAGATGGAGACGCACAGGCTGGGTGTGGAGCGTGGGGGCCCGGCCCGCAGGGGCTCCTGACTGCACGCTGGTCCCCAGCCATGACCATCTTCCTTTGGAGGCTCCCGAGAGGAAGGGGCTGGAGGACGGTGCCCAGCGGGGCTTTGTGACCCCAGGGTCCCCAGGGTGGTCCGTCTCCCCTGTGACCCCCGGCCGCCAACCCCCGCATGGCACAACTGTGCTCACGGGTCCTGGAGTTCTCACGGGGCCCCGCACACTCACCCTCCCTGCCCGCTCCCACTACAAAGGGCCTCGCACACCCACACGCTGCCCTGGCTGGCACGGCCCCAGCGTAAACAGAGGGTGCGCTTTCCGTATTAATCACCGATATGAAAACACACGGCCTCTCTCTATTGTTCTGAACCGGGTTCACACCCTGTGTGACTTTACACTGTTCCTGCAGCCCTGGCTTGCCCTGAACTATGACTGACACCGATTCACCAGCACAGAAAGTGTGTTATCTGCTCTCTGCGTCTACACGGAGCTCCCTGGGAGCTGCCAGGCGGTGGCTCAGGCCTGAGACGGTGCAGGGGGAGGTCAGGCTCCCAAGGGCGGGCGACTTGGAGCCTCTGCTGGGACCACGCGGGGCCACCCTCTGCTGATTCTGCGGGTGCAGCCTCATGCCGGTTCCTAGCCAAATCCCTGTGCTCATTTCCTAAGTCAGATCATTCCCATTAAATCGGGGCACCCTCCGCCTACTTCATCACTCTGAACAGTGCATGGGAGAAGGACACACTTGGTCTGGAGACGGCCCCGCAGAGCTGGTTCTCCTGCAGGTGGGAGGCCTTGGTGGAGAAGAGGCAGCCCCGTGACCGGGGAACCTGAGAGCCTCGAGGAAGCGCGAGGGGCCTCTGAGTGCCACCCCATCGGCCCCAGAGCCAGATGCAGGCTGAAGAAAATAAAACAAGGAGAGAGACTTTCAAGCTCTCAAGCTTAAAAATAAGACACAATTTGCTAAATTTCCAATGGAAAGGAAAATTTATAACTTCTCTTTGAGTTGAAGGTCTTAGCAATAACTTCTTTCCTTAATTCCAAGTCCTGTTTCCACCCACGTTTAAGCCGTCTGCGTGATGTGTGGGACAGCACCGTGTGGGAGGCGGCTCGGGGTTCACAGGGCCGGGTAAGCAGGAATCCTTCTCAGCTCTGCAGCCCCACCGCCTTCCAGAGGCGACATGGAACCTCTTTCTCTTTAGCCCTTTCTGCATCTCAAGGGATAAAGAGAAGAAGAAAGTGTGTCTCTCCTGAGTAGTGAAATGGGAAAACTGAACAGGAAACGAGAGAAACCAGTGTACCCCCCACAGCCCGCCGAGGCATGGGAGGAAAACACCTTTCTTTCTCTTATGGGTGGTCTGGGCTCTCAGCTCTGCCCTCTCCTCCGCTCTGCCGGCCTCTGCTCCTTTGAACCCTCACAGCAATGGAAGCGGTTCTGTGCGGAAGTGAGGAGACTGCGTTTTCTGTGACGAGTCACAAAAGGAGGCGTTCGTTTTTACTTTTTCAGCTGTGGTGAAATACACACGATGAACATGACGCTCAGCACGCCGTGCGGCCGTCCCCAGCGTCCAGCCCTGGAATTCCTCATCTTGCAAAGCTGAAACGCGGTCCCCGGGAAACACGGACGGCACCCCCGTCCTGGCTGCTGGCCCCCACTCCCTTGCTCTGCCTCTGAATCTGACTCCGCCAGAAGCCTCCAGCGAAGTCACCGTCTTCGTCCTCGTGTGACAGCTTGGTTCACTGGGCATCATGTCCTCCGGGCTCGTCCTTCTGTAGCTTCCGTCAGGACCTCTTCCTCTGCGAGGCTGGATGGCACCCTGTTACGCGGACAGACCACCTTCTGTCTGTCCACAATCTGCTGTTGGGGTCTTGGGTGGTCTCCACCCATCTCTGTTGTGAATCAGCCTGGCCTCACACCCCACGGCGTCCGCACCCTGTACTCCCCGCAGTGTCCACCCCGCCTCACTCCCCATGGCGTCCACCCCGCCTCACTCCCCGCTGGCCGTCCCACCTCGCTTCTCCCCAGCAGCCACCAGGTTTCAAAGGTCTTTAGTCTCGGCTCCCACTCGTCTGCTGGTGGACGGCTCAGGCGGACATACCATGTCCTTTATTTGCATGGAGAGGCTGTGCATACAGCCGTCACTCTGGGCTCTGCCTGCACCACGGTGAGGGCCCCGGCCCTGAGGGTCTCACCCACAGCCCCTTCCCTTGAGGATGGGAACCTCGAGGAGACACAGGGGTGGAGGGCGGCAAGGAGGCCCCAGCTTCGGTCCTCGGGGCTGCCTGTGGGGGCCTGCGACCGGCAGGGGCGGGAGGGACCCTGCAGCGCCTTCTGAGCTGTCAGGCACCAGGGCCACAGGCCCTCAAGTCAGAAAAGGAAAGAAAGCACATGAAGGAAACCCCCATCACGTTTATCAAAACGACAAAAGCAAATCGCGGAAGACGCGGCAGTCTTGTGGAACCCGTGCTTTCTGACCACAAGCAGCACTCGGGGAGGAGCTGTGGTGCCCTGCGTCCCGCGTCCCGCATCCTCCTTGGAGGACCAAGCAGCTGGCACATCCCAAGGACTCGGTTCTCGGAGCAGCGGACTGCAGCACAGACCCCCACCTCCCGCTCTCTGATTCCCACCTGCTGGCCCGACCCCGAGGCTGCCTCCTCCCGGGGGACGTGCAGACGGGGGCCAGGCCAAGGTGCGGCAGCCTGCTTTAATTCTTCAAATTGCTGCTTCCCCATGGGCCTGCGCATCAGCGCTGCCGAAGGAACCCAGTGGCCCTGGCTGCTAATTCTGAGTGGCTCCTCCCGGGTGGAATTCCTCCCGGGGCGGGATGTGGGTGCCACCTGTGAAAGAGGCCGCTGGTCGCAAGGCCCTGGAGCAGGGGCTCAGAGGGGCTGTGCAATGCGGTGGTTTAAGGGAGCTTTCAAATACTCCGATTTCCAGGCCCAACTCATGACCAATTAGGAAAAACTAGTGAACCTCAGCGCAGAACCCAGGCGTCCACATTCTTCTAGCAAGTGGATGCACACGGGCTCTGAGGGCCGTCTCTCAGAGACCCAGCCATGCACACAGGGTGGCACGTTCCCTTGTACAGCGACTCTTGGGACATTATTAAGGCAAGGTAGTCAATGCTGTTTCCTTAAAAGATGTACATCTTTGCAAAGAACAAAGCTGGATGAACACAGACAAAACCTTGGCAATCTGTATCTCTGCATAACAGGGGGCTGGTGTCTGATTTTCTTTTGTTTTGCTTCCTTATGTTTTCGGAAGCGCCTCGGCTGTACAGCTCTGGTCACTGGTAACGACAGCCACACCTGCTCACAGAGGAGAGGCCACGTCACGTGGTGCTGGGCACACTGTCCTGGGGTCCGGAGGAGGCCTGCCCCTGGGGCCCCTGTGACGTGGGTCCCTGCGTTCGGGGAGTTAACCCTTTGTGTCAGCCCTGTGTTGGGGCATCTCCTGTCCCCGAGAGGGCAACTGTGGGCTCTGTGTCCCCAGTACCAGATGAGGACGCCCAGCACCATGGGGCCCCTGCTTCAGATCCGGCCGTGACCTCCCCAGTGACCCGAGTGAGGACTTTGACTTGACTTCTGGACCCAGTGTTGAAATGAAGGCTGGCACAGACGGGCCCTTCCCCTCCCACTCACACAGGGCAGGCTCGCTGCCAGATGCCAGTGGATGGAGCCGGGAGGAGAGGGCGGGGGCGGGGGCGGGGGCTCTTCAAAGGGCCGCTAATGAGTCTTCCTGTTGTCTGAGTCGGTGTGTACACCTGGGTTTTGCAACCTGGGCTCCCAGGGAGACCACAGAGCCAGAGCCCCGACACAGGGCAGGGCAGCACCCCATCTGTGGGATCAAAGGACGGACTGTCGAAGGCAGCGAGTTTGACCGGGAGGCCTCCTCCAGCTGCGGGAACAGAGGATGCGCAGCAGAGGGTGGGCGTGGGGGGAAGGAGACCGTCGAAGGCACGTTAAAATGCAGTCCATAGGATAACCGCTCACCACGCCACACCCTGCAGGCCTGCCAGCCTCCGCCGGGCCTTGCGGAGCGGTGTTGGCGGTTGACTGACACCGTCAGGGTCGTCTCGGTGGGAGGAGGGGAGGGTTCCGCTCAGCCCCGCGCAGTGCAGGGCGGTCCCCACCTCGGAGAATCTCAGGCCGAGGGGGCCCAAATTGAGGACGGACCCGGAAGAGCGGTGTTCACGCCCCAGTGTGGCTTCGGGGGTTCTGTGGTTGTTAATGTTTCACCGTCACATCCTCACCCCACACTCTGCACTGAGTCTCCCACGTCCTCGGAAACATCTCCTGAGTCTCCTGTACGCCTTCTCCCGGGGCTTTCCACCTCCTGCCGTTATTCCTCCTACATTATCTTCATAATCTTTGCTTTTCTCTTCCATCTGATCTCATTTTCCCCCTACACATTCCATCACTTATTTTCCATCTTTCTTCTGCTCTTTATGATCAGAAATCAAAACCAAACTCAACAAAACACTGTGAGCTCCTGAGCCAGAGCAGAGAGGAAAGTTCCAGCTGGAGTGGGGTGTTGTTCTTATTCAGTCGCTCAGTCGTGTCCGACTCTTTGCGACCCCATGGACTGCAGCACGCCAGGCTTCCCTGCCCTTCACCGTCTCCCAGAGTTTACTTAAACTCATGTCCATCAAGTTGGTGATGCCATCCAAGCATCTCATCCTCTGTTGACCCCTTCTCCTCTGCCTTCAATCTTTCCCCCCATCAGGGTCTTTTCAAATGAGTCAGCTCTTTGCATCAGGTGGCAGAAGTATTGCAGCTTCAGCATCTGTCCTTCCAATGAATATTCAGGACTGATTTCCTCTAGGATGGACTGGTTGGATCTTGCTGTCCAAGATTCTCAAGAGTCTTCTCCAGCACCACAGTTCGAAAGCATTAATTCTTTGGCACTTTGGTGGGTGTCTGACTGCAACAGGAGGCATTGTACTTTTACAGCTGCTTCTAAGTCAGGAATCAAGTCAACTTCTGTGGGCAGCCACTGAGGGCAGACGGGTGTCCGCTGAAACTGAGACTTGACTCCTTGTGTGGGAAGAGGGGAGAGGCTGTGAAGAATTGTTTAAACTGGGGGCAAATGTAAAACATTAAAGACCGAGAAAGTGCACAGGGGTCCGTGCCAGGCCGGGCTGGGGCTCACCCGGGAGTGACCTCACCTCCAGGGAGGGGCTGCTGTCTCAGAAGCACATGGGTCAGAATGTGAATCAGACCCAAGCCCACCGCACCCCACCTTCTCACCAGGCCGCTGCCAGCACCCCACAGACTCCCTGAGTCCGCACCCACTGCAGGGAACAGACTCCCTGAGTCCGCACCCACTGCAGGGAACAGACTCCCTCAGTCTGCACCCACTGCAGGGAACAGACTCCCTGAGTCCGCACCCACTGCAGGGAACAGCAGGCTCCCGAGGCCTTCGTCTTTCTACGTCTTGTACACTCCCACGTCTAAGGAGGCTTCTGCTTCCTGGTGTTTATCAACCTGCCTGAGGCCCAGGACGAGGAAGTAGGGAGACGCAGCTGAAGCCCCAGACGTGAGAGGGCGCCGGGTAGGGCAGCACAAGAGGCTGCCCAGGAGACGCGCTAAGCCCCTCTGGGGGCTGCTGACCCTGGACGCCCCTCTGGCCTCAGCTGCAGCCCATCCCCGGCCCTGGGCCCACAGGCTCCAGCCTCAGCTGCCGGATAACAGGAAGCAGTGCAGGAGACGTGCTCCTCAGCCCGCGGGTCACCGGCCGTGTCATTGCAGGGTCTGGAGGGCAGGTCGGTCACGGCCGCGGCTACCCGCAGGCTCCCGGGACGGTCTCTTTGAACGTGAGGGAAGTTTAACTATTTTGGAAAGCTGGAAGAGATCCAGGGCAAGGATGTTTTCTTTCTTTTGTGCGAGGGCAGGAGGGCGGGGGGGGATCTTGCTATTTTGGTGTCTGGAGGCGACACCACAAACACTCGGAGGAGCCAGGCCCCCGTGGTGCTGCGTGCAGGCCAGCGGGGGCACCTGGGGGAGCCTTGGGGTCTCGCGGGGGGAGGGGGAGGAGGGCGTCCACGGCTGTCTGGCACCTTCTTCCGGGTCACTCCGTGAACATCCTCGTGGCAGGCCCGAGGACACTGCCTTCTCAGTGCCCTGGACACAGGCCTGGGCCTTGCTGTCTCCAGGGGACGCCCAGGAGACAGGAGAGCGACACGGCCCCAGTGGCCACGTGCACAGGCCGGCTGGCGTGTCCCCAGGATGCAGAAGGTGAACCGTCTTGGTCTTTCCCGTTCATAGTGCACACGGAAATAACCTCCCCCGCTTTCTGCTGACATGGCTGCAGGGTTGTCACCAAATAAAATCATCCTAATCATTTGAGCATCTTCCTGGGATTCTTCAGAGAAAATATATCATCTTCATTTTGATAAGAACAGGCAACTTTCCATGCCCGTTCCGCCCATGTGAAAAGTGAGGTCAAAGTGTCAGTGACTCAGGCGTGTCTGACTCTGCGATCCCCTGGACCGTAGCCCTCCAGGCTCCTCTGTCCATGGGATTCTCCAGGCAAGAATCCTGGAGTGGGTTGACATTTCCTTCTCCAGGGCATCCTCTCAACCCAGGAACTGAACCCATGTCCCGTGTGTCTCCTGCATTGCAGGTGGATTCTTTCCTGTTTGAGCCATGTTCCTTCCATGGACCCCTGTAAACGCCTGTCAGGGAGACAACTCCCTCGGCGAGCCAGGTTACACGGCCCTGATGCCCTGTGTGGCAGCGCCAATCAGACACAGGTCTCCTCACCCTTCCTCAACGCTGTGCTCTCCCCGGAGCCCCTTGCCCGTGGCCAGGTCAGAAACCGAGTGAGCAAAGCAGAAGAGAGAGCGAGGAGCCCGCCCGCCGGCCTGGCCCACCTGGCTAGGATTCCACGTGGCGCCAAGTCCAGGGCTCTTCTCTCTACCACGTGGACTGAGCGTCCTGAGTGCCTAATTACGCGTCTGTATCTCTCAGCACTGGTTGGGTTCTTTACTAAACGGTGAACAGAAAGCCGTGGAGACACCAGATTTTTCACCCGGGGGAGAAATACGTTACCTTGAAACTTGGAGGAGCAGCCTAGTGGGTAAAAGAAGGAGGGAAACAACGCTGCACTTATGATCATCTCCTTGAGTCTGAGTTTTCAGTGTACTAGCTGCGCTGTTACCGGAAGGCGTAAGTCTGAGTTTTCAGTGTACTAGCTGCGCTGTTACCGGAAGGCGTAAGTCTGAGTTTTCAGTGTACTAGCTGCGCTGTTACCGGAAGGCGTGTCTTTCGAGTTCACTTGCAATCGTTTCACTAAATAAGACGAGCAGCTTCAGACTGCACACCCACCATGGAGCCAGTCCATTCAGACGTCCGCGTTTGCAGGCCATGCATCCAGGGCGATGGGTCTGTCCCTCTCTCTGTCCTGGACTGTCCCCTGCCTTTCCTGGGGAGCTGAGCGGTGACTCTGATGCCCCAGTGTCTTCCTGCCTCTATGGGGAGCATTTTGCTGGATGTTTAGCAGTGACTTTTGCCCCGAATCCTGGCTATGCTCACGCCTCCGCTTCCTCCGTCTCAGACTGCCTCGCTCCATGGGCGGTGGGAAGGAAGTCAGTTTCTGCCATGTTCTGTGGGTCAAGGAAGGCTTGTTTATCCTGCCGGTAAAGTCAACAGGCTGCTGACTTCCTGCGGGACTGCAGGCTCTCTGAGACAAGGGAGCCCAGTGGATCAAAGCCTGGGCTGCAGCAGTTCTGAAAATATGCTAATACAGCACCTGTGGGCCCACCTCCGGGAGGAAGTGGAAAGCTCACAGGGACCTCTGGTCTCACTGTCTGGGAACCTCGGGGAGGAGCGGGGAGGACATGGCTTCTTCAAGGAGTACCCTGGAGGCCCCGTCACCCTGTCCCAGGACCCACAGCCTCCCCGAGCAGGAGGTGGGCAGACTGGACTTTCCAGGGATGGTCTCCAGTGGACTTTGTTTGGAGAAGATTTGCTCAGAGCAGCGGTCCTCTCTGAGACCGGTCCGCTCAGGCTGCCTCCCCATTGGTATGGCTGAGGCTGGGGTCCTGCAGTGTCTCAGCTCTGTCCTGGAACCCTGGTGTACCTGCAACCCACAGTTACTATCCATCTTTCAGTTCAGTTCAGTTCAGTTGCTCAGTCGTGTCCGATTCTTTGCGACCCCATGGACTGCAGCACGCCAGGCTTCCCTGTCCTTCACCGTCTCTCAGAGTTTACTCAAACTCATGTCCATCAAGTTGGTGATGCCATCCAACCATCTCATCCTCTGTCGCCCTCTTCTCCTCCTGCCTTCAATCTTTCCCAGCATCGGGGTCTTTTTCAATGAGTCAGTTCTTCACATCAGGTGGCTAAAGTATTGGAGCTTCAACATCAGTTCTTCCAGTGAATATTCAGGACTGATTTCCTTTAGGATGGACTGGTTGGATCCATCCTTACTATCCACTGAATCAGGGAAGGGAGGGCCTCATCCTCCTCCATCCTTGGCATTCCCTGCACCTGCTGCTCACTTGCACTCAGTCTGCACTCTGTGAGGATAGACAGATGCTGCATGCTCAGGACCACATGCTCACAGCTGCTCCTGTTGTTCAACAAGTGGCCAGGATAAGAGATGAGTTTAGGACCTGGGTGTCAGGATTCCTGTCCTGGTTTTCTGAGTTAATCCTCCCAATGCCCCACACCCAGCAGTTCTCTCCAGAGGAAGTACCTGGCTCATCATGGCTTAGCACTGGCAATCGGACACTGGTAACCCAATGATAATGCAAAAAAGTGGATCCGCCAGAGTGTTTCTAATGGCATGCCCCTTTTCCCGACTGTGTACATGACATGCAGAGCTCCAGCAGCCCAAGAAAGCACGGAGCTGATGCAGCAGTAAGTGTCCTGGGGTGGCTATGCCAAGAAAACCAAATGGCAGGTCAGGGGTTCACTTGGATGCAGCTGGGACCAAAAGACACCCCAGAGACACAAGGGTTTTGGTAAAAGACCAAATACCAAGGAAGCCAGAGAAGAAAACAGGTCATCACTTGGTTCCCTCGCAGAGTCGGCCTCCATGTGCTGACCTTCCTGGCGGAAGGAGCCCTTTGATGGAGAGCCGGGGATGCGTCCGCTGCGGTCACGCCCCTCGCACAGATGTGATGCCTCCTCTGCCCACGTAGCCAGGGCAGCACTGCAGCCAATGTGATGCAGCAGAGGGCAGATGAGCTCGGGGGGCTGCCCCAGGGCGCCAGCCCTCTGCTGCGCACCTCCTTCCTGAACCATTCGTTTGAAAGGATCTTTTTTCTTACTTAGAAACTGAACTAGTTTAGCTCAGTTGTAAGGACTTTTCTCCAGTGATGACAGCACAGGCATCGCTTCCTGACCGATGAAGCCCGTCTCTCAGGGGCGGGAAGGGAAGGCCCTGGGCCAGACCCATCGCCATTCACGCCACTTAATGCCCATAATACTCTTGTGAGCTTTCCTGAAAACCATCGTCTCCATTTTACAGAGATGGAAATGGACTCAAGAAGCGGAAGTAGTTGACCCAGGTAGAAATTGGGACTTAAGCCGTGACCTCTGGCATCCAGATCCAGCCACACTTTGCCCAGGTCTCACGACTACCTGCTTCCTGTTATCAGGTCATTGTCACGCGTCAAGCTTCTGTTCATCATCAGGAGAAAGATGGCACCAACTCAGAAATCATCGTGGGTTTTTCCTAGCTCTTTGACTAATTGGGCTTTCAGACTGATTTCAGACTAGCTACCCCAAGAATACATCATCGTCTTATCCACATTCAAACTCTCATTGTTTGCTTTTCATTTAGACACATCATTTTAGCTCATTTTCAGTCAAGGTTTTCATCCCTGACACGAGTCAGAACTTTGATGTAAACCTTAAAGGGGTTGGAAAGACAGCTGTCAAGAAAGCCCCAGTTAACGAGCTGTCCTAACTTCCGGAAGTTGGAAGGAATAATCAAAACAATCTTTAACAAGGACCACCAGTCGTGGTCTTTGTGTGAGGAAACAGCAGACAAGCCCCACAGAGGCTCTGAGCACCTCGATGAGGCAGCTGAATCGTCCAGCGAGTCGTCCCGCGATGGTGGGATTTATAAAAGCAAGATGTTTCCACACCTGTGCTCACAGCAGCATTGCTTACAACATCCAGAGGGTGGGACGTGTCCATTCATGGGTGAATGGACACCCAAAATGTGCTCCATCCACACAAGGGAGTACAATATTATTCAGCCTCAAAAAGAGAAGAATCTGACACAGGCTAGAGTATGGTGGACATTGAGGACATGATGCTCAGTGAGGTGACCAGTCAGGAAAGGACCAGTATTGCATGATTCCACCTGTGTGAGGTCCCGAGAGTCCTCAGATAGTGACAGAAAGCAGGAGGGTGGTGTCCAGGGCAGGGCAGGGGGACAGGGCGTTCCCGCGGGGACAGGGTTTCCGCCTCACAAGGTGAGGAGAGTCCTGGTGACGGTGCTGGTGGTGGTGGCAACGGGCCTGAGGCCACTGAGCCGTGGATCCAGTGGGGAGGTCAAGTTCGTGCCATGTGCGTTTTACCACAATCTTTTAAAAAGCAGGAAGTGCTTCTGTGGTCCTCCTTAAAGGGGACCCCAGCCATAAGCCTAGGGTGCAGGCAGAGGAAGTTTCCTGGGGATTTATTCCTAGACTCTGTGCTGATGGCTTTATATCTTGGACTTGTTTAATTAGAGACTTCTATTCTTGAGGACTGCCAAGAAATTGTATAAAATTCTTTAGTCTGGTAAATCTTGACGTTAAAAATCAAAAGAAGACCATTGTTTTTTAGCTTATTTTTAACAAGATTTTGTGCATTTTATTTTTGCCAGTTTATTTTAACTATTAGCATCTTAAATCCGTGAAAGCTTTGTTTTATTTTTCTTCTGGCATCTCCCTTGTCTGGTTGGAGGGGCTACTGTGGCCCAATGTCGGGGCAGCTGGAGGTGGGCTTGGCCCTCGTGCCCAGCTCTCTGCCTTGCCCCTGAGCCTCCCTGGTACCCCGGCTGCTTCTGCCCTGTCTCTCCAGCTACAGAAGCCACGTGACCCGTAGCCTCAGAAAACTCATCCTCCCAGGGCACCGAGGTCATTTTCAGGGAGTCAGGGGTCTGCTCACACCAGCGGGAACACACTCCATCTGCTAACCTGCGCACTTAGACATGGTGAAGAGATGGCTGTTCAGAGCTGAGTTCCACATCTCTCTCTCTCTTTCTAATCGTCTGGTCCTTTTCATCGCAGACTTTCCCAGGAGACACACCCCTTAGAGCCCCTAGGGCTTGAGAGACGCAGGATGAAGCCAGGAGCAGCGGCCGTCAGGGACAGGAGGGCCAGTGTCTGCAGGCACAGGTCGGGGGGCGGGGGGGGGGGGACAGGGAGGGGCCCACGGGCAGCGCGAGGAGGTGGGTGGGTCGTCCCCGGTGCTGGGGTGACTCTCAGGGCTGGGAGGGGCCTGGCGCCTGTGCAGGTGGAGCTGAGTAAACAGCAGCAGCACAGTGTGTGGGCAGCGGTCTGAGGGCACCTTGAGCTCAGCTGCAGGGTCTGGCCCCATCCTTTGTTCCTCATCCCCACCCTCTGGCAAAGTTTCCCCGGGACTTCTTTTCTTCCTGGATCTTGGGTTATGCACACAGGCACCTAGCAGGTCAGATGCCAACTGCAGTTTCCCCCTCTGTCCCCCTGTGTGGACAGCGTGGGGCCCGTTGCCCCCAGTCTCATGTGGGCCTGTACGCTGGGGCCGGGACATTGGTGTTTAATTTCTGTTCTCTGCGGGAGAAACTCAGGGCATCTGCTTTACCTGTTTCCATACGTAAGAAAGCATTTTAGTTTCTTCCACAAAAGCCAAGCCTCCCAGGAAGGCAGCGGGGATGCCAACAGAAGAGCGCGTTCAGAGTCCAGGCCTGGGGTCCTCACACGAGCAAAAGGGGCTGGCCGGTGTCTGCGGGGAGAATGCTTTATGTGCACACACACACACCCGTGTACACATGCACACACCTGCACGTACATGCACGTGCCTGTACACACGTATATACATGTGCACACAGAGACACGTACACGCGCATGCATATACATGCGTGTGCACACATTTATGCACACATACCTGGGACACACGTACTACAGCTGTTGCTCCTCTTCTTTGGTTGCCAAGGCATGTCTGACTGTCTGCGACCCCATGGACTGCAGCACCTCAGGGTTCCCTGTCCTTCACTGTCTCCCGGAGTTTGCTCAAGCTTGCGTCCATTGAGTCAGTAATGCTATTATCTCATCCTCTGTCACCCTCTTCTTTTGACTTCAATCTTTCCCAGCATCAGGGTCTTTTCCAATAAGTGGGCTCTTCACATCAGGTGGCCAAAGTATTGGAGCTTCTGCTTCAGCATCAGTCCTTCCAGTGAATATTCAGGACTGATTTTCTTTAGGATTGACTGACTTAATCTCCTTGCAGTCCAAGGGACTCTCAAAAGTCTTCTCCAACACCACAGTTCAAAAGCATCAATTCTTTGGCACTCAGCCTTCTTTATGGTCCAACTCTCACATAAGGTGCTCATGGTAAAGATTCTGCCTACCAATGTAGGAGACATGCGTTCCATTCCTGGGTTGGGAAGGTCCTCTGGAGCAGGAAATGACATCCCACTACAGTATTCTTGCCTGGGAAATCTCAAGGGCAAGGGAGCCTGGTGGGATACAGCCCATGGGATGGCAAAGAGTTGGACACAACTGAGCCACTAAGCGCACACACACACACACACACACATTTACTGAAGAAAATCCACATTTAAGTGGACAGTTCAAACCTGTGTTGTCAAGGGTCAGATGTGTATCCGAATGTGACAGAGAATGTACACGTAAAGTGTCATTCGGGAAAGTCAGCACGCCGCACATGAAGCAGAGCGCGTGAAGCCGAAGCCAGCGCACGTCACGCCGCTGGCGTTTCATCGAGTCTGTGGACAGCAGACGCCTCAAACGTGCAGCTAGTGGTGCTGGTGCCCCCGGCAGTCAAACCTTGAGGCCGGTCGTTCTCTGCATGCTCCCCCCTTGCTCACCCTGCGCTGGTGCCACGCTGGCTTGCCTCCAAGTCAAGGCAGGTCCACCCCCGCCCCATCCCTCTGAAGTCCCTGGAGAAGCCACCACCTTGGCCTACTTCCAGCTCATGCTAGGCTGAGAAGTCAGGAGGATATTTTAAAACTGAAAGTCCCTCCATGGCCTCAGGCTGAACCTAGAACAAACTCCTGCCACGTGGCCTGGTCTAGCTCCTGCCGTGTCCTGCTACGTTCCCAGGGCTCCAGCCTCAGAACACCCTGGTCCTCCTCCTTGGCTTGGGGTCTGCACCTGAGCCTGGAGCTTCTTCCCCGGGCCCTCCACCTGAAGCTGTCCTGCCTCCTCCACGTGGAGCTCCGCGTCACCTCCCAGAGAGGCCGTCCAGGGTCCTGCCCATAAGGAAGGGGCTCCCATCCCTGGCGCCTCCACCAGCCTCTCCTAGACCCCTACTAGGCGCTCTTCACAACCTGCTCTGGCTTGTCTATTTGCTCACTTCTGCATTGCCACCCCCCAAACGATGGACTGGCCACGCCATTACAGCCACGATGGACTGCCCGTGCTGTTATGGCCACGCCGTTACGGCCACGCCGTTACGGCCACGATGGACTGCCCGTGCTGTTACGGCCACGATGGACTGGCCACGCCGTTACGGCAGGAAAAGGGCCAGTCCCATCCGTCGCTGCCTCCCCAGGACCCTCAGCATGTCCTACCTCAGAAATAGAATTTTTATCACAGCCCAGAACATACATTTTCATTACGTGTGATTTAAGGATATTTTCTGGGCTTCCCTGGTGACTCAGCTGGTAAAGAATCCACCTACAAAGTGGGAGACCTGGGTTCGAACCCTGGGTTGGGAAGATCCCCTGGAGAAGGGAACGGCTACCCACTCCAGTATTCTGGCCTGGAGAATTCCATGGACTGTACAGTCCGTGGGGTCACAAAGAGTCAGACACGACTGAGCGACTTTCACTTTCAAGGGTATTTTCTATCCTATTATGTTCTATCCTAGTTCTTTTTCTCAAAAAGCTACTTTTGACCCAACAAACTTTGCAACTCATTGTAGAAAGAATGTTCACCATTCTTGATTTATTTGGATGATGGGATTATATAAAATCTTTATAGCTCAGCTGCTTCAGATGACATGTTTGGCAAAACTTTCAATTATTCTTCGAAATAGTGAAGACTCGGGCAATGAAAATTTAATTTGCATGTAGGGTTCTCATGTAGTGAATAAAAGGAATTTTTATTATTTTATAAAAAGAAAAGAGGATGGGGAGAACTTTCAATGTATGAAGTCATTTTTAACAGAGCAGCAAATAAATCAAGTACATTTACAACCTGTGGCCTGACAGCTAAGTCGGTGACTCAAAGATGCAGAGGTTGCCACAGTGTCGGCAGACCTGAGCCTCTCTGGGGGCCGAGGACCCAAAGGTGCAATCTGACAGGGGAAATTTTTTATCTTGCTTTGTTTCAAATGTTTTTAAAGTAACTTTGAAATATGAAATAAAAACTGTTCAAAAGAGTAAATAAAAATTATGACAATGAATGTACCAAGTGCCAAGCCTCTCCTTGATTCCCGTTTGAAGGGCTTATCCTTTCAGGGATATTTATGATTATTTCCCTCCCTTTAAAGAAATAAATGATGCACACTTGCACATCACGCTCCTTCAGAAACCTTTCTGGGAGGTTTCGGGACGTCGCTCCACGTCTGGTCATGCTAGGCCTTGTCCGTTTCGTGGGCTGTGTCCCCGGTCAGCACCCCATTTATTTAACCAACTTCACGTCGACCATGCAGACTGTCTCCACATTCTTGCTGCCAGACCATGATGCAAAGAGTAACAAGCTTGACAAACCTCACGGAAGACAGGGACAAGGATTTCTGAGGGGTGGATTCCAGAAACGGAGCTTCTGGGTCAGAGGGCAGGTGGGGGTGGGCAGGCACCCACCGTCCAGGAGGCCCCGGGGCGCACACCCTCCTGTGGGTCAGCAGACGCTCCTCGTCACACCCGCCGCTCAGGGACACTCGCGGGCCTTCGGACGCTTGCCGGTCTGGTGGGCGAACAAAGGCGTGGCAGCGTGACATGCGTGAAGGGTGATGAGCGGCGGTGAGGATTCTGGGCCACGCGAGACAGCGTGAGGAGGCAGCGTCCACAGGCAGGGGGAGGGCGTCAAAGCAGCGGCTTCGAAAGCGGACGGCTGCTGTGACTGTACTAGCGCTTTCCTTCTCCCTGTGATTGTACGCAGCGTCCACACGTGCCCTTTCATTTTGCTCCTTCTGAAACCCTGCATTCTTTGTTTTAACTCCTCTCTCAGTAAACACAGTCGCCAAGTAATTTCCCCAAAGTGTTTCGTGCTGTTAAATGCCCACATTTTTATACGACGAACTGAAATTTAACTGGGTAGAAATTACCAGCTGCACTCGGCCACACTCTCCCTTCGGAATCGCAGAGCGTTTTCACTTCATCTTGAGGCATCCAGGGCTCCTCTAAGAGAAGTCTGACGTTCAGCTTCATGAGTGATTTGCTCCTTTTACAGTATTTACTCTTAATCCTTAAATCTCCATAACTTTACCAAGACGTGACTCAGTGTTTATAATTCTGTGTCGTTATTTTTCCTGATACAAAGCGTGCCCTTTCCACCTTCGGCTTCAGGGCTTACACTTACTTTAGAAATGTTTTGTTCTATTATACTTGAGTGGTTTTATTTTTCTGTTTATTCTCTTCTGTCTTCGGGAACATCAATTATACTCAATTTAGTACTTTTCAGTCCAGCTTTATATAGTTTTCATTTTATCTTTACTTGCTAGCCCTTTTTATTTCCCTTGGCCTGGGTGATTTTTTCATACTACTGACTCTGTGCCCAGTGGTGTATATTCTAGTTTTTTCCCTAAACTATCCATGTCCCCCCATTAACAGTTATGTTGTTATCCTCAGTTGCCTTTCTGGGTTCTGCAGTCTCCTTTTATATCCTCTGTATCTCTTTTTTAAGGTATTTCTCAACCAACTGTCAAAAGAGTATTTACTCTTCAGTTTATTTGAGAGTGTGGACAAGTATTTTCCTAAAATTTCCTTTTATCACCTGCGAGGATTCTTCTTTTTAAGTGCATTCTTCTTTGTTATTTGCTTCTAATTCTCCTTTCTTTCTACTTAGACATTTGTGATGTTCATGCATGTGCTCCTTTCGTATTCTTTCTGCTTGTTATTCTTATTCTACTGGGATGGTTTTATCTGGGTCTGATATTTGCTTGAACACAGGATGTAGGAGGGCAGAGTGTTCTGGTACAGCCGACAGCTGCCAATCAGCTCTATTGTCGCCAAATACTTTTCAACAAAACCTACCGCCTGGGCACACACGTCCTTCCTGAGGTTTGAGGCCTTCGCTCCATTAGGGTAAGATGGTTCCCCAGCCAGTAGCTGGGCAGAGGGTTGCTGGGCTTGTGACTCGACGCTGACTTCTCCTTGTTCACACGGCCATGGTCTGAAATGTCCTGCTTCTGGCTGTGCCCCCAGATGGAGAAGCCCAGGCCACAGAGGCACTCACCTCACCCCCTCCGTGGGTGCACCTCTGCCTCAAGGCAGAGTCATCAAGTCGTGGGACCTGCTTCCTCCCAGGGCGACTGTGGGTCAGAGAGCATGCAATGCTCTGGGAGGGGTATGGGGGCTCGCTCCAGAATCGCTTGCAGTTGAGGGAGCCCCAAAATCTAAATAGTTGACTGCCTACCACAGCTGCGGAGCCCAAGGCTTCAGTGTCACCACGAATCACTGTCTCTGCTTCTTGCCTTTGCCTCTTTGCAGGTGCTCCTTGTCAGGAGGGCCATCCCTTGGGGCCTTGGGAGGCCGGCTGAATCTTCTGGCCACGTGAGTCTCAATTACTCCAGTAGAAAAAAGAGAGAAGCTCCCTTCAACAGACCAAAGGAAGCATCAGGGTCGGGTCTGCTGGGTTCTGGTGGGTCTCATTTGGGTCCTGTGCCCGCTACTGGACAAAAAGGCTCAGCCCAGAGCGTGAAGCCCTCTCAGGCTCAAGCTGGAGAAGTTTGATTCCACTGACCCTGTGTGGCCGGGAGCCCAGGGTCAGGAGGGTGGGAGGACGCAGCTGGGGCAGCCACGCCATTCCCAGCTGATCCAAACGCCGCTCTATCTGGTGGAATTCTTCCTATTCTTAAACTGTTTTCTCTCCTGAATTCAATCAGAGGTGGAATTCGTTTTCTAATTCACTTTTATGGCTTTCAGAGGTGAGGGCATAATCTCTTCATTTCTGATCTTTACCTGCAAGTCCAAAGTTAGCTACCTGTTCAACTTTATGACGTGGATTCTTTGTCATTAAACCACCAATTCCAGGCGTCTGCTGGTCGTGGTCCTGGGCCTGCGGTCGCAGCAGTAATGAAGGCAGGCGTTGGTCCTGGCCTCTTGGAGTTGGTGTTTTGAGTATAAGATGTGATGCGGGGAAAATGGACTTTACTTTTCAACCAGCTTCGCAGCCATGGGTCTGT
Organism: Bos grunniens; assembly: GCF_055505025.1. NCBI lineage: Eukaryota > Metazoa > Chordata > Mammalia > Artiodactyla > Bovidae > Bos > Bos grunniens. The sequence goes on from NC_141187.1 coordinate 53,515,244, forward strand.
TCCCAGTAAAGTGGCCTTTCCTTGCTCTGGGGGGGTGGGTGGCGCAGAGGACAAGCAGGCCCTGGGTGAGAGGAGCCGACCCCAGAGAAGCCGGCCTCTGGGGCTTCCCGGCCTTTGACCTCTCATGGTCCTGAGTGAACTCGCTGCACGGGTCCTCCCGTGTCCTCCCCGCTCGCGTCCAGCACGTCCCCAGGGCCTGGCGCCCACTGCGTCTCAGGCAGATCTGCCCCTCACTGCCCCCACCCCGGGGGCCTGAAGGCCAGGCCGGGATCCTGGGGGCTGTGGGACGGCTGGCCAGTCACCAGGGACCCGAGCAGAGTCCAGGCCGGCGTTTGCAGCCCTTACAGTGTTTACAGCACTTGCAGCCCTTGGCCACGGGCACAGGCCAGCGAGTCCCAGCCCACTGCACGCCCGGTCATGCCGCTGCCCCGAGAGGCAGAGCCTGGACCACAGATGCGTCAGGCTCGCGTGGGCCACTGTGACCGCGAGACCCTCCTGCTGGGGAGCAGCGCCCGGTCAGAGCCTCGCCCGGCGCCGTCCTGTGCCCAGTCACTCGTGTTCACGTCTCTATCGACAGGCGCTGTGTTTTTCTTCATCTTCCTGACCCTGGACTCCGGGGCTGGTCCAAGCCCATCTTTCCCAGGCACGGTCCTAGGCCGGCTCTGGCCCCGGTCACCCTGCGGGGAGGTGGATGCCTTTCTAGTTGCGGCCCAGCCTGTCCCTCTTGTCCTCTCTCTTCGGTAGCAGGACCCTCTCCTGGACACAGCCCAGGGCGGAGGCAGGGACTTGCTCAGGATGGGCTCTGCCGGCCCGCCGGACTGGAGAGCCTGGGGTGGGAGGTGAGCCCAGTGGCCTCCACGTCGGAGCTTTGAAGACTGTTTTTATGCTTTTTGTCTCTTCTTTGTTCATTTGCTGTTTGCTCTCCTGTGGTGCTTCGGTGAAGTTTCTTTTGAAAACCCCAAGCTTTCCCAGCTGTGCAAAGACAAACAAAGAGAAGGCCTGGGCGCCTTGTCCTTCCTGGGCAGCTGCTCCCGGGGGCCGGGCAGGCGGTGGGTGGGGTCCTGGCCGGGTGTCCGTGGGGCTCGGCCTTTCTCATAGAGAGCTGCCTGCCCTTCCACCACCCACCATGCGGAAGTTTAAGAACGAGATATCTCAGGAAGCTTGCAGATTTGTCCCCAAAAGGGTCCCAAGTCCATTCACTCCACCCAGCAAGCCCCGCAGCTCCGTCCCCAGCCCTTCTGGGGCTCCTGGGGGACTCTGCGGCCCTGAACTTCCATCCCCGGACAGCAAGAAGTGACAGTGATGCCACAGGACAGAGGTGGCGCCTGGAAGGGGACCCGAGACTCCTTGTAGCCACAGCCTGGTCCCAAGGCTCTGCCCCATGGCAGCTGGATTCCAGGTTTGGGCAGGAGAACACTGCAGAGGTCCCTGGGGCTTTCCTACTCTGAAAGGGGTGGAAATGAAGCCTGAATTTACCATTTCCTCCCAAAGAGGTGATGATATAAGTAAGTATATCAAGTAACAACCGCTATTTAGTAAACACTGTGAACTTTACATTTCACATAGAGTCCTTTCAGATAAACTGGGTTCACAAACCTGGCCCCTTTGAAGGTGAAGAAACTCAGAAGATTGGCTGATCGTAAGGCAGCGAGCAAGGATGGGCAAGGTTGGACTCAAATGCTGGTTTTGGATGTTCCTGAGTCGAAGCACGCCCTACTGTTCAGCATTTAACAGGGAAACTCAAAACCTCAGTGCCAGGACCACTTCCTGTCTCTGCAGCTGCCAGGGCTCAGCCAAGCCCCCCGGGTGCTCGCCCCAGCCACCCCTGCGCCATGATCGCTGCCAACCTGCCTGTGCTGAGCTGGGGGCTCAGAGGAGGGGCAGGGGCTCTCTGACTGGATGCGTTGGGGGCTTGACACACGGACAAGCTGGTCAGTGACTGATGGGGGGTAGTGAAGACTGGCTCCATTTATAAGGAGACACAAGGTCATCTTGGGGGGATCACTGAAGACGCTTGAAGCTAGGTTCCGTTTCTTCATTTGTAGAGTGAACACTGATTGATCCAAGTAGAGCTTTGGGTTCCTTTCTAGGTATGAAGGTCTGTAATGCTAAACAATACCTGTAAGCTGTGTGTGCTTAAAACCACGTAATAATACATGTGTGCTGTGCACAGTGAAGAAGAATGCGATGCTAATCAATCTCCTCCTGACTCAGAGTTTAGGGTCATAGTCGATGCTACGAAGTTAAACACTGCGAATATAAATGTCATCATAGGAACTACATAGTTATAAACTGGAAAATGGAAATGTTTTGTGGAAATTCATGTATGCTATTTACAGAGAGGCCCTCCACGTTCTGCAAAGTCTGAGAAGCATTGTCACACCAAGGACTCCGGTGTCGGAGGGGTTGATGCAGAGGTCACTCAGGAACGTTTCGGCTCTCCTCGTGAATGTGGCTGTTAATGAGATGGACACGCAGATGTGAATCACTGTGCTTCCAGAGAATATGAATCTTTCAGATGAATAGCACACTTTCACTATACTCAAAGGACAGATTTGTTCTTCCCATTCTGAATGTGGGAGAATTTCAAGTGGAATTTCTTGGGGAAATCCAGGCAAGCAGATCACATAAATTATGCTGATGTATCGAGTGTTTGTGTGTATTATTTGCGGTCATAACTGAAGCAGGATGGGTTTAGCTCTGTATGTGCAGATGGAAGCACTTAGGGAGAACCTGAACCCCGTCACACACACACCCTGGGGGAGGGATGAGATGCCCACCGAGGGATAAAGGGCCTTGAGGTTTCACCCACAAAGCAAAGCCAGATGACCTCAGGGAGAGGTAGGGTACTCCGGGACTCTCCCGGGTACTGAGCGGTCTGCAGGAGGTTGGGTCTGCCTCAGCGCCCCTCCAGGGAGTTTCTGAGCTTTGGGTGGAAGGGTTGCACCTCAGAGGGGCCCTCCCCCGCTTGTCTGGAGAGCAGAAGGTGCACTCCGGTGCCCACAGGCCGTCGCCAGAGACTCTGACTCTGAATAAGCCGGGAATCGATTCTGGCTGCAGCATTCAACGATCCGAGCCTAAACTCTGCAAAGTTCAGTCAACACGCACTTTCCGTAGATCAAGCAGACCTGTGCCTCTACTGGTTCACAGCAGGGCACAGCCTCCCAGAGGCAGCCAGCCCCTTCCTCACCTCGGGACACGAACATGCTTGGAGAGCAACTGCGCTCTGTCTGCCTCGGCAGCAATGGCCGCTGGTGAAGGGCCCGGGGACCCCGCGCCCTCTCCTTAGAGACTGCAGACTTGGAAAGACGGGCTCTGAGGCCCCAGGGGAGGGAAAACCACTCCCGGAGACAAGGGAGATTTTTAAAGAAACGTGTAGATTGACACAGCCTGGAGGAGGGCATGGCTACCCACTCCAGTATCCTTGCCTGGAGAATCCCATGGACAGAGGAGCCTGGCGGGCTCCAGTCCCGGGGCTCGCACAGAGCCGGACAGGACTGAGTGACTAACACACGGTCGTTCTAAAGTTCTAGTTGCTCCCTCTGGCCTGCAGGCCTTGTTATAAAGAAAGCTTCGGCTCTCAAGCAGCAGAGGTGACCCACTGGCTCAGGGGGCTGGTCACAAGGTGCTGGCAGCTCTTCACTCAGGACCCCTTGGTTCGTCCTTCCCCATCACTGGGGCTCCCTCCTTGTTTAACTTGACAGGCAAAGTTCAAGGCTTCCTCTCCTTCAGTGACATTTTCCAAGGTGGAGCCTCTTGTCCTGTTCGTAGTCTTGGTTTTGTTCAAAAGCCCTGTCCTTCCTGGCCAGCTTTGACCTGCCTATCACATCCCAGACCTCAGCGAATGTGCAGTTTAGGGCGATGCACCACGTGCCTCTTCAGATGCACACACTTGCACGGAACTGGGGCGCAGAGAGCAAATGGGGCGGTCAGGCTCGTCTCGGCCCCTGAGCGTGATCTGATTCTGACTCAGAGCTTGTTTACTTCCACGGCTGGAAACCCTGCCCGGAGCTGAGTGAGCTGTTTACCACATGCCCCCAAGTTGCAGAGAAACTTCTCTAATGTGGGTTATGTGAGGCAAAGTCTAGGATGAACTCAGCATAATGCATATTCGTGGCTGTAGAACCACTGTGTCACGGGGTGCTCAGGAGCTGAGTTCAAATTCCATCCTCACAGGGGAGACCCTGCACCTTCTCCAGTTGGTGTGAGCTCGGCCACCAGGGAGACACATGTGTGGGAGCCAGAGACACATGTGTGGGAACCGCTGGGCTCAGGGTCCCCTGTCCTCTTACAGGAGACGCTCCCTCAGTGATTGGTGGATTCTTGAAAACACAGCTCGCCCTTGGAATTCCTGGCCTAGTGTTCTGTTCTCAAGACCCAGCCACTGTTTGCTTAGGTCTCAGCGTGGAGTTTACGCTAGAACATTCCAGGGCATGCTTAGCAGGGGTCACGGGGAACATCAGAGGATTCTGAGGGAGGTGAGACCGGCCCTGCTAACCAGCTGCTTATGCGACGTTGTCGGTCTGGAACCAAACTGGCTGGAAACCTCACATGAAGACAGAATCTCTCCTTTCCAATCTTTCCGCAAGGTTTCCAGCAGTCGACACTGCCTCAGAGGGTGGTGACCCCAGAAGAAGTCTGTGTTTTCAAAGCGTCAAGTGACCCCTAAGCACCAGAACCCTCAGGAAGCCCCGGTGGTCCTTGTCAGAGTGTCTCCGCCCACCGCTGCTGCAGAGCAGGGCCCTGTGATCAAGTCCAGTGCAGTGAAGGAAACCACGTCTGCTTTTGACAAAAGGCCTCTCCCCACCTCCAGAAGCCTCGGAATTTCATCAGAGTTTTGTACAAGCAAATGTCAGGGCAGCAAAGAATCTGAACAGCCCTGGGAGGAGTGCGTGGACACCATCCGTGTGAGAGACGGTCCCCAGCTCTGCACAGCCCTTACCTAGGAGCCTGAACCCCCAGCTCTGCACAGGCCTTACCTCGGGGCCTGGACCCCCACCCAAATTCCACTGTTTGCATTCCCAACCCTACTCCTCCGGGACAAAGTTGCTTTGCTGAGAAGGCTGCTGGTGGTTTTGTTGTTAAGAATTGTTTGGAATTTGTTCCCTGATAAAACCATTGATAAACTGAGCGGGAGCCAGAAAGAAAGCAGGGAGAGAACCTGGGATTGTTGGATGAGGGGGTCTTGGAGACCAGGAGCCGGGAGCAGACACCGGGCAGATGGGAGGCTGAGGAATGGAGGCTCAGCCTCTGCCCTTCACACCGGCCGGAAGGAGGCCTGTCCAGGGGCCTGGCTGTCCAGGGCGGCCAGGGCACCCCCTGCAGGGGGCCCACTGCCGGTTTAGAGCAGCCACGTGTGCCCTGACCACGTCCTGCCCAGAGGGACCAACCGCCTCTCCCCGGGGTCCCTCAGAACCTCAGAGACTACACTCCCAAAAGGCGATAGAATCGCAGGCTTTGCAGGTGAGACGCCGGCAAGGGAGGAATCGCTTAAAGATCCTCTCCAGAGAGTCCGAGGGGGGTTGGGGTTTGCCTGTTTGTTTTACAAAAGAGTGGGAGCAGGATTCCCTAGGGCTCAGAGGGCAGATGATGGCCCGTCTGCCTTCTCCCCGTGTCCAACACGCTAACAGCCCAGTGTCACAAAGACTTCTTTGGGAGCCGCAACCGATGGACATTTTTAGTAATTTCAGAAATAAATTTCTGTCAAACAGAAACATAGTGACAGAAACATGGGGACCAACCGGGGGGACAGGGGGGTCCGGGTGCCCCGTGGGCCCTGGTTGACCCGCCGGGCACGGCCCCCTTCCCTCCGGAGCCCTTGTGGGTGCAGCTTTGAAAACATTCACGTGTTTTTGGAAAAGTGTAACAGTTCAGTTCAGGGGCAGACGTGTAGACCCGTGCAGTCTACCAAGGAAGCAGCTTAGAGTTCTTAGCATTATTGCCAAGTGCTTGTTTCTGGAAAGTAAATAAGATGAGCATTGAGAGCTGGTGATCAAAGGGACACAGCATTATTTATAGTTCCCCACGATGGCAGGGCTGGCAGGCCCGTTGCCGCTGCTCAGAAATGAAGACCATACGATCAGAGATACTTTCTTTGATCGTTTCTCTAAAGCTACCCCCTTGTCGGTGGATGGCTTCCCAGAAGATGACATAAACCAGGCCAGAGAGTGCAGCACAAGGACTCCCGGTCCAGTTATCCCCAAACAGACTCCAAAGGTCCCGCGAACAAACATTTCCTGCAGGCTGGGCACCAGGTCTGGGGCTTCTGGGCCCAGGACTGGCCCGGCTCAGGTTCTAGGGCTTCACCCAAGGGCACATCAGGGGCTCTCCTGAGTCTTCACTCAAAGAAACGCATGAACCGTGAGAAACTGAGGTCTCAGCGTAGGAACGATCACAGCGCGCCCCCAGGCAGCATCCTCCCGACCTCCTTGATGCTCTCGGGTGGTGACCGGATGCAGGAACAGGCCTGCTGTCCACACAGCACATCTGCCTGTCCCAGAGGGCACACTCCACGTGTCCCCACCTGCGACCCAGAGACTCCTGCTAATTTGTGACCGGATTCTGAGCCAACAGGACAAGCCTGCGAGGGGCTGCGTGCCCTGGAGACCACGCGAGACAGCGAGTGTGGGTTTACAAGTGCCCTCTCCCTCGCTCAGCTGCACCCAGAGCTGACTCTAGGTGGATGCAGCGAGCACTTATATGTGCTAGAGATCAATTCGTTTGTTCATTTCAACTTTTCAGTCTATCTAAATTTGTGGAAATGTGAATGTTTAATTTCAATCTCTCTTTCTAAGATAAATAGTGGTATAAGCCCTGAAAAGGGAGAGAAAAAAAACTGCTAAGAAAACTCAAAACTTGAACCAATTATCTTTGTGAGTTTTTCACTTGAGAGAGTAAATATAATATCCATGTTCTCTTTAAATAATCATACAAATACCCGCACATCTTCCAAAGAACTTAAGAAACGGAAGGTCCCAAGTGATGAAGGTGAAGCTTCTTTGTAGTCTCTCTATTTCTGTCATCCTCCTCAGCTTCCCTGGTAGCTTGGTGGTTAAAAAAAAAAAAAAATCTGCCAATGCAGAAGGCGTAAGAGATGCAGATTCCACCCCTGGGTCAGGAAGGTCCCCTGAACGAGGGCAAGGCAACTCAGGTGTTCTCGCCTGGAGAATCCCGTGGACAGAGGAGCCTGGTGGGCTATAGTCCATAGCGTTGCAAAGAGCTGGACACGACTGAGCGACTGACCACATCACCCTCCAGCCCAGCAAACTGCTGTCCTAAATATTCTGATGATCATTTTCTTCCACTCTTGATAGAAAGTCGGATAGATAGATGGATAGGTCGATGAAAGATAAAGAGATAGGTGTCAGCTCAGTTCAGGCACTCAGTCGTGTCCGACTCTATGAGACCCCATGTAAGTATAGTTATATAAATGTGTACTTACACAGAGTGTAGTCTTACAGGTTTTAATTTTTTTCTGTTCCTGTAGGTTGTCTTTTCATTTTATTGATAAAGTTCTTTAATATACAAAGTACTTAATTTTGGTGGAGTCCGCGCTTTTGGTTTCTCTGGAGACTAAATTTTTCACTCACTCTCTTCTTGCCTGCCTGGCCTCTGTGGAAAAACCAGGTGTAACCTTCCTGACGCCTCCCCGCGCTCCTCCCTGGAGTCCCACAGTGGGTGTGCTGGGCCTCCTGACGGTTCTCCTCGTCTGAGGCTCTGCTCACTGCTCCTCACTCTTTGTTTCTGTTTTTCAGACTCGGTAGTTTTTGAGTGAACCCCGGGAGCTGGTGATGGACAGGGAGGCCTGGCGTGCTGCTATTCATGGGGTCGCAAAGAGTCGTTCACGCCTGAGCGTCTGAACTGAACTGAGTTTCCACTGTCTTTTCTTCAGGATTGCTGAGTCTTTCTTCTGAGCCACAAATCTGCTTCTGAGACTTTGTGGCGAATTTTTCATCAGTTTTTGTGCTTCACATTTTCAGAAAGTTTTTTTGTATCTTTTCAGGATTTCTGTTTCCTTAGTAATATTTTTTGTGCCGATATTATTTCCTCCATTTTTTTCACATCTTCCATAGTTTTCTGAGCATGTTTATGGCCGTTGTTTTAAAGTCTCTGTCTAACGTATCTACCAAGTTTGTTCCTCAGAGATCCTGTTAATTTTTTTTTCCCTTTATCTCAGCCATATTTTCCTACCTCGTTGTGTGCCTTGTGACTTTTTGGTTAAACACTGGACATCTGAATTGGATAACCTGGTAGCTGGAAATTGGGTCCTCGCCCTTCCTCCGGGATTGCTGTGCTTTGTTATTATCTTACAGATTATTGCATGGGTGTGGTGCGCGCGCGTGTAAGCTGCTGTTATGCTGAGGATGAGGCTGAGTAGCTCTTCCCAGGTCTCTGCTGAGCCTTCCCTGGGCATGTGTGGTCACTTTATAGTTTCCCCATGCATGCTCCTGGTATTTTTAAGATTTAATTATTTACTTATTTTTGTTTACTTTTGGCTGCACTGGGTCTTTGTTGGCGTGTGTGGGCTTTCTCTGGCTGCGGCAAGCAGGGGCTACTCTCCTGCCTTGTGCAAGCTTCTCACTGTGGCAGTGTCTCTTGCAGCAGAGCATGGACTCCAGGGTGCACAGGCTGCATTAGTTGTGGCTCTCGGGCTTCATTGCTCCATGGCATGAGGGGTCTTCCCAGACCAGGGATCGACCTGTGTCCCTGCATGGACATTGATTCTTAATCAGTGGACCACAGGGGACGTCCTGCTCTAGCTTTTTTAATGTTCTAGTCTTTAATGTCTGGCTCTCAAAAGGGGAAAAAGGGGAAAATGAAGAAGGAGTGGGAGAATGCATCCTTTTAAAATTATTTGAATGTTTATAATAGCATTAGTCATGATAGCCAAAAGGTGAAAATAACCCACAACGTCCAGCGCTGATGAATAATGGAGAAAACTGTGGTGTCTCACAGATGAGATGTTGCTTTACCACACAGAAGAGTAAAGCACGGAGACGTTCTACATCATGGATTAACCTCAACAACACTGGGCTGAGGGAAGAAACGAGCCCCCAAAACCACGCAGGATGTGAATCATTCACAAGAACGTCTGGAATAGGGAAGTTTACAGAGTCGGAAATCAACAGAGTAAAAGTGTCATTTAGGCAGTGTGGAGATTCCTTAAAAAACTGGAACTAGAACTGCCATACGACCCAGCAATCCCACTGCTGGGCATGCACACCGAGGAAACCAGAATTGAAAGAGACACATGTACCCCAGTGTTCATCCCAGCACTGTTTATAATAGCCAGGACATGGAAGCAACCTAGATGTCCATCAGCAGACGAATGGATAAGAAGGCTGTGGTACATATACATGATGGAATATTACTCAGCCATTAAAAAGAATGCATTTGAATCCGTTCTAATGAGGTGGATGAAACTGGAGTCTATTATACAGAGTGAAGTAAGTCTGAAAAAAAAACACCAATACAGTATACTAACGCATATATATGGAATTCAGAAAGATGGTAACGATGACCCTATATGCGAGACAGCAAAAGAGACACAGAGATAAACAACAGACTTTGGGGCTCTGTGGGAGAAGGCGAGGGTGGGATGATCTGAGAGAGTAGCACTGAAACATGTATATTACCATATGTGAAAGAGATCGCCAGTCCAGGTTCGATGCATGAGACAGGGCGCTCAGGGCCAGTGCACTGGGATGACCCAGAGGGATGCAATGGGGAGGGAGGTGGGAGGGGGGTTCAGGATGGGGGACACATGTACACCCGTGGCTGATTCATGTCAATGTACGGCAAAACCACTGCAATATTGTAAAGTAATTAGCCTCCAATTAAAATAAATAGATTAATTTTTTTAAAAAAGAAAACAAAACAGCAAAAAAAGGGGCTGGAGGGGAGGCGTGATAGCTAAAGGAGTGTAACTGACAGGCATGGGGTTCCTTTCTAAGGTGACAAAACTCTTCTAAAACTGACTGTGGGTCTGTGGATACATTGAAAGCATTGAAATCACACACTGAAATGAGATGAATCACAGGGTATGCAATTAGATCTCAGAAAAGCTGTTCACCACCAAAAAAAGGAAGACTGACACTCGAGAGAGTGCGTGTTACTCCTGCTGGGAGCTTGACCGTGGACGGCTGAGGGCGGGAGGGCAGCGTGTGTGAAGAGAGACAGTCAAACCCAAAGTTGTCCTGGTAGAAGAGGCTTTAGAACGAAAGGATGCTACCAAGAGCGGTGGCAGTGGAAGCCTCAGAGCAGACAGAAAGTGGTGACTCTGGGGAGGAAGAGCTCCCTCTTTTCTAAATCAGGAAAGGGCGGCCAGGGCTCGTGGGAGTCCCCAGGACGTGGGCGAGATGACCAGCAAGGGTGAGGCCCAGCTGCCTGCCCTCCTGGGCTGCAGGAGGCCCCGGCCCTCCACGCGGGGGACCTCAGACGGGGCAGGGAGGTCCGGGCCTGTACAGCGTGAGGGCAAGGCAACACCTCGAGAGGACGAACGGAGCGGGCGATCAGCGGGAGACCGGAGGTCGCCTCATGTGAACCCTGTCTGCTTCTCCAGGCAGAAAGGTGTGCACATCTCACGTTCTCACCAGCAAACCCAGAACTTTGGTCCCCAGATCCCCACACAGCATGGGTGCTGCCTGCGGACGTGTGGAAACGTGACCCGAGGCATGTCACGGCACCGCTCAAGTCCATACCTGATGAGGCTGCTTTCCAGCAGCCAAACAATTAACCACCCAGGAAACACCTACATACTCGCTGCCTGGAGTGTAAACAGCCATGGGGCTCAGCCACGCATGCCAAGGGTCTCTGGAGCCCTGGGCGGCCGTGTTGTCCACCTGGGTGGGAGGAGGGGCATCGCATGAAGTGTCCACCGTGGGCTGTCTCTGCCGGACTCCAGACACAAGGCATGAGTGATGCTGCGGGTGTTAAACACCCTCCTCCATAAACCGGGTGATCGCCGGCGTCAGCATCTGGCCCGGGGTGCTCTCGTTAAAATGAAGCTGTCACACAGCACATCTAATTAGATTTCACCTGCCAGCCACACCCAGCTCAGAGCTGTCTTCACCAGCTCGAGTTACCTGCAGAAGTTTGCCTAGGGCTTCCTGGCAGTCACTACTGAATCATGATTCTTTAGTGTTCGAACATGTTTTGTGTGTTTAAAAAACATCAAAATATTGAATTAAGCAGAGTTACTAGGGTGACTGTAGCTGGGTAAGGGCCAGATAAGCTCTCACAGACAGAGGGAGACGGAGCGATGCAGGGATGCCAGAAACTCCTGCCCACACGCCGGGAGAGCGTGCATGGCGGCCAGTACACGGGGCAGGGGTGGGGCCAGCCGGCAGGCATCCGCGGCCCTCCACGTGGGCCGCAGGGCTCTGTCCCAACCCTGCAGGAGGGAGCGGAGGCTCTGTGGTCTGTGTAAGATACCGCGCTTCTAAAAAACCCTTCTTCTCAGCCTTTCTGTGTATTTAAAAAAAATAGACTTTGTTTTCTAAGCACTTTAGGTTTCAAAGCAAAGAGAAGCAAAAAACACAGTGAGCTCACATAAACCTCTTCCACAGGTTCCCCATTATCAGGGTCCCTCCCCAGAACCTGGGCTGACAGCTCATCGCCCAGAGCCCACAGTTCAGGCCAGTGTCTTTTTAAAAGTTCTTTATTGCAGTTTTTCCCCTGTTGCTGGTCCTGACATCCAAGACATAGGATAAATGAAAATATTCACTGACAGGGATATAATTACACTTCATCTTCAAAATGCTGAAGACAGAGATTGTTAAGGAGAAAATATTTTTTAAAATAAGTTTACTATGTGAAGGAAACGCAGGTGAAAATCCTAGTGGGAAAGATCTAAATTCTGCAGTGTTTGACCACAGCTCTGAGATAGAATGCAGACGCCCTTCTAGAAAACACTCGTGGGCCTGAGGTCTCTGCTGGAAAGAGTGAGGTTTTCACCAGATATCCAAGGATCTACAAGTCCCCCCAAGTCATGTTGCTCCCCTCCCCGACTTTAAGCATCTGAGGTTTTCTAAGAGTTAGGACCCAGTGTGAAGGTATGGTCAAAGGCGTCAGACCCACCACCAGAACCTCGGGCCCGCCCCACTGCCTGTACACAGCCAGCGTCCCCCCAGCCTACACGTGATGGCTGTGCCCCAGACCCCTCACACGGAGACCCCAGCTCACGGGGCCCTGGTCGAGGTCATACCCCAGGGGGGACGGTTGGTGCAGAGACGACAGCTGACACGGAGAGGGTGACCAGAGGAGGAGGGGGGTTCATGGGTCAGGAAAGCCCAGGTCAGCCCACCCACCCTGGAGCATGTCTGTCCCCTTCCCGCCAGAGCAGAGGACACAGCCTCTGTACCAGGAAAGGCAGCCCACCCCCAACCCCCAGCACCCTCCTGGGGACCCGGCCTCTCTTCCTGTGGTTTATCATTTATCTGCTCTATGCCCCCATTTATATGCTGAAGCCGCCCGAATCGCGGTGTGACTATATCTGGAACCAACGTCTCTAAGGAGGAAACTGCATTTAAATGAGGCCACGGGGTGGGCACTAACACAGACCATCGGCCTCCTTAGGAGAAGAGGACATTTGGACCACGACAGACACAGAAGGAAGAAAAGCCCACGTGTGTGAAGATGGAGAAGGAGACGCTGTGGGGGAGGGGACTTGGGGGAAGCAAAGCTGAGCTCGGACGCCTGCCCGAGCTCTGCGGGACACACGCTCCTGCTGTGTACGACCCCCCAGCCCCGTCTGCGGTACTTGTCCCAGGAGACAGGTACATGCGCCTCTGAAACTTTTCTCCTGTAAACAGACATTCACCTGGCACCTACTGAAATAGCAGCTTGTTCTGATGAGCACACAGCTTCTTGTTTTCTGGGGACATGATTCTGGAACATGTTTTCCTAAATAGAAACGAGATGCTTCATGTTGCTTTTTCTTTTCCAGAACCTGAACCATATGTATTATTGCATTTTCAGTTTTCAAATTCTTCACTTCCATCTGTGTCACTTAGAAATGAGAAAACAAGCTTTCTTTAACTTACTGTAAATTCCTGTCCTCACATGAAACCGTACAGACTTAGCCAGGGTCACATTCACCCCTTGGACACTGTGTGACCACTTGCAAGTTACTTTATTACCTGTCACTCGTTTATTTATGATTTACTTGACTATTTTGTCCACTAGGGTTCTAACTGGGAAAAAAACAAGTATTCGGTCACCTTTAGGAGTTTTCACTGTATGAGGTTATCCTAGAACGTATTACAGATTTCCTAACGGAAATCCCATCTTCGTATTAAAAGGTTGGAGATACTTCCCAGTAAGTTTGTCATATGACTTTGAACTAGGAAGTGAAGTGAAAGTCGTTGGTAATGTCTGACTCTTTGCGACCCCATGGACTATACCATGCATGAGATTCTCCAAGCCAGAATACTGCAGTAGCTAGCCTATCCCTTCTCCCATGAATCTTCCCGACCAAGCATCAAACCAGGATCTCCTGCGTTGTAGGCAGATTCTTTACCAGCTGAGCTACTAGGGAAGTGCTTGAATTAGGAAAGAAGAAATAAATATTCTTTCTTTTGTGATCTTCATCTTCTTGAACTAGGCAAGAAGATCACAAAAGAAAGAATATTTATTTTAATCTGTTTTGGAATATGATATATTCTATGTATATAGAAAAAAATCTAAAAACATAAACACCTGTGGAATTGATGGGGATAGGGGTCCTTTTGCCCACACCTACCCCTTCTTCAGATTCCTGGCCATTGTCCTGATTTCCAAGGTCATGTGGGAAACCCCAGTCTCCCCTCAGAGGCAGGACCATCAGTGATTTGCACAGGCCTTGGTTCAGGGGTATACACATGACTCAGGACTGTTTTCTGAGTTTCCTGGGAAGAAGAGTGTGGGCCAAAAGTCTGTCCCTTGTGATTTCCTACGCAAAGGACATTGTCTCTCTGAAGCCAGCAGCCACTGCCAGCCCTGACGGTGCACCTGCGGGGTTCAGGGTGGACAAAACAGGACGCTGGCCCTAGATGGTCAAGGTGTGCATGTAAGGAAAACTGGAAAAGGTCAGCTTTCATTCCAGTCCCAAAGAAAGGCAATGCCAAAGAATACTCATACTGCTGCCCAAGTGCATTCATTTCACACGCCAGCAAAGTAACGCTCAAAATTCTCCAAGCCAGGTTTCAACAGTACGTGAACTGTGAACTTCCAGATACTTAAGTTGAATTTAGAAAAGGCGGAGGAACCAGAGATCAGATTGCCAAAATCTGTTGGATCATCGAAAAAGCAAGAGAGTGCCAGAAAAATATCTATTTCTGCTTTATTGATTACGCCAAAGCCTTTGACTTTCCAAAACAAAGTGTGGAAAATGCTTAAAGAGATGGGAATACCAGGCCACCTTACCTGCCTCCTGAGGAACCTGTATGCAGGTCAAGAAGCAACAGTTAGAACTGGATGTGGAACAACAGACGGGTTCCAAAACATGAAAGGAGTACATCAAGGCTGTATATTGTCACCTGCTTATTTAGCTTCTATGCAGAGTACATCATGCGAAATGCCAGGCTGGAGGAAGCACAAGTTGGAATCAGGATTGCTGGGAGAAATATCAATAACCTCAGATATGCAGATGACACCACCCTATGGCAGAAAGCAAAGAAGAACTGAAGAGTCTCTTGATGAAGGTGAAAGAGGAGAGTGAAAAAGCTGGCTTAAAGCTCAACATTCACAAAGCGAAGATCATGGCATCTGGTACCGTCACTTCATGGCAAATAGATGGGGAAACAGTGACAGATTTTATATCCTTGGGCTCCAAAATCACTGCATATGGTTTCTGCAGCCATGAAATTAAACGACGCTTGCTCCTAGGAAGAGAAGTTATGACCAACCTAGACAGCATTTTAAAAAACAGAGACATTACTTTGCCAACAAAGGTTCGTCTAGTCAAAGCTATGGTTTTTCCAGTAGTCATGTGTGGATGTGAGAGTTGGACTATGAAGAGAGCTGAGTGCCAAAGAATTGATGCTTTTGAACTGTGGTGTTGGAGAAGACTCTTGCGAGACCCTTGGACTGCAAGGAGATCCAACCAGTCCATCCGAAAGGAAATCAGTCCTGAATATTCATTGGAAGGACTGATGCTGAGCTGAAACTCCACTACTTTGGCCACCTGATTCAAAGAACTGACTCATTAGAAAAGATCCTGATGCTGGGAAAGATTGAAGGCAGGAAGAGAAGGGACGACAGAGGATGAGATGGTTGGATGGCATCACCGACTCAATGGACATGAGTTTGAGCAAGTTCCGGGAATTGGTGATGGACAGGGAGGCCTGGTGTGCTGCAGTCCATGGGGTCGCAAAGAGTCAGACACGACTGAGCGACTGAACTGTCTGACTGAACTGTAAGGAATGATTTTAATGAGCCCAGACTCCTGAATATTCCCATACATAAAAAAGCACTAAAATCATTAATTTGAGGTCTGTTTTTTGTGTGTGATTAGCAGTTATATTTTGATGTTCCACTACATTTTTTTTTTCAGCAAAAGCTCATAACCCAGCTCCTCCCGTACGTCTTTGGAAAAGCCCCTTGGAGCAGTCTGAGAGGTTGTGTGCCAGGCTGTGGTCCTCAGTAAAGCCAGGAAGCAAAATGTCATTCTCATCTTTCAGCTTGTGGGTGTTTTTGTTTTTGTTTTTTTTTAGTCTTCAACTGTTTGTCTTTTCTACTAGATTTGAGCCTGGAAGCCTGGAGCCCAAGAAATTTCTGCAGCCGTCTGTGACCGTGAGTTCCAGCACCCCCACTGGGGTGGAGCTGACTGAAGGAACAGCGAGAAGCTGGGTCCTGGATCCCAACCCTGTCAGTTCAGCTGCTAGGTCAAATCTCACCTGAAGAACTATCTTTAGAGTTTTCAAAGTAATTTTTTATCTATTGTTAAAGATACTGAAGTTGAGTTTTGGTTATTAAAACAGAACAAAGCATCCAAGCTGATAAAATCCCAATATGCCAAAAAAAAAAAAAAAAAGAGTATCTTTAGAAGATTTTCATATGCTATGTTTTGTTTTCATTTTCAATCATCTCTAAGTATTTTCTAATTTCCCTTTGACATTTTTCTTTGATGCATTGATTGAGTGTATTAATTTCCACACGTCTGTGACTTCCCCAGTTTCCCTTCTATTATTAGTTGCTAACTCAGTATGACTGTAGAAGATACTTTGTGTGATGTCTGTCTTTAAAATCTGTTGAGGTTTATTTCACAGCCTAACTGAGGTCTAATCTGGACACCGCCATGCGCACTTGGGGAGCACACGGGTCTGTGGTTGGTAGGGGTCTTGGCATCACCTGAACCTCATGGGTTTACCCTGGTGTCGAGGCCTCCATTTCCTCCTTCATCTTCCATCTGGTTGTCCCACTCATTGTTGGCAGTCAGGGTTGAGGACATTTTTTGTTCCTTACTTTGTACAAAAGGTAGCTTACATGTGTCCGGGTCCCAGGGAGGCAGGCGGGTGTCGGAAGCTGGGCCCTTGAAGCCGAGACCCTCTCCTCCCCCCGGCCTCCAGTGAGGAGACAACAAGACACAGGTCACGCAGGTCCCGTCCTGCCTGGCTGCGTCTCCCGAGTCCCCATCACATCACACTTTCCGGGAGCGTTCGGGCACTTTCATGTCCCTCCAGAGCTTCATGCCGTCTCTCAGAGGCTCTCCGTTTGGCCGAACCCCCGCATCCTCGTGCCAAGCTTCTTCCTCCTCAATCTGTCCACATTTCAAAGAAAATCGAAGCCATCTGTTTCTGCTTCCCTGGATTCGCTGCTCGAAACTCTGCTGGCGACTAAACGCAGAAGGTTTTAAGTCCCTGCCCAGCATCCACGCCCTCCTCCTCGGTGCTTCAGAGCAAAGGGCCGGGGGCAGAACCCACTCTCTTCTGACACCTCATTTTGGCCAAACTTTCCTCATCTGTTCCCACCTCACACGCCTGCTCACACAGTGAAATACAGTGGCTGATGAGCTGGGGGGCTGGCCCGACCCTGGTACCCACTCTGAGCATCACCCCAATGTGTGCTCGGGTGGGAGAGGGGGTATTTCAGAAGACCAGTGCTTCTCTGCTACAGACGTTCTGTGTGTGAACAAATGCTAGAAACCATGCCATGTGTCTCATTGTACTAGCAACAAAACCCAGAAGAAAACAGCAATAACACAATTCTCATTTAAAGCCAAGGAAGCACAATATATAAAAAAGACTTTGTCTCATTTAGTGAGCATCCAAGAAGCTGAGGACCAGACTGTCCGTATATTTTTATCTTGTGAGTTTTTCACATTCAACATTGTCTCATGAGCACTTTATTTTAGCTAATCTTCAAAAACATGATTTTATGGCTCAATAGTACTTAATTACACAATTACTCTTTGAATGGTTTCCAGTGTTTTATCTTTTTACAAATCCCACTCAGGAGGCGTCCTTGAATGTAAGTCCTTCATCATATTTCTGATAGGTTCCATAGAACAGATTCTGAGAACTGGCATTTCTGGGATAAGGAGCACAAATGTTGCCGAATTGCCCTCCACATTGTCTGGAAACGTTCACAATATGAATGTTAATAATTTTTAATAATTTCTCTAGAAATTGGACATTTGGGCTCTTACAAAATTTTCCTACTACAAATAACAAATATTAGTTTTAAAGCATGTTTATGTTAATCACTGATAGAGTCTAAAATGGTGTCTATCTTCTGCTTCTCTCGTATAGTTAAGGAAAAATAGAAGAGAAACAATAATTTGGATTTTTAAAATGACTGGCATTATCTTTAAAAATATAGCTTTCCTAAATATAGGAAATTAACCGCAGTGATTAAGCCAAAAAATTAAACCATCTGAAGACAAAAGTGTGAAAGGTACAGCTGGAAACTAGGTCGGGACAGCTAGCATGTGAGTCAGAAGAGCTCCGAGACCAAGGGAATCCCAGTCATACGGGGGCAGCTTACACGGGAAAAGGACCGTCTATAGATCAATAGAGTGGAATTGAATTTTTAAAATAGTAATAACAGTGGTGATGTCATAACTGCTTTTAAAATGTCAATTTGACAAAAATAGTTTGTAAAATAGTGATGAGAGAAGCCAGCCCTCAAGCTTCCAGGAACGGTCCCTGCACGGTGGCAGGGAGGAGGGGTCAGCACGACCGTGGGGCCTCGGAAGGTCAGTGACCAAGGCCCTCGGAAGGCAGGGCCTCGATCCAAGGGAGTCACGGCCGAGGAAGCAGGAAAAACTGGAAGGGAAGCGGGGCAGTCCAAAAAACCTGCCCTTGGAACCTGCCCTTGAGCTGGGGGGTGGGGGTGGTAACAGCGAGTGGGTCACAGATCACCCCGGAGAGGAGCAAGAGGGCAGCTGGGGAACAAGCTGGGCACGGCCTGGCGAGCGAGGTACTGGCTTGTCCGGCAAACGCATGTGCGCTGCTCAGAGTCTGAAACCAGGAAAGGAAAGTCCAGGAGACCCCAGAAACCACGCCAGAGCCCAGGACCAGCTGTGCCTCCCAGCCTGGCCCCCGAGACGAGCACAGGGGCCTTCCTCCAGAAGGACCGGCAGCCTGAGACAGAGGCCCGGACACCCCGGGCCGGGTGGGCAGAGCGGGGGTTGGGGGGGCTAGGCGGGGCTCCAGCCCTAAGGAGGCCTCGGCCCCTCAGGGTCTGTATCCCGCACGCCCGGCCAGCCCGGGGGTGCCGCTCCATGAACAAGGGCTGCAGGGCCAGCAGCCAGAAGGGCGGGAGGAGAAGCGCGGGTCACCTGGCGATGAGGGAGCTCCCAAAGCACTCGGCCTGTGGGAACCTCACACCATCTCCAAGGGCACCTGCTCTTCTGGGCTACACTGGAAACGGAGAGACAAAGAGGTCTGACCTGCAGAGAAACAAGAGTGAATTATCCTCACAAGTCATCGCATGTGTGTGTGTTTAATGATTTGATCGGAGAATGTTACAACTAATTATGCTTGGTTGTTAAGAAGCTAATTTTATATTTTAAACCTCTGCCAATTTACTAGAAGCCAAGAAGGCAAGTGTGAAGACAGATATATAATCATGCAGCTTGGTGCTACAGCAGTGTGATGTTGCTTTCTACCTAGGATATATTACGGCACACTCACAGGGTTTTCTGCTGCTTGTTCCTTATAAACCATAATTGTAAATTAATCTCCCTTAGTTTATTGGTGTTACTATCAATTAGAATTTATGAAGCCACACTTACCTGGAGAAACTCCCTCCCTGCTCGAAAGGGAGCCTGTTTGGAAGGGGAATTATGTGCTTTGTCCTGCTAGACTGCCGTTTACAATCAAATGGTACAATTTAGTAAGTGACGGTTCCACCGAATTCTTGAGAGTCACACTGGGTTAAAAGGATGACTGACTTTTTCAGATGGCTGAAAAACCAGAAAGGGGCTTCTACATTCTAGGTCACTCTAGCCCGTATGTTCAGTTGCTCAGTCACGGCCGACTCTTTGTGACCCCATGGACTTGTAGCCTGACAGGCTCCACTGTGCATGGGATTTTTCCAGGCAAGAATAGTAGAGTGGTTGCTATTTCCTCCTCCAGGGGATCTTTCTGACTCAGGGATCGAACCTGCGAGTCCTGAGTCTCCTGCATTGGCAGATAGACTCTACCAGTGGCGCCATCGGACTCTAGGTCAGCTCTGTTCCATAGAAAACACAGACGAAAATGCAAAGCATCTGTGCTTTTTCTAGTTGTTGCATTTTAAAAGGAAAAAAATTAAATTAATTTTAATAACGAAAGTGAAAGTGTTAGTCACTCAATCTTGTCCAACTCTTTGTAGCCCCATGGACTGTAGAGTGCTTAACCCAACGTATCCAGAAAACTATCATTATGGCATACAATCAATTTTAAGATTATTGATGTGTTTCACATTCAGAATCTGTTCCATGTTTCATACTCATGGCTGTTCTCCAACTGGGTCATCTTAAGGTGTTTGATAGCTACATGTGGCTGAGTGGCTCTACGTTGGACAAATTCGCTAGAGGTCAATCAACCTGCTCTTAAAAATAGACAAAAAATACAAATCATATCAATTCTAACACTGTTGATTCATTTTTTAAGAAATTTATTCCAGGAAAGCAAGAAAAGTAGATTGAAGGAGGTTGATAAGATTCAACATAATTTAAATCTTTTATTACTACATTAGAATACGGCTGCATTTAGAAGGCAACAAACTGTTAAAGTTCTAACAGCAGAAATAATCTGTTGGAGACAATGCTTGTTGCCACTTGTCTTTCATACAAAAATAGGTGGACTATGTATACAAGGGAGCATCTGATCAGGGTGCTTTGTGAGCAATAGTTTTCAAGCAATTATTAAGGTAGCTACAACTTAGTGGGAGATGATTTCTAAAAGTGTAAACGTGACTGAAGTGTTTCTGATCCTGGCCTTCAGACACAGCATCAGGCAGAGCTGGACACCCTCAGGTCGACATGGGGAAGCTCCACGCTGTAACAAGCACGAATAACACGTGAACGAAACAGTCTGAGGAACGGTGTCTGTGCGTGGGGCCCTGGCCTGCATTTTATGGAGTGAATGTTGAGCTTTGAGGCTGTTACTCCCTGGCCGCCAGCCTTCCCAGGTGTTGCAGTGGTAAAGAATCAGTCTGTCAAGCAGGAGATGTAGATTCAACCCCTGGCTCAGGAAGATCCCCTTGAGAAGGAAATGGCAATCCACTCCAGTATTTTTGCCTGAAAAATCTCATAGACAGAGGAGCCTGTGGGCTACAGTCCATGGGGTCACAAACAGTTGGACAAGACTGAGCAACTGAATACGCGTATATTAGAGTATCTTGTAATTTCTAATAACTGAACATTAGATCCTTTTTAGATTCAAATATATAGGGTTTAGGACATTTTGTTGACTCTGAACCATTGTTTGTTTCCACAGCTATTTTTTCAAGGGCCAATAAGAAAAACTAATAGAACTTAATTGGAAAATAAAATAGAGTTGAGCCCGGAACATCTCAGTTAATGAGCAGTAGAGATTATATTGATTTCATTTTATAAATAACATTAACTTCAATTGCAATTAATGCACAGAGATTGCTTGCTTAAGTTACCTGATAAGACAGGCTCATACGTTCAGAGTACTAATCTAAGAAACGGTATTAGTATCCAGGAAGCCATTGGTCTGCTCACCAGAACTGAAGTCGATGGAAACCCTCCCAGCTCCTTGCAGTAACCACACATGGAAATCTGAAACCTTGGTGCAACCGGTGATAAGAGGAGGAGAAATTCTGGCGAAAGGAAGATATTTCAGGCTGGTTTTCCTGTTGTAGAACAATTAAACCTTTCACAGTAGCACATCTAGCCCAAAACTCTTAGGATTGTGATCAAAGGGGAAGGAAAAGAGAAGCTGCTATTGCTGGCATTTGCAAATCAAGTTCAAGAGGAAAACTACAACCACCCAATGTATGGAAAACAGCTGAATTGACCACAGAATGATCCTCCTCCAAAGACCACATAATATCCAACAGATAACGGGAACTGTTCACTGGATCAATGTATAATTTATTATTATCCTAATTTATTAGAAACTGTTGTCTTGCAGCCTCTAGATCCTTCCGGTTTCTCACGGCTTAATTGCTTATTGTTAAGTGTTGAAAAATTTTAAGGACAAGACAAAAGATCTAATCAGCTGACCATGAATTATAAGCAACCCTGGGTACTTCCAATCTGGGGTCCTCTGGACACAGCATTTGCAAGCTTCTGATTTTACGGGTTTTAAAATGTTTGCTTCTTAGCAGTGGATCATAAATGGAGCCAATATGATTTTTAAGACAATCTAAAGATCAGCTACAGATTAAATAACATCTTGTGGATGGTTTAAAACTATGGTCAGTGAGTGCGCATGAAGCCCAGCACACGGTCAGGAGGAGACAACACTGTACAGACACAAAGCAACTCACGAGTGTGCGGAACACAGCAAACAGGCTGCAGGCAGGCGCCGGTCCCTGTGGCTGGCGTAAGGGACGCAGTACTGACCTCCCAGGGCTCAGAGAGAAGATGACCACATCACACGTGGGCAAACCCAATGTGGTCCACAGCAAATAGGAAGTTCAGTTACGAGCTCTGGTGGAAGGAGTCAGCTCAGCTAGGGAAGACGTGACTTGTGAGCCGAGCTCCCCAGGGAGAGAAGGGGTGGGAATCCCATCTGAGGCAGAGGAAGGACCAAGTGAGGGGGCCAGAAGGAGAGACAGGAAACCGTCCGCTCAGGGATGGGGGTGACTTCATGGTAAGTCAACAAGACTCCTGTGACACAGTCAGGTACCACACATGGTAAGAGAATCTCATAATTGTATCTATGTTTCAAAGATGTGCTGAGGATTCTAAGAAGGGAGGGTTAGAAGATGATGGAAACACAAGTCAAAAAGGCAGAGATCAGAGAAGCAGGAGGTGGCCAGAGAGCGGCTGCGGGGTCCACTGTCAGTGGGCGGGGAGCGTGCTTGTCAAGGGAAGTCCCAAGGTTCTGGTCAGGAAAACTGGGCAGGTTATGGACAGATGGCAGGAGGGTGGCCCTGCGGCAGGTGGTGCCACAGAAGCTGGAGGCACCAGCCACAGCCATGGAGCAGATGAAAGACACAACTGTCGGGCGTCACATTTCTCGGCCCTCAACTAGGAAGGAGCAGCGTGCAGGGAAGGAGCAGACGTCATCCTGGAACTCTTAGGGAATAATTTAAATTTAGTACAGATTTCTGGAAGCAAATTTCCAGGATGTATCAAGAGTCACCCAGGAATTTCACTTACAAGATTTTATCCCAGAAGACAACCAAAAGTATGATCAAGATTTACTTTCTTTTTGAAACATTTTACTAGCTAAAAGCCAGAAACCAGGTAGCTGTTTCAACACAAAATAGTGGTTAAACTGTACACTCAGTAAAACGTTATACCATAGCTAAAAATCACATCTTGTAAGGAGTACTTAACACCAGGGGAAAATCCTCACAACAAAAATGCGTGACGTGATTTTGTCGTTGCTCAGTTGCCAAGTCTGACTCTGTGTGACCCCGTGGACTGTAGCATGCCAGACTTCCCTGTCCTTCACCATGACGCAGTGGACCTGTCATTATGAAATAATATTACATAATATGTCATATTACAGACTAATACTGCCTAGAAAAAAAGTTAGAAGGTAGCGGAATTGTGAGTAACTTTCATTTTCTTCTTTATATTTTATACTAACATACTGTTTGCATCTTCCACTGAAAACACTGGTTTCATGAACAGAAGAGCACAGTGAGGCGTGAGCATGTATGTAGGGACAGAGGGAGGAGGGAAGTGCGACAAACGCGGTTGTCGGGAGGAAACCAGGAGCTGCAGCCCGCGCAGCGGGACGCCGTCGGGGCACAGCCAGGTGGGGTCTGGTCCCCCGATGCCTCTCAAGTGCGAACGGACACAGACTTCATTGCAGAAGCTGTGCGTCCCAGGGCGGCTTTCACAGGAGACAGTGTCCGGCTCTGTCTGCAGGTCTGTGGGATTAACCCTCCTCACAAGGCCGCACGTGCTGTTTTGGAACCAGAAAGGGAGAGGAGGGGGCTGAACTGAGGACCCTATGCCCACCCACCAATTCCCGGCTCAGTCTGGCCCCTCTCCGGGGGGAGGGCGGGAAAGCAACATTGATCGCCAGACTGGTGAGTATTTGCTGTCCAAATATTGGTGAATTCTCATTCACTATTTGCTTAATCAATCGAGGATATCCCACTGCCTAGATATCATAAAATGAAATGGTCTGTGGAAACTTAGCATTAAGATTTGGGTAAAGTTTCCCCCTCCCCACCTGAAAAAAAATCGGATTCCTTTTATTATCCGTGGCGCCAGGCTACATTACCAGGAGCGGAGCCAACCTGCTGAAGGAAGCGATTTGTTTCGCTGACAGCTCTCCAGAGCTCACGGTCCCACGTCCAAGGACGCCTTTGGTGCCGTATCTCCTCTCTGATTGTCACATGCAGCCGTCTCCCTCTGAGGTGTTCTTCTCTCCTTTTAATCCCAGAAGCTGGCTCTGTAATTCTTACTTATTATAAGAATGTATAGGCTAATTAAAAAAGCAAGATGTGATGGTAAACAGTTAGAGAACCATGTGAAAAGCCTAGCCAGGTGCTTAGAAAAACCTCTCCTTTTACAGAAAGCATGTTCTGGAAACATTTGTTGACGGAGCGAATGAAAGCTGTACCAATGACACAGAAAGGGTTTCCGTGTCATGAACTGAGAGGAGGCACAGACCTGAGGCTGGAGGAGCAATGGAAGGCGCTTACAAAGGTGAGGGGTGACAGGGTGAAGAAGCTGCGCTGAGCTGCCAGGCAGAGGGCCACGGTGGGGCCCAGGAACCGTGGACGAAGGAGCCAGTGCTTCAGAGGTGTGGCGTCTGGATTGGGAAGCTGGGACTTCAGGCTTGAGAAGTGGGTGATCGGAACGCCGTTGACTAAAGTTCTCTAGCAAGGGAGTAAGATGTTTAAGGTCACTCTCCGGAGAACGGAGGATGAATTGGGGCCAGAAGAGATGTCAGATGGGGAGAGAGTGCTGCTGCTGTTCAGCCGCTCTGTCGTGTCCAATTCTGTCACCCGCAGACTGCAGCACACCAGGCCTCCCGGTCCTTCACCATCTCCCGGAGCTTGCTCAAACTCATGTCCATTGAGTCAGTGATGCCATCCAACCATCTCATCCTCTGTCATCCCCTTCTCCTCCTGCCCTCCATCCTTCCCAGCATCAGGGTCTTTTCCATTGGGTTGACTCTTTACATCAGGTGGCCCAAGTATTGGAGTTTCAGCTTCAGCCATCAGTCCTTCCAACAAATATTCAGGACTGATGTCATTTAGGATTGACTGGTTTGATCTCCTTGCAGTCCAAGGGACTCTCAATAGTCTTCCCCAACACCACAGTTCAAAAGCATCAGTTCTTTGATGCCAGCCTTCTTTATGGTCCAACTTTCACAACCACACGTTGACTATTGGAAAAACCATAGCTTTGACTATGTGGATGTGTTGACTTTTGTTGGGGAGACGGTGAGAAGCCTGAAATCCCCCGTGAGGTTGGAATGAGGAGAGTGTGGGCTGGGGTGGTGTCCACCTCTGCTCTGACGATGCCGCTCCCTCCCCGAGGCTGAGACCATGACCTTGCTTCCTATTCCACTGGGAAGACAGAAGAGCCAGACACCATGGAGCTGCTCCTTCTGGTCTTCCTTCATGCCCCCACCTGCCCCCCAGGCTGTCCTGGGGTCCCTCTAGCTTCAGTCTTCCCCCCCACCCTCTGCACAGACTCGGCTTGTTCAGGTGGCAAGTTCTGTCCTGGCCCAACACCCACTGGGGCATAGACCAAGGGGGAGCGGGCCCTTGTGTGGTTGTGGGTGCAGCCTCAGAGCCTGGGTGCCTTCGTGCAGCATGCTGTCTTTTCCCGCACGTGGACCGGGGGCAGGTGGACAGACGCCCAGAGCCCTGCACAGATACGCCGCTGTCCTCACCAGTCAGAACCCCCATTTCTAAAAAGCTATTTATTTAGCAAGTTTAAAGAGAGACCTCAAATTTCCTAACTTGCTTTTCTTTAAAAATGACCAGTTACTTCATAAACTTGCTCCGTGTTTGCTGTGCCTGTCTGGGGCTGAGATTTCAGAGACGGTTGGACTGTTTTTCCTCTGTGTGCTGTGACCTCACTGGGGCTGAGGGGCCG
The DNA here is from genome assembly GCF_055505025.1 of Bos grunniens. Lineage (NCBI taxonomy): Eukaryota > Metazoa > Chordata > Mammalia > Artiodactyla > Bovidae > Bos > Bos grunniens. The sequence continues at coordinate 53,540,922 of NC_141187.1, forward strand.
AGGGGAGGCAGTGATGCTGACGGGAGACCCTTGCTCACCCCAAGGTCCCGCCACTGACATCCCCGAGCAGTGCACAGCGTCCGCAAACCCTGAAATTATAGTGTGATTGTCAGCTGACTGAAGGCAGCTTTGAATTTGTTTTCAAAACTAAAGGGCAGAAAGTAAACACCATTGAAAATGCAGGGATTCCTTGTGGGAAGACTGCCACGTCCATCCTGGTCCCAACCGGCATCTGTGGAAAACGCAAAGTACACGCCAAACAGAGACGCCTTAGTGTGGGGAAAGTGGAATGCTGATTTAGATAGAGTCACACAGATCACGTAAATAAATAGTGACGCTTTAGTGTGGGGAAAGTGGAATGCTGATTTAGATAGAGTCACACAGATCACGTAAATGAATATGTGATTGTGATTCATTTCAACTGTTTCTTTTCACTTTTTAATGTGGCAGCTAGCATATTTATATTTGCATATGTGGACAGTGCTGGTTTAAGTTAAAAAAGACTAAAGAGACATAACAGAATGCAATGTGTAACCTACATTGAATCCTTGTTTAAAAAACAGCAAGCAACTATAAAACCTTCCTTGAAATAATCAGAGAAATTTGAACGTGGATGGGATACTAGATATGGAATTGTTGATTTTCTTAGTGGTAATGTCATAGCCACAAGGAGATTGTTTTTACTTTTAGCACAAACATCCTAAAATATTTAGGGGTAACATGTCAATATTATTTTCAAATACTTAGGGATATACACACTTATATCGAGAAGGCAATGGCACCCCACTCCAGCACTCTTGCCTGGAAAGTCCCATGGACAGAGGAGCCTGGTGGGCTGCAGTCCATGAGGTCTCAAAGAGTTGGACAGGACTGAGCAACTTCACTTTCACTTTTCACTTTCATGCACTGGAGAAGGAAATGGCAACCCACTCCAGTGTTCTTGCCTGGAGAATCCTAGGGACGGGGGAGCCTGGTGGGCTGCCATCTATGGGGTCGCACAGAGTCGGACACGACTGAAGCGACTTAGCAGCAGCAGCAGTAGCAGTCATAGTATTTACCTTTTATTAGATTATTTATCGACATTACTGTAAATCTATTTACATACAGAAGCAGCAGGAGAGAATGTGGTGGCCCCTCCTCTCTGCCCCGGATCTAACATGACTGACACCCTGTTTCTCAGGTTGTTTTATTCCTCCCTGAAATTTCACTATTAAAATGTAATTGCCTCTGGAAAAGGCAGAACTCTGAAGACACTAAGAAGTCAGTGACGCTCAGGGGTTGGGTTGAGGGGCCAATGGGGGAGGGCAGAGGATTTTTAGGGCAGTGACACCAGCCTGTGTGACCCTATGAGGATGGCTACATGTCCCTGCAATTGTCCAAACCCACAAATGTACACCCCCTGGAGTGTATTAATAAAAATAAAAGGGCTCAGGTATTGCTCTGCATTCTTCCCTATTTTGACTTGGGGAACATCTTAAACACAGAAAAGCAGATCAGAGCACCAGAGAACAGACAATTGCGTCCACTGAGAATGAACAGAAGCTGACGTTTACTGTATTGATGCTGACCTTTAAGAAAAAATAAACCATCACAAACACAGAAAAATACAGACAAACCCTCTGTTTCCCCCTCCTCTGATCAAGTTGGTACATGTTACTCCATGCATGTTAGGTCTTTCCTGCACATGCATGTATTTAAAAACAGCATGTACTCTTCTTCTGTGTGTTCAAATATCACATAAATCAAAGTGCACAGCATACAACATCCTGTAACTAGCTTTCAACACTTAACACTTTAAGTTTATCCTTGCTCATGCATGGAGATTTAGTTCATTCACTTCACTGTGGGTTTTTTCAGAACTACAGTTTACCTCCCCTCCAGGAATCTGCCTGTGATGCAGGAGACCAGGGTTCCATCCCTGGGTTGGGAAGATCCTCTGGAGAAGGGAATGGCAATCCACCCCAGTGTTCTTGCTTAGAGAATCCCATGGACAGAGGAGCCTGGCAGGCTACAGTCCATGGGGTCACAAAGAGTCAGACACGATTGAGCAACTAATACACACACACACCACTAAAACACAGGGGTTTGCACATTTGGACTCACCTTGGGTGCAGGGGAGTGAGGGTCTCCTCAGAGAGTGACTCCCTCTGACCCCCAGACGCTGCGGGATGAAGGAGACGGCCTTTTGCTCCGTGCTTTGAGGAGCACCGTCTCTGGGGGTCTTACCTGTGGTCACTCACACTGCCTGTATTCTCTTCTCCAAATTCACCTCTTTCACCTTTCGTTCCTAAAAATCACTTTTATTTTAAAATAGTTTAAGATTTATGGGAAAACTGAACATAGTCTGCGCAGTTCTCTCTAAGGTCTTGCTTTGGAGAGTTCCTTTGTTGCAGTTGGTGAGCCGACGCAGATATGTTCTCATTAAGCCCGTGCTCCAGTCCAGGGGCCTTCCCTGCCCCGGGCCTCGCCAATGCCGCCCTCCTTCAGGCCCCAGGCCCATGGTCCTCTGGGCTGTGACGCTTCCTCAGACCTCCCGGGCTGGTGGCCCTGACGGTTCTCAGGAGGCAGCTCAGGCACTTTCCTGAATATTGCTCGCGGGCTTGTTGAGTTTTCCCCTCTTGATCAGACGAGTTTTTGGGAGAAGAGCTGGAGACAAGGACTGCTCAGCTTCATACCACGGGCACGTGGTCTCAGCACAAGTTGTTTCTGGCGGTGTTGCCGGGGTCACCTGAGGCAGTTTCTCTGCTTTCATTTCGCTTTTTAAGGCAGTCTTGCTCTGGCCTTTCCTCCACCAGCAAAAGGGGAAAGTTCTCGACAGTCGAGAGTGTGCTGATTCTTTACAACATGCTCAGAACCAGCTTGGTGCGGGGCTCCTCCAGCGACATTCTTTACAGTTACCCAGAGAGCAGGTGATGACTCTGTCCTACAGAGGAGGCGGGTGGGCTGCACCAGACCCTCCTGGAGACCTGCAGGCAGTGCTGCCCACCCCCACCCTGCCCCAAGAGCCAGAGAGAGTTGACCAAGCTGAGCTCTCCTACCCTCCGGGTCTGAGACAGGATTGGCTACTGAACTCAGCTTAGCATACGACCTGGTCCTACCGCAGGCAGCCTCTGTGGGTCTGCAGGAAGGAGGGAGAGGGGAAATGACAGGGGCTCCCGAATGCCTGCAGCATCGCGCTGGGTACTGGGGCATTGCTGGGGTAAATACCGCCTGCTGGTATTTGGAATTTCTGTAATTCTATCTTGAAAGTACTCCTCTATTTGCTGTTTGTTTTTTTTTCCAACTCATCATCTCTTAATGGACTCTCTAAATATCCTAAAATGTCTGCTTCTCCTTGACCTTCATATGAGGGAAATTAGAACTGGAAACAATTATTAAATACCTGGAAACTTTCCACTGGGATTTATGTCCTTAAAGCAACTGATCCCATCTAAATAGCCTCATCACAGTGAAATTTTGCTTCATGATCATGCATTTTAAAAAGTCCAGCCAGAGGCCCTGAAAGTCATTCTGTAACCACATAATGGTTCTCTGTCCATTAAGTCACAAAAACGTGTTACAAAAAACGTCAAGGTGCCGTGTTCACTGAATGCCTCACGCACAAAGGAATCGCCGTATTCACTGAATGCCTCACGCACAAAGGAACCCACGTCTTCAGTATTTTCGCCTTCTTTGTTCTTCTATTGTCTCTGCAAATCACTCCAGATGCTGTTGTTTAGAAAAAGCCTAGGCATCATTTCTACTCACTGGCTACTTCTGGCCACCCTGAAGGGCAGGAGGGCGGGTGAGAGCAGGTTGGGGATGGGGCTCAGGCGGGGCCCCTTCTCAGCAGCGTCCACTACGTCCTTAGTGTGAACAGCCGTACAAGAGCCCGATGTCTGTAGGCCTGGGGCCCCGGGAGCGCCACCTCCCCACCCCCCACCTCCCATGACCCCCGCCCCCATGTCCCCACCCCCCTACCTCCCATGCCCCCCACCTCCCCGTCCCCCCACCTTCCCTCCTCCCCCACCTTCTCGCCCTGCCCCACACCTTCCCCACCACCCCCACCTAACCTCCCCACCCCTACACCATCACGGAGCCTATGGCGTCCTGCATTCTGAGCCTTGTTCCGTGAATTCTGGGCCTTGTTCTGTGAATTCTGGGCCTTGTTTCTTGAAAGCCCCAATTCAGGATGATAGATGCCACACAAATGCCCAGCAGGAAGTCCTACAATCCAGAGAAGGGTTAGGGTTTTTTGTTTGCTTGTTTTGTAAACCCATCATCAAGTAAAAATCTCTATTCCATGTGAGAAAACTCATCAGCCAGAAGAGCGCTCTTGAGAGAAGCCCCCAGGGCTGGGATGGGGGTCAGCAGCTCACCTCGAACCCCTCCCTTCCCTGACCCTGGGGCTTCCCATGAGCTGAGTGTGGCCTTTAGTCTGAACTACTCTGGCGTCTCTTGAATAAAACGCAATAAAAAGTAAAGACAGGAGGAAAAGCTAAAAACGTAAAAAGCAATATCCAAGGTTTCTGATTTTAAACAAAGCAATCGTCCTTTTAGGAAAGTGGCACCTGAGCCCCACAAAGCTCTGCAGGAGCACGGCTTTCCTCTTAAAACCCCAACCAACCCTGCCCTTTCCGCCTTCCTCTCCCAGCACCAGCGAGCTGGTCCAGGGGCTCTCTCACTCCAGCCGGAGCACATCTGATTCTAGAACAGCTTTTCCAGGGTTGGAGACAGGGGGGCGCCACGCTGTTCACAAGTTCTCATCCACTGAGGTCCTTTAATGGACCAGAACCTGGTGGTCTGGAGTCGACGATAAGAAAGTAAAGGAGAGAGGAAAAAAAAAAAAAAGAAAGAAAGCAAAGGAGAGAGAAAGAGGCTGATATTCCTTGGTTTATGCAGAAAGCCAATAAAGCCCCTGCACGGGGCTTGCTCTGTTCACGGAGGCCTCAGGCGCCCTCTCGATGGGGTGAAGGTGCAGAGAGCCTTCTCGAGAGGGTCTTAGAAGCAGGAAGGTGAACTCAGCCTCTGTGCTCCAGGGGATCAGCCTGAAAGAGAGAGAGAGAGAGAGAGAAAGCAAGACACGGGGACCAGAGCTCTGATGCAGCAAAGGTGTTTTAATCAACATGGTGTGGGCATACATACTGTAGTTATTCTCAGCAAAGATAAAGATTAAAATTCCAGACTCACAAAACATAGGCGGTCCATATTAAAGAGAGAGAGAGTTGTAACAATCACTTTTACTGTATGGTTCACAAGAAGGAAGAGGGTACTTATCACCATATAGAAAAACTAACAAAGGAAATGTCTGGATTCCTCAGCCCCGGGGAGAGACTTGCCTCTCTTCTTAATTCCTGAGTATTCAGGGATTAATAAGGCACAGAGAATTCCTGAAAGATCCAAAACAGTACACAGGAAGCCTCCTGTTAAATGCTTCCTGACATTCGTCTTTAAAAGCACACATTCCACGCACCTGCTTTCCCTCTGTGATGAGCCCAGGCGAGCAGTCACTCTTCCTGGCTTAGGTGAGCAGCGCTGTCCTGGGGGACTCATCACGGTGGGTCTCATGGCAGAGGGTTAGAGAGACAGAGAAAGGGATAGTCAGAGGGAGGGAGACAGAGAGACGGAGACCGAGAGACAGAGAGACACAGAGAGACAGAGGAGAGGTTCCCAGGTGCGCAGTCCGATAACTCCCGAGCCACATGGTTACAAGCATCTGCCCACGCACAGCCCCAGACAACCCCCCCACACCCATCTCAACCAGGACAAGTCTCCCAGCAACACTGTCTAGAAGCTGCGTCAAACACAGCCTGAGGGGCGCGAACAAGTGCAGACTCTGACTAGAGCCTGGGCAGCGGTCGACTCCTCCACCTTCAGGTCTGAGCGACGCTGGGAAGTGCCACAGCTGGCAGACATCCAAACCCACATGATCCGTTTAGTTTGTACGTCAGTCCCCAGAGCCACCTTTGTGCCCATCCCCGGGCGGGGGACAGCCCTGCCTTGCACTTCGAGACCCGAGGACCCTGGTCCATCCCCAAGCTTTCCCCACAAGCCCGATCAAGACTCTCACAGAACTGTCCCGTGAAGTGCCATCCTCCAGAAAATCCGTGAAGCGGGCGGATGCAGGGCAGCAGGACACAGCTGGGACGCCCACCACAGAGGGGTCCTGGGGCCAGTGTCCACCCCTCGCCTGGCTGTGCAGTCCCCCGGAGTTGGGAGAAGTCACCCTATTTGGCTGGACTGCACGTTGCTATGGAGACCACAGCCTAACCGCCTGGGCCAGGCCCCAGCGTCCTGCTTCACAGAGTCATGTTTCCTCCAAGGCTGGGGCACGGGCAGCCACGGGCACCGCCTGGCAATTATCAGTAACGCATGGACAAAGAAGAGTCCCCAGGGGACGTAGGGAGGTGTCCAAACGCCAGTCCCATTCCACTCATCTGCCTCCATCGACGCCACTGAACGTCTTTGAATTAAACGTAGATTTTTGTTTTTCATTTCAAAAGTGAACATGAAGAATAGTTTCAATTCAAACAGCCTGCCCTGAAATGGATCATGTCCGGTAACTTGGTTTCACTGAATCCAATTAAGATCTTGTCCAGGGAGACAGAGAGCCTGGAGGGTAAAGAACAATTGACATGAAAATGCGGCTCAAGAAACATGAACACGTGGTGAGTGTGTGAAGGGTGGTGATCCAGGGGCTTCGGAGGGTGTGGGGCCTTCCTGGAGGCTCCGTCCAGGAGCGGCACCAACAGAGCAGCAGCAGAGGGACACCGGTCACCACAGAGCAGAGTCACCCTTAAAGGGCAAGAGTGCACTGCCAGTCACTTGCTGGTTTGCCCACAAGGGTTCCCTGGTAGACACACCGGCCCGCGCTTGGCATGAGAAACGCCTTGGCTTAGATTCGGGAGATTGTCACGATCTGGTAACCCGGCTGAAGGAGGCTCCCGAGGACGCCCACCCCGACCCCTGCCCCCGGCAGCCTGGGCACAGCATCCACCTCAGGGCAGGGGGGTGGCATGCAGCCAGCATCCCTGAATGGCGGGACGTCCCAGGGTCTGACCCGGGAAAAGCAGGAGGTGGAGGGAAGCCCTGGGCCCAGAAAAGCCCGAGGTGTTGGGGGGCAGGTGTCTGGCCAGGAGTCAGGGGCAGAGGAAGGCAGTCCAGCGCAGCGGGCGGCGTGGCTCCGTGTCCGGCCCCGGGACTTGTCACAGGACCCTGGGAAGCTTGGTCTGACCTCGGACCTCAGCCTCTGCAGCTATTCAGGGGGCTGTCCTGACGCCTCCTCCAAATGCGTGGAGAAGGGGTGAGCCAGGTGTGGAGATATCTGAGCACACGCCCTGAGATGGACCACACCGACACCGGCCGTCGGAGGAGAGCAGGGCTTCCGGGCGAGGAGCGGGGTCAAACCTGCCCCGGGGACTTTCTTCCTGCGACCCCTCAGCCCTGTCCGCTGCCCCTCCGCCCCCACTGGCGCCGCCCATCAGGCCCTTTCGCCAGTGGTCTGCACCTCGGAGCTGCGGCTCGCCCGTCACTGTGTCCCAGCACACCCTGCGTATCCTAGGCATGTAGGAAGGGCTTGGTAAATGTTCTTCAAATAAGACATTTAGTGAAGAAAACGTATGAAAGCCACAAAGCTTGGCTGGGTCAGTGTGTGAAGGCTCTGTGATATGAGATGCAGAAACAGCAGTCCTGATAAGGAGCAGATCCCACTGAAATCTCACCTCTGAGCTCAGGAGGGTTACAGAGCCACAGACCCCTGAGGACTTCTGTCTGTTCTGCCTTTTCAAGTAAATCATTTCCCATCTTTTCTCAGCAAGGCTCTGGTGTTAGCAGTGATGCGGGAAGATACCCAAAGCATGGAGAACGCAGCAGAGCTCCAGCTTGGCCAGAACGACCTCCCCTGGGATTCTCTCAGCTTGTTCTGCTAAACAAACATCTCTTCCAATCAGAACCCTGGGTGGGGGACAAAGCCAGGCTTTAAACCCTGCAGGGCAGGCGGGAAGCGGCCGAAGCGTGGGCGGCCCACCTGGATCTCGGACCGCTGCTGTCCTCTGGTGGCAGACCGCGTGCTTTTCGGATCAACGTGAGCAGAAATGAAAGCGCCAGGACCTGCTGGCTGATCCTCCAGGAGCTGCAGAGAACTGAGCTTGTTTTCCCGAGGACGGATACTGAGAAGGGCATCCTGGCTTAACGCCTGCTGACTTGGGTGATGAAAGGATGCAGATGGCTATGCCCACCTGGACCCCAGGACCCCCTAAAAACATGTCCTCGGCCCGTGGCCATGGAGCAGACAGCATGGATGTGAGGAGTGACCTCCGGCCGGAGGGACAGTGTGTCTTGTCCTGGACGGGGCTGGAGGGGATGAGTAGCTGAGCCTCTGGGACCTGGGTTCTCCCCTCTGGAGCCCCCAGAAAGGGCAGTCGAGGCCGTGCTCTCTCGCCATAAGGATAATTCTTGTTTTGTGAGTCCTTTATTTTGCGCCATCAAAACACGCTTTTGTTGTTTATTCTTCAGTTAACACATATGTGTCAAGCACCCACCTCCTGCTTCATGCTGGTCACTTACTGAGGGGCCGAGGCGTGGACAGGCAGGGAGGTCCCAGTCCTTCTGGAGGTCGCGTCTCTACACACGAGCCCTCACTCGCCCAAGTTTCTACCGCCCAGTGGCCGGCCACACGCAGGCCTGCACATCGGGGCTGGTGCGAGAGCCTCGGGGCCGCTCTGCTGGGACCCTCCAGAGAGGCCAGGAGACGGACCTCCTGGCAGACAGAAGCCCAGCGTGTGCTGAGCATGAATGGCTCTCATTCGGAAGGCTTGAGTCCCCCAGATTCTCCACTTTGGGCAAAAAAAGGAAGTGGTCCTCTCCTGCCCGGGTGGGGGGCCCGGGCTGGGATGCGGGGCCTCTGGGTCCTCCAGCAGTGAAGGAGAGAAGCGGCCAGGGAAACGTCACCTCCAGACATGCCCACTGCCTGTGAGAGGAGAGTTTATGTTACCTGTGATGCCGACAACAGTTTGTTAGAGACTTTCCTTTCTTCTTACTTAATAGTAACCCCCCAATATGGTGGGGTAGCAAGTTGGGCAGGTACCACTTCCTGTTTGCTGAGGCCTGGAGAGGCCAAAGTGATACGCCCAGATTCACAGAGGTGACCAGCGGGGAGGGGGGAACCCCTGACCCTGTCCACACCCGTTGGCAAGGACCCCTGACCCTGTCCACACCTGCAGGCGGGGACCCCTGACCCTGTCCACACCTGCAGGCGGGGACGCCTGACCCTGTCCACACCCGCTGTCCACGCCAGCGCCGCCTGGCCTCTCAGAGGCCTGAGCGCGAGCAGAGAGGACTGTCAGGTAGGAAGCTGCGCGCAGACAGGCGTCTTCGCCGTTAACCGCACACTGCTGGGATGCTGAGAGAACAGAGGGCCTGTATCCGGCCCTCGGCTTCAGGGCTTTGTGGGAATCGTGCAGACCAGCAGGAGCTGGAGAGACGAGCAGAGATGGAAAGGGAGCGTGAGGGCCACCAAAAGGCCATGGGCACGGCTGTGACGGGGGCTGCAGGCCCTGTGTGGCACCGGCCAAGGGGTGGGCATCATGGGGGCACGGGGAGGGCCCCCGGGGCTCCTGCACCACCTGCCCAGCACCCAGCCGCCGCTCGGGGGTCTCTTCAAAGGCAGCCTCTCGTGTTTTTTTTCAGAGGAAGTCGCAGGCAAGGGCGGTGACTCACAGGCAGATCTGAGGGCTGAGGGGTGTTTTGTCTGCCCTGTGGAGCCCGTACAATAGGCTGATGTCGCTGTGACGGGCGTGGGTTGGCTCCTGTCTGGAGGAATTTGTTCTCAGCGGCGGGGGTCCACTTTAGATCTTTGTTTATCTGGCCGTTGAATTCTCTGCAAGTTCACAGAATTTTGCATTGCCAAACTTTAAAAAATAATCCAGAGTGCTAAAGAAATCTCCTCCTTTAATTTCTGATAGGGAAAGTTGTTTCTTTTGATTCACAGAAAAAATAACTTGGTTTCCAAATATTTTCTTTACTATTTCAGATACATATGAAAGAGAGGGCTTAAGTGGCTTGAAAGAAATGTGTTGTTATTCATATTGAAAGTATCACATAAAAGGTGAGCACCCTGTGAAAAGTGGCACTATAATTTATATTAATATTAGTTGAATAACTGTTCTGATTTACCAAAAGTATGTATTAACTGTATATAAATTAATGAGACTTTAAAAATAGAGTGCAGTAAAATATACATAGCAACTGGGAAAAGCTAGAAATGATAGTAATATAACATTTCTTGAATGATTATTTAACTTTTCTGATTGTTTTGACTCTGGATAAATAGGAGTTTAATGTATCAGTTCAGTTCAATTCAGTTGCTTAGTCGTGTCCGACTCTTTGCAACCCCATGAATCACAGCACACCAGGCCTCCCTGTCCATCACTAACTCTCGGAGTTCACTCAAACTCACGTCCATCGAGTTGGTGATGCCATCCAGCCATCTCATCCTCTGTTGTCCCCTTCTCCTCCTGCCCCCAATCCCTCCCAGCATCAGAGTCTTTTCCAATGAGTCAGCTCTTCGCATGAGGTGGCCAAAGTACTGGAGTTTCAGCTTTAGCATCATTCCTTCCAATGAACACCCAGGACTGATCTCCTTTAGGATGGACTGGTTGGATCTCCTTGCAGTCCAAGGGACCCTCAAGAGTCTTCTCCAACACCACAGTTCAAAAGCATCAATTCTTCAGCGCTCAGCTTTCTTCACAGTCCAACTCTCACATCCATACATGACTACTGGAAAAACCATAGCCTTGACTAGATGGACCTTTGTTGGCAAAGTAATGTCTCTACTTTTGAATATGCTATCTAGGTTGGTCATAACTTTTCTTCCAAGGAATAAGTGTCTTTTAATTTCATGGCTGCAATCACCATCTGCAGTGATTTTGGAGCCCAAAAAAATAAAGTCTGACACTGTTTCCACTGTTTCCCCATCTATTTCCCATGAAGTTATGGGACCAGATGCCATGATCTTCATTTTCTGAATGTTGAGCTTTAAACCAACTTTTTCACTCTCCACTTTCACTTTCATCAAGAGGCTTTTTAGTTCCCCTTCACTTTCTGCCATAAGGGTGGTGTCATCTGCATATCTGAGGTTATTGATATTTCTCCCTGCAATCTTGATTCCAGCTTGTGCTTCTTCCAGTCCAGCGTTTCTCATGATGTACTCTGCATATAAGTTAAATAAGCAGGGTGACAATATACAGCCTTGACGTACTCCTTTTCCTATTTGGAACCAGTCTGTTGTTCCATGTCCCGTTCTAACTGCTGCTTCCTGAAGTGCATATAGGTTTCTCAGTCACATATAAATTAATAAATACAGTCAAACGGATACAATTCAAATGTATTTCCATATAATAAAATCCACATATATTCGTATGTAGGGATTGCTGATTGCCTACCCATTATGCATTCTCCTTTTTCTTACTAACAAAACCAATTTTGTTAAGGGCATTTCCTTGCAGCTCACAGTGGCCAATGAGATATAAGCCAAAGCCACTGGGTGAAACGTCTAGGCAAGTTCTTTACAAGCGAACAGATTTGGCTCGCTTGCCTCTGGGCCCTTTGCCCTGTCCTTTCTTTGAACCAGGAACATAGATGTGATGGCATGAGTGACAACAACCATTTTGTGAGCATGAGGAAAAGGTTTACACCCTGTGGATGATGGAACAGGGATTTAGAAAGGGCTCAAGTCCCTAGTGACCTACCTCCTTTTCAGCTGAGATAAACATGAACGTCTTTCTCATATGAACCACTTATCGTGGAATTTTCAGTTAAATACAGCCAAACAGAAGTTCAAATTGATGGTGTAAGATAAGGAATAAACTGAGAAGATCAAAGAACATCAATATTTTGTTCTTACTATAAATTTCTCTTTCACAATTATTGAATGTCCTGAAAAAGACAAGTGTGTACAGGGTGTCTTGAGTCAGTGTCCTCCACGTTTACTCTCTCTGCATGTTTTATGAACTGTACCCCACTGAGAAAGGAAGATGTGGATGGAGAGATGATAGATACTTAGTTACATAGACAGATACACAGAGGGTAGATGCAGCCTGACACAAGGCGCCAAGAGTAACCAAGCCAGCAGCTCAGTCTCCACAGTGGCTTCAGTTCTGCTCCCCTCCTCGTCCTCGAGTGCCCCCAACCCCGTGACACCAAGTCTCTTCCTGAAGTAATTATCGTCATGGATTTTGCTGCCATCATTGATGTTTCTCATACGCATTCACCCTGGAGCAGGTTCTTCAGGCCTGTGTAACTCGACACATGCGACATCAGCCTGTTTGTATTTTTCTGTAACTCTGTAACTCTTTGCTCCACCATCCACACAGTTAGCTGTGCTTTATTCTTTCTCACTGCTGTTCCGCATCTAAGGCTATAAATACCCAAAAGTGTATTTGTCCATTTTCTATACAGGTTTGGGTTGTTGTTTCCAGTTTGGGATCTTTACAAAGAATATTACCATGACTGCTTTTTAAATCGTCTCCTGGAGCTCACATACACGGTTTTATCTGAGATAAATATTTAGAAACAGAATGGCTAAGTTGCAAAGTCGCAGCTGCGCTCTGGAAGACCGTTTACACTCTGACCAGCGGTGTGCAAGTGTGTTAGACTTTCCGTTGTCCACAGCTCACCAATTCTTCAGCCTCTCTGTGGGGAGCCTGTGGGGGGCTGGGAGCTGAGGCTTGCCCCCTGTGCTTCCAGACGGCCACCTGTAACCCAGTCTGTCGATCCACTCAACTGATTTATTTTTTCCTATGGAGTCAGGTACCCACCTCACGAGAGAGAAAATACAGAAATGAATTTAAGACAGAAGAAGGGGTCAAGAATTGGGTGCAAGGGGCAGATTCAGATTCCTGGTCGCTGTATTTTCAGGGGTCTTATTTCATTAACTTGGAGGGCTCCTAAAAGAGCCCCCTTCCAGCTCTGAATGTTTAAATGTCATAACTCTATTTTACAAAGGAGGAGAGAGGTTTATTTTTGACAAGCTGTGAAACTTATTAAGGTTCTGAAAACTTCTTACCACAAAGTCCTTTGATTCAAACTGTGAAGTCTTACTTCCAACTACTGGTTTGAAAATAATGATAATAATTTTTCCTTGAACTTGGCTACAGACTCAAATTAAAACTTGCTCTCAGCAGGGGCTCAGTCACTGACCGTTATTGACTATGGAAACAAACACAGGCTCCGGGGCGGGAGACCCAGGCGGCAGCAGAGGGCCCGGTGTGTGAAAGCTGAGGCTTCAGCTCTGAAATCCTCAGTCCTTTTGAACAGGGGCCTGAGTGTTCATCCTGCTCTGGGCCAGGAGATGCTGTAGCTGTGCTGAGTGCTTTGTTGTGCTGAGTGCTCTGTGTGTCAAGTCGCCTTTACACCAAGTTCTTCAGCAATGCATGGTCACGAGAGGACCCAGAGGTACAACATTTCTAAGACAATGTGATTGATATCTAGGGGTTTCGTTGTTGCTTCTCTCTCTTTCTGAAATTGCAGTCTACAAGCAGAAACAATTCTTTGCATTTGGGAAGATTTGTAGTTCATCCATCTCCACCCCAGAGAAAGCATGAATTTCCTTTTGTCTGTTACTAAAAACATGTGCTGTTCGCAGAAAACAGTGACCCCTCCATACCTCCTACCTTCCAGGAGGGAAGAGGGGAGCCCACACATGCACACACACACCCACACAAATATGTATACACACGCACACACACGCACGCACACCTAGAGCTTTCTATCCGCAGCATACTTGGGAGGTTTAATGGTGTCGTCAGTATCTGATGGACAGTTTATAGAAAGCAGGATCTCATTACCTCTTTTATAGAGCATTAAACATTTTTTTAAAAATCTTGCCTCAGTGCTGCATACACTGGGCAAGAAATCCCCGAATTTCTGAATTTGTTTCTGCTCCGTTTAACACAACCCATTAAATACAATTTCTTAAAAGCTGACGTCACTGTGCTTTGACTCGAAATTAAAAGAACCCCGTAATTCTTTTGATTTTGTTAATAGTCCAAAAATAAATATTTGACTCATAAAGGTTAGGGAAAATTCATTCCTGTTTACTGCCCCGCACATGTCCAACTCTGTCAGCCAAGCAGCTGTGTCTGCCCCCGGGCCCTCGGCAACTGTGAGCCCAGACCCGCCCACAGGGCGTTGAAAGCGCTTACAGACCAGGCGTTCACAGGGACAGGTGCCCTGCACGAGGCTAGCACCACGAAGCGGCTGAAATTGCTTTCGGGGGATGAAACAAGAGGGACGCCAGCAACTCAACAATCGTCACCTCTTTATGAGTTGGCTTTGCCTGGCGGCAGGCAGCCTGACCCTCTGCTCCCACCCTGGGCCCACCCCCACCCGGGTGCTGGCTGGTCAGACTCCGGCGCAGCGGTCCTGGGTCTGGCCCGACCCCTGTGGCGTCTCTCCTGGCCTTGTTCCTGGGAGGGACACGGAGGGCCAGAGAGCTTCCTAACGTCCTGCACCCAGACTCCCTAGGGGTTACACCTCATCTCACTGCCTGCACCTTCTGTGTGCGTGTGCATGTGTGTGCGTGTGTGTGCATGTATGTGCACATGTGCGTGTGCGTGTGTGTGCGTGTGTGCTCCTGGACCACACCGCGGTGAGCCTCACATAGGATGCTCCAGTGCTCATGACTTGACTCTGTTTTTCCTACAAACGGTGTCATTTTTCCATGTAAACACAACACAACCATCAACATCAAGGAATCCCACTGACCCAACGGTGCCATCAACCCTCAAGTCCGCCTTGAGCTTCACCGACTACACCCCCTGCCCGACAGGGGTGCAAGACCCGTCCTCACAGGCGCGGGGCTGCCTGTGGATTCAGAGTGCTGGCCCTTCAGCCACAGCCGCTTCTCAGCCTCTCTCCGTCTTTCACAAACAGCCGCTTCTCAGCCTCTCTCCGTCTTTCACAAACAGCCGCTTCTCAGCCTCTCTCCGTCTCTCACAATCTTGACACGTTTGAAAAGTCCAGGCCTTTATTTGGAAAAAACGCTCCTTGACTTGGGTTTGGCTGGTGTCCGTCCTCTGTGTGTTCAGGCGGTGCTGTCCCCTGTTTCCAGGGGCCCCGGCCTTGCTGCGGACGGTACTTTACTCCCAGTGAGGACGGCACCTGCCGGGTTTCTCCGCTGGACACCTAGTGAAGAAGGCTGCTGACTGGTTGATGAGTCATCGGTGGGAGCTTGGAGGGAAATGCTCAGGCCAGCTCCCGTCTCTTCTCTCATTCATTTCAGTATAAATTCATGCTCCAAACAGTCGTTGGGTGTCTCCATGCATGAACGTCCCACTGGGCAAGGTCCATGTGGCACCCATGACCTCAGTGAGGCCATCACCCACCGAACCCGCAGCTGAGCAGCATGTGGCTGGAGCGGCCCAGCCACCCGGGTGTGGCGGGGGGCGGCGGGGTGGACCGGTGACAGGCAGGCTGGGCTCCCACATGCATGACGCTGCGGCAGAGAAGGCAGATGGGCAGCGAAGAGCAGGGTACAGATTCTGGGTGACGGCCTGCGGGAGCCAGGCTGGAGAGACAGAGCAGGAAGGGGAGCGAGTGGGAGGCGACAGAGGCTGCTCTGCCAGAACCTGGACCCCGCAGACTGAAGCTGCCAGCTCAGCCTTCAGCACGCCCCCGAGCGAGGGGAGGGAGACGCAGAGGGGCGTGGGTAGGAAGAAACGCTGGCTCCCCCTGCTCCTGTCCACCCATCTCCCATCTGCTCTGGGAGCCCGAGGACCCCCAGCCTGGAGAGCAGCCCCCACAGGGCCCAGGGCGGCAGGGGCCTGAGCGAAGCTCGAGGCAGAGGCCACGTTCTTCCTGAGCCGTGAGGCCCTGGTGCTCGGGATTGGGGGGGATGCTGACAATCCTCAGAGCAGGGGGGAGGACGGGGGACCAGACCAGATCACATCACTGCGCTCTCTGCCAGGACCTACATTAGAGCAAAATAATACCAGATTCGGGCAACGCCGGGCGTCCAAGTGCTTTATTCAGACAATTCAGCATAAACACCTCTAAACATCTTTGCAGAAAATTCAGAAATCTGGTCTCACAGAAACATTTTCTGCAGACTCCTGACCCTCAAAGTGGCTGTATGAGGAGTGAAGCGGGAGCAGCCAAGATGTTCCTGGCCCCCCAGGGACCCTGCAGGCCCCCGTGGGCTCAGAGCTACCTTCCAGGAGACCCAGCGCTGAGCAGAGGGCTGGTGCTTCACATAGTCGTGGCTCCACAGCTGTCTACCTGCACCCCCAGACTCCCTGCATGAAAGGGCAGGTCGGGAACCAGAGCCTACTCCACGCCTCCACTCGCCAGCACGGGGAGCAGCTGGCGGACCACCCACCAGCACTCCTGCCCCCAGCCCCACTCGGCAGGCATGGTCACTGGAAAGTGGAGCACTCCTTTTTGTTGAGTAAATTGACCGCTTTTGAATGGTTTTCATTAGAGTAAGAAGGCATTTTGATTAAAGCATTTGCTGTATCTCATGTAAAAAAAAAATCATAAAGTCCCGGGATTCACAAGGATAAAGTCCCGGATCCACAAGGGTCACAATGCTCTGTGTTTATGAACTGCTTTCCAAGCCCCTCACCAACTTTGCTTTATTAATAAATAATATCGCCACGTCCCCGGGAGCGGGAAGAAGGAAACATTACTGTCTTTATGGTTGATCATTGCCAAGTGCAGGGACCACGTGGGATGAACAGGGAACCGCCACGACCTGGACCGGGAGGCAGCACCTCGCACGTCCGTGTCTCCCCCGACCCCAGGCCTGTGTGCCCCCGCCCTGTGCTGAGGCTGCTCTGGGCCTGCGGAGGGGCCTGGCAGGGGGCGCTGGCGGGGGCAAGACTGCACTGGGCGGGTGACCCTGATGGAGGCGGTGCTGATGGGGTGAGGGACAGACGCCACGAGCCTGAAACGCCCTCAGGAATGCGTCCGAGGCTTGTCTGGTGCCAAGGTCCTCAAACCTCCCATCTTCCCAGTCTCATCACATGTGTCTGACATCCACCTGAGCCAACTGAGCAGCGCCGGGTAGGACGACAGTGACCACCGGACACGTTTGGTCCGACAGTCCTGTCTCTGAACTCACCACCTGCTGCACTGCATGGCCAAGAAGCAGGAAGCACCTGGCGCGGGGCTTGGGTCTCTTCCCCACGGCTGACTGCTTCCTGCCTGGCCCGCACCTGTGGGCGTGTGGTCGGGGACGCTGGCTTCGGGCCGGCAGGAGGGGCCCGTCCACACCTGCGGCTAAGGGGCAGGTTTGGGCCAGGGCCTCAGGGCCACACGGGGGTGCGGGGGGCTGGGCTGTGCTGCAGGCGTGGAACCCCGGCCCATCTGGAACATGCCGCCCCCTCCCTGCGACTGGCTCCTCTGGCTTCCATGGCTCGGTGGCCACCCCATCCAGCGAGGGGACCGTCAGACGGTCTGAGAGCGCCCCGTCCACGCCGGGAGCTGAGGCAGGGAGGAGCCCGCTGCCCAAGGCAGGTTCCTGTGAAAACATCACAGGCTTTTCATAGCTTTTCTTTCCTATGAAATTTCTTTCTTCTCATTTCTGTTAACTTTGCTAGTTAAACTGTCAGGCCAGTTTTGAAAGGGAATAAAATCTTAGTCCCTCCTCCCATCCTGAAGCCAAAATCTATTTTGGTTCGTATAAAAATGATCAAATTACAGCTTTTGGCATGTTCCTTAACGAGGGAAAAAATAACTTGGATTAACTGGTGGCAATAAACTAAATATTTCAATTAAATTCTAACATAAGTAAAAATATCAATCATACCAGCCTACGTCTCAACCAGCCTTAACCCTTCAAACAGTGTGTGTGACCCTCAGAGCAGCTGCTGCAGCTTCTATTAGGAAAATGAGACTTGAGGCAATAAAGGGAGTTGCTGGAGGGACCCCGAGAAACGGCACGTGTCTTGGTCAAACCAGCCCCAGGCAAGGCTGGACTTGCGGTAACCAGACACTTCTACCAAGGGGGGAGAAAGGCGTCCTTCCCCAGGTCCTGACCCTCAGCCCCAGCCCCAAAGGGCTCCTGGGCCCCACAGGTTGGGGAGCCATTTGAGTGGAGGCTGAAAATGCCCCCCAGAGCCCCCAGTCCACGAGACGAGAGGCTGACCCACAGCATTCTGGCTGCTGCCCTGGGGACCAGGTGTGCCGTCCACTCACAGCCCATCAACACACACTCCGGAGAGGGGGACCCTCCCCCAAGTCTGGCGCTTCAGCCACAAACCTCCAGGGGCTTCGGAGGGCCCACAGTCTGCAAGGACGACTGAAGTCCACCCTGACCTCAGGGTGTTCGTTGGTTCTGATGCGTCATTCCAGTGCCACCTGTTCGGGGCCCCGGCAGGCGCGGGGATCCCCTGGCCCAGGAAAGGGAGGAGATGCAGGCATAAGGTGTGGCCCCTGCTGACCAGAGCCCAGGGGCCTGAGCGGGTGACCGTGTGCGCGTGGGGAGGGGCACCTCCACACAGCACAAAATAAGCCCCAGAGCCAGTGACGTGATCTGTTTAAACTGCGGGATAAAGGGTCTGGCTGATGCTAAGACCGCATTAGTTTACAGAGACCATTCATTTCAGATTACTTCCATTAAAACTGATTTTGGTTTTCATACCAAAAAAGAGGGGAGGAATTTTGATGTACCTATATGATGCTGAAGGCATTTCCTTCAAGTAATTTCATAATAAACTCAGTTTGCTTCCAGTTCCCATTCCCAGCCAATGGCGTTTTCTCCTCTGACATAGAAAACTAACTTCCTCATGAGTGTCCATGGAGTGGCGATCACTGTCCTTCAGAGCTGAGTTCAAGTTCCTTCCAACCTGGGAAGAGTCCTGTGGGCTGAACCGGCAGGAAATTTCACCCAAGTTCCTGGTCCACAAAGTGTATCTTTAAAAATACACATTTCTGGCAAACCTTCCCTAAGGCAGTCCGCACTGAAGTTTCTTCTGGAGGTTCTTTCAGGGGCATTAGAGGGGCCCACCTGGGCCAGGGACTGCAGGGCACGAACTGTCTGGAGCCCGTTTCTCAGATGGACATCCTGTGAGTCACAGGACAGGTCACAGGGCAGCCCTGTGCACATCCAGGACGAGCGACCTCGCCCTCTGCACCCCACAGCCCCTTGCCTCCAGGTCCAGGTCTGAGGAATCGCCAGCAGGTGCATGGGGGCTGCAAGGGTCGAGCAGACCACCGTGAGTGTCCCCGAGCTTGCGGAGGAGATGCTGCCCGTTTCAGCCCCGCTGCTCCTGTCAGCACGTAAGCTCCCTGCTCCCTTGTGTAGCCAGCCACACACTCTCTGAGGCAAAAAAAAAAGATGACAAGTAGGGACGCCCTGGGCTCAGGGGCTTGCAAAGACTCCTGGAGCTGCTACAAGCAGATCTCTGCTGCCTATACCCCAACCTGGAGGTGGCCCAGCTGTGCATGTGTACACACGTGTGCGTGTGTGCATGCGTGTGCATGTGTGAGAGAGAGTGCTGCATTCACAGTCACCGCGTGTGCACACACAGATGTCACCAAGCGGGATAGAACCTGCCGGTGCAGGGTGGAGACAGGAGCAAGGTCAAGGCAGCTCCTCCTAGGGAGGGGGGTCGGGGACAAAGTTGCAGTAATTCTACCCTCCTCCCCACCCCACCCGGGGATGAGAGGATCTGACTCCCCAGCAGGAAACCTGTCCATCCATCCATCTGTTCAGGACAGAACAGGGCCTGGCCCTGCGATGGCACCCCTTCCCGCCTGTCTAGGGTATGGGAGGTGTGACGTGAGGACTGCCACATGGAGGACGAAGGCAGCGTGCTCTCCCGGTATGGACTTGGCAGGGCTCTGACCACTCGCCCCGTCTGCCTCCTGCTCCTGCTGCTCCTGTTCCAGCAGGGCCCACATCCACCGAGCCCGTGGGGCAGTGCTGGGGGTGTCCTCCGCTGAGGAGCTGCTGAAGATTCCCTTGGGCCGCCTCCAGGTTGGGGGAAAGTCCCCAGCCTCAGGGACTTTGAACCCGAGACCCTGAAGAAGGCCCGGAGCCTACTGGCCATCCCTTCACCAGCCCACCAGGCCCGGGGCTCGGCTCCCTGCTCAGCCGCCTGCTGGCTGCTTGACTGTCCTGAGTCTCCTCTCTGTCCTCGGCAGCCCAGACCTGGTCAAGTAACTGAATGGCCACGAAGGCCCCTGGAGGAAGCGATTGGGCTGCCAGGAGGCCCAGGGTCACGGCCCAAGTGTGTGCACTCTGGATGGTGATGCTTGTTCGTCCTGGGCCCGGCTTTTGGTCTGAGCAAGGGAGAGGCAGGAACCTTCCTCTCACACTGGTTGCGTCTGGTGGCAAGGTTATTCTACGCTAATATCTCTGTGATTCCTAAAATAAGCACTCCAAAGTCCTCATAAGAAGGTGTTGTTCTTCAGTTACTCAGCCGTGTCTGACTCTTTTCGACCCCATGGACTACAGCATGCCAGGCCTCCCTGTCCATCACCAACTTACTCAAACTCATGTCCATCAAGTCGGTGATGCCATCCAACCATCTCATCCTCTGTTGTCCCCTTCTCCTCCTACCTTCAATCTTTCCCAGCATCAGGGTCTTTTCCAATGAGTCAACTCTTCACATGAGGTGGCCAAAGTATTGGAGTTTCAGCTTCAGCATCAGTCCTTCCAATGAACACCTAGGACTGATCTCCTTTAGGATGGACTGGTTGGATCTTCTTGCAGTCCAAGGGACTCTCAAGAGTCTTCTCCAACACCACAGTTCAAAGGCATCAACTCTTCAACTGTCAGCTTTCTTTATGGTCCAACTCTCACATCCATACATGACTGCTGGAAAAACCATAGCTTTGACTAGACGGACCTTTGTCAGCGAAGTAATGTCTCTGCTTTTCAATATGCTGTCTAGGTTGGTCATAGCTTTTCTTCCAAGGAGCAAACGTCTTTCAATTTCATGGCTGTAGTCACCATCTGCAGTGATTTTGGAGCCCAAGAAAATAAAGTCTGTCACTGTTTCCACTGTTTCCCCATCTATTTGCCATGAAGTGATGGGATCAGATGTCATGATCTTAGTTTTTTGAATGTTGAATTTTAAGCCAGCTTTTTCACTCTCCTCTTTCACCTTCATCTTTAACAGAATCTTGCCTATTCTTTAACATCCATCTTCTATATGAGCCTCTCCATGAAATCTTAACAGCCATGTTCCTGCCAGAATTCCAGAAGCACCCCTATGCTCACAGGAGGAGGAAGAGGGCAAGGTCATTGCCTGCTTTACTGACAGAACACGGAGACGTGATATCACAGGAGCCAGAACCGCATCTCTGAGCTTTGATCCCTGTCAGGCCGGGTAGATGATGCTGTCCTTTATTTTATTTGGCAAAATAAATCCCTCTCCTCTGTATACAGACAGCTCAAAAGCAAACGAACAAGCAGCAATGAGTAGGTGAGTTTGCTGAGGCCACTTGTTCAGGAGGTCGTGTGTGACAGAAACAACACACCTGGGCAGATGACCCTTCCCCGGGGCCGGGCTCGGGGCCTGAGGGCTCCACTGGCCGGGGCACCCGGCGGCAGGCAAAATGTGCAGAGCTGGAAGGAGGGGAGGGAAGGAGGCGGCACGGAGGGAGGAGGAAGGAGGCCCTAAAGGTAAGTACATTGGCCCCAAACTGGTAGACATGCCCGTGTTCTGGCCCCAGGCTTCTCAGAGACGCTCCTGCCTTCTGCAGATTTTCTACAGGGATTTTAACCCAGTACCTTCCTTTCTCCATCTGAAACATTACAGAAAGAAAAGTAATGACCTCTTAGGGTGACCAGCTCATCCCAGACCACCCAGGACAGTCCCTGATTTAGTACCAGAGGCCCCTCACTCCCTCAAACCCCTCAGTCCTGGGCAGAGGGGCCGTTGGTCACCCTGTGTGTCCAGGGACGTCCTTGGCAGGAGACGATGCTTCAAGGACCCAGGCCAGGGCGTGTGTGTGTCCAAGACCCTGGATCATCCACAGCAGACTCAGGCCAGGATCCTGGCCAGCTCAGGTTGCCTCTCAGCAACACAGCCATCTGACCACATGTCGCACGCTCTGGGGTTGGAGGTGGGTATCTGGGGTGCCCACGCCTCTCCTGGGCTCATCCAACTGTGATGCACCCCATCGCCCCAACTAGTCACCCTGCCCCATATTTTTATTTACGTAGGTGCTTCTCTTTTTTATTTTGTTGGAGTAAAGTTGATTTTGATGTTGTGTTAGTTTCAGCTGCACAGCAAAGGCCCCAGTTATGCATACACATATACTCATTCTTTGTCAGATCCTCTTCCCTTTAGGTTTTTACAGAGTCCTGAGTAGAGCTCCTGTGCTGTGTGGCAGGTCCTTGGTGATTATCTATGTTATGTAAAGTAGTGTGTACATGCTGCAGTTCACGGGGTCGCAAAGAGTCGGACACGACTGAGCGACTGAACTGAACTGAAGTGTGTACATGTCGGTCCCGAGCGCCTGACTCATCCCACCACAGCGCTCCCCCTGTGCTCATCACAGTCTGGTTTCTAAGCCTGTGAGTCTGTCTGTGTATCGCAGGGATTTGCTCAGAGACACCCTTCCAGCAGGAACCTCTCTGGGCCCGTCCCTGCCCGCCGCCCCACCGGCAGCTGACTCTGCCCCTGTCGCGCAGCTGGTTTCACAAGTGACGAAGCTGCTCATGACCCTCAGTGATTTTCTACCCAATGACCTGGGAGCTGTAAATTCAGTTTAAACCAAAAACAAATTAGAAGGATCAGGCTTCCTGGCCTGTGGCTGACCAGGTAATCTGCTTGAGCAAACTTTGCCTCGAACGTGTGGCTCAGTAGCGACGTGACCATCAGAGGCCAGGCTCCTGCAGGCGGGCAGGGGCGGCGGGCCAAGCAGGCCTGCACTTCAGGCCACACGGCTCTCCTCCAGTCTCCCCATGGCCGCAGAGCCTTCGAGCTGGAGAAGAATCTTGCTTGGCATCAGGAAGATCTTCCGTTTCTTAGAGTGCCATCTGTGTGAGTGAAGTGAGGTCTTCAGAGAGAGGACTTTCTCTGGAGACCAGGCTCCTGTCCCAGGGCCCCCTCCTTCCTGGGCTGGACATCCTCACCAGCATCGAAAGGATGACTGATGTTCCAACTGGTGCTCTATCTTCTGTGCTGTGATCATTTTAAGTAAACAGGACTCTGTCAATTGAAGGGCATCTCTTTCCGCCCTGTGGGATACACAGGCAGGAGAACCTCAATCCAGACCCATCCCCCCAGGACACCCCGGGGTGGCGAGGAGCAGGGCCGCGAGTCTGCAGGAGGAGGAGTGGGAGCTCCTCGCAGGAACAGGCTCTGTGCAAAGACCCTCCTTCCGCGGAAAGGATGGCGGGAGGGTCGGGAGGAGGGAAGAGCATCAAAGACACCAGCTGAAGGTGGGGGCGAGCCGTCCTCCCGAGTCATGAGAACTGGCTCCGCGGTCCCACTTCCTGTCCCTCCTGCGCTTTTCTCACGAGAATCCGGCATCAGAACAAGGGCCCCTCACAGCTTCCGGGGGCCGGGGCGCCGCGCAGGGCACCGAGGGCACAGTGCTGGCAACACACAGTGAGCAGCAAGACCGAGCGCCAGCCCTGGACACACGCGGGCTGGCACACGCGCCCGAGGCCCCGGGCAGAGCGCCGGCGAAAAACGGGAGCCTCGGGCGCGCCTTCAGGGAGGCCCTTGGCCAGCTTGTGGCCACCAGGAGGTTGAGATGCACTGAATCCCACCTTCAGGAAGCACAGCACTGGGGACAACCTCCTCCTGGAAACAGTGGGGCAGCCGCTCTCACGCTCCGCAGGGAAACTGCAGTCCCTCTTTCTTTCTCCCGTCTCAGGTCCACGAGGACAGGAGACACCAGGCCCTGCGGGGGCTCTGAGTCCTGTCGGGGTCACGGCAGGGGTGTCTCACAGCACGTCATCCCTCTGGATTGTAGGGGCGAGAGACAGCCCTGCTTCCCTGGTTTCCACTCAAATTTATATAGATGACAGAGGGATAAAGTGAAGTCGCTCAGTCGTGTCCGACTCTTTGAGACTCCATGGACTGTAGCCTACCAGGCTTCTCTGTCCATGGGATTTTCCAGGCAAGGGTACCGGAGTGGGTTGCCATTTCCTTCTCCAGTTAAAGTGAAGTAGAGATGCTAGATTGGCGATAGCTGGATAGGTAGATGGAGATAGCAGATAGGTGGTGGATAGATGGAGGATGGATGGATAGACAGGGGGGTAACAGACAGATGGAGAGATATAGACAGATGACGAACAGATAGAAGGACAGATAGATGCAGCATACGAGAGAGGCAGGAAGGGGAAAGAGAAGAAGGGCCAATAGCCTCAAAGTTGTCTATTTTGCTTTTTGGAGTTTTTTGTTCTTTGGTTGCTTTTTGTTTGTTTATATTTAAAATGGAGTAGATGAGAGTGAAGTCTGTGGGCTAGTGAAAAGCCCTCAGTTTCTCTTCTAAGTGGCCTGAGATCTAAGTGCCCTGAGATCCCCGTCAGGATGCAGACAAAGTGATGTGACAAATCACATCAGTCCCATCTTCCTGACTGCGTCAAGGTCGCCTTCCCCATCAGAGGACGCAGGGGAGCCGCTGGGCCTCCCAGCGATGTGACCGACCATGACCGGAGGCCACCGCAGAGCCCAGCTCAGCCGCCAATTCCACCCGCCTGTGCTCTCAGTGCTCCCCGAAAATAACGGCAGCGCCTTCCTTCCGGCTGCAGGCTCAGGACAGGGACTTGCTTAAGAAAACAACTGCCTCTTCCTGCTTCGCTAGCCTGAACACAGATGGCCAGAGACGCCCCGCGGATGCTCTCAGCTCACGTCCAGGGTGACAGGTCTCACTGCTGGAGACCGGGGCTGGGGGTGGGGCTGTGGGGAAGCTGCCCCACAGCTGGACCCCGTCCTCCTGGCAAAGGGGCTCTGTCCAGGTCTCGGGTGCTGCCCCAGGCAGGTGCTGGCCCTCGGCGGGCAGGTCTTGACCAGAAAGCAGCAGCTGCTGCAGACCCTCCAGCTTCCCTGAAAACAAAGGGAGCTTGAGGCTTCTCTCAACCGATGGGTTTCAGCCAGAGACCCACACACCCCAGCTGTGCCCAGGGTCCCCCAGCCAGCACACCCGGCTCCCCACGGCCCTGGGAAGGCAGAGTCCCAGGCAGACATGAGACGACCACCACCCGGAGCCCCTCCTGCAGTCCCTCCAGCCTGCAGCCATGGGCAAAGCTCTGGAAGCCAGGACACCACCTGTCCCCACAAAACCTGCAGCCTCGTCCCACTTCGCACATGCAGGCCCTCTCCTGGGCGACGTTAAAAATGAAGCGAGGTTTTATTGGAGCAGGTACTAGTGCAGGGCTTAACTCAGCCCTGAGCACATGTGCTGTTTGTTCCTTCACTGATCGTCTCAGAATTCAGCACTTGGTCCCTAGTCTCACCTCCATCATGATGTAAATCACGTAAAGTTTTTATGCACATAATATAAACTAGACTGGACTGACATCATTCCAACTCGCGGTGCCTTTCCCAGAAGCAAGCAGCCTGCTGCCAGGAATACAGCCGTCACCCGTGGACGAGGGGCTCAGGGCCCTGGACGGGGGCTGCCCTTTCTCTGCTGCTCACCAGCTGGATTTCTTAGGGCGAGTCTCCACTTCTTCAGTGTGAACTGTGGCTGGTAATACTCGGGACCTCACGTGCTTGCTTTGGCGATCAGCGATGCAGATCAGAACAGAAGTGCTTTCTGAAGGCTTTGCAGAGCTCAGCTGGGAAGATGCACCCCGGCCTGAAGCACCAGTAACAGACGCAAGAGAGAATGGGCATTCTCCTGTTGCGTTTCCCCCGTTTCTAAGGGGAAAGAATAGACCTTTTACAGAAGTTAGTGAGCAGAGACGACCTGTTAGTTTGCTCTGGCTGCTCCAGCAGGTGCCACAGGTGGGGCGGCTTACACGCAGAAATGTACGCAGTCCTGGGGGCCGGAAGCTGAGATCGAGGTGTTGGCAGGGTGCTCCCTCCTGAGGTCTCATCCTCATGTGGTCATTCTCCGTGCCGGTCTGTGTCCCAGCTCCTCTTGCTGTGAGGACCCTGGCAGGTTAAATCAGGGCCCCAGTGACCTCATTTAACTTAATCACCCTTTAAAGCCTCATCTCCAAACAGACTGCCTTCTGAGGACACAGGGGTTCGGCTTCAACACATGAGTTCGGAGGGGACACTGTTCAGACCAAGCAGGTGGGACAGAAGCGTCACCTGTGGATTTGAACTTGCTCTTTATTTGTCCACTTTTAACAACCAAGTGCATTGAAAACCTAAGGATACTAATGAATCTTGGGACTCTGGGCTAGTTTGTTCTACAGTTTGATCCGTGTCCACAGGTACCAAGACTTGGTGCCTCTGGTCTGGCCAAGGAGGAGGAAGGGTCGCCCCCACCAGTTCCAGGCACGGCTGAGCCCTCGGCCTTGGGAAGGGTGAGGGGCAGGGGCAGGCCTATTTTCCCAGCTCTGCCAGTGAGTGCCTGGCCGTCCTCTTCCCTGAGAAAAGTCTCCAAGGTTTGCTTTACTTTGTCCATTGCTCAGTTCAGAAAAGCAAAGCTGACTTCATGAGAGCTCCTTACAAACGGCCTCCAAACAGCCCCAGAAGCCTTCCTCTGGCTCACAGAGCCAGCCCCTGCCCAGGGTCAGACACGGAGCAAAGTGAACACAGAGAAACTATAATTTCACCAATGAAGTGCAGTGAAGCCGCTATCTCCAGAGCGGTAAGATGGCAGGAAGGCTCTAACACACACACTCACACACTGCCCGAGAGGGTCTTTGTAAGAGATCCTGCCAGGTGAGTCTGCATTTAATAGAAACAGAGCTATCATATTGTGTCAATAATACAGTAAACATTCTGTTTTAAAATAACCATAAGCTTCCACCTCTAAGCTAAAAACTTAAAAAGTGCTTTATATTCAACATCACATTTTAAAACGTCTATCATCTCTCTAAAAAAAACTGGCATTCCAAAATGTTTATTTGTTTAAGATCAAGAATTTGCAACCTGAAATACCAAAAGAGAAAATGAGTAAATTAGACT
Source organism: Bos grunniens (assembly GCF_055505025.1). Taxonomy (NCBI): domain Eukaryota; kingdom Metazoa; phylum Chordata; class Mammalia; order Artiodactyla; family Bovidae; genus Bos; species Bos grunniens. Next base: position 53,567,954 of record NC_141187.1, read on the forward strand.
TGATTAAAATTTAAAACTTTTGTGTTTCAAAAGACACCCACAGAATCAGTTCAGTTCAGTTGCTCAGTCGTGTCCGACTCTAAATGACCCCATGAATTGCAGCATGCCAGGCCTCCCTGTCCATCACCAACTCCCGGAGTTCACTGAGACCCACGCCTATCGAGTCAGTGATGCCATCCAGCCATCTCATCCTCTGAAGTCCCCTTCTCCTCCTGCCCCCCATCCCTCCCAGCATCAGAGTCTTCTCCAATGAGTCAACTCTTCGCATAAGGTGGCCAAAGTATTGGAGTTTCAGCTTCAGCATCAGTCCTTCCAAAGAAATCCCAGGGCTGATCTCCTTTAGAATGGACTGGTTGGATCTCCTTGCAGTCCAAGGGACTCTCAAGAGTCTTCTCCAACACCACACTTCAAAGGCATCAATTCTTCAGGGCTCAGCTTTCTTCACAGTCCAACTCTCACATCCATACATGACCACTGGAAAAACTGTAGCCTTGACTAGATGGACCTTTGTTGGCAAAGTAATGTCTCTGATTTTGAATATGCTATCTAGGTTGGTTCATAACTTTCTTTCCAAGGAGTAAGTGTCTTTTAATTTCATGGCTGCAGTCACCATCTGCAGTGATTTTGGAGCCCAAAAAAATAAAGCCTGACACTGTTTCCACTGTTTCCCCATCTATTTCCCATGAAGTGATGGGACCGGATGCCATGATCTTCGTTTTCTGAATGTTGAGCTTTAAACCAACTTTTTCACTCTCCACTTTCACTTTCATCAAGAGGCTCTTTAGCTCCTCTTCCCTTTCTGCCAAAAGGGTGGTGTCATCTGCATATCTGAGGTTATTGTTTTTTCTCCCGGCAATCTTGATTCCGGCTTGTGCTTCTTCCAGTCCAGCGTTTCTCATGATGTACTCTGCATATAAGTTAAATAAGCAGGGTGACAATTTACAGCCTTGACCAACTCCTTTCCCTATTTGGAACCAGTCTGTTGTTCCATGTCCAGTTCTAACTGTTGCTTCCTGACCTGCATATGGGTCTCTCAAGAGGCAGGTCAGGTGGTCTGGTATTCCTATCTCTTTCAGAATTTTCCACAGCCACAGAATAGAACAAAGTATTTGCAAAGTATGTGCCTGATGAAGGTTTTGTATCTAGAACATATAAAGAAAACTTGCAACTCAGTAGTAAAATGGCAAACAACTTGATTTATAAATGGACAACACATGTGGCTGGACATTTCCCCAAAGGCGCACAAACGCCCAAAAATACATGAAAAGGTGAGCCCCGCCCCTGTTGGATGGCTGTGACCACAAAGAGGAGAGCAGGTGTCGGGAGGTGCGGACACGGAGGAGCTGGGACACTGCACTTCGATGGTGGGAATGTACACTGTGCGTTCACTTTGAAGAACAGCCGAGAAGCCGGCTGGGAGGATGGGCAGGCCGCAGGGCCCAGGCGGTCTGGCTCTAGGTCTACACCCGAGAGAAATGAGAATCCGCGTCCACAAAAGCTCATAGATGAACGCTCACGGCAGCGTCGCTCAGAACAGTCAGAGAGAAAGCAGCCCAGAGTCCATCAGCTGGTGAGTGGGCAAGGACGTGGCCCACCCAACAGGGACACAACACTCAGCTGTAGGGAGGAGTTACGCACCGATACACCTTGAAAAGAGCCACAAACGACGGTTGGGGTGACTCCAGCCACATGAAGTGTCCAGATCAGCAGCTCTGTGGAGGCAGGACGCAGGCTGGTGGTTGCTTGGGGCAGGAGGTGGGCGGGAGGAAACGAGAGTGGAGGCCACGGGCTGGGGCGCCAACCGCGTTCTGAAACCCCGTGTTGACAGGTGCCCAACGTGAAAGAACCGAAAACATGGAGTCGTACGCGCGCGATAGATGCCGTGCAGGGCTCGTGCATCACGCCTCGACAAAACCGTCGCTGAGGAGACGCTCGCCTGCCATGCCAACCTAAGGGCAGGTTGGGCTGCCCCTGTACCCACAGCCTCCGGGAAACGATGACAATATGTGCTGTAGTCCTGCCCCTGAGAAAACGAGGCTGCTAATGCTTTTATAAACTCAACTGGAAATAGGACACAGCTCCAGCAGCCGCACGAGAAAAGCACATAGCATTTCAGTGTGATCAGCCATTCGCCCCATTCCTCAGGAGCAAGGAGCATGGGCTCAGCCCCAGCAAAGTCCACGGTAAACACGGACACACCCAGGACCGTCCCCTAGGCGCTGCCGGCCACGTGGTCCGGGTGGACGTCCCCCCGGGGGGTGGGCACACTGCAAAGACGAGACGTCCGTGGCCTTCCGGGGAGCAGCCTTGGCTGTTTTGTTTATCACTGCATTTCCTGGCATCGAGAATGAACAGAGAAAGTTTACCTATTCCTTCTCAAACCCTCAGCACCTTCCATTCACCCTGACGCATGGGACGTGCCCCGTGCTGGCCTGGCGACTGTCTGTCCCGGCTTCCTCAACCCACATTAGGCATCTGAACTCAGAACAAGAGGAGGTTCGTCACCAAACGCATGTTGGGGTTCATCTCCAGTCACACACTGCTGTAAGAAACCACGGTCTCATGCTGAGCGTGAGCTGACATTGCTGGGGGCCCCGTTCCCGAGCGATGGGGACCGCTGGACTGGCTCGAGGCGACCCCAGAGCCGCACAGGAGGCAGGGCGCTGGCCGTGGGATGCCGGTGCCCGGCCCACCGGTGCTCGGTCCTGACTCCTGGTCACTGGTCTGGCAGGGTCACCCCGGGCCCTGAAGATGACCTCCTCACACCTGTCCTCTGGGGCACGCCATGTCACCTCCAGGGGCCCACGTCCCCTCGTTCCGGACCAGACACTTCTGAGAGCTCTCCCTGCCCCTCCTCCAGCTCTGGGAGCACTGAGGCTCTTTTCCAGGACTTTCTCCACAACCACCCACACCACCAGCAGCCCGGGAGTGAGGGGCAGAGCAGAGGCCTGGGGAGGGTCCGTCCATGTGGGCCACCGGCCCTCATCACCCCATCAGCCATGTGTCATGGGTCAAGCTTGGTGAGTTGGCCGGGGCCCGTCGTAAGCCCAGGCTTCTGAAACTCAGAGCCCAGAACTGCCCACACTTGCTCTGTGTGCAGTGCGGGAAGCAGGCAGAGGGGTCGGGGGTATCCTGGAGGGAGAGCAGAAGTCCCTGGAAAGCCAAGGAGAACTGTCTCCTGGCTCAAGTCCTGAGGATCCTATTGTCGAATTTATTGACGTGGGGGCCTCAGGGCTGGCGGAGGGCCTGGGGTCTACAGCTTCCACCCCGGCTCCAGGCAGCCGGGGTCACAGGTGAGAGGGCGCAGGGCAGGGAGGGCAGCCAGGCAGCCTCCCTGGAGTCTCTGCCCTCACACCCTCATCCATGGCCAGATGGCAGAGTTCAGTCTCGGGGGGAGGGTCCTGACGGCAGAGTTCAGTCCCGGGGTGGGGGGGTCCTGCTTTGCTCTTCCTGGGTCAGACTTCTCCAGAGGCCTCCACCGTCAGGGTCTCCCCAGCCCCTGGGAAGAGTCTGAGAACAACAGAGGCACGAACAGCCGAATACCTCGGGTGGCCAAGGGTGCAACGTGAAAATGCCAGGCCAACTGGCGATGACCCCAAACGTGCAAGCCTCGCAGAGCGGGAGGAGGGAGAAGCGGGAAGTGGGGTTAGTTCAAATAAGGAAGGTCTGCTCCTTCCTGAATGAGAGTCCAGGGGAGGCGGGCTGGAGAGGCGGGAAGAGCCCAGCAGAGTCCTGGCTGAGGTGAAGTTCGGTCCAACACCCCTGAAGTCACAGCTGGGCACGAAGAGCCTGTGGTTTCAGGGTTAAGGTCAAGGTTGGCTGATGTCATTGACTTGGGAGGAAATGTGAAACCAGAGACCCACCCCATGCCTCATCAAGACAGACTGCAACCCTAGAACTCGGTTGTCTTCCGCAAAATGTCATTTCCTTTAATAGTCAGAGTTCAAGGTCCACAAGATGCAACCGACTATTGACCCGTCACGCCTGGGCTCGACTTCCGAACCTGTGGGCCCAGTGGGGCCAGAGCCTGGGCTCGACTTCCGCACCTGTGGGTCCAGTGGAGCCAGGAGCTGCTGCGGCGTCAGAGGCGACTGTAGCTCAGCCGAAACGATGCTCACACAGGGGACGTTTGCTGTGACTGATGGTCATGGGAAAGCTCTGTATCTCAGCAAAGGTAAATTCGCCTAAAAAGGGCAGATCTGCAAATTATCTGTTTCCTGTGTGTGTCACACACTTTGGAATTATAATGACCAAGAAACCTTCCTGAGAGAGTCGTGTTGGCGTGCTGGGGAGCGAACACAGAGCATCTATAAGGTCACACTGGACTCTGGAATCTATGGTTCTAACCCTGCTCCCCATGAGGAGGCAGCTTCAAAGGTTATCAGCACTTCTTCTGTTTTTCTTAAACTTAAACGTACAGTGATAGTCCATTGACTGATTTGCTGGTACAAACTGGTCTATTTATCTGTGGTCTCTAGAGATAAGTAATGTCAAGTCTGAGTTTAGACTTTCACCTTTTCCCTCCCTCCCTCATCACACTTCCTTCAGGCAACTTACCTTTATTTGAGGCACCAGAGGAGAAAAAAAAAAAATCACACATGCACAAGTAAGCCTGCCCTTTATTCCTTTTTAGGGAAGAGATCTGCCATATTTGATATTTTCAACATAGATGGTTCTTTGGGGTAAAAAACTACAGTAATTTCAGGAAGTACGGCCTGACACTGACGACCTCCAGCTGAAAGGCCCCAGCCCCCCTCAGCTGCCTGGGGTCTGCAACGGGGGGAGCGTCCGGCCCAAGGGTGGGCGTTGCCAGGACAAGCCAAGGATGCCTCCGTCCCCTCTGACACGCAGAGGGGAGAGGAGGCGGGAGGGTGACAGCTGCTTTCTTCCCTTGGGTTTCACTCGGTCCCACTTCCTTGGCTGCTCCTTCTCCCCAGTCTCCTCTCTCATCCTGGCCTCGGGCTTGTTCTGACCAGTGAACCCTTATCTTAGGTAACTGCTTGCATCACTGTTTATGCTTTCAAATGCCAGTATTGAAACAGGAGCGGATAAATGGGCCCATTCAACATTATCGCCATTTTTCTTTCAGGAGAGGTGTGAATTTGTGAGGAAGCCAGTCAGTATCTGTTGTCTTTATTTGGGAAAGATAAAGGAGTCACAGAAGGGGTATACTCCACTCACAGTCAGCATGAGAAACCCCACAGAGATTAGTCCTTGGAAACTGTGAATTAACTACAAAAACATCGTCTGAAACAGTCGTCCTCCCGCCCGTGAGGCCTGCTGTCTCCAGGGCAAGGCAGGGGGAGGACGGGCCCTGTGGGATGACCTGCCATTCCTTCCTGGCTGCGCTTGGACCCTTTCCAGACAACTTTACAGGGACCAAGGGTCATTGTGCAGGGGCCAGGCCCCGGGCACTGGGTGCTGGGCCAGACTTAGCCCCGGTGGGCCCAGGGACTGCCATCTGGGAGTCTCCGCCTGACGTCCACTCTGGGCCTTGCTAGACACAACACCTCCATCAGGGAGCCCTGCTGGATGTGAAAGACTCTGGGCCGGACCCCTGTCATACCAAACGAGGACCCCTCAGGCGACCGTCAGCCTCTGGGTTAGTGGGACCCCTGGGTCAGGGCCTGGCCCATAGGTGCAAGCCACTCACTTCACTGTCCCCAACGTGGTCATCAACCTGAAAGTTAGAGCAAAGTACTGACGTGTCGGGCAGGCAGCCATCACGGGGGCGTCTCAGGGCTTCTGCTGGACGAGCCGAGCCTCAGAGGCTCATTTCCTGTGCTGTGTCCTCCCCGCCCCGTGGCGGTGCCACAGGCTGCGTCAGGACATGCTCAGCTGTGGGACAGGACAGCTGTCCTCCCTGGGGCCTTCTCTCTGGCCCTGCTGCCCCACAGCCCCCAACTGTGTTTCAGAGCATGGGCCACAGATATGAGTCTGCAATTCACACACAACATCCCAGACCCTGTGGTTAAATGTCTGGAAAACACCACATCTCCTGACAGTTCAAGGCCCATCGCTACTGAATCTTATCAAAGCCCAGAGAAAGGGTTTCCTCCAAACTCCCCTCCAGCTCAGCACCCATGGAACCCTGGTGCCAGCACAAAGGTGGTTCCTCTGCCGTTTCCTCCTGGATGGGTAGATGAGTGGATGGACGGATAGATGGGTGGATGGATGGATGGGTGGATGGATGGATGGGTGATGGATAGATGGGTGGATGGATAGATGGGTGGATGAGTGGATGGACGGGTGAGTGGGTGGGTAGATGGATGGATAGATGGATAGATGAGTGGATGGATGGATACGTGATGGATAGATGGGTGGATGGATGGATACGTGATGGATAGATGGGTGGATGGATAGATGGGTGGATGGATGGATGGGTGGATGGATGGATGGGTGATGGATAGATGGGTGGATGAGTGGATGGACGGGTGAGTGGGTGGGTAGATGGATGGATAGATGGGTGGATGGATGGATGGGTGGTGGATGGATGGGTGGATGAGTGGATGGACGGGTGAGTGGATGGATGGGTGAGTGGATGGATGGGTGAGTGGGTGGGTAGATGGATGGATAGATGGGTGGATGGATGGATGGGTGATGGATGGATGGGTGGATGAGTGGATGGGTGATGGATGGATGGGTGATGTATAGATGGGTGGATGAGTGGATGGATGGGTGAGTGGGTGGGTAGATGGATGGATGGATGGATAGATGGGTGGATGGATGGATGGGTGGTGGATGGATGGGTGGATGAGTGGATGGACGGGTGAGTGGATGGATGGATGAGTGGATGGATGGGTGAGTGGGTGGGTAGATGGATGGACAGATGGATAGGTGGATGAATGGGTGATGGATAGATGGGTGGACGGCAGTGATGTGGATTTCCCACTGAGCTGATGCTCTTTCTCATCAGCACGTTTCATAGTCAACATTATCAGATCTCCCAGCATATTGAATGCTGAGGTTTAAGCTTTGCTAGAAAATTAGAATATTTTAATTTCTCATTCTCATCTGAAGAAACCAACCTGTGGGAAGTTGGGAAGT